>NC_088787.1:23861280-24559082 GCF_949628265.1 Cloeon dipterum
TCCTGCAATCAAGTTCAGAGTTGACTGCAATGTTGGTTTCATTTAGGCTGCTCTTTTGGGCAATATACTGTCAACTTATGGTGTGTTTTTCCCCTACCCATTTTAAAGTTTGATAAGCTTTGACCAATGAGAGTTTCTCTTCGAGCAAAAAACAGCAAAATTCCAAGCGGTTTAAATTTTATTTTTTTAGCATCACACTAGGAATATGTAATATTTAATAAGTTTTAAGTGGAGATCAGAAATTGTTTAAAATTAAATTTTGTAATTTTCACATTAATGTGAAAATTAGGAGAGTAAATTTAAATGTTTCTCAAGTTGCATTATTTCTTTTTACATTCGAAATTGAACAAAATATGCGATGGTATAAAAAGAAAATAATATATAGCATTTGGGTGATATATAACTGTCAGATTCTCGTCCTAGATATAGCCTTTTTTCCCTTATAAAATCTTTTTTATCCCTGATCGAGGACTGGGAAGGGCGCGCACTGTACTAGTAGCGTGAATGCTGAAACCTGGGTACCAGTAACACCGCGAACGGATAACATGGGCGCACCAGGCCGCACAGGGACCCAGTCCACTGAAAGGGCCACTTGCCTCCGAACCGAGGACCTTTTGAAACGCTAAGACATTCGTCCCGTGATGCCAAATCATGCATGCTGGAAAGGTGCAAACCAGCAAGTAGCGAGTGTGCCTTAGAGCTAAGCAGCAGGTATGGAGGCTTTCCAGGCGGTCATCCATCCAGCAACCACCTACAACGCATGCTCTTAACTTCGGTGACCTAACGAGAACCGGTGTGCCCAGCATGCTACGCCCTAATAGACAATCGTTAGTAAAATACACATCGTGCCGAGCAAAATCAACAAAGGTGTCAGGGGGTTGATTACGGCACCGTTTTTTAGCTCGACTTTGAAACACTGTACAATGCTTGCCTTATGCCCAGCGTTGCCATTTTCTCTCAAGGTTGTGTTGCCGTAATCCGCCCCCTCGAGTTAACCTGACGAGAATACGATTTTGGTTACCGATATATGAACGATGTTTACTATTTGGGCGCCCAAATGGGAGAGCGAAGGGAGGAGCCTGAGACATAAAACTACCCCGCACGGAGTGACGCTCTCTCTCAGTCCTGGATCCCGAGGCAGAGACGACCCTGATTCTCCTAACGTAGGCCGTGTCCGACGCAGGCTCTTGCTCTCTTCCCCTCGCTCAGCCCTAGGGTTAGCCGCTCTGTAGTACTTGCGACAACGTCCCACATTAATAAATAGCCACAGGAATGGTACTCAAAGACACAACCCTTCTTTAGTTTATCGACGGGCTAAATAAGCCGTCAACCCCCTTAGAAGCTTGGCTAAGAGAATAGGCTCACGACTCGTAAAGAAACAGCGCCGCTGACAAAAGGGCACTTTGGAATTTCCTCATTTCCTCTCATCAGCCGTTAAAAACAATAGACTGCGCTCTCAAGTTGCTTCACTCATCTACATTGACTCTAATAAAAAAATCAAAATTGATAAAAGTTATAAGTAAAAGTAATAACAAATGTTCCCTTCAATCGCATATGTACTATAGTGCTATTCAATTTCTTGCTATTTAAATATTTTTATTTTAAACTTATCAGTTTTAACTGGTATAACAAAAATACAATTATTATTCTGATTGGATAAAATTTTATTTTCTCTCGTGTTTCAGACGTTAGTTTCTGCCGTTTTCACACATAAGGGAAAAAGAAAATTCCTTTAGCAGTATTGGAATACACTTTTCCATCACAGTACTGGAAATTCTTCATCGTAACGCTGCACTTGTTTGCTGTAAAAACGTCAGTCAAAATAATTTTTAGTCAATTTACTGCTTATAGCATACTAGTTGTGTAAAGATTTTGTTTGGGACACATCTGCAAGCGTTTTAGCAATGCTAGTTTAGAGAGTAAACCTTTTCTTCTTGTAATCATATTACCCAGACGAACTCGCTTTGCAGCATTTGGGTCATGATGAGTGGCAGCATGTTGACTGTTTCAGATGGACAGATGACCTTTTCAAAGTTGTCCTCGACGACTAAAATTTATTTGTGAAAATCAAGAAGATTCCCTTTTATTTAACGAAGTTTACTGTCAGTGAACAAATAAGCAGTACTGCTTGAGGGGTCCATTGGCTCGAGAGTCGAGGTAACGATGTTTTTCCAAGTGTCGTTCGGTGCATTTGTCTCTAAGAAGTTTCTCAAACTTTCTATATCAATGTAGCCGGTTGTATTCTTAAAGACGAAGATGATGATGATACGAATGATGAAGAGAGAAAATTAACACGGTGAAATATATAGAAAAATTAAATGCACTCACCACAAAATTATTGGCTTTAAAAAGGCAGTTCATGAAGATCTAGATTGAAAATTGTTAGTACATACATTGTTAGTACTGACTTTTTATTATAAATATTAACTTAAAGAGAAAGGAACCAGAAATAATAACTATAATCTACTGTCATATTCTTAACACTCACGGCGGGTGCGCAAATCGTGGAAGCTGCAAATAAAGCACGAAAATATAGCTATTATTTGATATAGCTTACACATACTGAATGATTTCGATTTTTCATCTATGAAGTTTTTAATGTCCTTGGACTGCAGACTGTTTAATTTGTAGCTGTTGGCCCAGTCCAGCAGAGCTGAAGTGGACTTACATTCTTTAAAGCCGCTTAGTTTGCTTGAAGGAAAGAGGTCACCGTACGGCTGGTTGCAACAAGTTTTCGGCAAACTCTGGTGCTTTCAAATGAGAACTTTCTGAGGACAATTGCAAAAGCAAAATTATTACCTTAAAATCAAGAGACGCGCAGTCAGTTGTCGAATCGTTTTGAGCTTTAGCCAGACTTAGCACGGTGATCAAAATCTAAATATTGGTTTCTCGTTTAAAAGGAAGTGGGCATTTGTGTGCTACTTTCATATACCAGAAAGAGATTGTTCATATTGCGAGCTGTCTGCGAAACGGAGGGTGATACGGAATTGAGCTGTGAGGCAGAAGTGGAACCCTTTTTATATGCAAGTGGGAGTAATTTCTTATCAGACAGGTCACGATCAGAGTTGTCACTCACGACAGTTGCTTGAAAAAGTAGCTCAAAGAATTTACTATCAGAAACCTCTGCTGTTGAAAGCATGTTCTTCATAAAAAAGAAAATTTGTAAAACACAATCATGGGAAATGTGGAACTTTAAAAAATATAGCTTTTAATTTTTCCATTTTTAGTTGAAAATTCTTAAATTTGGAAACAATAGAAAGCCACACGTACGTCAAATAATCACACGTGGAACAATTGTTTGCCAAAAAATCTGGTTGTTAACCGTTTAATTACTAATACTAATGTGATTATAGATGAGGATTCATAATATTTTGTTTAATTTTTTTAAGCTCCTTTTATACCTGTGGTAAATTATTCGAAAGGTTGATTGTTACGGCAAGAAGTTAGTTCTATAGTCAAGGCACTTTTTTCTTTCTGGAGTATATTTCTTGGAAGATGCAAATTAAATCAATGCAAATCAATTGCAACTGTAACTATGTGTTTAAACTAATTGAACAAATTCCACACCTCCATGGAGGAGGAAATTTTTTTAGGCTGCACGGTCATGCAGTGAAAATTAAAATAAAAATAGCAAGGAGATCGAGATCAATAACAAGAACTAATTGAAGCGCTGATTTGTGTTGCAGTTTCGCAAACCTGACAAATAAAATATTCGAGCAGTCGGAGCAGTTCTTTTTATTTTTACACCGCGTTTAAAGTTACTGAAAAGTATTTTCTTATAGATAAAGAATCAAAGGGTCGGCCGGAGATGAATTTTCTCAATTCAGTTTACAATTAGTAAAACGAAGTTATAAAATAATTCTTAATCATCTAGGTATTCACCAATTTTCGTGTGAACGAATGAAATTGGAATATTAGTAGCTTCTCGATTTGAGATTAAATAAAATGTGTTTATTAACAGTGTGATTGTTTGTTTCGTCTCATATAGGGACATAAAAATCAAGTTGAGATAATTTTTGCAGGTGCGTAAGCCACCTTTCGGGCCTCAGAAACATAATTACTGTACCCTCATTTCCGCTGCCAACAATTTTCTCTCTTCCAAGGTGAGCTGAAAAGGCTGAAATTGACAGCAATTATTCAAAACACAAGAGAGATAAAAAAATGTTTTTCCATAGTGCTCGCACAACAAAAATACCTATACCGTCATTGACGTCATTATTTCCTGTAAGTGTGTTAGTGAGTTTTCAAGCTGCTCTTTATAAATAAGAGAGAGTTCTTTAAAATATGTTTTTAAATCGAAAAATCAAAAATATTGCATTCAACTCTACTGTACGTATTGACTATGATTCAGAAGCGGAGTAAAACTTGAAAGAATAAAATCAATTTTAGATCAATTATAGAGGCTCTGTTTCAGCCTAATTGTTGTAGGACCGGCAAATGACCACAAATCAAGTAATTAAAATCCACTTTGAACCAAACTTGTAACCATGTAAAACCATCTTTAACTGCCATATCCTTCCAAAATCGTATTAATGTGTCTTAATAGAAAGACAGTCTAAAACATCTAAATCTGCCAAGGAAGCGCTTATAGGTGCATATATTTCTTCGCGTGTGTGGAAATCTTTCTCATGATTTCTTTCTAGCAGAATTTTATAGTCCTATAAGTTTAATTGATCAGTTTTTGAATCAAAAATTAAATTTTTCCTCAGTTAAATCATTTTTTGTGTAAATTTTTGAGCCTGTAGAGCTGTTCTCGTTTTGTTCTTAATATTTATATACATGCTGCTTTATATAACTCAAATATTGTACGACATAGTTGGGCTAAAAGAGCAATGTCTCGAAAAACAGTCTAAATCTTCGGCCTAAGAACCATATAATTCGCACGAAAAAGTCTAAAAATGATCGGATATTTCCACAAAAAATACGTTTAAAATTCACAGCCAGCCGATATTCATGGAATAGTGCCTATAAGAATGTTATTAAAACAAATTGAGAAATATTCCTTTGGAAGTGGAAAATTTGCTTGTATTGTCAGATATGTATTAGAGGGCCACGGGTGAAAATAAAATCAAAATTTTTCTAGCCAATTCTATTTTAACCTTACAAATTTTATCAAACGATGCGCTCAAAAGAAATTGTGTTTGGCAAAGGCCGACTCTTCCAAATCGATGCCCATCCTGCCAACACCACCACTCTCGCCGTTGAAGTCACATTTGTATGCAGATCGCATCCTCAAAATGTCTGATCTGGTCATCTTTTTCGCATTGCCGATTTCAGACTTGTTGATGGTTTCGTTCTGGAACTGCGTTTCATATGAAACTTGTGATTAATACCATATTCAATTCCAGTGTAGAAAGAGAAAATTATGAAAAATAACTAACCGTTAGAAGCATAGTTGGACGGCCCCCTTTTCCAAAAGCAGTGAGATAATATTGCATGACGCTAAAAAGGTCGTAAGGGTATCTTGGGTACGCCTTAGTGCGAGGATACTTGTCAAAGTTATTTTCGTTGCCAGCCTGAATGTTTTCCCATTGAACTTCAAGATATATATCTCTGTCATATCTGAATCAACATACAAACCACACTTTTTATAATTTTAAGTTGCGAATAATGTTTCCGCAGTACCTTTGTTGTTCGTGGTCGAATCCCAGGACATGCATCATCTCGTGGATAATAAACGACGTCTGAAATTGTTGCAATTAATTCTAGATTTGATTATATTTCTGTAAAACTCACGTCTGGGTAGCAATCTTTGGCAAGATTCAAAGTCACACTGCTTCCTGTATACCCATATCCAGCCCAGCAGCCCTCCTGAGAATTTTGGATGGTGACATATGCTACATCAGCATCGGTTTTTGCTCGGAATTTTATGCACGTTGCGTTCATTATTTCTCCCAAACCAGTCTCGATATTCTTCTTCTGTGCATCAGCTGATGACTCAGTTTTTGAAAAACAAATTTATAATTGGAACTCAAGATTTAATTATTACTGAAACTGTCGGTGCTTTTGTATTGCCAGGGAACGACGCCGCCCGGCCACTTTTTTTTGGGCGATACCACAGCGTAATGGTTTGTAATTTTTTCGCCGTTGGGACCACGCTTGTCATTTGGAGTTATGGAAGCCAGTGGTCGTTTCCTACCGGAACGCAGTTCCATACCATCGTCTGTACAAAGTTTCCCTTAGTAAGATCGAAATATATTATTAATTTTTACCAATTGGATTTGAAACAATGACGTTGACCAGAGCTAGCAGCACTATTGCACCGGACGATATCATTTTAGTCTCTGTTTAAAAGAACTATAGCGTTGCACGCAGGTTGCTCGCCAGTTTTGTTGATTTCTTGACGGGAAGTGGGGGAAATAAAGTGATAAATATATATTTACAGCATGATTCATGTACTGGACCTTGTCTGATATTGTCTTCCAGTTCATGGGTCCTTTTTAGATTAATGTGGAATCTCGATTGGAGTAATTTTTTATGTTTTTTAAGTTCTACGCTTTATTGTAATTATAATTTTACCAGCACATTGGCTCCCATAATTAAGGCATTCTCAGGAGTGTCAAAGCAATGGGAGATATTGAGCAGTTCGGGGATCTAATACTGGCTGCCCAATTTCAGAGATGGCAAAAAGTGGTTAGTATATAGTGACTCAAAATGCTCAAATAGCTCTACGGACTGGGAGGTGCACAGGCACTACTTGCGACTCGCCACTTGCTGGTTTGCGCACCTTTCCAGCGGCTTTATGGACAAATTTCTGGCATTTCAATTAAAGACCTCGGTGTGGGGAGGCGAAAAGATGGCCTCGATTGGGCCCAAGCTCCTTTGTGGTTACTTGGGCCACTCAGGCCCCATGTTATCCGCTCGGCGGTGTTATTGGGACCTGGGACCCAAGTGAGCTCATAGCCCACGAGAAGTGCTGTTCAGAGAGGTTCTAAAAAACATAAAATAAATAAAATTGGCAATTTAGTTTCAAAATTAAGTTTATTATGGGCTGACAGGGCAACTCTACCCCAAATCAGCACACATCCATAAAGTAATGAGGCAATTTACTTCGGTATTTGAATTTAATTTTAACTGGCAACTTCATGACCCCATAGCAAAACTCATACTTTTATTTTATGGCTATGCTAAGTGTATGATGCAATATAAAGAAAGAATCAATCTGCATAATTCAAATTTCTGCTCGTGACTTTATTATTTAAACTTCAGCGTTAAAAGAAAAAATTGTTTTTAGCGAATTTGGACTCTTCAAATTTATAATCCAACCGTCCGATGCCACCGCTTTCACCGTTGAAGTCGCATTTATAGGCTGATCGCATTCTTAGGATGTCAGATCTAGACATTGAATTTGCGTTGCCTACGCTGTTTTCGTCAATGGAGGAATCCTGGAAATGAAGTTTAAATAGAAAACGTTTAAGTTGAAACAAAAGAAGAAACTACTGTTAAGATCATGGTGGGTCGGCCGCCAACTCCAAATGCTGTTAGGAAATACTGCATCACACTAGAAAGGTCGTAAGGGTATCTTGGGTATGCTTTTGTGCGAGGGTATTTTTGGAAGTTGTGCTCCTGACCAGCTTGGATGTTCTCCCATTGGACCTCTAGGTACATGTCTCGGTCGTATCTAAAGAGTATTATTGCTATCCAAGTTATTTTGTTTCTAAACGTTACCAAAATGCAAAACCTAGTTTGCTCATGATCGAAGCCCAATACGTGCATCATTTCATGGATCAAGGTCGACGTCTAAAAATAGCAATTTAGACTTGCATTGATACCGGGTAAAAGATTTGTACATCTCCGTAGCAATCACTGGCCAGGTTCACGACGACTTTGTCGCCGGTATAGCCGTATCCACCATAGCAGCCAGTGTCGTTGTTTCGGATAGTCACAAAGGCTGTGTCAGCATCGGTTTTTGCCCGGAATTTTAGGCACGTGGCGTTCATCATTTGTTGCAGACCTGTCACAATTATTCCCTTCTGACTATCAGCTATAATGATTTAAAAATTGCATTATTTTATATAGTACGAAATATTAGTTCTCACTGAAATCGTTTCCAGTTTCATATTGCCAAGGAACAACCCCAAGAGGCCATTTTCGTTTGGGAGCAACAACGGCATAATGTCCAGAGATCGAGCTGCCATCAGGTTGACGCTTATCATCTGGAGAGATGGACGACAGTGGTTTTAGGTAAGGTCGTCCCTCAAAACCGTCTAAACAAGGTTGTTTTTGAATAAAATAAAATATTGCGTAGTTCGCTAGCTGTCACCAATCGGAGAAGAAATGACGGAGCTCACCAAGGCGAGCAGGGCAAACGCGAGCGTGGGTGTCATTTCTTGAAGTGTGTAAAAGCCCTGGTGGATTTTTGTTTTGTACGAAACATAGGTGGGGTGGGGACAACAAGTGAAGGAGTTGGAGATTGTGACTTTTTAAAGATAATTTTACTGTTTTTCTTGCCTTTTCATTTGAGCATTACATATTTCCCTTCTAATTGATTTTGTGCAGGTAGTAAATTAAATATACGTTGGCTCTGATACTTATGACAAATTGTGTTGAGTGCGACATAAATTGAGTGGGTCGTCGGTAAAGCGAATGAAACATGCCACGCAGACATCACATACATATTATATATTAATTTAGAAGTGCTGATTTTTTTCTTAATTATTCCACCTTCCCAGAATGAGCTACCAATAGTTTTTGCGTTTTTTGAAGGGAGTTGAACAATACCCGTAAAGTTGAGTAAGCAGCAAGCGCAGGCAACGCACGGGCAGCATTAAAGACGCGTTGAAGACCAGTTTATGGTGTAGTTTGCGTCAACAAAAGCTGAGGTGTTTGCTCGCGCGATGATGGGCATCGTTGGCCCAAACTAATGAGCCGACATCTGATTCTGATCCGCCTCAGCTTTATGACGCACATGCGTATAAATTATCTCATTTTACAGCAGCAGCAGCAGTCGTTAATTACCGCAGAGACACTCCGCACCATTGTAATTATTTTCGCGGGTCTTAAGTTTCTCTCGTGTTCCCGCAAGCGAGAACGTGGATGTCTCCATTTGTTTGGAAGGTGAATTCTAAGTCTCTCTGCAGTGTGATCATTTACAACCTTCCGCTCGAGAAACTGTCATATTAAACCTGGCCTGAATGAGGAAAATTATTTGTTCTCTCGGTTAAATTTTTTTAGACCAGGTTCAAAACAGAATAGCATATATATAAAAGAGTTATATTATGGAAACAAAATATTTTTATATAGAATATTTATCTGAACAAATCTGTTAAATGCACTGCCTGAAGAGATTTCGACCGTGGATTAAATAAATTTCCCCAATCTATTTAGCGCAAAATCGTAAAAAATATAAAAAATATTTTAAAATACATTTTGAGAAGTTAGTTCACCTGAATTTTTATGAGTATTGAATTAGGTGTGCTTCTTTATCATTTTTTAGAACGCTGGCTTTCAGTCTGCTTTGAATTTTTTGTGTTAAAATCAAGAAAAGCACTAACATTCTACTTTTGCCAAAGCTATGAACTGGCTGAATAATATTGAGCTTTTTATGCTTTTTATCTCAACTCTTTCCATCCTTTTATTGTCAGAGTAGCGGATGAGCTGAATGTGCTCAAACGCCGCAAGCCAGAATAAAAATATAAACACGCGTGTTTTGAGTCACATCATTCTCTATTCTCTGGTTTGTTAGTCAAATGAAAAACAGAGACTTGAAATATGAACCCAAATCGACAAAGGGTGCCCGTTTCGGGCCGTAATTACGCAAAAGTGGTGCTGGTGGCTTTTGCGGTTCTTTTTCTTTGCCTCGGCTCGTTTCCGTAGAGCGTTGTCGTGTGCGCCAACTTTTGCCTCCTGACTGCGAAAGAAGAATAGCAAGTGTGTGAGTAAAATAAAGCTACAAGCCCACGCGAGAAAAAAAGGCGAAGTGCTGCTCGTCAGATGAAAATAACAATACTCCACCCCTTTCGTTGCCATTAGAGAAAGTAGCAGGACAAATTTATTATGATCCAATTGAAAGCTCTCCCTCTCCGCAGCTTAAATTTTGATGTGAAAGCACCTGATCTCTTATGGAAGAGACCAGGCAAAATGTGTGTAATCTTTAAAATACTATGAATGCAATATTGTTTATTTTTTATGCAAATATAAACAAATTAGAAAAAAATTTATTGTGAAACTCTTCCCCCACAGAAGGAGAAATTTTAATTGTCATCTAACCTGATCAATCACTCAATTTTCAACAGAAGCTAAATAAATGAAATATATATTTTCCAGCAATTTAGTTTTGTCGTACAGAATATGTGTGCTATCTGCTTTCCGTCAAGCAATTGAGTGGGGCAGTATGGGTAGGGGAAACGCCCTGAAATACGTGACCGTCCCACTTCAGGTCTGATTATATTGAACAACATTCAACAGCCATCTATGGACATTGCTCGGAAATGTTTGACCATTAAGTTAACATTTTGGCTCTTTGAAATTAATTCATTTTTAAAATGGAAAACAACCAGTAATGAAGATTTTCGATGAAATCTAGGATTTGCTAATCACGTAATTTAACAGTAGTTAATAATTAATTAAGCGAGTTTCAACTTGAATATATTTATACCAAAATCACATATGCTATTTTTTCTCGCATAAAATGAAAGAACCATGAGTCTTTAAAAATTTTAAAAAATCATTATATATATTCTTTTTATAAGGAACATAATATGCCGACACGGCGTATTGATTTTTTCGTGTTTTCTATACTTCCTAAAAAGGCGTACACTATCATTTTGGCTCTTTAATTGCAGTGATGCTTTTTATAATATTTCAAGCTGAGTTGAATAGATATATTGACATAATGACTTCTGCATAAAAAAGCAAAATTGGTTCCTGCCCGACCTCTAACGACAGTCAGGTGAGCGTGGGTTTCCACGAATGCTAAAATTCAAATGAAAAGCAGGAAGATACCGTCTGCACCCCTCATTCTGAGGCAAAAAAAAAAGCTTTTCCAAGGTCTTTTTCACTTTTGCTTTTTTGGAAGGTGGGTGGTGATGTCTTTTCCCGCTAGCAAGCATAATTCAATTTAACCCTTAGGCACATGCAACTCAGGGTGCGTTGCTGTAGTCCCAGCGGTGCGGCCGACTTTCTTTAATATATCTAAGTGACGCTACAAATCTAAAAAGGAGAGGAAATTTGGCCATTAGCCGCCGGTGTTGCGTGGGCTGCTCGATTTTTACCCTCGATGAATTTTTCATTTCGCACGTTTTCGGGACGTTAATCGCAAACAAAACCGGTCCTATTGGTTTGTGTGCCACGAGCACGGACCGAGGCGCCGGGAACAACGCACACATTTCGTAGGCGGGAGAGATCACGGCGGCCGGCGGTGGCGAACGGGGAAAGTGAAATAACAGCACTTGAGGGAGCCGGAATGTGCAATCAAAGCACACTCGGCAGGAAAACTGCGTGCGAATGCAAACCATCAAGGAGAATCAATTCGCCACCGCCTCTCGGGACGCTTGTAAATTCTGCTAAAGAAGTTTGGCCGTGATGTAAAAGGATTCGTAAATTTTAAATATGCTCTACTGCCGCAGAAATAGCATCCCGTCCCCCGGGCGGAATTCAAAAATAAAGTGGGGAAAGAAACTTTTCTTTGGGAAATTTCAAAGGGCTTTAAAAGCTTTCTGCTGTGGATTTGAAACTTTTAATGCTAAACTTGAATGACCACGCATATCCTTACATCCTACTCTCGCCAGTTTGCCAAAAGGATTTATGCAGGCTATTTCTCTTGAGGGAATTTCCGCCCAATCTGAGATCACTTTTGATACAAATCTTAAACTAAAACATGCCTCTAAAAGGACAATTGTATTTTTTTACCCATTAATCTTTAGCAGCAACGTTATTCCATGGTGAAAATACGATGAATTTTGGTAATTCTGCAATGTTTGCCTCGATTTTACTTTTTCAAAAAGTGTGCTAAATGTTGGCATATCTTTCTGCTTATCTCTTGTACCAACGTTTAATTGCTATTCAATATAGACTGCTCTAAAAACATGTTTCTAAACTGATTTCTGTTCATCAAGTCTGATGCTCCTCAGCCTCAAGACAAACAAGAGTATTGTGCATTGGCGCCCTCAAGGAGTAGAACTTTGTTGATTGGAACGATTTCTCACTCAAGCGAGACGCACCTGCACTCTCAACCGTTTCGGTCTCATTGGCCCCTGTGTGCAGCACCGGCGATAGATATTGATCCAATTGAGGTCATACGTGGATGGTGTGCGCCGCGGAGCAAACAAATGGCTCTCACAGATCTAACTTGCTATTACCCTAACTGGCCGTTCGCAACTGACGCCAGGTACACAGAGCAACAGCGCCGAGTCAGCACATCGCCGGGAACAGAACTGCTGCTTTTACGGCTGGGTTGCCGTTCGGAGCGCAACAAACACAAAACACTGCTCGTCAAACCAAAGTACTTTCTGTAAACACACATTGCTGGGACGAACCAGAAAGCGGTCGCAAATATTCTCAGGTTAAATTTTGCTTAGATTTCTTCTGGATTTTCGTTTATTTCACTAGATACTTAATTAATTTCAATATGAGAGTAAGGTTAATAAAGCCATAAGTCCGTAAAAAATCATTGTTGGCAGCAGTTAAACGAAAGCCTGTTTCATTGTGAGAACCTAGCACTAGGAAATGCTGCTTTTGGTTGACGTCAGCATTGAAAGAAGACCTTGGTTATTCAGCTGCCCAGATGGTTTACGGAGAAGGTATTCGCCTGCCAGGAGAGTTTTTCGTCGAACCTGTGCATCAGATGACACCAACAGAAATGCTCCTGCGACTCCAAAGTCATATGGCAGCCATTATATTGTGATAACGAATTGTTTATATGAATTAATACTAAATTCACCCCCCCATTTTCCGTATGCTGCCAATTTTCATAAGCCAGATGGTTTAAAATTAGGTTTTTGCCGATTTACCATTAATTCAAATAATAGACAATGCAATGTCACAATGTGATGGATAAAATGACTCTAGGCTATATTTTGAGTCTAAAATTCGATACACCTCTTACAAATACTAATTTTAATTACCATTTTTTAAGAAAAATTTAAACTTTAGAGAATATTGTGATTAATAGAGGATGGCCATGCATAACAATTCAGCAGTATTGGTGTTTATGAACTTATACTATTATATTTCGGTGCTCCAAACTCCAAATTTATGAGTCTCGCAATACGCGCTTTCTCCCTGTTGTACGAATCACTGCTGAGAATCGTGTAATATCCGCATATAGGGAACTGTTCATCTATAACCCTACTCGTATACTCCATTCTGGCATACAAAAGCATTGATCGCGTTGCAAAGCTTTGCTGTGGTTTTCACATTCCAGAACTCTGCATTGATAAGAGACGGTTATCTGAGCACACAAACCAAGGTACTTGCATTAAGAACATGTTTGATGTTTCCGCGCGATCGTATTACGGAGAACTGAAACATTGATATCAAGTGCCTGTTCAATATAATTTACTATTAGCAGCTGCATTTATTCACAAATGTGTTTTAAAATCAGCTCTTTTTGAAGTTCGCCTTTTGGCATATAATTCAAAAATTAAAAAAGAAACATTATTTTTGTTCATTATATTTTGGAATAAAATGTAATTAGTTTCTCGTGTTATATAATTTTGAAAGCAGGTGTACATGTTTTTATGTGAAGCAGTTCAACACTTGTCATGCACGATGAAAAAAATAAGCGAAATACCTGTCAAAGAGTCGTATTTAACATTAAAATTAATTGGGCTTCCATCCACCAAAGTAAATTTCTGTGAACAAAACACTTCACAAAAAAACTCATTCGTTTGAAGCTATATTTTGAAACATGCATGACATCAAGTTTCATAAATACACGACCTGAACCAACAATAGCGACGTTAAATTTCCACCCTTCGCTCATTTTTGCCGCAGCTCTTTTGCTTGATAAATATGGAAATTTAACACAAGTATTTTCTTCACAACGCAATATTTACGTTTGAAAGTTCAATACAGATTTCAATGGAAAACATGTTAAAATTAAATGAAGAAAATTTTCCATTAGTCGGTCAGGAAGTGAAATTTTTTTGCAATGAGATCAATAGCTTATTGGAGCACTAGTTTGAATTGCCTTTTCGACTAATTCCAAGCCTAATCAGCAAACCTAGGAAATAAATATTGTTTCTAAATTAAAATGAGAGCCCTCGTGTTTTTTCTTGCATTTCTCTAAAAAAACACAAACTGACTTCATCGTCCCACCACCTCATATAAGACAAAAGCACAGAAAAAGATTATTATTACTTTTACCGAGAGTTAAATAGCGACTTTTTATATTAATAAAGCAGATACACCCCATTGCATGTGGTTTGATATACTAGTTCTTTTTAATTTAGATAAACAAGAGAAAAATAACATGCGTGATTAATTGAATTCGATCGAATTTAAACCTGTTCGGATATTGATAATACCCTGACATAGATATCAGGGTATTACCATATTCTCATGACAAACCCAATGGAATATTATGGAAGGAATGTCAAATCTTGCATTTTGATTTTTAATGAAAAATTCCTCGCTCGATAAATCTCAGCACGAAAAGGCTAATAATTCAGCTAAATTTGCAATTAGTTTCGCCCTTCTAAGGGCGACGCAACACTGTCCCAGCAGGACTTCAATCTACGAGATTAGATAGATATATATTGTGCTTGTAATGAGAGGAGCGCGCGTCTAATTAATTTTGAGAGCCAAACATCTCTTTGACTCACACTCGACGACGTGTTCGCACACATATTCTCAAAAAGGGCCTAAGGAGTATTTTCGACTCGAACCCTCGCCCATCTGAGAGCAAACTTCTTATTTGCTGACGAAATAATTTCCCGCCGGCTGCTTTCTATCTCTACCAAATCTGATTTAATAAAGTGGAAGGGTCATCTGAGAATTCCGACCTCGGCTCCTCACACATGCCCAGCATAGCTACCAAAAACTTTCTCAAGAGTTGCATCATTCAAACGTTGAAGCATTTGTTTCACTATGTACATGTTCTTGACTTATGCGAAGGATTCGAATCAGGATCAATGAACTGAATAAACTTTGCTCCTGGAAATGAAATTTATCCCTATAATAAACCAAACTGTGATGTGGCTCGAGTTTATTTTTAGGCTCTATTTAAAGGGAAATAATTGAGAAAAATGCACCCTCAGTCTTTCCTTCTACTCGTGACTAGATGCTGCGCTTAAAAAATTGCTGTTCGACACACTGCAGCAGCGGCCGCCGTTTTCTTATTTGCTCCCTTTTCGCGCTCCAGTGGGGCGTCGCGTGCTCGCTATTAGCTGCTGATTGTTTTGTGAAGCGACGCACAAGTGATACGATTATTCACTAAGGCAAGCGTACACAACAGCCGACGAGGATAAATTTGCACATGGCAGCAGCCCTCGCTGATTTTTCCTCCAGCGCGCATATAATTTTCCCTGCGGCCGTGAGTGCCTGATTAAGGGGCCTTTGTTCAGCCTTTTAGCCCATAGCGTTCATTTGCTTTTCCAAGAAGTTAAAAAAATAATTTGAACGGGAGATGAAAATGAGATTCCTGACAGAGCTGCTCACTATCAGCCCTAGATATAATTGAAAATGCCGTCTAATTAAAAACTGTGTTCTTCATAGAATTTCCTACTAACTTTTGTAATATTTTTGGGCCCTGAGGATAGCAGTGCCACTGCTGGTGATAAATCTTCATAAATCTATTAAGGAGATTACTTTTCAGCTGAGATCAAAAACAAATTTTGCGCAATTCGGTCGAGTGCGTGGAGCAGTGACACATTGTTGCTGGAGACGCATAGTGTCGGTGCCATTTCGGCCCATAAATAAGTGTGCTGGAAGGAGGGAAAAATGAACTTTGGGATACGAATTTGCAACAGGGGTGCGATAAATTACGTCGCAGAAAATTCGCCCCACAAGTGGTGTTATGATTTATTATTTATATCGCAGGCGCGTGTGTGCATGCTGCAGTGTGAAAAATAAAGGCCGCCCCTTTGGCCTGCTTAGCATAATGGTTTTTTATGTGAAGGCCTAACCGACCGAGCACCGCACGCGCTATAGAGACAGGGAACAATCAAATTTCTCATGTCTCCAGCTCCTAGCCTTCTATCACGGCTATTTCGCGATTCGAGCAAGCAATAACGCCGATATTGCCACTGCCGAGCAAAGCCAATACTTTTCAGCTTTCCCATTTTTTTTTTAACTTGTGCTCACTGTCAGAACTTCTCGAGGGTTCTGAGCTCACCGGGTCCCAGGTCCTAATAACACCGCCGAGCGGATAACATGGAACAAGTGGTCCGAGTGGCCGCAGAGGAGCTTGGGCCCAATATGGCCATCTTTTCGCCTTCCCGCACCGAGGTCTTTTATTAAAACACCAGACATTTGTCCCTAAAGCCGCTGGAAAGGTGCGCAAACCAGCAAGTGGCGAGTCGGTGCCGATGCGCCTCCCAGCCCGTTGAGCTATTTGAGCATTTCGCGTCACTTTAACTAACCACTTACCTTACCTTTTGCCATCTCTGACACTGGGAAGCCAGCATTAGATCCCCGAAATGATAAAATATCTCTCATTGCTTTAAAACTCATGAGAATGCTGGTTTGCTAGTTATTTTAAATTCTGCTTAAATAAGCGGTATTTTTTATAATTATATTAAGTGCAGCTTGATCACTGTTTATGAGAAAATATTTATTTCAATAGAGACAATGTTTTGTGGAAGAATTATTTGCATACCAACTATTGTATTTTATCCAGTATCCGTTATGGCATGTGAGAAAGAATTAAAATAAATTTAACGCACTATGAATAATTAAATTTCTAATATTTCGCTTCGTGTATTTTTAATTTCCTTTTAGTACTGCGAAAATGCAATACACAGGATTTAATTTTAATAGTTGGTATCGTTGGTATTAATCTCGCGCAACGCAGAGTCATTATGAGAGCCAATTCAATAATCAGCGATTCAATTCATTCAAGAGGAATTTCACGATGCTTGACGTTTCTTCGAATTTTGTCATTCGTCACATCTCTCTGCACGCATCCGTAGCCAATTATGAGCAAATTATGCAGTGCACACAAATTTACGGCAAGTGAAACGGGCGGGAAAGCCGGAATCGCTCGAGTGTAATCGATTTCGGCGCGGAATTAATTATACACAGAGCGAATCTCGCGAGCGAGCGAATTAACGCGCGGAAAACAAAGTCTCTGGCTCAGTCGGCGGGAAAAAGGCAATTCCGGGACGCTCGGCTGCCTTTCCCGCCAAAACAGAAAGGACTCATTGCTCTGAGACGGGGTGGAATGGAAATTAATTAACCGAAATGGCAATTAGCCAAAGCGAGCGAGCGTCCGTCGTCGCCCCTTCATTTGTTTTCATTTGCGACGCTAATCCATCATCCGGACCGATTTTTTACTCGATTTCGGCAAACAAATTGCCTCGCTCGACCAGCTGCAGTTGCGCGAAATGTGCTCCCATTAGCTTTCATTACGTAAATCCACCTGCACTCTCCATACTCTGGGGATTGCCCTTTGTTGTTAGTACTCATCATACGCATTTAACACTAACTAGTGTACCTGCAGTCCTTTTTATTTTTCAACATCAGTGATAATTCAAAATTAATCAAATTTTTCTGTTTTAATCCCACCTTATATGGTCCATTAAATTTCATGATTTGGGCATGCCTCATATCTATTGTTTTCCACAATATTGTGCGCCTAGTTTGACATTAAAAAAGTACCCAAAAATATCCTGTGCATAGATTCACGTTCTATCTTAGAGCTTGTCACTTAATATGCCATAGTATGTACGCACCTAACAATATTCCTAGATAGATCTTTAGAAGTGTATGTGCTAAGCCAATTAGTGCAAAATGATTATTTTTTTTAATTTATCAATTTTTCCTAGTCTTATCAAAACTGTTCGTATTTTAAAATTGATCTTGACAACTTTTCAAAAGTCATTGTTATTATTCCAACTTAATGAATAAAAGAAAATTGAATTTGAAAATTTGAGGGATTCATTTAAATGGACTGAAATGTTTAGCAAGATTTTAATTGATTTGCTACATTTACAGATTGAATAGATTTTAAATAAATTAATTGTATTCTGTTTCAAGAGGGCCAATTTGCCTCATTAGTTTAACATTCATATTTTGTATACTTGCTTAGTAAATGAATAAAATCAGTTACATTAAAATAAAATAAGGTATAATCATCCAATATGCAAAATCATTTGAACTTGTATTAAACTCAACTACAATTACTAAGTAGCTTAAATTAAATGGATCTATAGTCTTATTTTAAGTTATGGAATGACTAATTGTGAGAAAAAACATCAATTGGACTGCTCGGTATCGAATTAAGTGCTATTTATATTTATGTTCGGTGGTTCGGTGCTAAACGTATTAAGAAGGGTAGAAATCCCAGTTACTGCAATGTTTGAAAAATGATTGTCTCACCACATTTTTGGTACAGATTTATGAATATTAGAGCAAATCACATCACGTTCTTTTAGTTCTCCCAGTCCAGCAAGAAGCATCGCATCTCTACCTAACATGGTCTTCCAATTTCAAATTCTCCATTTTTCATGGCATTTCTTCTTTTTAATGTTCATCTCGTTTCGTATGTTGTATCGATTCAATTTCTGTAGGAAAAACTCTTTCCATTTTTTATTTTTACAATCAGAAATCCCGCTCTAAATGGAAACTCTATTTTAATATTGCACGCGATAAAAGCAGATTTGGTGCAACCGCGTAAGACGAGCTGGGCGGACGACAAGTTTTCAATATCTGCTTCTGCGAACGGTTCAATCTCTCGGTCGGGCTTGTGCAGTGTATATAAAAAGGGCTTCCAAGATCATAAAGCAGCAGCTATGAGCGAATACCCTTGAGAACGTAAACTGCTTTTTCGAGCGGAGAGACACACACCAGACTATTGATTTGTGCACATAGAGGCCGGTAAACCAATTTTTGTATTTTGCAAAAGGGAAATATTTCTGTCGCTGCCAAGCAGGAAAACAAACCGGCAACTTTCGTTTGTGTTTTATTATTGGCTCTATTTTGAGAACGAGGAAAGGAAGGAATCGAAACAAATGAAAGAGGAAGGGAAAATTCGGCGCAAAGGTGTTTAACGTTATCCCCGACGCTTCTTGATTTATTCGCCTCAACTTTTTGTTTGGCTTGTTTTGCGACAAAAGCTATTAAACTTGTTGGGCGCGCGGCATCGAGCAGGCAGGCTGCGGCTTGCAGCAAGACAGGCGGCAAAAAGCGGCTCTGTTGCCGCTGATAGTGCGCCTTGATGAATGCTACTGCTTCTTCCTTCTTTCTTCCGACTCGCGCGAATTAATGCGCACGCAACTTTTTTCGGCTCCTTTGCCACGCACCACCAACTTTGCTCCACCGTTTATGATCGTGTAAATAATTCAGCGGCACCAGGCAAATGCCACCTTTTTTCGCTTTCAATATTAATGACTCCGACTCTGCCGATGTAATTCTGAGACTGCAACTTTTTAATTGGTTCGACTTTGCAAAGGAAGGAGAGTGGGACATTGAGATCAGGATGAAATGGAACTTTTTTTTTCTGGAAATCTGTTAGGTTCTTTTTCGAGCAAAAATATGAACCTTTAACCCTTTAATGTGCTTCCGGCTCATTGATTGTACGAATGGCTCTTGACTTTTGGCAATATTCCTACATGAAAAAGAGCTTGATAAATGAAGAACGTACGTGTCAGAAGCAGAAGAGAAATTCACAAAAAATTATCTTCTCATTCATTCCCATTCGAGTGGTATATTAAATTTGATATTACTCGATAGGAAACTAAATTTAAATATAAGGGTATTAATAATTTTTTAAAGCAACTGGAACTTTTTCAAAAGTCGCACAAACTGCAAATATTTTTTTATCAGATTCCTTACTCCCACATTATGTCAGTTAAAAAAAGAATCGAGGGTCATAGACAAGCACTACAATAAACCTTTATTCAGTCCCTGTCTCTCTGGCTAATAATTTTTTTCCTCCCACGAAAAATCCATTGTTCGGCCACCCACTGCAATATCTGGCGCGTTTTCCCCATACTCGGTACGCAAGTGGGAGTTTGCCCGGTTGTCATCTACCACGAGCGACGCAAAAAGTAGCCAATCTTGAAAATGTCGTTAGCTGCGCACTCTGATTGCCTTGCAACTTCTTCTGCCTCCGCCGCTCTTCTTACATGCTGAACGCGCGCAGAAATAATGTCCAATACATGAGAGGAACAAAAAAGTGGGCGACGAACAAAGCACGGATTGCAGGATAATGATAGCTTTTTTGCTGCCTCTCTCGCTGGTAAAAAAAGGAGCAAGCGGAATTTATTCCCTTTGTTTGCTTGCGATTCTTTTGTCCGGTTCGCGAGTGTATTGGAAAATATATATGAATTTGCCAGCATATTGATTTATGCTCTGACGAGGGATTCTGAGAAAGTTATAAAAGAGCTTGCTTTGCTTTCCTCTGAGTTTGGTCGTAAATTTAAGCATATCAGAGTCAGAAGAAAATTGCACCAATGCAGGAATTTTAACCTTAAAGGCTTGCACTTCACATGCATCAATAATTTAAGATATTATATTTTTTAATTTTACATACACCCACAGTTTTCTAATGGTAGTATTGGTGGAAGATCATTTAATTTTATTGATTGAATTGCAGCTCCTTCTTGCAATTCCGCGATTTGACGAACAGAATTTTTACTCTTTGATAAAGATGACATTTTAAGCTCATGATTTTGCCATGTCTTTGTCGTATTGGGTGAATACTCCCAAATACTGCTCACAGATAGTCTGGGAACTACCTTTTAGGGGCTTCTCTGATTTAAAAAGAAATGGTTACTGTTTTAAAAGTCACGACTTTTAATCTTGACTTTTAATCTTAAATTTGTTTATTTAATGGGACTTTTCGAAAGGAATCCAATGCACATATTATCTTTAGAATGATGCTACGAAAAAATGAGATAATTTGCTCTCCAAATATCCAAAAGTAAAATAAGCAAAATTGAAAAATGTGACAGGAAAATGGTTTTGTAGATACATGAACTTGTGTGAATTTCCTAATTAAATTGAGCTAAAACCATCGAGTAGTCCATGTCTTTCGCTCATACATGTTTTCAATATGCGCGTGCAGCACTTTTATATTTCTATGTAAGTATATTTACTGCATTATTAATTGTTGTGTAACAAAATGTTTTTGACATTCACAGTTTATAGTATATTCCCATAGTTTAAGGTTCATTAGCTTTTATTGAAGCGAGCTGATGGCTTGTCTGTCCCATCAGTGCATTTCCATCTGCATTTAAAACGACATAATCAGCGAGTTGAAGTGAAGCCTGCCGTCAGGCTGGCGATGCGACAATTTAGAGAGGGGCAACAACAAAGAAGAGTTGAGCGCTATTAGAGCGGCAGGAAGAGAGCCGGCTGTCTGCTAATAGTTAATTCCGGGGCCGGTTGCGTTTTCAGACTAGCTGAATGCCATCTAATTAATTTGCTCTCCAGCTGGCCGCTCTCGGTTGGTCGGTC
This sequence comes from Cloeon dipterum, assembly GCF_949628265.1. NCBI lineage: Eukaryota > Metazoa > Arthropoda > Insecta > Ephemeroptera > Baetidae > Cloeon > Cloeon dipterum. The sequence continues at coordinate 23,882,842 of NC_088787.1, forward strand.
GGCGGATTGTGTTCAGTGACCGCGACAATCTAATCGCGATTATATTCATTACTCCCTCTCTCCCACTCGGTACTCGCTGGATTCCCAAAGCGTCAGACTTGTTGATGAGAGACTCCACTTGCTCTGACTGCTCGATGAGAGCCGCTCCGGAATTATTCAGTCAGCCCGACGGTGCAGTGTCCGCCTCCTTCTCCTCCCACGCGATCGCACCGTTTTGCCGGAGAAGAGCGGAACGTGGACAGTTGCTGACATTGCATTCTCATTGCAGCCAATTACTGCTCAAAAGTTTGCTTATTTGTGTCAGTGCAGGGTAAATGTAGCGCAACTTTGCTTTGATTGTCTCATTTGTGAAAATATTCGAGGACAAACTGTTAGACGGAGTAAGAACTTCACATTATCTATTATTTTTTCCCTTTCAATTATAGAATGTAGTGATTCTGTATAGAGAATATTTTGGTCGTACGAATTGTATATGTTTACAATACTTATATAGCATGTTGCCAGGGTTTTATCTAACGAGAATACGATCAATATTATTTGTAACGAGGTAATCAAAATTTAAAATATTTGGGCGCCCAAAGGGGAGAGTAGAGGGAGAGTCTCAGGTGATAAAACCACCCCTCACGGAGGGGAGCGCGCGCACACACACACACTCGGGACGTGACTCTCCTGCTGGCGGCGGACCAGCCAAGTCGGGCCACCTCTCGCTATCTTCCCCTGCTCATCTCTTGGGTAGCCGCTCTATACAACTTGCGTCGACGTTCGGTAGAATAAATAACCACAGGTACGGTTCTCAAAGACAAAACCCTGCTTTACTTTACGGACGCACTGACTAACTAAGCCGTCAACCCCGCTCTATAATTATGGCTAAGAGAATAAAGCTCATGACTCGTGAGGAATCGGCGCTGCTGACACAAGTGTTTTACTTTGAAATATTTTTATTATTGTTTGGTGTTCATGCTTTTTATGCAGCAATTATTTAAGACATTTCTAATTTACTTACAGCTATCATGGTTCATTGCACTTGAAAAAAATATATTTTAAAATAAAATAGCCCTTTCTCGCAGAAAGTTTAACTCGGTTTCAAAACCATTAAATTTTAGACCTTTTTGAATTTAGTTCCAACTATTTTAAGAGGCAACGGTTGCCCTTAGAAATCCAAACGAACCTAATCTTGATCCATAATCAGTCATTTCATGTGCTCAAGTTTGTTGGCTCTATGCGCATTAGATGAAGAACTTAATTCAAAGAGCAAAAATGTAACGTTCTCAGATAATTAGCGCTTTGATCCTTAGCTGGGAACGCCGCTTCGATTCCAACTTCTTGGCGCAAAGTTAGTTTTCCCTCTCTTGGGTGGTTTGCCGACTTGTTTTGCTCGGCCGAATTATGTGAGCGGGCTTTTGATATATATTCCCAAGTTTTGCCTCGCTGAAATCCAATTAAAGTTGCTCTCGCGCGGTGTGCACCACGAAGAATGCCATCAACGCCTGCAGAGAGCGTGGTTAGGCTGCCGGTGCATTGCGTCCGCCCGACCGGTTGCATAGCTCGGGCTTCGTTAGTCCCGGCCTTTATTATTTGCCTGCGCGAAACGGTGAAACGCGTGTGACGGTCCAGTAGAGCGTTTCTAACATAGGAGCAACCGCCTTGTTTGCACTGAAACTACTAGTGAACATTTTACAATCGTTTGCGGCTTTCCATTGTGTCGACTAAAAGCCATCAACAAATCAGCCACTTTGTCGTCACAAGAAAATTGATGGATTGTTTGCTCTGGGAACGGTATCTTCGTAAAAGGATTTGAAAGCATGAATAAAATGATAGAGAAAAATGAGGGAGATGGGATTTGAATCTTTTAAATATCTCTCAGGATGATGACCTATTTATTTGACAAATCTTTTATATAGTCAAATGAGTCATCAAATAAACGAGACCCTTATAGGTAAAGACCACTCCAACTTTCAAAAACTAAAAAATGGCAAAGGAGCGGGTTAATTTGCTTAATAAACCCTTGCGGACATTATTAATGAAGCATTGAAGTATATACACCATGGAAAACATTTATTGCCAACGCAAAAACCTATTTTTAAGGATTTGGTCTGTTTTTACATTTAGAAAAGTATAGATATTTTAAATTGGATGTTTTTCTTTTGTTTTCAAAAATTATATTGCGCTGAAATAGACGTTCCCATTTAAAATTTAAATAAGATGGCTATTTTCAAGCTACAATTTTTTAATTTGTATTATATTAAACAGTGTTTAAAAAGTCCACTTCCAATAAAACCGATTGCGGTGATTTCCTTGTCTAGCCGGATGTCACGGGTCATGAGTGCTCCAGATTTCTAGCTAAATTGGTTAGTTTTACCGATGTTACCTCATAATATCGATCCAATCCACTTCCAACTCCGATCCAGGAAAGTTTAAAGAGAGCTTGAAATGAACCCTCTTACCTATAACGAAGTTGTTTTGAGTTTTTTTCTTCTTTTCAAGTTGTGTGCGTCATTTGAAACTTTTCCAAATTGTTCACCAGCGCGTCTCGGACAAAAAATGAGAGACTAGGGAGGCTTCTGCCCCGCGCCAGCTAATGCACTTTTTGTCTGCACATTTAATTAAGGCGGCAATTTATTTGGAGTGGCGGTTTTTTCGCTCTCGTAAATAAATAACACGGGGCTGCGGTGGCGGCGGCGGCAACATTGATCGCGAAACCTCGGCGGGCGTTGGCGCGGCAATCACTCTCTGTCTCGCGGCATTTGCATAAGCCGCCCGAGCACATTGAGAAATAACAAAGAAAGAAGGAGAGAAGAAGCGGGAAATAAATGTAAATGCGCGCCGTCACGCCGGCTGCTGATGCACACTAGACGAGATGGAGCCGGGGTAATAACATCTTGTGTGAATAGCCAAGAAGAGAGCAGCGCGGCAAAGAACTCGTCGCACACGAATTCTAAACAATCCTCAACAGCGCAGTATAAGCAACGAGACGCCGACTGATGATTTTTCCCTCGTTCTCGCTGCTAGTGGCACTTTTGAGACCTGCCGACACGTTTTGATTATATTCAACTTGCTTGAAGAAATTGTCTCTCTTTACTTGTGACTTTTCGCTCCGTCTGTAGCCGAATCGAGCAGGCTGTTTTACACCCTTCTAACTCAGATAAAAAGATTTCTGGATTCTTCCTCATTTAAGCTTTTTCTTATCATTTTTTCTCGATTCTAAATTTTTAATGGAAAATTGAATTTCTTAGAAATTTACTGGAATATTGATACTACTTGATGAACGCTTCCATCAGCCAGAATCTCGGTACCTCTGGAAATTCCCGAAATAGAGCAAAATCTAAATCAGACATGTTTGCACAAAGTGTTGAGGGTCGAGCCCTAGCCTCAACAAAATAACAGAATTATGCACAAAAGTTAGCTGGCAACCAGCTGCTTGAATAATTCACAAGCACATTGCTGTGCTAGAACTACATCAAAGTCTCACCGATTGCATGTCGTTTTAATTCAGAGGGCGTGTGCGTGCGTTGTTTGCGTTGTCTGTGGCAGGAGATGAAAACTTTTGTGGATTACTCACTCGGCAGTAAAAAAATAAATAATGCAGGTTATTAAAGATGAAAGTAGCTGCAAGTGTTCTCGAAACTTTATGACAAGTAGTCGAGGCTGTGGCTGCGATGCAGGCTTCGCGACAAAGAAGCAAGATGCACAACTTTTGTATGTGCACAAGCACAGCAGGTCTGTTTGCCCTGACGAGATGGCTCGAGTTTTGTCAGCAGCACAAAAAGTCAGAGTTTCAACGACTCTCTGGTGCAGAGGAAATATTAATTAGCAAGAGACTCTTCTTGTTGTTCTTCTTCTTCGCTGGCAGTTGTTTCCTTGCTCGTCATCAATTTAGCATACTTGCCGTAGAAAATAAGATTACCTGCTCTTCCTCTTAATGAGCAATGGAGTGAAAACTTTCTAAATGGAAACTTACGTACAACGACCAGATACAAGCAATTTAAACGTTTCCCTGCAAAAAGAAAAAATGATTTTGTTTCTAGCAAAATTTAAAACAGCTAATTACAGAAACATATTTTTCAATATGACAAGGAAAAAATTATTTTGCCTATTTTTGAAAATAGTGAAGCTTGAAAATTGAGTTAGACATATTATATACATGTAAAATGTATTTATGAGAACTACGGTTTAAGACATACTTGAATATTGATTTTGTTCGAAGAGCAGAGAAGCTATATTCCATCTGAGCACAGGACGTCGTCATGAGGTTTTATCAGTGCAAAATACTGGAAGCAAACTTTTCAAATTCAGCAAAACTTTCTGCGTAAGGCCTATCTCAGTCGTATAATTTTCCTCTCTAGCGAATCCGATTTTTGCACTCCTCCCGTGCATTCCTCAAGAAGCGCAGCGATGTTTGCTAATTGAGATAATGAAAGGCGAAACGCGTCCGCCACCGGTTCTCAAAATAAATATGCATGCATGGATGAGTGTAGCGCTCGCGGCCCACTTGATATTCCACTTAGCGTGTCTACTGGAGCACAGGGAACGTGCAAAATCTGCACTCGCGAATAAGCGAGCGAGCGAGCAAGAAGAGAGTTATCTCGTTTTAACGACGACAATCTTCGTCTTGCTCTCTCACTCTCTCTCTCTCTTTCTCCTCCTACTTGCTCTCGTTATAATTTATAAACGCTCTCTCGCGGGCCGTTTCGCTCGCTGTTTTTCTCCAGATATATAGAAAGTCACGCCGGCTTGATTTCCTCTTCAGCCGCCGCAGTATATTCCGGCTCAATGGTCAAATGGTGCTTCAAAGGGTAATTGGCAGGGCGCCGTACAAAGAAATGACTGCATCCACGCTTACTGACTGAGTTATTAAGCCCCCAGAATAAGAAATGCGCGAGTGGGAGAGTGAAGATCACTTTGAATAAGGTTGCCAACTGTGTAAGAAACTAACAAAGAACAGCCTTGTTGGAAATTGAGAGAAAAATCCAATGAATTATTTTTATACATCGAACATGGAAAGAACGGCATAGAAAATCACATTGTAAGATGAATCTTTTTTGCACTTGCATGAGTCTCATTCAGTCATTCTCTAATGAAAATGTTACAAACACAATGATTGGACAAAAGTTAATGAGTGATTTGGTAAAATTGTCAAATAAAATTACCGAGGCCATGCAATTCAATCGTAAAGGTGCTGGCTACAATAGTGGCGCTGAAGTACAACTTTATATGAAACCTTAAAAAGTTTCATATAACATGGCTGTCAGCGTGGATTTAGTCCGTCTTAATTCATAATCTCACAAACAATATAGCGAAAGGAGTACTTTATGGAATCCTTATAGAGACTTACTTCATGGCACTATTCTCAGTGTGCGGGAACGTTAACCAACTAACAGGAAGGCCTTTGGCTTTTCTATGTTTGTTGAGGTGTTGGTTGGCCGCTGTTAGAGTGGTAATCCACAAACTTGTATTCACAAATGAAATTATATTCATATTTGCCTTTTTTTAACATCTCGCAAAGCTAACTCCATATGATACAAGAAGATTACAACGAGCTCCAAAAGTGTACTTTTATTGTATGACATAACCCAATCAAATCAATGATGCAATTCATGACTCAGTTCTGGCTTTTTGATCCACCTAATCCTTTTCTAAACTTATCAAACGCTGGCGAAGCAGCTCGGCTCGATTTCTATTAAAAGCAATAAATCTTCGGGCCGTATGCCATAAAGCTACGCGGCAACCATACTTTTGACACATTAGCCGCGGCGCAGGCGAAAAGTTTCCTCCAGTAATTTATTCCAATTTATTCTGGCCCTCGGCCTTCCCTTTTCAGGGCAAGGGCAAAAAAAACGACGAGTGTAAGAGAGAGGGCGGGAGCTCTAAATAACAGCAAGGTGAAGCTCTTTTTATCTCTCGCCTGGTAATATAAATAAATACGTTTATATATCGCCGTGTGGCACACACACACCACCGCTACGAACAATACCCGAGCTCATTTTGTTTAGGAATAAATGCTTGAGTAATCAAAGCGGTGGTAAACTCGTCCTTTTGTGCTCAACCGCGGCGAAATTTTCGCGCAGCCTAATGGGATTCTTATCGCCTGCCTTTCTGCCCGCGTCTCTGTTTGTGTATGTGTGTTTCCGCAGGCACATCCTTTTGAATCGCTTTTGAGTGCGTGAAAATATACGCGGTGGCAGATGAAATTTGTGCGTGCGTCGGTTTGTTTCTGCCGTCACACACCCTTTTCACGAGCCGAAAAAAGTGTTTCCTGATGTCGAGTGATATGTATGAGAATCAAGATACCATACATTTTTTATTTTACCCACACTTTTCTTCATGACAAAGAAATAATTGATTATAAATAAAATAGCAATGGAAAATTCAAAATCATGATTGTGCATAGAATAGCAGAAATTGCCATCTTTTAGTGATATCAGCTTCAAATCATTAATAGTAATAATTTTAACATAGCTTTTTTGGTGGCAATGAAATCACTTTTCAACAATTTTGATAAAGAAACGCAGAAAAAAATATAATTTTATTGATGAATCGCGCGCGAGGATAAAATTCCGGCGTTACAACGACCAGAAATAAATTTACGAATTTATTTGACAGAAGAAGGGATAACAAGTAAAAAAAAAATTGGTTTGACCTCGCTTTTCAGCATTAATGTCAGACAGATTATCGTCGTCGATGGAATTAATATTTAAATTATAATGATGAGTCGGAGGATTAAATTGGCATGGGATTAAGTAAACCCAACGGGTTTTACGGGAAAATTTTAGACAACTTTGAAACTTTAGCATCTCATCTCCCTGCGGTGCAATTTCAAAAGGTGTACTTAGCATTCCTCTCGCAGAGCCCGATCAAACTGCTAATGCCAAATTTGATGGTTAATTCACGGGTGAATGACTTGCTTTTCAATAAAAAAACCGGTGCGAGGGCAGTAATACAAACTGGTCCTTTTCTGGACTGGGCTTCCTCCAATGAGGCCCGTAAGCCCATATTATTAATTCGTCCGTGATGTTGCTGGGACGTGGATTTCTCGCGAGTTGTTTGCTATTGCCCATCTCGAATGCGGTCTACCGATTAAAAATAGCAAAATATAATCTTCAAATGTATGAAAGAGCCGCCACTCAATTTTATTATATCTACAATATCTATTACTATTTATTTTTTTAACTTCTGCTCTTAAATTTCCGTGGTCTATGAGTTCACCGGGTCCCAATCCCATCACCCGAGCGGATAAAATCGGGCCTGATTGGCCACACAGGACCTTGGGCCCAATATGTCAATTTTCGCCCCCTCGAACCTTTTATATATGTAAATATTAGGCAACCCGATATAATAAAAGTTTCAACCTGTGACTCTTATTAATCATACATAATGCGAGCTTCCTTTGTTCGTTTCACATTGTGATCCTTGCGAAAATCTCAGAGCGAGTGCGTTAATTTGCGGGTGGGCGAAGAAAAGGCGAACAGGAGAGAACGGAGCAGTTAAGGCCTGCGTCAGGTGATCTAGTGCAACACGGCGCTTCCGTCCCCGGTGTGCGTTGGCATGCAAAATTCAGCATCCGCCGGGCTGCCCGCCCGGAGAAAAGAGGGAACAGGACAAGTTCCATTTCACACACCCATGCGCTTTTTATTATTATCACTGCGCCCGCTGCTCAGCCGCTCGTATTTTAATACACACACACGCCCGCGCGTCGCGCAAGAGCACACAATGGAATGAATAAAATATCAAGTTATTATACACCTGTATCAACACGTCGCCGCGCAAGGAGAATAAAAGACGACGACGACGACGCCTACTTCGCCTTTTGTTTGAATATTGCGTAGTGAAATATGTATAAATTTTGCCTCCTCGCGAGACTATAATAATGAGTTCAAAAGCCGAACAAGCACATACGCGCATTTTCACTTTCTTGCTCTCAATACACGTACTGAACGGTGCGTTTATTAAATTCCGACTTTGCACTCTCTTCTTTATAGAGAATGAGAGACAGAAAGTAATCCTGTTGTGAACGTTCTTCCAGCCTGACGCAGAAGCTTTGCTACTCACTGGGAAAAATGGAGCGAATACCTCAGCAAATAGCACTTTTTGAAAGCATTTTCTGCAGGGCCGGGCCTTCCATATTTTAACAACTACAAAAAAGTTTCCTTTGTGATACATTAAGAATTTTCATTACTACGTACGAACGGTGATACGGTTCAATAATTTATTCCCTGGTTTCTTTTCGCTGGAAAATATGGATGCTTTGAACAGGCTTCAGAATATAATGATTTTTGAACCACTTCTCAGCACATCTGTGGACTTTCAGCTCGCCAGATTCCAATAACACCACCGAGCGGATAACATGGGTCCTGAGTGGCCGCAGAGGAGCTTGTGCCCAATTTGGCCTGTGATGCCTTCTAGCCACTACTGTCCAAATAACTATAGTTTGCATTTAACCTGTATCGCCAGGTGGCAGTATATAAAGGTGTGCGACAAGTAGTGCACCCCCACTGCATCTACAACCTCGCATGACAGCAGTCGAAACAAAATGTTCCCTCTCTGGCTAGGATGATATTTCGGGCGAGAAAATTCCATAACAAAAATTTCATATCAGACCCGCACTACATACGGAGTAGGCTGTCATTATTATTTTGAATGTGATGCTTTCATTATACAATTGTTTATGGAATTGTGATTTTTAATTATTCATGTAATTTCACTGTCTTAACTTTGCTACTTTCTATCACGAGGCCTGAATAAATAAGACGAGTTTCACTACTAAAAGACGCATTTCTGTCACCGCTTCACGTAACCCTCAACCCATCTTTTCGCCTCCTCGCACTGAGGTCTCTTATTAAAACACCAGACATTTGTCCCTAAAGCCGCTGGAAAGGTGCAAAAACCAGCAAGTGGCGAGTCGGGTAGCCAGTATTAGATTAAGGAGAGTAGTATCTACTCTCGTTATATTGGATCCCCGAACTGCTCAAATATCTCCCACTGCTTCGACACTCATGAGAATGCCTTAACAATGCGAACTAATGGGCTGGTATTATTTTCTATAGAATGCATTTTGATTAAAGACTGGAACTTACTTTAAAAAATGTAATATTGAAGGTGTAAATTAGTTTTAATTTTAAATAGAGCTTTAAATTGACAATTTCCTATAGCTGCCAATTACATATATATATATATATATATGTATCTAACTTAATGGGGTAAAGCTGATTCTGAGTCCGAAATAAAACACATGATATTGTATCTGAGAAAAAATTATCTTATGACTTTGAACTGTTCAGTTCAATTTTATTTGCTAGCGTGCTGTGGAGAGCAGCAGATCTGCCAGAAACCCATTTTATCGGCTGCAGATTAGGGATGGCATCGGTCGTTTTGTTCTGAGGAGCAGTGCTTTTGATCCTTAATCACCTTGTTGGCACGGGCCGGCCGATCCGTCTTTATATCTTGCACGCCTTTTGTCACTTTTCTTGTTATTTGCGCGGGAATGGGCTCTCTTTATCCCCCAGGCTACGTGACCCAATCATCCATGTTGCCTGCCCTTGGCCAGATACAAAAAATTTTTATATTCCCATCGCTGCAAGGAGATGCTCTCATTTCTGAATTATGCAGCACGCGTTGCTCTTAAATTCTCTATTTCTTATGGCACGTGCGGCCTGTTGCATTTCCAATGGTCCGAAACTTTCTGGATCCTATTTAGTTCGGACAACACGTGATACACATTTTATCGAGAAAGAAAAAGTACAACACTTGGATGCTCTCGTCACTCTTCGAAGTGAATTTGAAGAATTTTACACCTCTTGAAAGAAGTATGGCGCGCTGAAAGCAGCCTTAAACCGGCTTTGTGAGGAGCTGCTGCTCCAGAGTTTCTAATTTCATGTGCACTTAAAACTTTGCCAGGTCTGCGCGGCGCGAGTGTATGATGCTAAATCCAATAAACGTCACACACCAAGCACTCTTTTCCTGCTCTTTAAAAACTTCTCGAAAACGTTTTCGCAAGCGTTGGAACAAGCGAGACGCCGCAAATGCAAACCTGAGGGGAATTGCTGGCCTGTTTGATTCTCTTAGTGCGCGGGAATTAATGAAATTAAGTCTGGCTGGTGCGGCGAAAATCGACATCGCACTGAATAATTCCTGCGCCTGCTCTCCGGCGGCGTTGGGAAAAATTCGACTGCGATTCAGACTAAATTTACTGGCTCGAGTCGCTCCAGGCGTCGGGCCATTTTCGACAAAAGCTCTCGTAAGACCCTCGACTTTTGTATTCAGAAGGCGATCACAAACTTTATTTATTAGAGACTCGGCGCGTCCTAAAAGTTTCCCTTTCAATTTTACAGTGGCACACTTGCTATAACAAACTCGGGCGATCCGTCATTTCGCTGCGAGCTTGAAGTTCGCTTGATGCGTGGCCCATGTGATCTGGCAAAATTAATTTGATTTTCGTACACGTTCTCGATGCCGGTGAAATTAATGAAAAAAGAATCGGAAAACTCAAAATAACATCCTCGCCCGCTCTTTGTACTATACATATAGGCATCCGTTGCTTCAGGGAATGGTTGGTGAGTTGGCTGCGATTTTGATGAGATAATCTGATAATTTGATGATTTGATTCAAATAACAAAAATCCCCAAAATTTTGATTTGAGAAAGTAGATAATAGAGAATTTTTTATCATGTTAATCTACTAAAAATAAATGCAAACATCGTCAGCTTATTTGTGATGCTAATTAAACACTTAAGTGGTTCACTTCACCACTCTATAAGAGAAATTGTGAAATCGCCTGCCAAGTGCACTTCACCAGTTAATTCATGCTGTGGTTTAAAATCAGATATTCTAATCCAGTTTCAATAATTTTAAACAAACTATAATGTGAGTTTCGAGTAAGACTAATTAACTTTAAATATTCGAACATATTAGCTATGGAAGGTCTTCTAATTGTAAACGTTATAATGTTCCATTTTAAGATATTATCGAAATACAGAATTACGAATGACAATAGGGTTGAGATTTTTAGTCTTTACATATTTATTTATTTATTTATTATTATTCATTTTATTGGACACCATCGGTGTACAACTAAAGTCAATTACAAATTTATTTATTATAACGGAATGCTTGTGATAAAGTTTAAGGTTTTTTGACACAGTCTAGTAAATGGTACATACTAGAAAGCAAAGAATCACAATAAATACATTTACAATTAGCGGTGACGTCGAGATGAAAACATTTATGTGAACAGACGAGGAAATGATAGCCATGAAAAGAATATCTAGTTAACATAGCCCTGTCTTTACAATTTGTATTAGTCCAATCCAAATTACACATAGCAGGGGTTTCAAAAAATTTTGGGTCAATAGATTGTCGTTTAACATTCATATTATTCAAAAACTTCTCATAGGCAATTGTAGAGGGAAGAGAGTATTTAGATTTAAGGTCATTAACAAAATAATCAGTCTGAACCAATTCATAGACAAATCTGGATTTCATTCTCTTGTCTACGCTGAGGGCTTTTTTAAAGAATCTAGATTTAGCACATTCCAACTTGTTAAGATCATTCAGAGATAAATGAGACCAAATTGCTTCTATACCATACGAAGCTACAGGAGAAATTGCCAAGTTAAATAGCTTTTTTGCAGTGGAAATAGACGATTTTGAAAGGTTTTTAATTTTAGATGTTGCAAAAATTGACGCTTTAACTCTCTTATCCAGATGATTTGAAAAGCAAGTTCCAGACGTTTGGAATGTCACGCCAAGATAGTTGACAGAGGAGGAAAATTGTAGGCAATTTGTTATCTCCCATTGTTTCTCGATTTTGCTATATCTGCCAACACCTTTATTTCTAAATTTAATGATTTGACATTTTTTCCAATTCAGAGACAGTGACATAGTAGCTAAATAAATCTTGATATTATTAATGAGATCATTGAAAATTGCAAGATTTTCACTTAAAATAACAATATCGTCTGCGTAAAGAATGCATTTAACACCAGGATAATTCAGTAATAGATTATTGAAATCACAAATAAAATTTATTTATTTAATTTTATATTTTATTGATTTTAACAAAAGGGACGGTTTTAGGCACGATTTAAATGGTTTTATATACGGTTTTAATGCAGAGGTTGATTGGTCAGTGAAGGTTGAAGGTACAGTAATAACAACATCCGTTAGAGCGAGATTGATACAAACTTAGTTTACGCCAAAATGAGCGGGATCCACTACAGTTTTTAATATTGATTTGGATTCCATCCCTAGTAATTCAATCAATTTTTATGAAATAACTGGTAAGATAAGTTGGATTGATTCTAGATATCTCTATTTTTACTTTCATGCAAACAAACTGTCCCCTTTGGATTCCTATTTTTAATTTTTCTTGCGATAAGAATTTATTCCAAAATGCTAGTGCACTTCAAAAACTTCTTCCCAGAAAAAGTTTTGCCAGCAGGGATATTTTTAATTTTTCTGAGAATAAGGACAATAAAAACGGGTTTGTCGCGCAGAGCGAAATTTAATGGAATTCCATTCAATCAGCATAAAACCTCTCAAGTCATCAAGGGAAAAGGCAACGACTCGAAAATCAACTTTCCTCTCGTCGTTCCAGCGAAATTATTATCAATTTGCGGCGGCGACGCCGGAAGCCCTGCACGTGCCTTTTCGCCGCGTCGCAATTTTTCCGCCGTACGCGAAATTAACGTCGCATTTGTCCTGGTGGGCGTGCTAGCGAGTGTGTTGGTGCAGCTGCCACGGAGATGTACAAGGCGGCAGTTGAAAAGATAATTTGATTAGAGCAGCAGCCCGTGGCGGGAGGTGAAAAGGCTGCAACACAGACGGCTCGTTTTCTTATTCAATTCCGCGAGCAAGCGCGAGTGAGAGAAAGAGAGACTCTTCTTCTCTGGGTGAAAGGAGCAGCGCAGCCTCTCGCCGTCGTCGATGCCTCTCGTTATGTTAGCAGGCTGAGTGCCTCGGCACCTCACTCTCGAAAACGACGACATGAAGCCAGAAATATTCTCCACCAGTTGGAAAGTGTCTTTGCGAATTGAAAATTGGATTTGTATCGAGAGAGCTCAATTCAACGTCTCTTTTCAAATTTATTTTGAGGTTCTGCAAAAGAAATAATTAGCGACTCTTCTCTGACGTTTCTTTCGCTTCAAGATATGTAAAAAAATGCTGAATGAATCGGTGATTTGTACCTATTTAAAAAAATATATGTCAGAATAAATATTTCATGTTCGTCAAAAAATCTGAAAATTAGGAATTTTTCAACCGGCTAATTTTCTTAGTGGAAACATAGCATATTTCTTTCAACTAAATGTAAATCTGTCTATTTCATTTTTTGGTATTTAATAACTAGATATTAATTAAATAGTGGTAAAATCTGCTGAGAATTAATTTCTCAAGACTGCATCACATAAGCCCAGAGTGTTTTGAAAATATCAAGTGAGTCATAAAACTTCATGATGCAGGCTTTTGATTTGAGAAAGAAAAGCCCAATTAAAATTCATTAAAAAATTATATTACAGCCAACATTAGAATTCGAGAGAAAAAAAATCCCTTTACTTGAATAGAAGCCCTAAAATCACGCCGCCGTCCAAAATGGCGGATTCGGTGAACAATCCAGAAGCACATTATAGTACGCATCATTACAAGCGCGGATCGTCGGAGGCGACGGTGAGCAGAATGCTGTCAAGCCTTCCCATGGAGCAAGTTTGCCGGCAGACAAGCCGCAAACGCGTCGTTGCCGAATAAATCGAGCCCTGCGGCTAATCATTTCTGGGCGGGTGGCTTGATTTCGCGAGGCGGCGGCACGATCAGGCCAATCGAGCCGCTTTGAACGACCGCCACCGTGTGCACTTAATTAATCCGGTGTAATGCTCCGCCGGAGCACTCTCCAACTCCCAATTCCATTCTTGGCCTATTCACAGCAACAGTTTGCATTCATCCTCAAGCTCACATATGCCAGCCGTTAATTCCGCATGAAAAGGGTTAACGTGATTTAATACGTTTGTCCTTTTCAATTATGTACGTTTGATTGAGTCTTAAAATGTAGAATTAAAGCTAGCTTGCCAACGTTTTTAGTCATATTGTGAGCTCAAATTTACATCATTTTGAGCCATAGTAATAATAATGAATGAATTTGATCGTAAAAGTGTTTAACGGGCAACCGCAATACAAGCTTAACGTGTATGAGTTACTTCTGAGGCCGTAACCTTTTTGTAGTTAAAACTTTTCCAACCTCGTGTGCTTCTACCTCGAATATAAACTAATTTTTAGGTTTTTAGAATACAAAAGGATTGAGTGAATTTCATTCGGATATTCGGTGGCTTTGGATACAAAAATAAAACAAGGTTTTGCTTTTGTTTACACTGTTCATTCATGAAAAATGCTTCTTGTTTATTGAAAAGCCCTCAGTTGATAAAGCAACCGGTTTGTTAATCATAAATATAAATTTTACCCATGCTATATTTATTTCTAGGAATTCACTTTAAACAGAGCGATTTTTGAAGGCAAAAGGTCACCCGACAAACAAGACTTCGGAAACGAAACTCTTTAGAGCCAAATAATAATGATACATTTTCGTGGCAATCCGTGCGATTTTTCATTTTCCGCTTTCATTTTTACTCAAAACGCGAACGTGTCATCGCGCACACAACAGCAAGTTTCAATTTTTCACATGGTCGGCGGTATTACGTTGAGCACGCATTAAACAAATTGCTGTCAGCAGCAACCCGCCGAATCCAAAACCGCTTTCATGGATTTTTGCGCGCAAATCTTATTTGCACGAGAGTCGCGTCGAATTTAATTATTCGCGAGGGGAAGAAAGGCGTGGGGGCAGCAGGGCACCGTTTCCTCGCTTGTTTAATTAGTACTCTGTGCGAGAGCAACAACAAAGGCGGTATTTTAATTACAGGGAAGAAAGTTCATTTACGGCCGAGCATCCCTTGCGTGCGATCTGCGAAAGCCTGCGGGCTTAACTGCTTTCCAGCTCAAAACTTTCAATTTTCAGATTTCCCGCTTCTGGTACTCAAAAATTTGGCTAAATTTTTGGTTAATTTTATGGTGTGAAGCAGGAAATCAACCCAAATGTTATTATTGCTCAGAGGAAGTTGTTTCAAATTAGAAAAATATTTAATGAAAAATTCCATGATATATAAAAATACGTTTTTGACGTTTAAGCTAAAATTGTATCACTTATCTTATTAAAAAAATGACAGCAATAATTCTGAAACATCACATACCATTAAGCAAACAAAATTGATTCTTTTAGCGTTAAGAACTGGAACCGTGAAATTAGCATCTCATTAAAACTGGAGCTAAAGCCTTGTGAACACATATATATGTGTATTTCGTGTCACATCAAACAAATTTGCATTCGCGAACAGTTTTGTGAAAGTTCTATAACTTCCCTATTTTGAATCAAGATGTAATGGAACCAGTTTTAATATACATGTAATGTCAGGAATAAAATTATTCAAATTTTCAGATACAACGAGCTTAGAATTTTGAACATTTGGCTGCTTAAAACATAATGTTTCATTTCATTTAATTACTATCACTCACTTGGTTTTTGCCAACTTCCCGGCTATAAATGTCAAGCATTTATATCAAATGTCAAATTACAAAGATAAAGTTTAATGTAATAACGAAAAAAAGGTTAAATAAAATATATAGCAGTTCGCAATTTTAATTCAAAAGGAAAACATCCACCACACCACTTTGTGCGCTTAACATATATATTCGTTCTATTTATTTTTTCCATATTTCAACACACGCAGTTTTTATTTCAGCGAGAGTTGTTGCTTTTAACCCTTTTGGGCAGACTCCTTTGCAAAACACGCATCGAAATTCGAGTCCACGCAGCTGTGTGCCGGAGCAAAAAGCAGCGTGTTGGCCGCACGAAATGAGAGAACCACCGTTATTCCGGCAGGGAGGGAAAAACACGGGCAAAAACACGCAAGGTGACGAGAGCCAGATGGGGTGTATTGGAAAAGTTGCAACTCGTGAGTGAGTGTGTGTGTGTGCGACAGAGAGAGGGATGAAAATTCCGGTGCGCAATGCATTCCGGTCACGTCGGCGTGCTAATGACTGCTGCAAAGTTCACACATCTGGCACAGCCAGTGTGGACACAAACACGGGCCGCCGGGCTTTTAAAGCCCACACGCCCCGCACCTTAATTACAAAGCCCTATTTGTGTGAGCGAGAGAGGAACAGAGGGAGTGCGTGCATGCGAGTTTGTTGAGTAATAATCAAAAAGAGCGAATACAAAACCGGCAGGCGTGAAACAATGATCCGCCTGATGATGATGATGAGGCGGAGGAGGATGAGAGGCACGCCGCTTTTTATTTATGCCGGCAAAGTAGACACTGCCGAGGGATGTGTAATAACGTAGCCTTGGTTGATCCCAAATAATTGGATCAACTAGTGCCACTTTTTTTGGTAGGGATTGTAGTAAAATTTTCATCCTGTTAACAATAAAGTTTTATATCTAGCATTTTAAAGACACGAGTTACAAGAGAATTATTTGTGATTTTGTTGCACTCCAGCTATTGCTCAAATGCTCTTGTTATTCTGATTAAATAATATAATATTCTGAGGGTCTCACTTACTTCCGTCTAGGTCAAAATGTTATTTTATTTGATATTTTGCGGGCTTGAAATCCTGCCTCTTTTATAATTTCGGCCAAAACTTTGCAAAGTAGACAAAAAGATTTCAAAGAGATTGTTTTCAGAAGTTGAGAGGAAAATCTTCTCCTCCGGTCTAACTTTCTCTCTCTAGCTTTAAGCAAATCAATTTTACACGTCCCTCGTGCCTTCCTGCCGGGCCAAGGATGAGCTGCGCGAGTGATTGATGCTTTTTGCACGCGAAATATCGCACTTGCCAAGATTAATGCACTTATTTTCCGATTCTTAGAGGGAAGGCGCTCGCTTTTCAAAGCGGTGAACAAAAGCGCCCTTTCATTTCTGCACGCCGCGCTAGCGACTTGTTGTCGGGAGAATGTGAGAGCAACTTTCTTCTTGCTTCATTACTCATAATATGTATGATTTCTGCCGAGTTTATAAAACTCTGCAATTGAGCTTGGCGTGTAATACAGAGATTTCCTGCTGTATTAATTCCACAGCAAACGAAAACCGAATAGCTATTATCTTTTAGCAAAGTCGGAGTTCAATTAAAACAAAATAGTTGAGGACCAAAGAACGATTTTTTGTAATAAAGACAGAAAAATACCTGTCAGAAGAAATTAAATGCAGCTTCCTTAGTGTTTACTTGTTTTGAGTCACAACATATTTTTCAAAAATTTATTAAAGATTACGGAGTGCGCTTCTGAATTAAAAATTGAATTAAAATATAAAAATCATTTTAATTTGCAACTAATGTCAAATGCAACGCTATCTTTCTTGTAGACACTAATAATGACCATCCCTATTCTTTGTCGTGGTAATTTGCTGAAGCCGCTGAAACGATCGTTTCGTCGTTTGACTGACAAGAAAAGCCACAGTCCCCTCTGGTTCGGCGGCTGGAACATAAATTAAGCGGAGGCCCACAGGGCTCGGCGGGCAGCCAGAGTTCGGCAATTTGATATTTAGTGGGATCAAAGTTGCTCCGATGCCGCAAGAAATGTTAAGTGCCCCTTCGGAAGAGCACAGCTAATGCCCGTTCGGGGAGCACCCCGCCACTCTCTCTCCCCGTTTGTAGTAAAACTTTGGGCTGAAGCTTCAGTTAATGAAACCGGACCGGCGAGGAAAATGAAGCGTGTGCAGTAATTATTCGAGGAATTCCTCTGCGCAGCTTTTGTTTGCAATAACAGTGCATCCAAGTAATTAGTCTAATTGAGAAAGAGAGAGAGGCAATCTGAGTCGCGGGGAAAGAGGATAGCCATTGTTTGCATCGGGAACAGTGACTCTAGTAACGACTGTAGAGAATTATGATTATTATGAAGCATCTGTTAATGAATTCAAATAACAATTTTTTGCCGAAGGCGGATAGCCTAACTGAAAGTGAAGTAGAAAATTTGCAATGCAATGATTATATCATGATTTAGCATGCATAGAGGAAAATTTATTGAGACCTCATCATAGAATATTGTATTTTGCACATCTTGTACAGTAAAGATGAATTTTAATAAAGTTTTTTTTTCAAAAAGTCTTTAGTTTTATAATCTATTAAGTTTATATATAAATATATATGTGTGTGTATGTATATATGACTAAATCTTAGTAATCAAGATATTATAACAATCGGTTTCTTTGGCTTCTTGTGTATTCATGCTTGAATTTGTAAAAATTATTAAATAATTTGGACGACTCGTATTATGTTGCTTCTCTATTGTTATCAATATTTGTTTAAATATTGATTTACTGTCTCCAAAATAAAAAATTTCAAAATTTATGTTATATTGTGCCAAATTAAGAGAGCGAAAAAAGCGGGACTAGAGTGGGACGCTTGGCTTTTAACACAATCGGTGCGTGTGCAAATCAGGCCAAGCAGTGCTGTGTGGCGTTGTCGCTGGGTCTACTGTCAGCTTTGCCGCTCATAATCGGATAAGGAAACAGAGGTAATAGCACATGTTCAGCACACTAGGCCACTCCACCTTGGCAGCACAAGAGAAAGAAGGAGAAAAGAAAAAAGAAAAAGGAAGAATCGTTGCCGGGCCGCTTTCCTCTCCGCTTTCCAGGGATGTGGAAGAAGACATTATTTTAGATACTAAGTATCTAAGATTAAATTTGATTTTCCGGTGTAAAAAAATGATGGATTGAGTGATGTCATTAGCAAATACAATAAGTGAAACACATATGAGCAAAATGAAACTGCATAAAAGTCTACCTATATTTTCATTAATCTATTTATTTGACCCAAAATATGTAAAAAACACAAGGGGTAATTTATTCACACACAATCTGATTTCGTACCTTAAGACAAGTTAAGATTGATTTTATCGCAGTTCAAAAAATCATAAAATGTTAAATTTGAATTATTTTCAGAGAATATGCAAACGCAAATTGAAGAGGTAGGTCACTTTTTACAGACTAGATAGTTAAAACCATAACAGGCGTGCCACGTGAACATGTCTTTGAAGAGGACAATTTCCAATTTTGATTGACTTCTATAGCAGGAGTGCCGGAGAACGCCAGAATCCTTAAAGAGTTGGTTCGCAACAAATTTACGAGATGTGTCAGTCTCCGCATGAAAGAGTCTGGAAAGCAACTCGTTGGCAGTGTCAGCCAATTTATGTGCTAATCTGGACTTCATTAATTCTGAAACAGAAAGTGCCGTTTAAAAATCTGGATTCTAAATGCAGATTCTAATTTATAAGAAGCATTTAATGTTGAATAATTGCCAGATCACCTGAATACCACAGCTCGCAATTGGAGCTTGAAATATTACAAATAGCCATATTTTGCAAAAAAAAGTCACAAAAGCATATTGTTCAAACCAAAGAAAATGAGTTTTTGTGTGTGATTTGTATTGATAAAACGAAGCTCTGAATTTGTCCATTTTATTAGTCTGCATAAAACTAATCGAATTTGTCACAACAAAAATAGAAGATTCTAATTACTTTGCATTAGCAGGACTCAAGCAGGAAAAAACAAAAAAGGAAATTAAAGATAGTAAAAAATTTTACTGTAGAGATTTGTATGAGCTTTGGGTCAGACAATTCGAAAAATTATGCCAAGAAGCTATTCGGATTCTCGTTTTCAAAAAATTGTTTACGTTGAGCTGCTTACCACATTTTTGTCTGTCTCCATGTTTCTCTGCTTGGAATGATTGCAACGTGTTTTACACGCCCCCAAGTTTCGTTTTGCGCTGTTCAGCCAAAAGAAAAGAAGAAAGGAATATTATTGTGCAGGGCTGGAGGGTGGTTGAAGAGGCGAATTCATCAGGGGTCGTGCACAGCTCGCTGACTTCGTCTCCTCGGCAGCCGTGCAGAACGAGGGGACAGCCGGCCGAATAAGCCAGCAGCGGCGCTCGGGTAATTGGTTCGCGGCGCGATAACGCTTTCCTATATATATCCTATTTATTTATACCCGCTGTTATTTCTTTGTTTCCCGGCAAAGGAAAACACAGCTAATCTGGAATTCAATATTGCTACCAGTGAGGCACTACTTGCTCTCCGTTTCCGATCGTCTTCAACAACCATTCCTTGAGAGGGAAAATACTGCCATTGCCGGCCATATTTTTTCCTGGCATTAAGAACTTTATTTCGGATTGTGAAAGAGGTCAAGCTTGTGCAATATTCTTGCATACAAATTGGTAGTATGACTGTTGTAAATAGAGTGAGAATTCCCTTTGAGAATCGATCATGTTCCCGGGGGCAAAGTGTAGCTTCCTTGTTTTGTTTGCAGCCAAGAGCAGGAAACTTCCAGTTCGTTGCGTACAAACGCAAATGGAACGCGCAAGCTGACGTTCTTATTAGCACAATGAAAAGGACTCTGCGGTGACGACATATTGTGCGCATCTCATATTATTGCTCTTTCAAGTGCAATGCTACGCTATGCAGATGCTAATATTGAGATGGAAAATTAGATATTTCAAACTGCAAAAGGCAACCATTTCTTTTAAGATTAGCAATAATAAGTAAAACTTCTTGATGTTTTTCCTTTATTGAGAAATATATTAACTTTTTATTTCATGTTTTGCGTGTAGGTTCAGTACTGATAGTCGAGAAAATTGCAGAGCTCTCAAGAGGTTGAGACCGAGTACACCTTGATCTAAAACACAAATTCACGAAGACAAGAAATAAGTTTTTATCAAACATTAGCAAGAAAAATTTTATTTCAGAAAAAAAGGGAAACAGAAAAATAATAAAAAGCAAAAGCTTTAAAAAATGACATTTATAGCGGTTCTAATTGTTTGTTAGAAATTGTATTCCGAAGCTTCTAACCATGTTGCGTTGGATGTATTATTTTAAAATTCCTCAACAACTATTTAAGCGTCATTTTACCGCAATAGTAATGGTTTTCATTCAATTTTTGTTGTCCTAGTCAAATTGTTAGAAAATAGCTCAAATGCTAAATACTTGCGCACCATCCAAATTCGATCAATTCCAATCTCTAAAATTGTATCTTGGGACAAGATTTGAAAAGCGTTTAAAGGAGAGAGTGTCTCTTCTAGACTAGAGTGTGACACCAAAATCTTCTCATCCCAAAATAGGATTATTGATGTAACCATTGTGAAATATGAAAGTGATCATCTGGGTAGATTCTCGGCCCCATCGAGATTTGGCCGATTTACATGTACCATTATGGTCTGGCCTAAGAGTATTTTGGTGAATGGTTAAAGCATTGCCAACCTTGCGAGGAACCCATCGAATTTTATGAACTAAGCTACGTAAGTCTCCATTAAAACAAAGTGGATAGCGCGAAATGCCGCTCATCAAGGTTGACGCAGCGAAGTTAGTCCTTGCCAAGGTGTATATTGGCTGGCAGAACTTTGCTAATTAATTCAGCGTTAAGATTGAAAGAGCCTTTGTGCCGATGCACTCACACGCGCGCTCGAAGTTGTCAGCCAGCCCCCTCGGCCCAGGTGAGCCAGCTAAGGTGGCCGCTTCACACACATCTAGACACACGTCATCAGCAGTTAATTATCGGCCACAGACAATGGTGGCTTGTCGCTCCCTGCGAATATCAAGTGGCTAATTGTGCGGGCTAATCCTCGCTGATTGGCCAATTAAGCGCGCCGACTATTAGCTGCAGTCGCGCGTGAATGCTTCGTGGAAGGATAATTAATAGAGCGCGCTCTCGCACCGACGTCACGAACGCACACACATAATAATATCGCAGCATGATGACACGTTCAATTGCATGTGTTTGCTCCGACAGGTGTAAATGGATCGCGTGCCAGCCCGAGTTGCCTACGCGTGTTTCACATGGAAACGATGGCGATCCGTTGAGGCATCCAGGAGATTCGTATTCGAGTGGGCTTCTATCACCATAGGGAGTAATCGGATTAGATGACAAATGAATGGGAGACGGCTGGGATCGTTTTTAGTTGATTGTCCGAAGGGTGCATATAGGAGCATCACAACCATCTTCTCAAACAAATATCGCATTAGGATAGAAATAGATCTGTAGAAATTCGAACCTCTAACTTTTTCTCGAGATGATTCCATATAGTCAAGTGTCAATTTTTTTCTCATTCTTTAAACCAAGCAAGAACGCTATTGTGCTTGTCAAATCATACAACTCTGTAAATTATTGTTTGATTGTCCTTAATAATTTATAACTAACAACTCCTATTCTAAATAAGCTGACACTATATAGCGTCATTTTTTCCTAGTGAATAATTAAATATAAACATCTCTAAGTGAAAGCTTAGATGAAATTCGCAGAAATCATTAGAGCAAGTTAGCAAAATATCCTCTTCCTTGCTTCCTCTTATTAAACGATAAAACTAAAAATTATAATTTAAAATACCTGTATATATTAAATTCTTGGATAATATGATGCATAAAAAACAAAATATTCACCCTAATTTTTACAGTACCCCAGCTATGACAAACAAGAACTGGTGGCAACCTTATTGTAAAGATCGAAGTGTTTTTACGAGATACTCTTTCCATGGTTATCATTTTCTGTTATGTAAAGACAAACGTTTTCATCTAGATGTTTCTGCTAATTGTGTTTGCCAATTCTGCGATGAAGTCTGTATAGACATGTATCATTTCCTCAATTGTAAAAATAATACAACTACCTTATTTCAAGCTGCTAAATATAAGAAATTGCAGTTAAATAATATCGTTATATAATGTACTCTGTGTTGTACACCGTTGGTGTCTAATAAAATAAATAATAATAATAATAATTTAAAATAAAAAAGCGATCAGTTTGTTGCACTTGCAAACGCATTCACATGCTGTAATATTTTAACGAATAGCAAATAGATTAGACGGGTCATTACATAAAAGTGTATTGGCTGGCTGTTTATCTGCCTGAAATCCCACCCAAATTTAACCTAAAATTCCAGCTGCAGGCAATCTCCATGAAAGTAAACTCGGGTATTTCCTCTTGCACGGAATTTTTATCTCTGCTTCTGCTGCTCTGCCTCCAAACGTGTTAGCTCTGCCAGCAACAAACTGTTAATTGGCTGAGCTGTGGTTCTGCGACTAATGAGAATCGTTTGCCTAAACAGACTGCCGCCGCGAGATTAAAACTGCCGCTGGCAAAATTTACAGCGAATGTCCGTTTTAATTAAAATTAAACCAAAAGCTGCAACGGCGCGTTCTTTTTTTAGGCTAAACACACGCTCACCCTCAAAAGATTTTTGCTGGTTATATGGGATGGGAAAAAGAGCCGGTTTGCTTTCCAATTTAAACAAAATCCACTCCAGCTGGTCTTTTCCTCCGCGAATTTCCTCATCAAGATCAAAGGAAGCGCCTTTCTCAGTGAGGATTCGATATCTGAGCGGGCGACTAATCCAACGTGCACGCACTACTCGCAATTTCAATTTGCGCCAGCAATTAAAAGTGGTTAAATCGCACCCGTGGATCTTTATTACGCCACTGGGGGAGTCGCAGAATTAGATTAAGCCCCCTGAGTTGAGTGAGCCGATTGCTGCACGTTCAGGTCGAGGCAACAAGATCAAGACAAGGCTTGAGATCGGGTTCCCGTCGAAAATAAATGCGTGCCAATGGACGTCTGGGTCGAACACGGTTCTGGCTTCTCCTGTGATTGATTTTTGATAAATAAAAGAAGGCAAGGTAAAGCAAATAAAGATACTCGTTGCAATATGAGATGGGGATCATTTGTAACCAATGGTTAAAGAGAGAAAATAGGAATGTTATTAAAACAAATTGGGAAATATTAATTTGGACGTGGAAAATTCGATTGTATTGTCACACGTTAGAGGGCCACGGTGAAAATAAAATCAAAATTTATCAAGCCAACTATATTTTAATTGTTCAAATATTCAGGAATTGGGTAATATAGTCGGTAAAATTGACAATTACCGTTAATATTCTCGCGAAAACTCACTAGTACTTTCAATGGTGACGGTTTGGACGCGGAATCAACACAGGTGCTTACTGATTTTGATTTTGGATAGAAATGATACTAAAAAACCAAATATATCCCCGTTATATAAACCAATTCCTCTAGTAAGTTAAATCGAAACGTTTCCTCGTCACAAGGCACATTGCATTGCATAAAATTGTTTGCTTAAATCATTTGATTGATGAAGCGAGGAGAAAAATTCTAACGTGTTAAATAAATAATTGACGAGAGCACATATGTTAAAATTATGGTGGCTCGAATATTTCTTAAATCTTGGTGTTCTTTTAATTGTATTTAAATTCACATCAGCTTGTTTGAAATGTAAATGAAAATTTTCAATCAATATTTATTCGGTTGATTGTAGAGACAAAGGTTGTGTCAGCTTTGATAGGTTGATTGTTATCTTTTATTTACATAGCCCCAATGAAAGCAATACTAGCCATGTATTTTCAAGAATAACGAGCATGGTAATCTGAACAAAACTAACAGGCATGCTTGTTTGTACTGTGTTTGATTTGGTACAAGTATTGGACTGAGTAACCATTTTGTATGAAACGCAGGGCAGACATAATGGCCAATTTATCCGGAATGTATGGATCGGCGATATGGCGGGGTGAAACCGCAAAATGCAAAATCCTGATCGTCTATATGTGCAGCAGAGACAGGAAGGGAACAACAGGTGCAAAGCGATTCAAAGGCCTGCCTATATCGATTATCCGGCAATTCAAAATGCACATCTCAAAGCTCACTCAGTCTGTACTGCAGGTGCGTGCAAGTTAATATCACAGCTCACGTCCCAGCACCGATGGAGTTTCGCAAAGTTAGCTCCTTTGTGGATTGCCACTTTGCGCGGGGTAACAGATTCGCCCGTCAAACAGCCTCAGATGAGATTGCGATCGCGAAACTTGATTAAAACGCCTAGCCGCATACTCGCTCACCTGATCCCCGAACGAAGCTTACTTAATATAAATTAAGCGGAACAAAGGTGGTCTCACATGTCGACGAACAAGTCCACGATGACTTCAAAAACTGATCCGTGATCGACGAAATCTCTCATAAAACTCTCTATTTAGAGCTTCTTTATCTGATAACTTTCTCTGTGTTCAATTCAATGGACTGTGATGTGATATACTTGCTAGTTTTGTTTTGTCATCGTATCGTCAGCTCGTTGCACGTCAAATATATCTAAGAAACTTGATGCTCAAGTGGATTTTTTGAACATTTCATGTAGTTTTTTGCTGCTACATTTTCTTTTTGGTCGAATAGTTCACATCACATTATGACAAGCATTTTTAAATTATTGAAAACGTTTGACTGCACTCATTTCTGAGCACAAACGATAAGATGACTGAGATATATAAAACTGCACCACTATTGTTTAAAAATACATCTTGCGATAAAAATTAACTTCCTTTTGCAAAAAGTCACAATTTTTAACGTCTCTTTTCAATCAATAATTATTCTATTGCAAACCACGAATTGATCAACTTTATGAAACAAGCTACACGCTTTTTTCAATATTTATTTACAAAAAAGCAGATATTTAATTCTTGAAAGTACCTGTAATATATAAAATAGAACTCGTAATTTTAAAATAGATTCCATCTAATCAAATAAATCTAGAATGTTCTTCAATTCATTTAAAAACTTTTATCGTGATCCTTTGAGCACTCACATTCACTTCAAAACCAAGCTTTCCATTTCAATCATTCCTTGATTCTTGAATACCAAGTTCCTTTTACTCTGCTGATGAATTTCATTTCATTCCCAAACTAAACTCCTCTCGTCTGGAATGGTGTCATACTGCTTCTAGATTCCGAGAGCGTGTGTGTCTAACTCGTTTTGCAATGAAAGCGATATCGCGTATTGTGATAGGGCGTATTGTGAGCAAAGTCGGCCCAGCTGGCCAAGAAACAATCGGTGGCGGACGTATTATCAGCCAGCTTACAAGAGATGAATGTTGGGAAGCAGCGGCCGCTCGCCGACTGCAGCTCACTGGCTTATTGTCGGCAGCCGCATTATAAAAGCATCAGCGGCATTGTACACACGGATCAACCGCAAGGGGATGAGCCGCTATATATTAGAGACCGGGCCTGATTTACGGCGCCAGCAGCCCTCCGCACACCTAATTGATTCTCCTGCGCGGTCCCACGCAGGGCAGTGACAAATGTCTCTGATATATGAGTTATTTTGTCAATTTTCGTTCTTCTGCAATATGATGGTCCATTTCGGGACTACGGGCTCAGGCTTCCGCCAATGAGGCTCAGGAGCCCATATATCTGTTCACAATGTTATTGGGACACAAACTTTTCACGAGTGTTTGACTGGGGTGACCCATCTCGAAAAAGATACTCCGATTATAGAAAAATCATTTTTTGTGTGAGGATTTTAAATATTTATTGGAATATAAAATAATGAGACGAGAGATTTTTTTTATTTTTGAAAGGTAGAAATAAAAAATGGTTAAATAAACAATTTAAATAGTTTACGAATAACGAGTGGCTTTATATTTTAAGCCATATTAATCCTCAATTTTGTATTATCAAAAAATTCATTCTGAGAAATTTTGAAAGAAATAGCTTAAGAATATTTTGTAAGGCACCAGCGCTATAGCTATTACTTTAACACATTCCAAAATAATATATTATTTTGGAATGTGTTAAAGTTTCCCTCACATAGAATAATTTGTTTTAAGTTCAGTTTTATTGAATTCAATGTCCGCTTTCCAAACGTCGCACCGATATGATTCGTTTTACTCTATTAATTAGTAGCATTATGCGATGAAAATAAAAAATAGATCAACTATGACTATTAGTAACTCGAAACCCCAAATTTGTTCATATTAAATTTTTATTTTGCTTCTTATACATCATTCATAAACTCTTTTTGGCAGCACGATCTCGTGGACGAATAGCGCTGACGTTGCTTTTTACCGCTTTTTTCACTTCCCAGGCAGTCGATCAAAACGGGAGGTGCGTCCAGCGGAGAACGAGAAAAATGCTGCCTATTTCCGTGTGCGGGTGGGGCGAAATTTATAAAAAATCGAAGGCAATCGGTGGATGCTGCTGGTACGTGTGTGCGTGGCCAAAGCAGGAAGTGAGGGCTAAGATCACGCTCGGTCGTCCGCTGATAAGGCTAGCAATTTAAAGTGGATGTTCTCTGCCTTATCGGCACCGATGGGAATTGCTGGCCGGCAAACACTCACATCGACTGCGTTGAGTGCATTAGCAGGCAAATTGAAAGTTGCATATTTCAAGAATGTCATTCACCGAGAGCAATTTATGTCACATCTCGAGGGAAATGTCGTTGCTCTTCATATATGAACGCTCAGTGTGGTGAATAAAGCAAAAGATTTCAATCGCAGTTTCAACACAGTGTCGGAGATAGGGCAGAAAGTGGAAATTAATGTAGAACCATAAATGAGGAAAACGTGAAAATATTCAAAAGCTGCATTCAGAGGATATTCGCAAAGTTTGACGAGCTGTGATCAAAAACAGCACTTCGCAAAGCAGGAAACACTCGAATAATTTTGTCCTCGTTCTAACTAATTTCGTTTGATATACACGAAAAGCGAATTTCAACCGTTTGATCTTTGAAGCCGTTAATTTCCGGCTCGTTCGCATCCACTTTAAGTTGCGGCGAGATTTGACAGAGAGCGGTGGTTTTTCATCGCAGCTGCTGCTTCTTTCCACCTCTGCTGAAATATAATCAAGCAAATCCCTCGCTCGGGTGTCGATAAGAGGCTTCCCTTTGCTTTTCACGGAGAAAGCGAGAGCATGGAGCTTTTGCTGCGAGGTCCAGCACCGGTCAGCCGCACGCACGTGACGCGCATGAAACATTCAATCTCCGCTCTCGGCTAACGTGCAAAAGCAGTCTTGCTTTCCAGTCTCCTCGTCTGTAGAAATTCGACACGATTGTATAAGAAAAAAGCTCTCATCTCAATGTTGGATTTGGGAAAGAAGTAAAACATATAATTATGATGTAGCATTCTTTTGTTTTTCACCTCATGCCTCTAATGTATTACAAATATTTACGATGAATCATCTTTATGTGCTGAGAGCTTGATATTTTTAATTAATGAACTTTGCAAAAGAAAACAAATAAGTTTGCACTAAAATTTATGAAATTAGTATAAGTGCAATACTTCTTAAATGCTCAAGCTTGG
Organism: Cloeon dipterum; assembly: GCF_949628265.1. Lineage (NCBI taxonomy): Eukaryota > Metazoa > Arthropoda > Insecta > Ephemeroptera > Baetidae > Cloeon > Cloeon dipterum. The sequence continues at coordinate 23,910,979 of NC_088787.1, forward strand.
AATTTTATATTTCAATTGCTTACTTAGTTAGCTGGCTAATATTTGTAAATATAGAAAGACATCAGCAGTGAGTAATTTATCAAAGCCACTTCCTTTTTTCATCTCACTGTTTCTCTGTCTACAATACGTGACAAAAAGGGAGGGGAGGAAAGTCCCGTGAAATCATCACTTAATGCTGCTGTTTAAGTAGTTGACGAATCGGAAATACATATATATTATGTAATCGTGTAAGTGTTTTTGTTTGTTTACCGGGGTATTTAGTACGTTTAGTCTAACAATAATATTCCATTTAACAGAAAAACAATAGTTCCTATTCGAGCCGCGGTTACTCTCCGGAATACGCACCTCTTCGCTCATTGTCAGAGGGAGCGCAAGGAGAGGTGGTGTCCAACCTCGAGCTGTGACAGGGACTTTGCAAACTAGTTATGCAACACGCTTGGTACATCAGCCATTCAGGTTGCATAAATATCTTATTTAACATTAAAACATTTTTATAAGCTAACTCGGCCTAATAGTATTATGCTATTATTTATGCATACAATACTGTACATTTTTAATTGTAAATTTGATAATTTTAAACTCAAATGCATTATTTTTACCTGCAAACTTTATCAAATTTGAAAGGAACTTTTCTGTAGTTAAAACATTACCACCTTAATTTTGACTTTCATTTATTTTGGGATTACAAACACATATAAGGAATGTATTTGAAGCAATCTTTTCTGTACAGATGCAAAAATATGCCGAAGATGAAGGAGCATAGAGCTGAAATTTAGATTAGGCATTAATTTAATCCCTAATGGTAGGTATTGTTAAGGTGTCACATTTACAAGTAAAATTTAAACAGCACTTAAAAATAAATTAAATACACAAAAGCATTGTAGTACTTTGCCAATATGAAAGGTTATTTTATTTCATTTAAATTAAGAAACGCTTGTAAGATCAGCAAAAACGAATACATTTTGTCGAGAATATATTTTAGAAAGTGCGGTTCCATGAAGTGGCTATAACGTGGCTCATTTCTTTCATATATGTGGAAAACGTAAAAACATATAATGCTACATACCATACGCTGCTACGATCTTCCATTCCCAGGATAACCCGGTAAAACTGAATGAGCAGGTAGATTGCGATCGCAGCATAAAAAACACCACAAGTACAGCAGCTCCAGAAATAGTACTTCCCGAAATAAAAGCCCAAACTCTGAACACAAATATTGAAGATAGCAGTGGCAACGACGAAATTATCATTTTTGTTATATCGCAGTCAGTAAATATCGCCGCTAAATAAACACAAATAAAACTCATTATTATTTTTTGTGCATCAACAATGATAATACTTACTTAAATAAATCGGAATCACATTTAACATCGAAATTTGAAATAGTATGTGATTTAAATCGAATGCGGAAGTATTTTCTGTTTCATTTTTGTCGATCTGAGTGCCATCATTTTTTACTCTACAAAAATGCTGAAACAGACAAAGCATATTTTTATATCTTTTATTTTGTAAATATATTAGAAACCTAAAAGTATCTTTTATGTATTAATGGAATTTTAAATAAATGGCATTAAAGGATATTTAACGACTTCAAGCTATTCTTGCAGTGCGTTAAAATGTATTTTTGGTGGTTTTATAAGTTGTATCAATAGATTGCTTGAATTTTCATACCTCATTTGACTGCAGCTGTTCGGGCTTCAATGGGGATATTTCGTCTTGCATTCTTCCACTGCTCTTTCGATAGTTAAAATCTTAAAAGCACTCTCGACCAGGCATGACTATCAACTTCCTAGAACCGAGTAAAATGATTCCAATAGCTCTAATATTACTAAAGTAATAGGAACTTATTTCACGTTGCACATCAAAACATTTGCTAAATAAGTTCCTTTGACACAACTTGTTTTGATTTTGTTTTTAGTTATGGTTTGTTTCTCCAGATATAAACTTTACAAGATTTTTTATTTAACTGCATGAATATCGTTTGTATTATACTTCATTACGGTTTTTTTATTTTTTACTCTACATTCTTATCACTAAAAAGGTCTGGCTAACTAATAATAGAGTTATTATTTTCAGTTTTTGACTAATCTGTTTTTCTTTTGAAAATACATTAAAAAACCATCTGCGATTGAATCTGAAATTAGTATTCATAATTATTGCTAAATTTGTGCTATTCCATACCTTAATAAAACATCATTTAATTTAAAAATTTCAATGACGAAGACAATAAGGTAAGTTTACTTACGGAATTTGTGTTACAAATCGACTGGGATAGAAGTTTTCCCCTCCAAATCTTCGTTTCCGCTCTTGAGTGGAATGTTAAGTGACCGTCAATAACAGTTTGGACAAAGCAACAGAACTCTCAGAGCTTGAAGAAATTTTAAACTCAGAAGTGGGGGAAATTATTGACTATATGTGTGTGAGTTAGTAACAGTTTCTACATCTCAAACAAAACGTGCTTGCTTGCCTATAGCTTTAAAGCGGGAGGTATAATCAGGCAAATGCGTCAAAGCCGGACGCTAAGAGGCTTGTGTGTACACAGGGCAAAAGCAGGTTTTTCGCCGGTCCACTGCTCTTAATTCTGGCCGACGTGACGCGAATGCAAGCCTTAACGAAGCCGCCGACTCAATCACGGCCTTTGCGGCGCGCAGCTGAGCAGCCAGCGGATCATTTGAATAATTTATTTACGCTCGTCTGCCGGTGCGGTGGACTGAAAACCCGTCCAATCCCTCACTCGTAGCCCCGATCTCCTAATTTCAGCCACGCGGTTCGTTTCTTTCTACATCCTCGGCCCTGGAATTGTGGACGAGCTGCACGATTTAATTTATGTTACACGGATTTCTGCTGGGCGCCAGATGAAAAGGTTACTGCGCTGCGGTTGTACAGGTTTCCTGCAAATTAACATTTTATTTGCGTTCGCAGGGCTGAAACTCGCAACACCTTTGATGCCAGCCGTGTGCATGAGAGTTAATGAAATTTCGCTATATCCGCTCCGTTTATGCTGCCACGCGAACGGTAATTAATTTCGAAACGTTTTAATTACCCTCGAGGAAATGAGTGAATAAAGTGCGAGTCAGAAATAAAGGGATTTGTGGGCAACGATTCAATGATTTTGTCACTCTCCACTCAGTCAGTTGGGTACCGACTCTTTTAAATCTACTAAACCAGTGTCACTGGCTCGAAATATAAATTTTACCACATAAAAATTATCTCAAAGAATTGTAGAAATATCTGAAGTTGTTGGGCTGCGTTGGAAGGTGAATTTGGAATTTACAGCGGTGTCTCAGGGGCGTGAGGAATGTCATCTTCTCATCTCAAATTTCCTGAATTTCCGCGTCTATGGGCAAACTTCCGTGCGTCACCGTCGGGGGTCACCAAATGTGGGGTACTGGACGGCGAGCTAAAAGTAAATGCATCTAGTTCCTTTGTAGTCGTAGTATTTAATCCATAATTAAGACCCGGTAGAGTTCTTCGGGTCTAACAATTATTACAAGCGTCAAACATTATTCTCCCGGCCGGAGAGGTAAATGCGACATGACCGTATACGTGCGTAGGTGAGCGGTCAGTGAAGGTGTATTATACAGGATAAATGAGAAAAGCTTATCATACAGTTACAAGTGACATCTAAAGGTTACAAACTGAGTTAACGCCAATAAGCGGGAACCGCTACACCAGCATAAAAACATATCTATCCAATCCTTCTCAACACCAGAAATGTAAATAGTAAAATTAAATTGAAACGCTGCTCATTTAATTTTGCAAATTTTGCAAAGCATTTCTCCCTTTAATGCCTACTAAGATCATTTTACTTGTGCATATACTCAAATCATTTAACAAAAACTAATTAGGTGTTTTATCGTTAGTTCGTGGGAATCTGCACTAAAATAATATTGTTCAGAGAATTTCCTTGTACATTGAGTAAATTTGGTTCAAGTTCCCAGTGACTAACTGTAAAATTTTGATAATATTAAAATAGTTTTAGGCTGAAGTGTGGTGAATGGTTAGAATACTAGCATTAAATTTAGCGTTTATTTCAATCATGAGTTTCAGTGAGTAGATTGCTAATGCTTACCGAGCTTAATTTCTCCTAAACGTTTCATTTTGATTTTAAATTTTAATTACCCCTTGTGCCGATTTATTTGGTCCCATATACTGAATCGTATCCAAATTGCGAGATAAAAATTGCTTCTTTGTCTGTTAATCATATTCTTCCCGGATAACATGGAATTTCATGACTGACGTACTCATATGTGTCAGTTAGTTTTGCTAAGTACTAAATATCAGACTCCATCCTGTTTTTTGAAAGTCCAACCACGCAGGCCAGCATCAATTTGAACGCTTTCATCGACAAAAGTGTCTACCGTGAGACTGATTCTCCTGCGTTGCTTTCTTGCTGGCAGCCGGTGGGCAAAGTTTCGATGAATATTTATGGTGTGCGGGCGTTTGGCGTTGATTTGAATACATCGTCTCGGGTGCCACGCCACGTGATTGGCCTCGGCGCGGTTTTGTTGAGTGCGCGAAGGGGCAAAAAGCAAAACACACACACACACACCGAACTACCAACGGGTGAGAGAAGGAAACAGGGTTGTCGGCTTTTTGTCTCGTCGCGCCCCGGGGTGCATTAGGCCGCTAATTAAGCTTTCAAGTCATTTGCAGATGCACGCCTGCGAAGACCTGCTGCTTCTACCGCCGCTCCTGTCCCCCTATTGTTGCCAACTTGCAGCCTTGGCCCGACCGAGTAATTGCTCTGCTAGGGCTGCAGTTCGCTGCTCGGCGCCAATTACGGAAATTGTGCTGGTCCGACTGGCGAGGATTATTAAATTACATTGTTCGAGCAGCCACATCACAAAACACAGTCACCACACTCGAATATGCGGAAACTTCTTCTCGTGTACTCAGCTCAAGAATCCTTATACTTTTTATTAACCTAAAAGACTTTCCAAGCAAACCAGAATATGGCTACTTCGTTTTGAATAAAATCTCAAGCCATATGTTATGCCCTCATATCCTTTCCCCCTTTTTTTTAGAGATTTTATAATTTGCCATCAAAATTTTCCTTCAATATGGAAACATGTATTTTTTCCTTTCAAGTAGTTACTTAACCCAAAAACCCCAGTTTTTATTAAATTAAATTTAGCCATGGTCACATAGTCATAATTTTATGGCTGGGAATCTTAACGGCTCATATTTAAAGTTTGGCCGTAGCGTTTTCTCATCACCGTTTGTATATATTTTAGATTTTTTGAAATGGTGTCAAACTCGATAATTTAAATTTTTAATGGGTAGAGCGTTTTGAAAATTATTCAAATAATGTAAACGTCAATACTTTGACCAATCCTTTTTTACTATATTCAGCTTAATTTTATACACGTTTTCTTCAATTTCTATATTTAAACGGAATCTCATGCTCCAGAGCCTCAAATTAAACAAAATTTGCTCACAATCAGCTCTTCCTATAGTATCTGATAATTCATCCATTTAAATTAATAGAAATGGTGCTTTATTTAAAAGCTTTATTCCGCTTTGACAGAGTATATAGTTGCAAAGTTACAATACGATGAATTATATGACTGTAAAAATCCTCTTACTTATCAATAATTCACTTCTATCCAGGAACATTGCAGACGATGATTTGATTACAAAGTTTCCAAACTGCAAAGTGAAATGAAAACATTGCCTCCCCATGTTACGAGAGACACGCGTTGCATGCTCGAAGAACAAAGACAGTGTTAATAAGAAGCGATAAATTTCCATCGCGAGCGTGTTTTCCTTTTCCGCAGAGCAAGTTGTATGTTTTGTGCGGAAATATTAGAAGCACAAGTGGGTTGCTTTATGAAGTATTTATTACTTATAGCATGCAGACGCAGAGACGGGGGAGAAAGAGAAAAGGACGTTAATAAAGTTGGAAAGAGCCAGTAAAATAATATATTTCCTCTGGAAGGAAATCTGCCCGGTCTCATATTCTCTTGCGCTTATTGTTACACACGCCAGCAGCACTGCTATATAGTTTCTCTTCTCGAGAGGGAGAGAAAAAACGTTGCTGGTTGCCTGCTGGGCGCATTTTGCATCATCTCTCGCTTGCTGCTAGCTACTGGCTCAACTTTCGCAACAGTTGGCGAGCGAGCAAACGAGAGAACACTTTGCGATTCATGCAGAAACTTCTTTTGTCGATTTCGAATTAAAAATAGTGGTGCTTTCGTGTGACTTCTGCCGAGCCAACTGCCTCCGGTCGCAGATGGCGGCCAACATATTGGTGATTTTGCGTAAATGCCAAATGAACTTTGCGATAAAACTGGAGCATCCATTTCGACTGTAGAAACAGAAAAAATCGGACAGTTTCTAAAGATAAGTTGAGCTGAACACGTGAGGAGGCTGGTTTCCTTTTAAAAATGTACTGCGTGTATACCCAATGGAGCGGTATGGTTCGCGGATATACAACGTTTTGCATATTTTTCTGATTGGAAAACCAATATTGAATTCATGTATTAAATTATTCGAAATGGTGCATAAAAGCATTATTTTACTGACTAAATATTAAAGGTATTCAACTTGAAGAAAGCTGCTTGCTTTAGTGTAGGTCCATTGATAGTTGATCTTTTTTTATTCATTTTTTAATGGTTCATCTCTTCCGAGATGGGCAACTTCCTGACTGTTTGTGCTAGGAATAAAAACGAATTTTGTAAGAACCTATAAATCAATTTCGATCTTGATAGCTTTATGTTTACAAGTTTCATTCCTCATATCTCACTTTCTCAGGATAAGTGTTCACCGGCCACTTCCTTCCCTTGGAAAAAAATAAAAACAATCTGTCGGATAAAAGTTTAATTCTTGTTCCATCTGACAATGAGGCGTATCTTGGAGTGACGTTGATTTTGATTCAGCGTCGGTGTTAATGAAATTTTCGACGTCGTCGGCTGCGCGAAATTGCATTTCATTATCGGGCAAATTCATCACGGGAAGAGCGAGCGAAAGACAATGATGAATTGTTTGTGCGTAGGACGGACAGACAACACACCGGTGCAAAATAAACGGAATATGAAAAATTGGACGGTGATGGCTGGGAGCGAGGAAACGCAATCATACCATTGTAGCTGCGGCGAGCGCCGACAACACAACATTGCAAATGAAGGCGAAATTAGCCCCGTCAGATAATTTATTTCGCCCCGGGGAGTCACTTGTTTCAGTTGCAAAGTCACCAGCAGAGGAACAATTTCGCTTTAACACGCCGGCGAAGCGAAATTTACACTGTGTACACACGCATACAAGAGCCGCATGCACACACCTTGCAGCCCGTCCAAATGTTTGAATTTGCATTAAATTTGGCCTGCTAATTGATTACACGCGTGCGACGGCGCACATGCGTAATTAACTCTGGCCATTGTGTTGTCTACCTAGATCCTCGTAAATTAATCGTCCTCTTCAGCTGGTGCGGCTTTTGCGGTCAGATGCAGTCGGAATTCCAAATGAAATTCGTATCTGAATAAAGTTCAAAGCGTGTGTTGTACGCACTTGGTCAGACGCAAACCTCATTTTCAACTGCTTTCGCCACGCTCTGCTCGCAGATCAATACTTCAGCCGGCACTAGAAATTAATTATAAGTTTCTAAAAACTTTACAATATGAGTTATGAGAAATTGATTCGCGAAATCCTTGCACACCTCGCGTATTAGTATAGTAGAATATTTCGTTAAAAAAAGTTAATACCCTGCACCACAAGTTCTAAATACTGTCCTAAAAATAAATGTGGACTTGCATGAAAATGATTACACGAAATTTGTATTTTTAATTTGAAAATAACTATAGAGTTTCAACCGTCAGGAAAACGTTATCTTAGTTCAAATGGTGACAATCTAACAATCAATGGACTTAACATAATTATATCATATTCTACAAATAAAATAATTTTGATTGCAAAATTTCGCTAAAATCTACTATTCAATACGGAGCAGACTAATATTTGTTGGAACAACATGCGGTTTTGGGTTATCCTAAGTGAATTTAAATTGATAAAAATACTTATGAATAAATTAAATGTAGAACTTATGTGGAAGAGAAAAAAATGTCCGATGAATTTTAATGATCAAATACGAATTCAGGATGGGCAGCAAATAAAGAAAAATTGATGTGTTGTGTGTACTTTTTACGGTCAAATTCTTCCGAAAATGCGGAAAAATATGTCAAAGCCCAAAATTTAATCCCGTTTCTAAGAACAGTCTCAATAATTTCCTGTCTCCCACTTCACGAAAATATTATAATTTAAAATTATTTAAGCTTGCAAATTTTATTTTGCAAAACTTCCTATTTTAATAGCATTCTAAATTGAAGAATTAAGCAGCTAGCGTCAGTTCTTTCCGCTCCTTTTCAATTTAGCTTGGCAAACTCGAGCTGCACAAAAAAAGCAGATTGCTTTTAGTGCCGGATATCTGTTCGGCACTTTTCAAATTCGCTAGTGGACGATAAAGCTGTTTTATTATTTGTCCTCTTGGCCGCGGCGGCAGCGGCGGAACTTTTATCGAATGCCAGTGTGACACTCGCGTATTTGGCGGGGAAGCAATAAAACGGTCGCGCGCAGAGGCTTTTAATGCAGCGCCGAGTGTGTTTGTTTGCGCGAGAGCTGTTAGCAGCTGCACAAATTTGGAAAAGCACTAGTGACCGGCGGCCGGCTATGGTGCACATAAAATCTGGCTTGCAAATGCTAATGCTGCAGCGCGGCGAATTAATTAGTCATTCTGGAAAACCATATCACATATTCGCTCTCGGCTCGCCCTGGCAAAGCAACTACTACTACAACACAGTTTGTCTAGTAGTAATTCAGAGCCGGCCGGACTTAAACTTTTATGTGTTTAGTTACAATTACGAGAGCAAGCGGGCGAAACGACCTGCTTTCGCTCTTGATTCTAATTGCCGCGACATGCAAATGCTTTTAATTAAATCGGCTGGCAAAAGCTGCTCCGAGGCCGTTTTTATTTCATTAAAAGTTTCGGCCAGAGTTAATCACGATTATTTCGCGTCGAATCAAGACATTTCTCCGGCTCGCAGCGGCGTTAATAGTTGGCAGCCGTCGTTTAATTTTATCGCCTATTAAAACGCGCGCGTCGCCTGATTTAATTTGCTTTATGCCGTGCTCGCCGGGAAATTGCTGTGTGTCCCGCACCGAATGCTCGTCGCTGTAAAGCGTGTAATCACTCGCCTTTTTAATGCTGCCGATGCCCAGATTCAGCCCGCAAAAACCATTAACCACTGATGTACGCTGCTCGATTCGTCAAATTACGGTCGCAAACGCGTGGGTTTCAGTCCACACTAACGGGTAATCGCCGGTTTAGTGGTCTTGATCGTGAATTATTGCTAGGCCTCAAAACTATTGAGTTGTGTTGAATGTAAAATATGCCATATCGCTCAATGATTCATCAGTTAATTCCTTGGTAACACGTTTCTTAAGCTCATCCCTCATCCCTAATTTTGAGAAAATAGACTAATATTTTTTATCTGTTCATTTCGTCTTGTGGAGCCGACTATGGAATACTCATGAAATAGGGCGGACGGGATTTGCCGTCACTGCGGTTGAGTTTAATGTAACTCTGACTTTCAACGAGGATGAAGTCTGTTATATCCAATATCCAATATTTTTTTGCGAATTACCCACAACCATCCTGTTAAAACCTCTCTGCTCGAAATACGGTTAGTTTCTGAATTATAATGAGTAAAATTAGGATTTTGCAAATCGATTCAAACACTACAGTAAAAAATTTAACAGATTTCAGCTTGGAGCAAACAGCTATCTAATTGTTTACCGTTGTAGCTTTCAAAACAAATTATAGCAGTCATCCAATATTTCGACAAAATTTAATGAATTATTTAACTGCTTTGAAAGTTTACTCTCACCGAAATAACACAGTAGCAGAAGTGAGCTTTGGACAAAACCTGAAGAACAATTAGCTAGTTGGCCGCAATTTTGCCGAAATTTCTTAGGCACAACGTTTCAGCTGCAGGCGCTCATTTCTCACGCTCTCGGCCCCTCAGCACCGATGATACGAATTCAGAGTTGCGGTGTAATTGCTCTTGGGTTGTCGGCTGCTGTTCTTGTTGCTCTCGCAACCGGATCAAGCCTCGCGAATTTGTGTGCGCGCGTGCGAACACATGCATATTAATGTACACACACGCACACGTACAAGACGCTTAGTACGTGACTTCGCAGCGACGCGGAGGACTTGCGCGCCGCCAACTACGACTCTCTAATGGCATTTCTGTGTCCCACCCCTACTTAAGTACTCATTTTGCTCAACTGCTTTCGTAATGCCGTTGATGCAAAAAGTGACGAAAATAGCGCCCGAGCTTCAACTCGACAAATTGGCAGTGCGCCTGTTTTGAAAATGATTTTCTAGACTTGCAACACACGTGGCAAGCGCCATTATGGTCGGCAAATTAGTTATTCGCAGGTTTATAGAGGAACTATTCTCTGTATTGGTTGCAAATACATATCCCATGTTGATGTGGAAGGTTGACTAGACTAGAAATTTAATGAAAAAAGATACACCAAGGTGTTTAAATTTTTGAAGGGTGGCTATGGTAGTATGGGATCATGTAAGATACGCCACGCTTCATTTTTTTTTATTAAATCAAATTTAATTCCACCTACTAAAAAAAATACAAATAAATATACTCTAAATCTCAAACTTCGCGTGAGCTGTGAATAACCTGAGTGAAAATTAATTCATGTTGCAACTGGGAAATTTAGGTTAGACAAACAAACTTTCAGCTGACCTCTGGCGCAAGTCTTATGGGAGATTTGCCGTCTTGAGTCAGAGCATCGGGATTGGTTTGAAAGTCAAATGCTATTTCATTTGCAAGAGTCGATGAGGAATTCCCGTGTTTCTCTTTTCCGTACTGCAGATGGTGATTTACGCCGCTGGGGAGCACAGGTGATGCCGTCAGCTGTGAGCAGAGCAGGAAATCGGCCAGATGCACATTTTGAATGCCAAGAGGTCGATCCATAAATAAAGTAATCTTCCCTCTTACAAAAGTAAACCAGGACACAACACGCGCGGAGCAAAAAGAGCGAAGGAGGCGATCCAATGCATTTTTTATCGCCACCCGCCTACTTATTTATGATTCAACTGGTGCGGACAAATAGAGAGAGACCTTTGTCCGCCCCGACAAATTAATCCCGCAAGACGCAATTTTCACGGGAAAACCGATCGTAGCCCCTAGAGGTAAACCGCAAAAGTCGTCTCATATTTCCTCTGCTGCTCGCAAATAATTCACAACCAGGAGATTGTTGCTGCTGTATGCTGCCACTTGAGCCGCCGCAGCGCATGCAGTCAGGTATTATTTGTAATTCATGAAGAATTGCTGCCATTTCCATTTCCGAGAAGGTGAATAGGAATATGAGAACTTTCTGCATTCAGCATTTTTCATGAGAGTGCAGGTTGCTGCTGTCAATCTGATATTTCTAAAGCAAGACTTTCCTAACCCTTGTATTTCTGCATGGCATTATTAAAAACGAGCACGTCCACATTTAGTGGCTTAACAATACGTACGCTGTAATGAAAATATTGCCAATTAAATTTAGTTTAAAATAGATTAATTTCATCATTGCTCGTAAATAAAGATACAGTTAGCAATTATTTAGATTCAAAGAAATTTACTGCGCATCAACAGAGCAACTATTCCACGTACATCCCCACACACAATATATCGTTGGGAAATATATAAGCATGAATTTTCCTGAAAATCAAGTAATAGATAGCTCTTTGTGCCTTAATTCTTGTCAAAAATCCCTGTCGGTCTGCTTTCTTTTTAGCAATGTATAGAAGACCCAAGGCACCACACAAACTTTTTGTCAGAGCAGAGATTATTTTGGAACAAAGTCATAACATTAAGACAACTATTTTTCTTGTTTATTTGAAAAGTGCAACGTTAAAAAGTTTCAAAAGAAATTTTGCTAAAGTCTTTGGTGTTGGTCGATCGGCCAGTCGCTTAAGCTGCTTTTGCACGTGCCGGGCCGCTGCTTTTTTATGTCGATTGCGTAAATTTCACCAGTCGTGTGCCTCTCATCGGTTCTGCCGTGTTGATGCGATCGTTTGCTGGCACGATTGACGCGCTAGCGGATATCGCTTAGCTTGCGATTCTCGTGCGTTAATCGCCTGATCGCGCCAGCCCGCCTGCCTGCCGTTCGCGAGATCATCAAGGCCAAACTACTATTTGCACGCGGTTGCCGATAAACTAACATGACAGGTGCAAGGTAAGCATGAATTCACGCAGCACAAATTCTGATTAGAATGCTCCTTTGATGGATTGAATCAATTAAATATTTAGTAGGAGAATATAGTTTCAAGTCGAGAAATGTATCATATGTAGATTTACAAAATTTCAAAATTCAGCTTTTATAAGACTCAAAATTAAGTTTAATGTGGATCTGCAGGGTAACTTTACCCTATTTAAAGCCCCATACCCAAAAGAAGTCGATAGAATTATTTTTTAAGAATATCTTTAATAAAAAAATCATAAGAGAATATGTTACCCTTGAGATATTTAACAGAATAATGACCTACTATCGAAACTGTTTTTCACACCCCTTTTTCCATTCAACTTATATCCTAGTGCAAGTGTTTTACAAGAGCTCTGCGAAGTAAAGGAACCTTTTCAGCTTTGGTGGATCAATTTTAAAGCGAAAGGATGACGATGAAGCAGGCGTCTTAAATGCGCGCTTGAGTGTGTGTGCAAAAAGGATTAAGCGACGGAGCGGAGGCTGCGCGGTGGAGCAAAAGTTGCGTCTTGTAGGCAAGCACTCGGAACAAAACATGAACGTATTAGGGCCATTAAGGGCGAGTGGCCGGCCGGCGCAGGTAAATGAAACGACCGCTCCTCCTTCATATTTTCAGAGGTAATAAGTTTGCAGCAACTTTTACGTCGCTCGTAAAATTGAGCGGCGAAGTATCGTCGAGTTTTATGCCCTAATCTCGCTCGGTGGTCTTTTTGTATTTATGATGCCGATTCGCGATGAATGTTTCGCATCGGAACGAGAATGACGGTTCGAAGCACGAGAGATTTCGGATGCACACTCTGCAGTCCCAGGGGATGGAAAAGCAAAGTGGCTATGTGCGCGGAACCGAGCATCATCAAGCAAATGGCTTTTTGCCCGCGCGCAAAAAGCCGGAGATGCATATTTAAACGGAGGTTTGTTGGGATTCGCAGACTCTACTCGGAAATGAATTTTTACAAACGCTTAATAGAGTCTCTTGGAAAAGGAAGCAGATCCATTTGCCGCTTTTAGTCAGCCACCGGATGCTGAAGCTTTTTCATTCAACGATTCGCATTTAAAGAATGGAGTGCGTAATGTTTTATAAGTATTTTATGTCAGAACAATTACAATTCATTGCATTGATTTTTAATGGAAAAACTCCAGGCCGCCGATTAATGGCTAATGCTTCTATGGTGAAAAGGATAATAATTTTAGATATACCGTTAAAAATCTGATTTCTATTCTGTAAAAATGTATGCCTATGAAAGGACCATTTTTATTTCTGAACCAAATTAATTTAAAAACTGAAGACAAAATCAGGCGATCCTGAAAATTCACGTTGTTAACGTCCCAGCGTGTTTCTGAAGCTTTTGAGCCAATTAAGCGCTTAAAGAGAGCTCTCCCTGATGTGAGAGCCTCTACACTGTACTACACAAGCGGACGTGCGAATAAATTTGCACCAATTTTCCGGGCGTCAAAAGTGACGGGGTAAAATCAGCAAAGCGTGCCGGGCAGACGGAAGCGGCTGGCTGAGGACTACTGGGCGCGCCGGCCGCAAGCAAACCACATGCAGATATATGCAGCCCGTTCTCTCTTCTCTCTGCTCTTCGCACAACTACGCCGCAGGCGACGAGTGTGACATGTGCGCGAGAAAACATGCCGCTCTTTATTGGGCCGAGAGCCCAGCCACCACACGCAGGGGGTAAAACATTTCAATATTCCTCTCAAAAATGGACACGCTTTTACAGAGAGCTCATTGAATATGACCAGTTCAAATAAATCCACAGTTTAATTGATTTAAACACATTTTCCCAGATTGAAACCTATATCGATTCCCTTTAGTTAGCTTTGCTATAAAAACACGATTCCAATTCAATGTTTGTATATTTTTACGAGCCTGCGTATCCCATGCTTTCCCACGTCGATATAATGTTGTTATTTAAAATTAAACTAATTAAAAGGAGAGGGATATTTTTAAGAGGAAAAGGAGCATAAATATTTTGTCAATTAAAGTGTAGTCGTTCTTACACATATATGGATGGAGTTCGTGATAATTAGAGTGACAGAAGCATTAGAAACCTGGCGGGGAAGAATAAATTCTGACCATTCTAACTATTCCGACATACTATGTTTGTATTTCAGCAAAACTGTCTTCATCGAATGGAACCCCCCTAAAAATTCGTCTGATACTGATTGTCATTTAATAAAATCCAGTTCTCCCATTTATTATTCACATTTTTTCAAATACAAATATTGCATTTTAATTTTGAACTATTTGCACAAAACAAAAACTTGTGATACTATTTCCTAAATTTTTAATTTTGCTTTCTGCCAACCATTCCTTATTTTTCCTTTAAACTTTAATAAAATAATGCTTATTAATATCATTTTTTCTACATTGTTTTCTCTCAAGTGAGAACAGATTGAAACTGGCGATTATTTAAATATTCCGTAGCAGAGATCTTTAAAGGAGCTGATTATTAGATTGGCATGATCCACATACAGGGAGGTCCCAAGGGGATGTAGCGTCCGGGGCACTGGGCGCCCAAGCAGCTCCGCCCTTACCAGTGGCTGCTGCTATGCATGGTCGGCGAATAAAATTTGCATTTGCAGGATTTCTTTCGCTCCTTTTCCCAGCGCACGGCACCGCCGCTGGCAACAAACTCGTTTTGACATGCGAGGCAAAAAGGGAGCGACGCTGTGTGTAATTCGAATTCACTTTGTCGGTGGGTGGCATCCGAATTGGCCGCGGCGTCACTTTCCCTTGTTTAAGCCTGCCGCGTCGGCCTCTGACAGCGGAAAATGTCGGTTTGGCAATTGTGACCGCGCGGATTCTCTGCTAGCGGGCGAAATGCGATCCGTGGCCACCGACGCGAACAAAATGACCGCCACCGCACATTTTGAATCCGAAGAGGTCTTAACTATAGAAGCTTGAACCTCGGGCTGTCAAATCCAGACGATTGACCTTTTGAATTTCCAGAGGTCACACAGTGAGACTGCCTGAATCAGCAAAATATTTATTTCCTCAATAGTCATGGACTGGTTTATCTTAAACAGTGAGCATTTGAAGATGTTGATTTGATGGTCTTCAATAAAAAATCGACCGATATAAGTCCATGCCTTTTTCTGTGCAGATGGCACATCCCATTTTTTTATAAGTTTACTCTTAAAACATTTCAAAGCCCTTTTTGAAACAGTTATAACATCGTTCTTAATGCACTCCCATCGCACCGTTCAAAAATTTACTTCATCGTTACTGCGTAATTGTGTGATCTTTTGCTATCTCATGCTGGGAATTATTCCAAAACGCTTTTGAATAGCTTTTACTCGCAAATGCTCAACACTATTTTAATTTGATTGTACTGATAAACATATCAACAATATGATGACCTACAAATCAAATAGTAATTGTGGATTCTGATTCACATTATATGGATTGAACGATTTAATCCATTTCCTGTTCAACTGTTAAATTATTCAAACGACCGAAACGACTCAGTGGAACGCACAGTGCAAAACCACAGCACCGGAGTCATCACTGCGGAAAATGCATTTGCAGTGCTCTTGGAGCATATTCTGCAAGCAAAGAGCTCACGTGCGCTGCATTATTTACCAGCGACGCGCACAACTCCGATCGGCGCAGTAATACTGCTAATGGTATTCACATCGTGTTTTATCAGCATTTTCCTTCTGCAATATCCGCCCTGTTATTGAATAATAAGCCCAGTTGTTTGCTCGCCACTCATGACGCCACCGTATATCTCATATCCCGATCAGCATTTGCATCTCTCTCTCTCTCTCTCTCTCTCTCTCTCTCTCTCTCTCTCTCTCTCTCTCTCTCTCTCTCTCTCTCTCTCTCTCTCTCTCTCTCTCTCTCTCTCTCTCTCTCTCTCTCTCTCTCTCTCTCTCTCTCTCGCGTGGTTGGCTCCTGCTCAGTATACAGATTGAATTTGCAAAAAGTGGATTGTCAACAACAAAGCTTTGTGCACGCAACGTGTTTGCAGTCGCAGCCGACTTCGTTCGTACTTTCTCGGCAATAATCAAAACCAGATGAAAAGCTTTTAGCAGTATGTATGCATTTTAGTTTTGTTTATATATAGTATTTTGGGGTTAAGCCGATTAAGTCATCAATTTCCACTCCGTCTAATTAATAAAATGGATTGTACTACAGTGCAAATTCATATTTATGTGATTCACTTACGAATAAACACCGCAGTAGAGGAAGTAAATACTCCACGTACAAGCCTCCTTCTCTGAGTAAGCTGTTCCTCACTGTCATGATAAAACTATCATTTTAGTCAGCCCAAAAAGCAATATGCACATTTACATTTATCACAGGCCTCTAGATGAAAACATTTGGTGGAACAGATTAGAAAGTGATATCCATTAAAAGAGTATCTGATTAACAGAGCATGGTCCTTGCAATTAATTACTCTTCGCCCAATCATTATTTAAAAAAATTTTAAAGAAGAATATTTATTTGTAATCTTTGGAAGTCCAACCAATTCCGAAGAATTAATTAATTTTGCTGGGGTTGAATAAATTTTTGGATCAATTGACTGCCTTTTTAAAGTTAAGTTATTTACAAAGAATCGTGCTGGGAGAGAATATTAATTTGTTTTTTAGGTAATTTACAAAGTAATCTGACTGAATTAACTCATATACACCAACCTGGACTTCATCCGTTTGTCGACACAAAGGGCACGTTTGAAAATCGGGACTTAGCACTTTCGAGCGAGTTGAGATCATTTAAAGATAAAATTGCCAGATAGCCTCAATGCCATATCAAGCGATAGGAGAAGTTGCTAGATTAAATAATTAAATAGCTGTATTAAATTTTTTATTAAAAAAATATTAGTAATAAATATACAATACCAATCCAATGTTGCTAGGCGTCTTAGGGAATGTTTTATCTTTGTCAAAATAATTCCTCAACGAGCAGGTAGTGCTATTTTCGACAGGTTCAGCAATACTATGGCATGAATTTTGTTTTTGAGGTACGGTACTGCTGATGAGATCTGCGAGGTCGAAAAAGCAGTGCAAGAGCGAGTGATATCAATTTTATTATATAATTTTTCAATTTTGTAGCCTCCCATGCCTATTTGTTCGCTTGTAAAATCACATAATTTGAAATGCTCAAAATATTGTCAATCGAAAAAGTCCTCAAAAATCAAGGCAAAATGGGATTTCATAGGCTTTTTAAATCCAAAAGTCAAGTTGAAACCATGCAGATGATTTGAAATTAATTTACAGAAGCGCAGGTATTTGATCTTACTCAAGAGACGTGCACAGTAGGAATTTCGTGCTATTCTCTAACAACACTGCCGTTGATGTACAAACAATCTAATATACACTGCGTGCAGTAATATGCTGTCCTAGTCCCTGATTGGATTACGCATTGCTCGTGGGAAACTACTAATACTAATTCTACTAAACAATTTAGCAATGCTGCTGTTGCGAAGCCTGTCCGCGCCTAGATTACGCTAGACAGAGTGCGTGTTGGCGTTTGCAATCGCGCTAGGCACACTGGCTGTCGCTGGTTTAAGCCGGGCACCGCAATCCCACTCACCATCACCACATTAGCGAGATTTACGTGTTCTGGGCGTTCTGGGCTGGGTTGGGGGTGAGCGAATGAACGAGCGAGCAATGCGCTGAAATGAGTCGGTTGCACCGAGTGTCACACGCGGACGCGTTATACACACCAGCAGCAGCCTGCCAAATTAAGCCCGCGTTTCAGCGCGCGCATGAGACACTGGATTTGCATATCATTTCAGCCCAACAATACACACACACAGTCACCCGCGGCGGCAGCCAAGGTACACGAGATGTACTGTTTTCGCGCAGTTAAACCGACGTCAGTTGAAATGCAAAGCTCGCCTCGCCGCCGCTAACTCGATTCACGGAAAATAATGGGAAAAGAGCAGCAAAAGCGGCCGCGCACGGCGAGGAAATGTGCGTTCATTATCATTCGCGACAGCACTCGCAACGCATTTAATAACATAATTCGATTTCGCGGATACGTCTTCGCTCTCTTTGTCGCTTTTCCCTTTTCTCGTACAGACGATTCTGAGGAATAAGTTTGAGAGAGAATATTTTTAAACTTCCGGAGACAAAATTGGCGTTGCTTAAAACTTTCTAATTGAAACTCTTCCAACCTTTCTCTTGTTGTCGTTCGCTTTAATTGCTGGGGGATTCATTCCATTTTAGACCAATATCACCATCATGAAGCATAATTATTCAAGCACCAAAAATGAAATTTATAATTTATGCTTTTTGAGTTTAAAAGCTTAATATGATAAAATAAATATTCTAAGTGCCTTCATTATGTTCAATAAAATTCCGAAGCCTGGTTTTAATTTTATTGAACATGGAAACAACCTCGACTGGTCGCATTTTTCAAATACCTTCATTATGTTATTATCATTTTTAAAAATAAAATTTTGTTTTAGGAGATGGATAATACTCGGCATACCATACTTTAAGAAATAGGAATAATGCAAATTAATGATTCACACTTGGGGATGGCGTCGTGAAAATATATTTTTATGTACACTCTAGTTCTATTTATCAGCAAAAGGTAATCTTTTATACCAATCAGGTTCAGAGAAAAAACGAAACTGGGCCTCTCGCAGAGTGACTCCATCGCTTGCCTCACAACTTAATTATAAATATTTAATCACATAAGGGTCATATTCATCTTTTGCATTTATATTTATAATATTTTGACTTTATGGGAATGTTAAAAATAAAATTGATATTTTGAACTATTGGAATGAAAATTTTAAATCTAAAATCTGTTTTTTTTTTTATTTTGGGTGCTATGAAATGTAGTTTAAAATTCCTATTGCGACGTTGTGATAGATTTAATGCTGATCCTATAATGAAACGCGTATTGTATGGAATGTTTCTCAGAGACATAAACACTCCTTGAAAGCGGACACGAGTTATTCACCTACATTAAACCTATCAGATATCTCTACATTTAAGTGTATATATTCGTGTGTGCACATTCTTGAGTTTGAGCGGCTTTACATAGCGCCGAAAAATCTGTTTGCGTCGTTGCGGATTTCAGGGGTGTCATTAGCCGCGTGTGCAATAAAGTGGGGATTTAATTTCCTGCTTGCTACCGAGCCAGATCTCGCATCCAATAAGAATTTAATATTGCCACAGCGTGGAGCATTCGAGCGCTTTAATTAACGTGCAGCAAATGCCTTTTATCAAGAGCAACTCGCGATTGGGTTCAACAGCTCAGATCAAATTAAAATACTTTCCAGCCAGCAAGAAAGCTAACTCAAGACACGTTGAATCTGTGCTGAAGCGGAGAATTTCATTAGGATCACTCTTGCTGCCTACGGTGACAAGTTTGCTCAACGCCTTCAGGAAGAAACATTTCTTCCAGGTCCCAAGAAATACTCTGGCTTGAAATTACGATCGTTTGTATTTAGCACAAAACGCAATGCAGGACATTTAACAGCTCTTTAAAATGGTGCTTAAAAACATACACACATCAAATATGAATAAATAAAATAAAATTCATCAGTGATTAAAATGAGATATGCTCTTATTACAATCACTCTTATTATGTTTCGGCTGCAACTTGGTGCCCCATTCATAAAGTAATAACTTGAATTGATGGCAAAAGATTGAATTTTGATTTTAATAAACAAGTGAGTTTTAAATGCTTCAATTTACATTTAAGGTTTTTAGCCGTCAGCAATAAAAACCTTTGTATATTATTCCAATCGCTCAAAATGCATAACTAAGGTGTTAAATCAGGATTTTTAATTAAATTATTTAGTCTGCACTGTGCAACAGACATTCATCAATACACATATTATTTTGAGAAGAGTTATGCTGATATTTCAACAGTCGTATATCAGTCTGCGAAACTACCGTTAAAATTTTCCATCTTGAGGCAAAAAAGTGTCCATTAAAACAATCACTAACACCAATTAGTCACCTTAATAGCCCAAGTTACAAACAAAGCGTCTTGAAAGAAACTTGTCCCTACCAAACGATTTGCATGCTCCATTGTTCGGTCATTCATATATTCTTGAGCTCGTTTTCTAGTTCAATTAGACGATTTGCATTTCGCAGTTGAAGTGTGCTCAGATTTCCAACCAGCCATCATTTGCGTGCACGTTGTGACTAGGGAAAGAATATTACGACTCACCGAGAGTCGCGCGGCGCGGATGGAGTTCATGTAAAATAAATTTAAATTACATTTCGCCGAGCAGATAGAAAGAGAGCGGCGCGTATGTATTCAAGGAGCATTACGCGCGCTCGGCACGGACTGGAAGTTGATAAGTGCGGTTTGAATTTCCCATGAGGATTTCGGCGGCAACTCTCTGCCCGTGAATCTCGCGTGCAGGGATGGAAAATCTTTGAATACAGACCGAGGATGTGGAGAGTAGAAAAATACGATATTTTTTCAAAAAATGCAAAACAACATTTTCGAGCTAATATTTCTTATGATTATACTCTGCTGATTGAGATTACTGGATTTGCATTAGTCTTTGAAGGAAAATAAAGAGCTGGACCAAAATTCATTTATGGACACGCTGGAGTATATATATTTGTATAATATGATGATGTAATGTTAACATACCTGCAATGTTTATGAAAAGATATTTACAAGGAATTAATTTTATCCCTAGCGCAAAATTCATCAAGCTCTGTTATTCTCATTTGTTATCTGACAGCAACAGCGCTGTTAGTGAAAGAAGCTGCTTATTTCTCATTCTCATTTTAGCATACGAATTGTCTTGAGATCAAAAAGAGAAACAAGAACTCCTTGGACATAAAAACAAAAAGTCGAAGTGTGTCCCAATCATCGACTGATTGCCCTCATCCCTACAGATTCGTGCAACTATCTCTCAGTCTCCCGTGAATTTTTTTTGCCCATTTGCACGGCTTTCAAACCACTGATTAAACAGCAGAGGCTGCATTGAGTTTTTTGCTCCTCATTACGGTGAACAAATAACAAGGTTCAATTTGCATGCGAGTGCCTTTGTGATGCGAAGGCATGCAACACGCCGAGCAAAGGCATCGGGCGCGTTGCCTACCTACCAATGAGCTAATGACTGGCCTCATTTCTGACTGCGAGTCGTTCCTCGCTCCACGGTACGCAGCTAGGTCGCATCATTCTTTTCTGAGGCAACGAAAGCTCATTAATTGATAAAAGCACGCATTCGATAGGATGCAGCTCTGATTGAACTCGAGAAGCTTGCTGGAATAGAGGCAGAGAAATTTATTTTGTTGTTTGTACAAATGGAAAAGGGTACTAATTATCAATATCGAGTATACACCCAAGATTATGTTGCAAGATATATTATATCATTAAAAATTCTAGGAAAATTACTATCTCAGATGTTTTATTTTGAAAAATTATATTTGAGGTTTATCCGAGTGGTAATTGCGAGCCTCAGCGAAAACGAGCCATGCACGTCCTATTACATCGCGATCAAATATCATGGGACTTATAGCATAAGCCGCAAGAGAACAGCCCATTCAGGAAAAAGACCATCTTCGCCCCCGCATCGGGGTCTTTAAAATTGACACGCTAGAAATTTTGCCATTCTCAATAGAAAGTTACGAAAGCACAGTAATTATTCAAACGCCTTCCAATCCGGTTGGGCTGGCGATAGAACGCAATCATCCATCAAATCGCACTCAACCAACACACATTTCTTGGATACTTAGTTTCAAAATGCACTTTTTCAATGCGAGCTATGTTTGTTAAAAATAAAATAGAATCAGTCATATGTTTCATCTTGCCTGATCATTTTGAATATGATTTTAATTTCTTGAGAACACATTTTCACTCGGGGTTTGTTGCATTCTTTAGTGGTAAATGAATAATAGGTATCATTGATTTGTATTTTATCTCATGAAATAGGGTAGACTGGATTCATCAAAATTGGTCAAGTTAAATTAAATAACACTGAAATCAACGAGGATGAATAGGCATGCTATTCATTTACCATCAAAGTATGAATTCTTATAAAATGGCATTTTCTCTCCCCTATTCAAATTCATGGCATAACCAAAAAGATCGTAAGACCGATTTAGCCATTAAGTATCGAATCCCAAGGCTGGTCACGTCAGTTGTCATTATTTAGCTGGGGTCGGAATGTCAGAAGAACGCGGTTGGAAGGCACACTTTGGCTGCAAAAAGCACATCAGCAAGTCAAACAGACGGTCGAGTGGGAAAAATTTGCGATCCGATTGTGCGGTGTGTTCGGCGCGAGCAAATATTAGCAGACGAGAGGAAGGAAGGATCGGCGCTGGCTGACTCACAGGCAAAGTCGGGCACAGGAAAGTCGATGGGGCGACAGGGTGTGTGTCCTGGCCGCATACGTGGGCCATAAATTTAGCCGGGGGCGGGCGGCTTTTTCGTTCAGCAAGACACGCGTCGTGTGAGCCTCTCGCTTGCAAAATGATGTCTCTCTCTCTCTCTCTCTCTCTCTCTCTCTCTCGCTCTATCGAGGTGGGGGGCGAAATGATGAGAAGATCTCACCCTGGGGGTCGCGCGGTGTGCGTCGTGCTCGCTGCCGGAGAAACATTAACGTGAAAGTCACTCGTATTCGCTCTCGTTCGCAACCACAGCGGCGGAGGAGATATTTTTTACGCGTGGCACCAGCGGGACGGCGGCAGACACCCGCCGTGTCGTTTAATTTCGCGCGCCGGAGAGAAAGAACCGGGTGATTTCGCTTCGTGATCAATGGGCGGGCCAGGTGATTCGAATCGGTGAAAATAATCTATAATGGAATCTGGGAATGGAGGGAGGTAGGGGTGCAGGGAAGGGATGGAAGGTCAAGGTGGAGGGGAGACTGAATATAATATTGTAAAAATTAGTTGCATTCGGAATTATTGAAATTAAGCATAGTAAGAATTCCTGACTTGAAGAATGCAAAATATATTTTAACCATGTGCGACTTACATAATATATTTTTTAATTTTCCTAATTACTACATATTGCTAGAATATTAACAGAACATCAAAATTATTTTTTGAGGAATTCTCAAATGTTTAATCTACTGTATAGCTCTTTAATTTTATTTCTCCAGGTGGCATTATTTATTAATTTATTTATAGTTAGTCGTGTTATCATTTGAATGTCATGAGATCGCTCTATATATATACATAAATCCTTTTATTTGCTTTCATTCTCTGCGAGAAATTGATAGGCAATGCCACCCTTAATGAGAGAGTGTTGCTTTGTGAACTGCCTGTGCCAGACGCGAGTAATTCACTTAGGCAGTGAATTTTTCAGTTAATGCGGCGCTCACGTGAGTCGCGTAATGTGATGCCGGCCTTCAGGCCTTGTAATAAGGAAGACAAGACCGAAGGAAAAGAGCTTCTTGGTGAGCAAGGCAAAGTTGTCGCTCAAGGTTGATGAGACTAGGGCCGGTTTTTCTTGCTCGCCCGCTCTCAAACTGCTTTTTGATGTCACTGTCAAAACGTGCGGCTGCAGCGGCAGCGACACTCTTCCATTCTTCTCGTCGCAGCCTGCGTGTGCACTGGCCTGATACAAGATAAAGGCATTAGCAGCGTGCTCTGCGCCGGATTTGAAGAATTTGCATTATCAGGGGCGAGGCATCATTAGCAGCCTCTCGTGGATCAGCCTTGATGGCTTAAAATCTTCATATCAGCGTGGCCCGACCCCAGCGTTCCGATTCGGGCATGATACTAAAGTTTTCCGGCCCATTTCCGTGGAAGCGAAAAAACAAAAATATCAGAGAACAATTTTAATTTCAGCGCTCTTTTGGGTGCCTGACTCTCCTCTAGCCTTTACAAAAGAGATGTTGAAGCACTCTTTTTACTAATCATGCCCACGCGCATTTATAGCGATAAACGAACAATTGTTGGAGCTCACTCTATTTACCATTTTTGAAGAGCAATTTCCTTTTCAATTTCCTCTCGTCTGTGTTGTAAAAAACCGTCATAAAGATTAAGACTTGAATGACGGCATAAAATATATGTATAATGGACTTGCTTTCAAATATTCTTGTATATTTAAAATTTTCCTTAGGAGTCTAATAAATAAAATGTAAGATTCAATCAATATCGTGCAAAGTATCTTCCAATCAAATTCTCTCATAATGGAAACATATGTTTTAGGTATAAAGTACAAGCAAGTTGTGATGCACAAGTGAGTGGTTTGAGCTGACCCTTGAAGCGTGCTCGAACTCATCGACAAAACTAACTTGATGGAGGAAAAATAGCTGTTCATAACGCAAGTAGACGTCGTAACTGCTATTGTTTAGCACGTGTTCAATTTTAGAGCGAATAATAAAGTGTGGCATCAGTCATCATCATCAGACAGACAATCCGTCTAGTCGCGTTCGTCCTTAATTGTCAGCTGTAAACATTTTACGAGATAATCATTGCACGCCGTGTGCCGGCAAGAAAAAGCCTCACAGACGCTTCATAATGACCGCGCCGCGCGAATCTGGGCCAACCAACAATTGTCGCCTCAATAAAATGGGTACGTATGTGTTTTCATTAAATTATTGCTCGCGCACCGCTTTTTAGGGCGCGATAAATCACGTTTATGGCCTCTCGCGCGCGTCCCCTCTGCCCGTGCAGATAAGAAAACACCAAAACGTCGGTGTTTTTTCTCCTCTCTCGATATTGATTCTCGATATAAGCAGCGGTGGGCGAGCGACACTTTTTTTTATCACCGCGGCGGTTGCTTTACGACACGAAATTAGGCACATTAACCCTTTGACTCGCGCCGTAATGAGCCGTCGGCAGGCATCGGGCAGATTGAATTTCGAAATGAGATGCTCACTACGCGCGGCCAGAAAAAGCTTAGCCTCAAGAAGCATGAGTGCTGCATGAGGGCGATAGCAACTTGGGGTAAAAAAGTTTGGAAAGCAGAGTGGTTCAAAGCCTATAGATATATAAAAAAGAACAACGATCATATGAAAATAAAGGGATATTATAGCCAGGGTTATTTCCACGGCAAAATGGAGATTCCATTTTTGAAAGTAAAAAAAAAAATATTCAAACCCGTTCTAGTCCAAAATTAAAGTGTAGCACACGTTTGGTTAAAAAGAATACAAACAGCAGGATACACGTTTTTCCTGTGAATAAAGATACATGTTAATTGATCAGTAAGTTAAAAAAGCCATAAAACCATTTATTTAGCAATCATTTATGCGAGCATATTTGTGGTTCAAACAAAATTTCCAAAAGCAAACTATGTGTTAAGCCTCAAAAGTTATGGGTGGGTGGTTATATTTAATAAACATGTTGGGGGGATCGATTATTTCATCAAACCTCATCAAAACCAGGCTGGAGCTCGAAAATTGATTATAAACTCTGCCTTTCGGAAACCCGACTTTAGGCGACCATAATCATAAACTTAAACGCAACGCGTTAATTACTTGCTCTGAGGCAAAATGCGTATAATAAAAATATTAATCCACTTTAGGCTCCATTTGGCGAATCTGCTTTTATTAACCGCAGCCAGAAATTATCGCATTTAACCACTCGCAGCGCGCAGCCTTTTTCCGGCTCCTGCTTCCCGGAGATACATCTTAATTATTTTCGCCAGGCGAATGCATAAAAGCAGGGAAAAAGAAAGAAGTTAATTAGTCGGCCGGGGATAAAAATGTTCCATTGTGCCACGGCGGCGTCTCCGCTTTATTTGTTATGGAGATAACTGCCACGGCGGCAGCGGCGGAGCTAGCTAGCTAATTTCGCAAGGCGGGTTAAACGTATCGCGCTCGTAAAAATTTTACGACCTGACTGCTTTTCTGTCAAAACTTTGGTACTCGCCCGAGCAAGCGAGCGAGCTAGTGGCCCAATTTGCATGCAAGCCGCAGCAACAAGATTTCATTTCGCAGCCTTCATTGAGAATATGAGCTAATTTCGTTAATAAATATACACAACACGCCTGCTGGAACAACAAACACACCAGTTGGGAACGGCTTCTTTCATTCTCCGCCATTTTCAACCCCTTCTTGGGAAAGCGTTTGTTTGTTCCTTATTGGCAAATTTCTTGGATGTAACATCAAGTGCAGTGATGAACTCTCTTCAGAGTATTTTAGAAAGTCAAATTTCGATCGGAACCATATTTTTACTTTACAGTTTTTTTTAACAAAGCAGCAACTTACTTTTCTTCACAAAAATTAGCATTATTTTATAGAGTGTATATTTTTTTTATCTTAAAGTAGCATCACACTCTCTGAACAAGATAATTAATAAGGGGAGAAATTTGCAGAGGAAAATATGGCTCTGAAAATAAGGGTTCCGAATAGTCAGATTTCTGCGAAGAGCCATATCGCAAATTGCGCCAGTAGGAGTAAAAATCTCTTTTCCTGTGCCAAACAAGGCGATTTTCGTGCGTCGTCGACTTAACTTGTTAGCAGCCGCCATTATACGCATTAGAGAGCCGCCTTGAGTGGCACTTTTGGGCCTCTAATTAGCCATCGAGCAAAACACGACGAGCCGCCAACGTTCTAACAAAAACATCTCTGTCTCCGTTTTATCTTCGGTCGGTCAGCTGCTAATTATGGCGGCTTTGCAGACCCGTCTCTGCGCCACCGGCTCACGTTTTCGTTTTACGCTTTTTTGGCTCTTTTGATAAAAAAAAAATAGGTCCTAGATAGTAGAACAACAAGATTATGCACATTATGTATTGCTACGAAAAGTGTATTGCAATACCTCGATTATATGTACACCTTTATATATAATATTGTTTCCAGGAATTTTGTCTAACAAAATGATACTCCAGTTACTGTTAACATATTATTGCTAAGCTCGATACGATTATTAGACACTGTAGCTTCAAATTGTTGCTAGATTCAATAAAATCTGAATCAATCGACCACGTGCTGCGCAAGTACAAATTATTGTTGTCCTGTAAAACATCCTCTTAAGTAAGAAAGGAGTACAGATTGTATAGTATCCGGAAATTAGTAAGAAATCATGTTATCCCACCATAAGGATTGCATGGATGAGTAACAGGATTTTCTTATCATTATCTCCACTATCTGACATATAGATAGCCGGATTAATAGGATTCAACAATATAGGGTCGAAAATCCTGTTACCCCACCATATGCATTTTATTGCGGGCTAACAAAATATTTTGATCCTCCAGGATTTACATTTGTGTGTAAACAAGTATTTAGTACATTTGTGTGTAAGCAAATGTAACCATAATCAATAAATAACAAACTCTCCACTCTCTCAGAAAAGTATTGGGTTTTGTGGAATTTTTAATCCTGAAAATTCTCAGATGGTACAAATGGAATCGTAGAATGATGATTTTGAGAGTAAGGAAGAACAAGTACGCCATCCGGAGAATTTCAATGTCTGCACAACGCTTTGAAAATTATGCTTCCTTCTTGATGAAAAACATACTCTCCCCGGCTCATCCTTTTAGCTCTCTCCGGCTCGCTTTCTATTTCAATTTCTTTCCACGAGGCAAAAACGAGCTTTTCGCAGCAGCTACCACGCAGAGTGTGCGTATATTAGAGAAATATTCGCCTTGTCTGACAAACGCCATTTTAGGCTTTTCCGCTGTACTCACACATCATCAGTGATAAGAAAGTGCTAGAATAAAAAAGAGCCCTAACCCGGCCGCTTTTGATGAGCTGCTCTCGCGCTCCAATTTGGCCTCGGCGAGCAAAAATTCATCCTGGTGTCACAAAAAAGACGCATACGCAGCAGTAGCGGCGAAAAGTTGTTTTCCCTTTTTCCTGCGCCGTGTGTAAATCACGCCGCCGATAAAAAATGCCGCTTATTTATAATCTGATGCCTGTGCTCTTGTAATTTGTAGCTAAATGTTGCTGAGCCAGATGGCCCCGTTTATCACACTCGGCTGCGCAACGTTTGTTCCGTGCTGCATTCCAAGAGAGAATAGCGTGGAATTCATACTCGAATTTTTGCCTAAAGGATGCAGCACACGCACGCAGCAAAGCTTTGTTTCTCTCTCGTCAGCGGCTTGACAGCGTCGGAAAACACTGTTTACGTGAAATTATTCGTGGGAACGGAAATTTCGATGGTGTGCTTGCACCTTCATACAGTATTCCGAAAATATAAAAGTCTCGGGCACTTGACCAGTAAATCAAGCAGCGTAAATGTAAATTTTTAAATGAACGACGAAAAGGAGCCGAATTTTTGCAATTATGTAAACGTAACTGATGGTGCTTCATAAATTTCGTATCCCCTTGAGAGCAATCTAGCGCAAACTTCAAAATAGTTCGAGCAAAAGAGCGTTATGCTAATAAGTACGTGTCAGGTTTTCCCATTTTGATTTGTTCTTGAGTCTCGCTTCACTTTGGCAACAAAACCTCACCTCGGAAGCGCAATCCCTCTGAGATTCCGTCAGCTTGCACAAGAGCAACCAGTATAGCTAACGCGCAAAAAGTACGTAAAAGCTTGATGAATAATAATTAGCTTGGCTTCTGTTTTTGCTCGAGGTTCTATTCGGCGGTGTTTGAGTTTCAGCACAGCCACGAAGAAACGGTGAACTTCCGCCTGAAGATCCACATAGGCTTCAACTTTAAAGCTCAAACTTAGTGCTAAATATTTTTTGGTGGTTTCTAGGTGTAGACTGTTTAACCGTGCATCAAAACAAAAAAATGTTTTCTACAAACGCAATTTTCAAAATAATCAACACATTATAAACGAGCACGGGCGTTAAAAATCATCTAATTTATTTTTTGAAATGCAGTTCTTTATTTTTTGCCCCTCTCTGACTCCACAATAAATTTT
Source organism: Cloeon dipterum (assembly GCF_949628265.1). Taxonomy (NCBI): domain Eukaryota; kingdom Metazoa; phylum Arthropoda; class Insecta; order Ephemeroptera; family Baetidae; genus Cloeon; species Cloeon dipterum. The sequence continues at coordinate 23,939,953 of NC_088787.1, forward strand.
ACTGAGACCATCACTTGTTTAGAAAAATTTAATTTTTGGGAACAGAGCAACTAAACAGTACCTAGAGTATTAAAATGATTGAAAATAAAGAAAGGCTTTATTCGTGTCAATTTTTATGGTTTTAAAACTTATTTAGACGAAATATCTAAAGCCACTCTTGTTAATATTTCCAATCAGAGCAACACAAAATGTAAAGAACAAGGTGAGCTGTAAAAATATCTGATGTATCTTTAAATTTCAATAAAAGGATTATAAACAGTACTATTGAATATTAAATATTCACGAAGTTTTCCTTGACCAATGCTACTCTTTTGCCATGGTTTGTGTAAATATCCAATGTTTCCCTGGCTTCTCCGGATTAATAAACGTGTCCATTGTGTCTCTGCTCGGCTGTCAACCCAGCAGCATTTCACTGGCTTTTTGCCCCTGCGAGTGTGTGCATTAGTTTTCACTGAAAGGTCCGCTTAAAATTTAATATGTATTCAAGTCGAGTTCGTTCTCTGTGAAGCTGCTGCGACAATCGGTCTCGGCTGTTGTAGATCTGCTCGACCATGCAAGGACTGTTTGATCTTTTCGTCTATATTGGCGAATAGTTGCGGTCTAATAATAAAACGTCACTTCCCGGTTAGCGAAGAACAATTTAATTGCAGGCGACAAAGCCCTTCTAACTCTCTCATTTCGAGAAATGGGCAACCTGATTTTAAATTATTCCAGGAATTTGCAAAGGACGAGCAATTTCACCAGAATATACGCATTTTCGATGCGGAGAGTTGCTGTGAACAATCATGCATCCTTTGCTGACCTTAATTCTCATGAATATACATACCCATGCATAATAATACTTCAAAGTTCGCAGCTGATGGTAATAATCGACCGCTTTGTGTGTCGTATTGCAGAGAGTAGAAGCGGAATGAATTCCATTTTATTTACAGAGAGGGAATGGAAAAAAACGAGTGCTCACAGCGAAACGAAAATAAACCGAGCTTATTTTCACAAGTGAACAGAGAACTGAATGCATAATTCATTGGTTGAGCGTGCAGAATCCAAAATCGAACAAAAACACAGAAAAAATTGAAACAAATGGGGATTATGTGTTTACTATAGTGAGAAATTTTGACATATTTTCATCTGCTCTGTGAGGGAAATATCATCAAATTTAATGTTTTTAACTATTTAATGGACACTCATCAGCTTCTCTCTGATTTACATAAATTTTTTAAGTAAATGCCACCGTTGAAACTACAATAATGAAACGTAGGTACAAATAATAACAATCTTTTTTATCAGATAGATTGTACGATGAAACCAAGCAGTGTTTAATTTTGATATTAATTTGCTAAAAAGTTGAATTAATATTCGCTTAACGTTATGCCAACATATTATAGAGAAAATATAAATATTAAATAGCCCAGAGAAAAGGGAAAGCACGTCGAATTGCTGTGAATTTTACATTCAGTTGTAAGTTTTGAGCTTAATTCTAAACTAATCCGTGCCTACGTGATTTTAAATTTCAGTAAACAGAGCAACAACGAGGCATATATTCTTTTAAAAGAAGAGATCGAAATAAGAATGATTTGCATTGTCAAATCGCGCTTCTGAGTACGGAGGAGCAAATAGGTCATGCCGGGAGGCGGTAAATTAAAGGAGGTCCACTGCGCAATCATAAGCAATAATCTTTATGTGCCGCGTGTGTATCGAGCCATCTCTGTGCAGGGCGGAGAGAGCAGAACAACACGGGCAGAACAAAAACTGTATCCCATGTGCTCGCCGAGACGATATTCCCAGAGCGAGGTTTGCGCCCGTCAAAGCATTGATCGTCCGCCGCAGATATGGCATATGCATGCCCATTCATTCATTCCCAATGTACACAACATGTATGCAATATTTGCCGGACTCAATATCTCTCTCTGCAGATACAATAATTGGCCTGCAATGCCGCCCAATCTCGCTGTGTGTGCAGATCGGACTGAAAGAAATGGGATCGCTCATCAACGTACCCTGAGACCACTTTAAAGGGGAATTTCAAGTTTTAAAAGTATGGCGCTGGTTTTCTAAAAACTACGAAAATTTTCGAAAATGATCCTTTGTGACCTTTGACCTTGACCACTGACCTCAAATTTGGTGTTAATTTGATCGGGCTTAACGAGAGGAGCACACTTTAACTTTTTAAGTGTACCAACTCAAAATGAGAAATTTCATTTTCGCCAAAAACGTCCCGTAAAACCAGCATTAATGAAAATTTTTACTTAATATTTTTTGCTTACTCTGTATGTCAAGACTGATCGATGGTGTGAATTTCGTCGGTTTTTCTTGACACCGTCCAAATTAAATCAAATGCAACTCCCGGTGCCTTTGGAAGTCTATTCGAATAAGGATTAAAAAAGATATTATATTTACACTGGAATAATAAGTCGCCGAATCACGAATCAGTGGATGGATGAAGGGTCAAGTGCGCTCAAATAGAAAATTCAAATAATATATTTACTGGGCTGTTTTTCGCTCTGTTTGAAATCGCAACATGGGCTCAATCTCTCTTTTTTAACCTCTGCTCAGCACATCCCGTGGGATATGACTTTTTAAAACGAAATTCCATTGAAAAGCCAATAATGAACGACTAATAAAAATGACTGTTTCAATCATTTTAAGAGAAAATTAAAAATACCATTCACTGCCAGTTATCCTAGTTTTTAGTTACATTTTTCGCAATTTATCCCAGTCTAATGGATAATGTAGTCCTTGCAGTACTTGTGAACACTTTGATAAACATACCAACAGCGGCTTTATTGCTGCTGATGTTGATGATGATGAGCGGCGGAGTGCGCGAGCGCTCTTTGTAATTTAATGAGGGAGCGCCAAAGAACCGCGGAGTGGCAATGCAGATATTCAAAATTAGCATACAACTCCAGCATTTTTAACATTCACAGAAATGCTTTTGCTTAAATTGAGTAGGAAAGAAAAAATATAAATATTGTGTCGAATTCGATAACTTTCAATTCTAGGATCTCAACATTTCGTGGACAAAACGGTTAACAAAATAAGAGTAGAGTTCAGTTTATGAATTTTGACCCCCATTCGAGAGTCGGAAGTTCTGAACGATGCGCAAACAAAGTGAGAGAGCCAGCAATAAATACGCGGACTATGTGATGAACACAAAAGGTAAACTGCGCCCTGGGCTCTTCCGTCGCATCAAACGTGCGATAAAAAAGCAACAGGGTGCGTTGTTTGAGTTATTTATTATTTGTTCCTCTGGTGACGGTACACGCGTGCAATTAAATGTTGGTGCTCTACTGCGAGGACGAGGCTTTTCACGGCGCGAATTTTTCAGCTTCGGTTTCGATGTGTGTTCATCAGAGTTCGAATTCGATTTTTGTGCCAAAGCAATCACAAAAAATGCTAATTTGCTGTAAATGTTTCAGCTGTCACTGTTTGAACCATTAATCGCAAAAATTATCTACAAGCTTTGAATACTGTGATTATTTTCTGATAAATAAAGAGCATATATATTTTAGCTTAAAATTTTTGCCATCAATATTTAATTGTTTTGAAATCATTTTTTTTAAATTTTCTATTATTAGTCCACAAGGCAAGACTAACAACGTCAAAATACGAAGAAATTGGGAAAAGACACAAAAATAACCCTCCCAAGCTCAATAATATTTTAGATTAAATTTGGAGAAATCTTATAACTCCTTCTTTGATGAACGGAAAGACGGGTTGTAACCTTAGAGTTCGATTTTTGTCGAAATGGCAAAAAGAAAAATATAAAGCTGTGAATTGGCCAGTCCTGGTGGTGCAAAGAGAAAGGGTGTACGCATTTGAAGAGTGAATCATGGGCGAGCGAGAGCGCGTTCGGCAGGGGGAACATGCGCGCTGACTTGAACTCCGTCTCTGGTCGGGGTCGGCGGCGGCGGAGGCAGCCAGTCGCTCGTCCAGCCGCTGCGAGATCGCTTGTGCCGTCGCCCGTCCGCCCCCGCCGGAGCAAACAGACAAATGTTGGCGTAGGGATATACATCAGGCGCAGAAAAAGAAGCGAAGCAAAGTTGGTTCGGCGCGCACCTGATTTAGCCCACTTGGCTGGAATGTGAGCTTTGGCGCCGCTCCAGTGAAAGATGCTGCGAAGTGCTGGTTATTTATCGCGAGCACAGCACTGAACTTCGCCAGGATGCCGTCGTTGTCGAGTGTGCTTTTCAGTGTTCTCGCCCTGATGATGATCGCCGAGGCGAGGAAGCCCGACAGAGGTGAGATTTCTTTGCTGAGCCGCTTTTGCCTTTAGATTCGGCTGCGTTTACAGTTGTTAAATGACCTCGCCGGTCAGCTTACTTGTAAATTTATCCCTTCTGCTCGAAGGAGCTTCTCTGGACACCTTGAGAGTAAACGTAAGAGAAGAAGTCTGTTGAAAATCTTAATTTTAATTGGTCCATATTTTAAGATAGCATTTTTTGATCATTTTGCTATGGACAATTTTGTAAATTGCTATAAAGGGATAACAATTTCTAACGGAAATGATGTTGAATTCAGTTGATGAAAAAGTTGCACAATGCATATAGTAGCTCAAGAGCATCAGATTTTTCAACTTGCTTCTCCATAAGAATTTGCATATGCTTGGTTATTCGTACTAAAAAAATCATGAGATCCATGAAAGATAATTAAAAGTCGAAATAAAAGGCAATTAGAGAGGGGAATTTATTTATTAGCACAAAAGTTAATTGTCTTCGAATTAAAAGAAAGACTAAATTTCGAAAGAAAGGCAAGATTTGTAGCCCTCACAAAGAGGCACTCATCCAGCTTTTTTTTCGAATTCCTCAGCAGCTAAAATGGAAAATTACAACCAAGTACCCAGATTCCGCGAAAAGGAGCAGGAACTCGGACAATCAAAATCTAATGAGATTTTAAAAACTAACCAAGCGCGCCTCTCTCGCTCTCTTTCGCGCTTCCACGCGTTAATTAATTTTTGATTAAACGCTCTGCAAGCTCAAAGGCAGCCTGCCGTCCAAATACGTCAGACTTACTTGCATACATATAATACAAGGGTTCGTCTCGAGCTTTCGTCGTCCGTAATCCCAACGAGGGCCGCTTTTGCATACATATATATATTTTGGCATGCACGAGCAATCAGAATTGTTTATGAACACCACTCGAAGCTAACCGGCGAGATCAAATATTTTATGCATTTGCTGCTTGGCAAATGAAGCCGCCCTCATTAGACGATTAACCTTTTTAATTGAAGCTATTTGCCCAGTCAATTTGCAACTGCAATTTTTTTATCCCCACAAAGGGAAAAATTCTTATATTGCCGTAGAAAAGAGTTAGACAATATATCTTCTACGTGCGTGAAGAGCTCTTCGCAACAAAAGTTTTACCTCGACTGAAAGTTTTGATTGGCTGTTCATCCGTGAAAGAAAACGTTTTTAATCCGAAATTTCAATACTACTATAGAAAGCTGGAATTGCGAGAGCCGAGACGAAAATGGCCCTTGGCGCGATATATACATTTCAGGGAGAGAACGAGTCTCACAATTACTTTACGCTCCTTTTCCATCTTTCCTTTTTCTTTTCAAACTGCTGGCAAACTAGTGTGCCTGAGGGTGACACCATGTGTCATGTTGCGAGGAGAAAGAAACTCATCTCTAGAGCAAATCACCCGTGGCCGACGGTGATCCATATTGGGTCCGAATGTTGTTGACAACCCAAGAGCCACTCTTACCCGACCCATAGAGGAAAGTGCATGTGAAAAATTAAGTGGGACATCGAATTCTCCAGCCTCGCCTGCATCTGCGAGCAGACGAATCGAAAAAGATGGAAATTGATCAAATCGTGAACCTTCTTGATTCGCTTTGGAACTACCTGCAAGCCTGGGGGGAATTTCCTTTTCCGTGTATAGAAAGTATTTATCGTAAGTTTTATAGTGGATTGGTCCAAAATGAATTAAATCTTGTGAATTTAATGTTATTATTTTTTTCAATATCCATTGGAGGCGAGCTGCACTCTAGAATTCAAAGGATGAGCAATACACTTAATGCTGCTCCTTCGTCAACCATGTAGAGCTGGGAGTATTAGAGGCCAAATCAATCACAACGCCGCAGCTAGGATCACTGATATACTTGGACCTGCTTTTCAACCCTCGTGGTTTAGACTCACAAAATCCACTTATTAAGCAATTTAAGAGAAGAATCATTTTTGTCTTTCAAAACGCCCATTAGTAAGATTTCATGTGAAAAATGTTCTTTCCAAAAAATTCATACGTAGTCATTTATTTCTTGGAGGAAACCCAAGAGGAATTCCGGGACTCGCATTAATGTTGTATGTCCAGCTTTGATGTGGATCACAATAAACAACCAATTTATATTCATTTATTAGCGAGTGGGACAAATAAAGTAGCTTTATTAGAGTCGAATTGTTATCGTTGTGCGGGGAAATCAATTTGAATGGAAATCGATGTCTTCCTGGGGGTGCTGGTCTTTCTCCGCAAAGGGGATGAGATAACATCTCTGCGCTGGTTGGCATTATTATTCGGCTGTTAAGTCCGATTACTGCGCCACTGGATTGCGTCGGTGAAATTCGGGCAAAAGTGCAACGAAATGGCTGCTGCTGAAGGCGACAAGATCAAATGCTCGTAAAGTCACACGAGCAAACTTTCTTCTTGTCGGTCTGCCGCTTCATGCATCTGCCCTCCTCAATGCTATGACGAGCATCATTGCAGGCTCTGGAGATGCTTTCCAGCAGGAAATTACATATATAGAGGCAGGAAAGTGCCTCAAGCCACACTTTTCAGACTCTTCTTGAAACTTTTTGGATTTTCCGAAATGGATTCCCTTGCGGCTCTAGGAGTTCTTTTCCCTGCGTCCAAGCTGCACATCCCGAGTTTTTCTAATTCACTTTTGAAAAGAATCATTGCAGGAACCAAGTCCTAAATAAACGTCCTTTTTAAGGACATTACAAATTATTGCACTACTTTTTTCCTTCTCCCGCAGAAACCGTATATCGTTTGGTGTGATTGCAGTCAACAGTTATAAAATTCACAAAGTAATATTCAGATAAATTTGATAATAGAAACAAAATTTCGAAGAACGCTTTTAATTTGAGTGTTTTTATGAGCAATCAACTTTTAGCAGTAAAAGTCAAAGATGATTGAAAATAATCAAACTTGTGGAAAAATGTAACAAGTAAATCATCGTTTTTATTTTGATTCTGGAAAAGGGTGAAAATAGTGTTAAATTTCAGCAACCTCTGTGAGCCGTGTTTAAGAGTGGAATGGTAAAACATATATGTCTATATATCAACATTGATTGAAATGTTTTAACAATTAAATCATTGACATCAACGCAAGAACATTTTTTTTGTGAAAATTATTTATATCTAAAACCAGAATTACATCAGTGAAAATCAATTCTAATTTAATAAAGCCCCTTCGCATAACATGTTGCCTATTTAATTCAGTTTGCGATTGGATCTTCTTCGCTGCCCGGATTTCTCTACTATATGAAAAGGCGCTACGACCTTCGGCTATCGCAAAATTGAATCTGATCTCCTCCTTCCACTGCATGCGCCGTCCGGGGCATCTGAGGAAGCTATATTACCACTTCGTGTAACGCTTCTAGTCGCGCGCAAAATGGCGTTAATTTTATTGCTCACGCTTGTTCCGCCGCTCCGCGGGCAATAATCGCATTTTTACAAGCGAAAAGAGAATTGGCGCGATAAATGCCGCGATGGGTCTTTCCGGAGCTCTTTTCTATCTCTCTAAGCAAGCAAAAGGATGCCTATCCGCTTCTGCTTCTTAGTCTGGTTCTGGGCAAAAACGCTTTTCGTAATCCACTCCAACGTCAAGAGGCGGTGTTTGCAAATAGCGAGGAACGATGAAGCGAAAGCTCTTCGATTTACAGTAAAAGTTGATTGACAGCTCAAGTGGATTGGCGGAAATTCTCCTTCGCTCCATTTTTCAATTTTTCATCGACATTGGGGTAAGTCTTAATTGGGCAATTCGGAGGTGTGCTCCAGGTACAATTCAATTCAGAAAATTGAAAAAGAGCTAGATAATATTGATTTTACCTCACCTTTCAAAGCTTATTGCTTCCCGCTATATGAAAAATAAAAAATATGTTTTTCACCAGGGGAAATAATTATTCAACGGGCTGGAGGCCGCATCCCGGCGCCAACTCGCCACTTGCTGGTTTTCGCACCTTCCCAGCGGCTTTATGGACATATGTCTGGCGTTTCAATGAAAGACCTCGGTGCGGGAAGGCGAAAAGATGGCCACATTGGGCCCAACCTTCTCTGCGGCCACGCATGCCCCATGCTCGGTGGTGTTATTTGAACCCGGTGATCTCGCAGCCCACGCGATGTGCTTAGCAGATGTTAAAAAGTGCAATGCATATTAATGAAGGACAGAGAGCAGTCACTTGGAGTTTTCCGGATCGTGTGTTAACATTAACAAACGATTTACTACTTTCCATGAACGAACGGGAAAACTAGATTTTATTACAGAATGGAAACTATAAGCATTTTTTGTATATATAAACAACATTAAATTGACATTCCCCTCTGAAAACAAAGATGAACATAGAACATGATGAGGGTGAAAAATGATAGAAAAACTTAAACGTAAAATGTGTGGAGTGGTATTTTCCTTCGCTTAATTGAAAGGACGCGTGTGCAACTTTCACTCTCTGCTGAAATTTGATTTTACAAATCACACGCATCAGTCCGCAAACATGCACACCATCGCTTCTGCCAAAATAATAGCCACTCTGGTGGAATAGCGCTTGCTCAAGTTTAGCAAATTAATTCGCTGAGTGGCGCTACCTGACAGGGATGGGAATTCCCAGGCGTTTCATCCCCATAATAAATTTTTACTCAAAATTTAAGCCAGTTGTCTCAATCTCTATTTTCTTTTTTTAAATTTTCAGTCAATCATGAGACTTGATCTGTACTAATTTGTTTTGAGCATGTAAAGAATAAAAATGAGCTGAATTTTTTGATCGATTTCCCTCTTTTGTTACTGGCGAATTTCTGATGGCGAACAATGCGCAAAAGTCCGCGTTCCAATAACATCGCGAACGAATAATATGGGCACACAGGCCTATATGGAGGAAGCTCAGTCCAGTAAAGGACCAGCTCGTGCTTACTACCCCCGTACCAGTGGTTTTTTTATCGAAACGCTAAACATTCATCCCTTGTGCTGGAAAGTTTCAAACCAGCAAGTAGCGAGTTGGCTGCCGAAAGCAATCCTCCCAAATCCGAATGGATTCCTCATTAGTCATTACAATGCAAGAGAATCAAAAGTTATAATGGTTTTTATTTTCAAAGTACACAAAATACTAAAATATTTTACGACCTTCTAAAAGTTAAACTCGTCTCAATCGATCTTTCGAAAACCCCCTGAAAAAAGCACCACTGAAAATCTCTCTCACCTACTCACTTTTTTATACTTCCCTTTCGTTCGTTTTGCTTTGTTTTCTGCCGCATACCTGGCCTCTCCTGCTATTCGCCGCTGTCGCTCGGCGTTGTTTGCATAAATATTGAAGAATGCCGCGGTGCGCCTGCCACTTTTGTGGGATGATAGCCGCCGACTCTCACTTCGCCGCTTTTCTCGCCAGCATGGAAAACTTTGTGCGGCAAATGAATGTGGCAGCAGTCGAGCCACACGTGTGCTGCTGCGGGTGCGCGATTTGTGAAAACTTTCGCCGAGTCACCCGCGAGTGAGTAAGCACATTTGCGTATTACACAACGCTGCCTCCACCAGAATCAATTTTCCCTTTGATATTTAGCGGATTTGTAACCGAACAATGACGGGCAATTATGGTAAATGTCTCAAAATTCTTGACGTATGCGGTGAAATTGCTGATCGATTTACTGCAGTAACAAGCTCGGCTTCCCACGCAGAATTAGCATAACGTCTGCTTGATTGTGTGTATCTCTTTCTTGCTGTTGGGTCAATTTCTTAAACGACACAATAACCTTGCCTCAATTTCAATCACCGTAAAAGGACACCCAAGATCAAACAAACTAAGAGTAATATAAATGAATAAATTAAAAACCTAGATATTTCGTAAATGGCTTTTCTTTGATGTACATATTCAAGGCATTTTAACAGAGACTAATCAGAAACAACAAACATTATAACTTTAGAAGAGACGTTTGCTTTTAATTTCCAATATGGCCGATTCTAACGTCTCAGAAGACGCTGTGTTTTTTCATAGGAAAATAAACTAAACACCTTAGACGTATACAACTCTCAAACTGATAATGCACATATTGAGTTCTGCACTGTTTTGATGCTTCCTTTAGAGCTATTTTACTTGCCAGGCAAATTTAATGATGGAATTTTCACAAATCATAAAACGTTTAGAGAGCACGTTACAGAACTGATAATGAGATCTTTAACTGCATACATATAATCTGATCAATTTTTTCCCACCAATCAAAATCTCAGCTTGAAAAATTATCATCAAAACAGAAAATTTTTTAGATCTTATAAGTCCTGCGGTTTCCTTGTTCCAAAATAATTATTAATGCAAGTAACATTTTGAATACCTCGTTCATGAAGTCTACTCACATTTTCTTACCGCGTGAGTTTTTATCAATTCTGTTTAGAGCCGATAATGAAGATAAATTTACTCCATTGGTCTTTGATAAACCAGCCGTAATAACACCATAAACCCCTTTTGACCTGCGGCGTCATTTCATATCTCATTTCTGGCGCGTTAACCTCTGTCGTCGGTCGAGCGCTCGCGTAATCCTCCTTTCCTTGTTTGTGTCCTTATTTATGGCGAAACGTGTGTACAGCCACAGGCAATTGATTTTCGGCACGCACGCACGAAAGAGAGAGAGAGAGAGAGAGAGAGAGAGAGAGAGAGAGAGAGAGAGGCATTTGCCGAATCGAATCCACGTCGTCGCCGTCGCAAATTAATTAATTCCAGCGCGAACAAGGCAAATATTTGTCGACCTGTGCCTCCAAGCGAGTTTCCTGTACGCTATTAGCAGAAACTATTTCACGGTTGTAATCCCTGGCTTCATGCATAAATTTCACCCACTAACTTCAATTTCGTTTTGCTGAATTATGTTTTGTAATAAATTATCAAATTTGGCTAAATTGAGTTTAATAATTAATGTCGCATTCGCAGGCTGATGTTATTGTTCCCCAGTGAGCGGTAGGCTTGTTTTCCTTTCATTGAATAACTGTTTACAAAACAAATTGCCACAGCAGCTGCAAATTGTACCCTTCAATTTGGTGTGTCCTTTGAAGTTGTGCAATGCGGTTATTTTGAAATATTGATCGGATGAGTGGGTTACTAAATCATGACAGAAACATAATAAACCACAATCTAAGGCTTTGCTCCTGCAGCCGATGAAATCTGGCTTCGAATAATGTTTGGAATTGCAAACCATTTTCTTGGCAGCGACCTCGAATTCAAAGTACGCTTTGCAAACAAGAGTTCCTAAACTTGCGCTGTATTTGCACTATAGTTTCAAAATTTGAATCCCCATCCAGCGGCACTCATCGCAAACAGGAAAGCGAGTCCGGGAGCGAATGAGTTGGTGTTTGACACGAGGGACGCAGAGAGCCGTGTACACCAGAGTCAAGGGGAAAGTCCAATTACAACTGTGCAAACAACGGCCGGAATTATATTCAATGCTCCTTTTCACCCTTTTCAGTTGCAGCCAATCGATGTTGCACGCTTCACTTGGATTGTAATTAAACATTAATGACATTCAAACAAATGCGAGCGGGCTATCGAAAGCAAATTTTGTGTATTTTGAGCGCAAGGCTGAACTCAGCTGCCTCTAAATCATAGCGTGAGCGTAGCTTTTGGAAAGTTTCTAAGAAAGTAATCAGCGAAATTGGCTTAATGGCATACAATTTCAATTTGATCTACACGCATTTTATCGTGTTATTCTGTTTGATGCCATCAAGGCAGGCACATCAATTTGACCAAAATTTGTGTTTGTTTTAGGTTTTACCAAATTGATCATGGTTTATTTGGTCAACATCAAAATGCATTCAGTTTATTTTTAGACTCGAAATTTACATCAGATTATTGTTAATTATGTTGCTACAAAAACAAATTAGAATTTAATGTCTGAATATTCAACATTACACATTTCCTCGAACTAAAAAAAGTCCTACAATAGTTCAATCTGCTGCCCTTTAAAATTTAACTACTCGATTTATTCCAACTCATACATTTGACTGTTCAAAAAAGGAAAGGAAATACGGATATTTGCCAAAAGGTACAATTTTTAGGATAAAAATCGTTTTGCCACCAACTAGAGGTCTGGCTGGCTCTCCTTGAAATTTATATCGAGCCATTCCCAAAATTGAATCCAGACACTAATAAGCCCCAGCATTTGAAATTCTGATTCGTCCTCGTTCGTTAAAAATGCCCGTGTAGCCCACTTCAAGCTGTGCTCATTTTAATTTTATCTGCGAAAGCAAACGTTCATAAATCCCGGCAGGAGCAGTTCTATAAATTAGCCGCGTGCTTATCACCGGGACCAGCCTTTTCGTCCCTTTATTTACTTTTGTTCGCTGATATACCAGAGTCCAAATTAGACTTTCAAATGGAGACACCCAGCCCCCTGCAATCGATCGGCCGTTTAACACGTTGCTCGCTCTCGCCCGTCTGCGTCCCATTATTATTTATTCATTGGCACAGGCCGAATTATTACCTTTATTATATCGTTATTTCCCTGCGGCAAATTTTGGCACTGCGCTCGTTGTTAAAAGAGCACACTTTTTCGTCAGTCTCCCAATCGCGAAATTAGCCCATTCGACGATGAAAATGTTACTTGCGGGACTCGTCAAATTTACCTTTTAAAGAACTGTTTCCCAGCCAAAGGAAAACTAGAAAACACAAAATCTTTTTAACAATGTGCCAATTTCAAACTATTCCAATGTTTCTTTGAACGTTATATATCATATTATTTTTTTTTAAATACTAAGTGTTAATTACGTATAGAAAGGGCAATCTAAATAATTTTGTTATTTCAATATTCTTTCTCTTTAAAAATTTCTGTGACCATCCGCTAAAGCTTCAGACAAAATATTTTTGAATGGTGAGTAAGCAAAACCGAATCATGCAACACTGAAATTAATTATTCTTCTTTGAAAATAATGTGTCAGTCAATTTCAATTTCAGCTAGCCATCAAAGCTAAGTTACAAATAAAAGCAATTTTACATGTTAATACAAAATTTATTTGGTAATGCAAATTTTATCTGATTTTCGTTAAGAAAAACTGTTTAAGAAAACTATTTTTTTAAGTTTTTTCGTGAAGAATGATTTTGTGCTGGTCAACTTTTAGAATCCAACTTTTTACTTGTACCATATATGATTCATAAAAATGCTTGTTAACTGCAGCACAGCCAGAGGCATATATTCAAAGTGTGCGTGGCGTAATTTCTGCATAAAATGTTCCTATTAATGCAAACGTCCATCTGTCACTTGGCCGCCTTTCCATGCAGCGAGAATTTGCATTTCGTTCTAGATTCAGAAATGGAAGCGATGTTCATTCTCGCGCGAGTGAAGCTTTTGGCTCGGATGCTAATTACCACTAATTACTCCATTACTTAGCGTGCGCACATTCACCTGCCACGGAGTAATTACGCCGAAGCAAAAACGACTTGACGGCGATCACGTCTACAAACTATTGCCGGACCACTACTTTTTTCACCACACGTAAGCGTGCACGCAATTTCACCGAGGTAAAAACGTTTCAAAGCATATTCACGAGCCAGCAGAATTATTTGCATACAGATCATGCGTTTATGCGAGACCGTGGTTCATTTTCTGTGCTTGTGGGTATTTGCCGTTTTTTTTTTAAAAAAAAAGAGCTAAGGACAAAATTTTTAAATCGCCGACGGTGTTTTGATTGAGTGCAAAACACGATATTTGAATTCATTGTTAAATACATGTTTGTCATAGCTAGATTTTTTAATTTTAATACAAAATATTGACAGTGTCGACTAAAACTTAACTTTCGTGCGCCTTAAAACTTTATGATGGTATCATTTATTTACATTTAAGTTGCATTTTAATGCGATAATATCTGCATCTGAGAGTCGAGACTTAAATATTTTAATGAAGAACGTGAAGAACTAAATAAATACTATAAAAAAGATAATCTCAACCTGATGTTCCGATGACAGATGTTAACGAGACAAAAAATAACAATTTGAAACATGGAATACCAAAAAATTCAAATTTAAACTATTAGACCAAAACTACTGAAAAAAGTTTTAAGATTTCTGAGTAAAGCATAATGGTGTGAATGAGCCATGAATTAGCAATTAGTCACTTTATTTTGCCTGTATTACTTCTGATGGTCTTATTTTCAGTAAGGGAACTCTGTGGAAATCAAACATACACTTAAGGAGATAATAGATTAATTGATTCATTCCATTCTACTGAGTCGGGCAATGAGCTCATCCCTTGCAGCGTCGATGTTATTGTGCAATTCGCAAGCCTGTATATGGCTAAAGAAAGGGTTCGTCTTTCTCATATTCTATTATATTTTTTAATTTACTTAAGAATATACCGTGCAAATGAAATTCCGTTAACGATTTGTGTATTTTAGAATAACTATACTATAAGAGTTTTTGAAAAATGTACAGAGTGCTTCAGGCAAAAATTGTGTTTCAAATTGAAATTAATATTTGCTTGTAATTATCCACAATTTAAAATATGTACGCTTTGATGTAGTCTGCAGTTTTTACAACCCATTACACTCAAATTTTATTTTGTTTGATTTATAATTTTCATAACAAATATTGCCTCTAACGAGCATTATTTTTTGCGTATTGGAAATATAATGAGAGTGAAAAGTTCAGCAGGTGAATTTAGTCTGAGTTATAACCTGAAAGTTGTCAGCCAATGTTTATTTCGAGTAATAGAATACAGAAGGTTATCGATGAAAGGAAATAGATCAGACTTGGTGAAAAGGCAAAGGTCGATCATTCGACGCCCCCAGCTGATTTTCCAGTAACAACACGCTGCTTTTTGCTATGTGCACACGGCAAGCAGAGCACTGAATTCGAGTGTTTTCACGTGTATGTCCTGACGCGCAGAGAGCTCTGAATAATTCTCCATGTAGCCGCTAGCAATTACAATCACACGATATTGTTGTCAACTGCAAATAACGAGTCGCCGACCGTCGTGCACGTAATTGCGCCAAAGGAGCACATTGCCGCCGCCGCCGCTGCTGCTGTTGCAATTCGAAGCCGGCAACGACAACACGCTGTCGGCATGAGAGCTATTTCGGCTGCTCAAGCGAAAGGCTAAATAATGCATTCACGGTGGCACTTTTGTTTGCTCGTTCTCCGCCTCTGCTGTTATTAGTCCCGAGTTCTTTCGCCGCTCGTTCCGCTCAAAGGCATGCACGTTAACTCGCTCCGCTCTCCCACAACATACGCAAATACCCACTTAACGTGCGTGTATCAGGTGCAGAATTGGGTGATTTGTTTGAATTACCTGTGCCACTTTCGCAGGTTGTTTGGCAAGAATTTCTTTAATTAATAATTGATATTGCCAGGGGAAATTTTGCGTGCTTTTATTATTATATGGCAAATGAACTTTACATAATTTTCAATTTTACGCAATTTTCTTCATTTTAAACCAGAGAGATTTTTATTGAGCCTTTTTATAATTCAATTTGCTCTTTTTTCCATGGATTTGGAAAAACTGTTTCTTCAAATTTCATTTTCTTTGTTGAATCAGTTGTTTAAGCCCCACATATAAAGTTGTTTTGATATGGGTAAGCAAGGAAAATTAATTCAAATTGTTGACCACAGTTATGTAGTAGAGTTGATCAAATTGTTAGGTACAATAATCAAATCAGGAGGAACAGTAAAATTTCAGAATTGCCCAAATTACTCCGAAAATTAAACGGTTTTTTTCAATGATTATTTAGCTCGATTTTAATAATTTCGTCATGATCTATCTAACGGTGAAGAATAAAAAATAATTTTCAATATTAAGACAGTGCTCGCCGCTTAATTGGCGTACAAACATTCTCACTCAGAAAATTAAATGGCAACCTGGGAAAATTGAAGTTCATTCCCAAAGTTTTAATTTTGAGAATATAAACTATTGCAACTATATGAGCGAAAATCTCTTTAACGTGTTTATGACAAAACTATTCAATATATATATGTAAAATAAACCATTTGTAAAGTAAAGACTCAAAATATAATTCTATAATTCGAATTTCACTTTCTAAAACCTAACTGTTAGATTTAATCTACCGCTCTCCATAAAAATTTACAGTTAAATCGATCGACTAATTCGCACTGCGGCGGAAAGAAAAGTGCGAAATGAATTCGTCAGTGGGCGGGCGGCGATTTGTCAATAAGGGCCGAGTTAGCCAGGCCCGGCGGGGGATAATTGGCGCTGCCATTCTTTAAGTTGATTGATTGTGTTTGAAGTGGCTTATCGCGAATAAATCTCGAACGGTTGGAGGGTCATTAATATGGCTTCGCGTGAGGTCTTATCAACTTGAAAAATCGCCACCCCCGCAGCCGCCGCCACCGCGAGAGCGGCCATTAGCGCGCAACCCTCATCTCTGCGCCACTCTCCGGAAGAAAGAAGACGCGTGATGCACATCTTCCCTTCTCAGCACTTCCATCCCACCGACATTTTACGCTTTAATTTGCGGAAATAGGCGGCTCGAGTGGCGACAAATCGCCCTCTGGATTTCCTTTAAGTCGACAACTTTGATTAAGTAGGTCACTACAGGCCTGATTGAAGGGTTTGTTGAGGGAAGAACAAAGACGCGTGTGGCTGGTACTTTGAGCGATTGCATTTTCAAAAGGCGAGGAAATGCTTGGAGTTGTAAGACATCAAAGGTCTTACAATCATGCAATAAATCCACTGCATGCGGAATCTAACGCAGATACGAGTTTCAAGTTGAGTCCTTTATAGTGTCATTGTTTGAGAGAAAGATGCAATGATCGAGGACTTCAATACATGCTTATATAAGAACTCCGGCTTGATATTCTGTAATAGTAAAAATTGGTAAAATGAGATTGTCTGGCGTTGTATTTGAAATCAATGTCGTGATCCGATCTCTACCCCGTGCTCTTTTTTTACGGGATTGTTTCCCACTTGGAGAAGGCAGTCATCAGTCAAGGAACTATCCTGGCTAAGATTTTTACGAACGATTTTGAAAAAGTTACCTTTATTGCAACAAAATCTCTTTTTAAAATCCTTTATAAATAATCTGAAGACCTCCTCTGATCTATAATTTAGCTATGCCACCTATGCCACAAAAAAATTCCGGCAAAAATACTTTCAAATCTTAAAAATAGCTCTTATTTACGACGGGTGTTTTTCTGTATTTAAATCTGGGCTTGATTCTTCTTGGAAAAATGATAATTGACGCTCTAGCGATTGAAAAAAAACACTTCTGATGCGTCACAGCACTAATTATATGGTCGAAAATTTCCCTCGCTGTTTAATCAGATCTCAACTTCTCTCCTCGGATTAATTTTTAACAAAGTTCTGATTCATTTTTCAGAAAGTCATTATTCGCCCTCCATTTTCTGTACCTACCCGCTTGTTCATCAGAGGAAATTCCAACATTAATTTCGTTGGAATGGAAGCAGGTGCAAAGTGGCTGTCGCGCGTCTGTTTGCGCTGGTTTGGACAAGCCCGTTCTGATTTAATTCTTTTGTGAGACGAATCGCGAGGGGGTCGGAGAGAGAAAAGACACACTCACACAAAGGACACGAAATTGCCTTTGTGCCTGTCTCATTCTCCGCGAAAAGGGGCCTGCAATTCGAGGGCAATTACCAACCTCGGACAAAGTGGAGCAAAATGCACTTTGACGATGGAGAGAGAAAGAGGTGAGAGACCGTGCGCTCTATGCAACATTGGAGAGCGAACAGAGGAGTTAAAAATGCAAAGGAAGAAAGTGAATGGGAACGTAATAAAGCTGCTGCTGGCAAGCGATAATGCATCTTTTTTAATTTATGACCAACTTTATGAAATACGCCTCGGGCAGCTTTATCCTCATCCGCCGCAGCTACCGTGGCCGCCGCTGGGCGTGATTGCATTATTTGCATAGAGCTGCTCTTCCGTGCAGAGAAAGGATTTGTGCTGCAAAAGCTGAGCAAGCTATAAAAACATGTCTCGCTTTTAAATTAGAAAGGAGCTACGATATAGAGAGATACTCGAGAGCCTCTTCATTCCAGCATACACACTGTTGTTTAAAATTCAAAACTGCTTTATGTGTTTCAATATCGAGTATGTAGTATAGCTAATTAAAAAATAACAATTTATGTAATTTTCAAGACCAAAATTCGTTTGGTTTAGGAGTAGCTTTGCTAGAATTGGCAGCATGAAATTAATGTTGGCTTATATCCTGGTTAAGTGGGCACCTGCCATGAAACTTTCATTCACATTTGAAAAAGTGCTGTAGAAAATTTCCTAAAAAACAATTTTGAATACCAAATTCGTATGTGTATCATGTTGCATTCAAGCTGAGGGTGCAAATAACTTAATATTACAATGTGGCACTAACAAATAAATTCGATAAAGTTCATACGTAATTGAATGAAATATATCCTTTGTTATACAATGTTAGAGAGTATTGATTTCTTCACAAGATATTAAAAAAATGAATGAGAGAACAAAATAGAATCCACGAAATTATTGAAAAGTGGGAGCATCAATGCTCTTATTGGAGAAATAAATTGCAGATGTTTTATTCCTCATGAATCCCTATATCGTTAAATTTCGTCAAAAGAAAATTCTTTCCAAGCACTTTTATTAAATTAATGTATTTTGAAAATAAAAAGTTTTGGAATTCACTAATTGGTTCCTCTCCTTCCAATTAGTTTGCTTTCATTCTTTCACATTCAGAGTGCGTTTGTACGTGCCTGTGCGAGCTGCGGGTTTCAAAGTTTCGGCGGTGGAGCCGGGAAATTGCTTTTTCAGTCGATACACACTTTGCTCCGCGACGATCGTCCGCACGGAGGCGAGCAAATGCGATTACATCACCGAAGATTGATTCAATCAGCTCGAGTTTCGTTTTAAGCGACGTTGATTCTGTGTAGCAGCAGAGGTGCCGATTGGTGAAATCCCAAGCGAGGCAAAACTCGCAATAAATGGGAAAAGACGTCGTAATTTCGATCCCCTTTCGCTCCCGACGCAATTCAATCGTTCGGATTCGAGATTTTAAAGGACGTGAACAGGAGAGAATGGCATCGTTGCTAATAATTGAGGAAGGGCTCTAGAAATAAAATTTGGATCAGTGGTTCCACGGGAAAATGGGTAGAATGAGACGCCATATTTAATCCTTTACAATATATTGCTTATATTTCATACGGTCAATTATACTGAAAAGGATAGTCTGAAGACTATCCTTTTGTTAATAATTTATAATTTTCATAATAATTTATCTATACTTTTTTGGGTCAAACAAAGAATCGTAGTCTTATTGGTGTGTGTTGTGCCCCTTTTGACGATGCTGAAGGCTCAAACAATTAGGTTAATTTTTAATCTTTATTAAAAACAATCATAACTATTCTTCTTTGTGACGTTCCAGGTCGTTGTTGAAAGATGGGTTCAGGGGGGAAACTACTGTAGGGAGGAGGTTTTGGAGAAAAACAAAAGACCAATTTCGTCTCTTGTTCCCCTTTAAGTTCAAACGTGGTTTTAAAAATATGGTGCTGAATTTCTCGTTGACGAGAACAAGCAAATCGGTCCATTTATTTCCGTTTCGCGGTTGGAATAATCGAGAATCGAGACTAATGGCTGCAGTTAGAGGGAGCATTTTCGGTTTCCTCAAGAGCGCCGTCTTTGACGAATTGCGGAAACGAGGTTTACATACGCTAGTCAAATCATACGCGAATTGTGCGGCTCGTGCCGAGAATGAGCAATTTTGCCCACACCGAGAGTCATGAATAATGCGAGAAATTGGTCTGCTTCGGTGATAAATTCCGCGCACTTTGTCATGGAAATTGCATCTTTACGCTTGCTTCGGCCTCCAAATTACGCTCGCATTTCTTTGCTGCTCACATTCAGCATTACAATAATGTTTCGCCGCCGATTTTTCACCGCGCGCCGCAATGCATCACAAAATAGCAGCGAAAAGAAGAGGCATGCTCAGAGGCAAAAGTTTTCCTGAAAGTTTCCCGCAGATGCTTGCATTTTAATTGCAGACAGAGCTCACTATGCTTGTTAATATAAATGATGGAGATGGGAAATAAAGAGGGCAAGTGGTTGAGCTCAAATAAAGAGCATGCATAGGAATTTGTTGAGATATTTAGGTCATCTAAAAATCCGTGAGAGGTCTGTGAGTTGGTTTATAGCTTTCAAATGTTAATATTATTATATTATAAAAATATGCTTGATTGTTAAATAGCAATGTAAACACCAAGAATAAGTAAGGCTGGAAATAGATTAAAATTATTATTTTGAAACTTTTAAAATAAGCGTAACTTTTTGCACACAGCAATCTTTTGAAACTGTTACAAACCTGTAAAGCTTCTAGTAGAGGAACGAGTTTCATTTGATTTTAATACATGCTTCTAAATTTGACTTTACTAGGAAAGGTATTTCCAGAAAAAATGCAACAGCGCAGAAAATTTTTCTTGTAAAGCAAGCAGCAGCGTGATTGTGCAAATTCACTTGCATATTTATGAATATAGCGAAGTGCTCCTCTCTCATTTCAAAGCTGAAAATGGGGCTAAGCGAAACATTTGCACACTTGGATGATTTCAAGGATTTTGCCGCGCTCTTCCAACGTTTTCATTTCTTATATATTCCAAAAACCTCTTTTCTGACTCTCCTCTCATTCCGCTCGCAGCAGGTTAAACGGCGAAGCCTTAAAAGCGTCCGTGTTGTTCTCGCACTGCGCGTTTATATTAAAAGCCACCGACTCTGCATCACTGTTGAATTAAAATAAAGTGCAAAAGAGTCTGCACCCGAGAACTGATACGTATGTATTTCATTCGTG
The DNA here is from genome assembly GCF_949628265.1 of Cloeon dipterum. Taxonomy (NCBI): domain Eukaryota; kingdom Metazoa; phylum Arthropoda; class Insecta; order Ephemeroptera; family Baetidae; genus Cloeon; species Cloeon dipterum. The sequence continues at coordinate 23,960,905 of NC_088787.1, forward strand.
CACCGCGCTGATTTTTCCGCATAACGTGCCAACTCTGGCGCATTAATTAAATCCAAATCTCTCAAACGCCATTCTCCCATTTTGCGAATTTTCATCTCCCGCTGGTAGGAAGAGGCGATAATTAAGCGTTTCTCCCGTCAAAAAGTTTTTCTTTGAAGTTATTGACTTTCCAACGACCTCGGGCGAAAAGATGCTCATTCTCGCTTTCAAACTTAGTTAGCAAATGGCTTCCCAGATAAAGAGAAATAAAACGACGGCTGACGCAGCTTAGATAAAATTTACAAACAGAGTAGATTTCGATGTGATATGTACTTATGAATCACTCACAAAAAATGTGTGTTGTATTTGACAATTGACTAACGTTTAGAAAAGATCAGTAGGGTTTTCACTATATTGCGATTACCCTTTTTCCTTGAAAATTAGTTATTTTTAACATACAACCCATACATCGGAAGCTAAATTTGGATTTAAAAAACGTATTACGAGTCTTCAAGTGACGAGTCCTTATAATCTTCTGACTTCCTGCGTGGCACCCGACCATGCAGGCAAACACGATGAAAATGGAAAGAGTGCAGAAAAGGGCGATGCGCTTTATCCATGGCCTGAAGAGGCGAACATCATGCCCATCAACATGCACGTTCAATTAGCCTACACAGACTTGAATTTCTTCAAAAGGTGCGATGGAGGTGCCATCGACTTCAACAACCGTGAGGCGAAGCGAACGACCGGCACCAGAGGCTGCGGCCGCCGCCAGCGCGCAGTGTTTTCGGCCAGCGTGCATTTTCCTTTAGAGTGGTACAACCGTGAAACGATCTGCCACCAGAGTTCAAGGGCTGCACCGTAGCTGAATTCCTTCCCTCTACAAGAAGCACTTATGGCAAGTGTACAATGAACGTGATTAGTGGAAGAAAATGTAATTTGCGGCTTAGTGCGGCGTGATATTACTTTGTGATGGATCGTTTTAGCATCTTTTCGGTAGTCCTGTTCTCCCTCTCTTGCTTTGTATACAATTTTATTTTAATGTACATTATATTGTATTTTACTATATAAAGCAAGAATAAATAAGAACAATAATCTAAAAACAATACTGCAAAAAATATTATGACAGTTATATATAAAATCCGAAAACTTTCAACTTTTATTTTTAAATTATTTCTTCTCAAGTATTGGAGCCTACGCATTGCATCCATTTAACTAAATATGCCCGGACGATTTATCTGATATTCTGTTAATAAAATAATTCATTTCTGTTCTAAAAACCTATTCACGTGCCTTTGATTAGCAAAGGGTAATTTTGAACTGAAATAATCGCAGATTCTCAATTCCGATTAGCCTGATCAAAGAGAAGCAGAATATGCTCCCAGTGGCGGAGAGAGAATCCATTCATTTCCAGATTAGGCGAGTCCCTCGGTGCAGCGCAGACAGACGGGAAACAAATGAGCTCATAATAATATCAGGATGTGTAACGTTCGCATCGATGAGCTGCTCCCAAGTGAAATTAATTTTCGACCTCTGGGATGCAAATCCTCATTACGCGGCCGTTATTGAATAAACGTTTTTATTTATAACAACGATGGAATTGATAAGCTGCCGTAAATTTTCACTGCCAATCGATGCCAATTAGCCGCATTTGCCGCTCGAAAGCGCTGTTTGCTGGAATCCAAAGTGCGGCGTAAAATTTTGATGGCAGCGTAAACAGAGCTCGAATTTTACGACAAGCTAGCGAGGAGCGGATAGGCAGTTCGTCTTCAGCATCCTGCTTAGCATACCGGGCGTGCGGGTTGCATAACACTCTCCGCCGGATTCAACCGGCTCAGCTCGCGATAGCGGAAAAGCAATTTAAATGGACTCGCTTCAGTTGCAAAGTTGGAATATAGTATTCTCTCTCTCAAGGTAACGATCTTTTCTTTATATAGCTTCTATATTTATAAATTAATGCAAAAACCTGATAGAAGAACAAGGCTAAAAAAATTTGTCAACATTATTATTTGCATTTGAGACAAAGAAAAATAACTATATGTCGTGAATTTAATTTATAATGATTTTACAATGGCTGCTCCCACAAGCGAACAAATAGGCATGGGAGACTTAAAATTCAAAAATTGTAAAATAAAATTAATATCACACATTCTCGTACTGTACAGCAGTTGTTTCGACCCCGGAAGCCTCGCCAGCAGTACTTTATCTGCAAAGCAAAATTCATAGCCACAATATTAGCTGCAGAGAATTTTGAGTCAGTAATCGTTGAAAATGTCTACCTGCTCTCTTCTCTGAGTACAAACTAAAAGAGAAACGAGCAACGAAATTGACAATCCCTCAACTCGAATCTCCCTGTAATTTATTTTTCTCTGACAAAAATTCAACCAAGCCAAAGAACTCCATTCATTCTTATGGGAGCTATTTTCAAATAGTGAAAAATGCTCCTAATATCACACTCGAGATGGGAAATATTAATAATTGTTTTTGTATTATTAGAAGCAGTTTTTCACTTTTTGAATAGCTCACATAAGAAAGGATAGAATTTTTGGTTTGGTTGAATTTTTGTAAGAGGAAGGAGTTGTGGCGTAATTGAAGTTGTCAATTTTGCTGTTCGTTTTCAACGGTGCGCTGATTCAAATTCTCTGCACCTAATAACTGTGGCTATGAATTCTGTTTTGAGAAGTTAGGTACTGCTGACGAGGCCTGCGGGATCGAAACAGCCGCTGTACGGGAACGCGAGATAGTATTGTAAAATCAATTGATAATTTTAAAAACAATTGCTGGATATTTAAAATGATTTTAAAAATAATATTATCTATTAAACTTTAATAAATCCGATGGTAAAACCGATCACCTTATAGCACGTTTTCTAAAATAAAAATTTGTTTGGTGGAAAATAGCCAGTTGGCGGATGCTGCTCCATCTCTGGCTAAGAGAGGGAAGAATCGTTGAATTAGAGGTTGGCGCTTTCCCCGCTGGCGTCTCTCATGCCTGGAAAATACATCCCGACTAGTTGGCGCTTTTGCCCACAGATGCAGAGAGCGCCCTGCTACAGAGAGATGCTGGGACCTACGTCTAACTGAGCGCTTGAGATTTGTTTTAGCTCAAAAGCTTGCATCCAAAAAAGTATTTTAATTAAATATGACTGATTTTGTAAATTTATTTATATAGAAAATTAATCACAAAGAAAATAAAAATTTACAGTGAGTAAATATTTTGCCACTTCAACTTATAAGAAGTAAAAACCAATTGTTTCATACACACGAATTTATAACATGTTTAGAGAAAAATACATATTTTGTATTTATTATAATGAAAAAACTAAGATAAATTAATCATAAATCATAACATTCATAGCCCATTAAAGAGAGCACAAACAACTTAACATACTTGAGCAATTGATAAAAAACGCGTGCAGTCTTAATTATATTATTATCAGGGCATGACACCTTACGTAATTACGACCTTCAAAATTGATTAAGTAGCTCAAAGAGAGCATTAAAATAAAGAATTGGAAGCATTTCTTCCTTTTTCTTCTGCACATTTTGGAAAATATTTGAGAGTTACTCCAAAACCTTTGTAATCCTCCGCAATTCACAACACACAGTGGTAATGTGCAACGTTTTCTTCTAATGAAACGTACTAGGAGTGTTTTCTGTAGGGTCAATATATATTTTTTGTGTAAAGAAGATTCTGTTTGATGTTAGAGCTTACTATCAGAGAATGTCCTAATTTGAAGAGTTTGCTGTCATCCGTTGTCTCCCCGTAGTGGACGTGTGTTGATTTTTGCAGAGAATTAAATTAGGCGGTGAGCGTGAGCGGAGCTGCGGCGAGTTGCTGCTTCTCTCTCTCTCTCTCTCTCTCTCTCTCTCTCTCTCTCTCTCTCTCTCTCTCTCTCTCTCTCTCTCTCTCTGCGAATGCGTGGTCAGTTTTTGCGGTCGGCCGGGTAATCAAAGGGGTTTGACCGACAGCTGCGAGATTGGCAGCGCGACCGCCGGCATCATTAGTCTCCTCACTCTCCAACGCACACAATGTTATCGGCAGCCCGCATAATTTGGATTTGCAATCTCTCTCGCTCTCGTGAGTGTGTGTGTGGCCCCAATATGTTTGCTCTCTCGCCTGCCACTCAATATGTGCGCGCTGCGCGAATAAAAATCAATGGCCTGAGAGCGCGATTTTTTTCGTCGCAACTCGAAACCGAACGCTCTCGACACTTTTTACGAGTCAGTTTGGACCAGAGGACATCAAATTTATTGCGGAATAACAATTCCGGCGGGAAACTGCCTCACCATCCAGACCTTCGCGCTTTATGATCTGGAAAAGTCCAGATGTCTTTTTGTTGCGCGGCGAGATTTGCAAAACTGACGTTCGCAAAGTTGCGTGGATGAATCGACAAAAAGTTTACGTGGCAGTGCAAATATTTTTAATATGATAGAAAGATATATGTTCATCACGGAAGGACATAGGGAGAAATAATTCCAGTCAATGAAATCCATACCAAAATCTTGGAATGGTAATGAGGAAACATCGAAATACTGTTTGAATCATTGCAATAATTTGAAATTTTAGTCACTCTAAGAAAAAAAAGAGTCCGAAACATCCAAGTTACTACTATTTTTTATATTAAGTAACCACTGGCCTTTAAATTAAAAAAGTTAATAGTGCATGAAATTTTTTAAAACAAAAAGGAATGAAACCAAGTTAAAAGTTTAAAAAAATATAAACTGTAACAATTATTAGATTTATCTGAAGTCTTCAAAAATATGTACTGGAATGAAAGTCTTAAATATTTATTTTACCCGGTTAAACACTCAAGAATCCGAATAGATGAGCAAAATCGAGAAATAAAAAATGTCAATATTTAATTTTGCTAATAAAAGAACGAGCATGGGATGAACGCAGGAGAATTTAATTATCTGTAGCCAACGCTAGGGATGTGTTCAAAGCAATCAATCACTCACTGCTCGTCGGTGGGTTGCCACAAAAAAAACGCCCAATTGGAGTAATGCATTTCATCTCCATTATGTTGATATCGCCGTCAGAGCGCTCTTTCACTCGCAGCCGCCGTCATGACAGCGTCGAGTGGCTTGTTCTCAATTGTAATTTCAGCCGCTAATGCGAAAATTGAATTCAAAATGTCAGCAGCGGATGGGATGGGAGGCGAAATTCCATTTCATCGCAAATTGCAGATTAGACGCGTGGATTAAATGCGATTATGGCTCAAAAATTTTATGCACCGCACGCGTACTACTGCCATAAAAGCTCTTTGCAAATTGGATCGGTTGGCTGCATTGTGTGCGGCTGAATGGGATGCGCTGATTGACTCAAAATTATTCAAACGAGATGCAGTACAATAGTTTTGTATTCAATTACATATTATGAGCAACCATCACTGCGTCCATTCATATTTTTGCAATTTTTACAATCAGCATATATTTTATATTGATGTCACTGCAGGTAAACGATAGTTATTATCTAAACGCTGTTTAGATTGAATTTCATGGTGTGGTGTTTGGTTTTGAATATGGAGTTTGTTAGCTAGAATATTTTAAAGTGTCCTTCCATAATGTGTAATAAAGGATGGTTGGTAAAATTATGAAAGATAAATTAATCTCATGCGCTGCAACAAGCTGTTTCCGCCCCAGAGACAACGTATCAGCACAGTACTTCTCTACAGCAATTATCCTCAACCACAGTATTAATATTAACTGTGCAGAGGATTATCAATCACCGATTGTCGATTGTTGAAAATGCTCGACTCGCTCATAACTGAGCACAATACAAAAGAGTGAACTTTTTGAACTTTATTTTGATAAAAAAAATTCATTCACATAAAAATCTATCCTTCATTTCAAATGATTTTCAAGAGCTTGATTTCTTGTTGAATGTGCTTTCACAAAACAGTTACTTTTGCGATACTAAATAGTTAGGTTTACAAGGTATTTGGCAACAGCCACATAATGTCCATTATCTATTGCCTTGTTAATCGACAACTTGTCATTTTGTAATACCCCTTAGTTATCGTGGCTAAACTATGCAAATGGTTAGTTGAGCTTCATGGTGGTGAATTATTATTTATTCTACTAAATGGCAGCTTGGAATACGAGCCAGCATTGATTGTGAGCAATGATTTCTCCGTGTGCAAAATTTGTTCCCTTGTTCTCCATTAATCAAGTGGCACGGCGGACGATTCGCAGTTGTCGGCAGAAACCAAAGCGCGAGAAATTCGCCTCCGTCAGCTCACTCACGTACATTATGCGCAGTACACATGATAAGTGTATGAGGGAGAGCTATCGGGAAATGGGATCCGTATACACAAGTTACCACTGAACACACATATATTCCGTCCGTCGTCGCGAGAGGGTTAAAAGCGCTCATATCTGTTAAGGGAGCCTGCCGTTGCGGAGAATAAATATGCCCGACGCGCGGCATTATCAAATATTCTGATATTTATGTGTACGTGGCAGCGCAAGTTCGTTCACGTGGGAAAATCATTCGACGTCGGTGGGCGCGAAATTCGAGAGCAAACAAGTGCGTCTCTCAGGCCCCAGGAGAGCTGCAGAGTTCTGCGCGCCTTCTCTCTCCTAATACGCGATGATACAGTTCGCCCGAGGCCACCTTGATTGTGCCTAAATGAATTGGTAGAACCGGCAATGCACGCTGAAATGCTCAGAATTCGACTTTGGAGCGCTTCAAACGGGTGAAGACCTCGCGGTTTTATTTTCTGGACGAAATCGAATTATCTAAAGTAGTCCGGCCTAGCAGATGAGTTTATTTCTTGTTTTTATTTATTCTCACATTTAGTCATAATAATACATTATAGTATCACAGGTCAATTACAAAGAAAGGAAGCATGTGAGAATGGGCGACACTTCTGTTAAACAAGTAATTAAGACTCTGTTGGAATAACACAGCCGAAGTGAGCCCAGAATCATCTTTCTGTCGATTAATTAAAAGAAGGGTTGTTGTGGTATTTTTTCGGCCTGATGAGGGGTCAAAGAAACGATTTAACAAAATAGATTGCATACCAAACGCCCACTGAGAAACTAATTAGAAAAATAAAAATCTTACGTGTATTTCATGTGCCAGTTTGGTAAAAAATACTCAAACAACTCAACGGGCTGGGAGGCGCACCGGCGCCGACTCACCACTTGCTGGTTCGCGCACCTTTCCAACGGCCTTACGGACAAATAATGTCTGGCGTTTCAATTAAAGACCTCGGTGCGGGGAGGCGAAAAGATGGCCACATTGGGCCCGAGCTCCTTTGCGGCCATTGAGGCACCATGCTATCCGCTCGGCGGTGTTATTGGGATTGGGACCTAGGACCCAGTTAGCTCATAGCCCACGTGAAGTGCTGTGCAGGCGTTCTAAAAAAGAACCTTCTGGCAATTTTGTTGCCTCTCTTGCTAAATGAGGACTGTTTGCCTCCTCAATAAACTTGAACAAGTAGTGCCAAAAGCCAAGTTGCCTCTTAGAGCATAACCAAAAAGACTTTTTGGCTTCATTCAAGCCTAAAAATCTCGTGTTCTCGTTTTATACCAAATAAAGGGAAAGTTTCCACCAAACTTCTTCTGTTTTGGGCTCGAAAGGGCGTCCCCCGGCGGCAGTGGCATGTCATTTCTACTCGGTCGGTATTATGCCTGGCACAGTCGGCATCGGCCTTCATTAACGCGCTCCACTGCATCGATTACGCCGGCGGAAGGCAAGTAACATTCCTGACGAGAGCTTTGTCTCCCGCCAGCTGTGCGCCAAAGCTGAACCTGCGGCAGTGTTATTGCGCTCGGGCAATTTCGATCCGAGTACTCTAATACCGAGCGCTGAGGTGTTGGAAAACCACGCAGCCCCGCTCGGTTTTTCCTTCAACGGGTTATGTTATTTCCGGCCAGAGCAGGGCGTTGTCTCCTACGAAGGAAAGGCTGTCTATTACAAAATAATAATTTTAGTGATTACAATAAAACAAGGGGAAATTAATTGGTTGCATAGAGCCATTTTAAAAGATTTAATGAATGCCCGTGTTGAGGGAAGTAAGTGCACTCTTTAAAGAAATTTCCTGGTCATCGAAGCATGGTTATTTGAATCATTGACCATCGGAAGAGGCCCTCATTAGGTCAGAGTGTCCAATTAAAAAGTTTTGTATTATCCAATTTGTACTAAATTTGAATCTCATTCTTGAAGGAAGTAATAATTATCCGTAGAATAGGATTTTAAGTTTTTATTTACCACATGGTTGATATTTTCAAGAGACAATAAATGGTCATGATGGTTTCTTAAATATATATTTTTTTTCAAAAACTTCCAAAATACTTATTCTTGATGTTATTCATTATTCGAGGTTTGAAGTTCAACCAAAAAGAGATGGACATATATCAATAAACACGGACAGTGCACTATTCAATAAAAAAGTATGTTTTCGCCTTGAAGTTTATGTCTCTGCAATTTAATTAATAAGAGTAAATTTGAATTTTAAATATATAAAATATTGAACTGTATATATGCTAGAAAATTCTGAAATATATCATCAAATTGAGTGAGTAGTGGGATGTCGAGTAAAAGAGACACTGTTTTGCAGCATTCATTGATCGCGCGAGCTTTTTGAAACCGCCGTGGCGCGCAGCTTCCACGGAATAAAAGCGACTGAAACGCGTTCTCCTCCAGCATTATCTCAACGCTCTCGCTCTTAAATGAAAGAAGTTCCAGATTTTCAGCACGAGCGACACACTTGCGGTGAAATTTGACTCCTCGCAGTGGAGACACGGAATGCTGGGAATGTTCAATATAACCGTTGTGAAAGAGGACACAACAAATGCAGACTTGTGACGTGACTGAAGATATGAAACAACTTGAAATTTAGCCAAACACATGATACACAATTTTCTCATTTTCTTTTAGCTTCTACGATAAAAGAAGATGCCATGAAACTTCAACTGTTTACGGAAAATGTTCAATTGAAATCAGATATTCGAAAGATAAACCCTCTCAATCCTTGGGTCCTCTTTTTAACCCTCCATATCCAAACTAAAATATTCGCAATATCATTTAATGCCATTTATAACATCATGCAGCCAATCTAGAAACAATGATTTTAATTTCGCAGAGCAAATTTTGTATTGGATCATCCAAATTTACATACCGATTTAAGTATACAGGACTGAATAAAAATAGCACTTTCCGCCGTCGCAAACAAGTAGCCAAGCAGAGGCAAACAACACAGCTTGTAATCACGTGTGCGTGCTGCCTCTGCTTGCTTGTTTTTCCATTTTTTTTTTCATCGGGGCCACATCATCATCTCTGGGCTTTAGTGTTTTTCGCTTTTGTACTCGTCGGCATTAATAATCAGATCAAAAGCTGCGTCATGTGCTAGTGCGTGAATATCGACGAACGCGTCTAGACTGTGCTTTATTTGTTTGTATCACTGTTTCACCGAATAGAGTCAAAAGCGCTCATCTACTATTCTATTACGCTCCTTGTGCGAATTATTCATCGGCGTCTGCTCGCTCTCTAATCGAGTGCTAAGCCGATCAGCACCCTGTTTCAAGGGATGTTGTGCAACCGGTCGTGCTGAAAATAACACGTCAGGATGTCGTGTTGTTGTCCAACTTGGCTTGCTCGAGGCATCTGTTTCGTCGCTCGTGTTTTCCTCTCAATCTCGTTTTGTGAACCACGCGTCGCTTGCCTATTGTACATATATGCGCCGGTTTATTGGTCATAAAATGTGACATAAATGTTTTCCTACTTAAAACGTGCTATTCTGCAGAAAATGTGTTGAGTGTGGATTTGGATTGCTTTTTAAAAAAACAGCTTTTTAGCATAAATAGAAAATGCACATTGAATTAACGTTGATAGGTTCGATTATATCTACGATCTCTTGACCGGTTTATATTGTTAAGTTTTTCCTAATTAAAATGATTTTACATTGGTTTCTTCCAGAGGCAAACAAATAGGCATGGAACGCTAACACATTGAAAAATTATAACAGTATTTATGCGTGTGATATTATTTTTATTTTTGCATTTTTTTTAATTTGCTAGCCTCCCATTCCTATTTGTTGCATTAAGGAGAATTAAGCTATTGAAAATCATCAAATTTAAGTTCAACCCACATAGTTTTCTTTTTTTGTCATGAAATTTTCACAATTTGTCAAAATATTTTTTTTCATTTTAAACAAAGCAAGCTTAAAAGTTTACTAACAAATTTTTATTAAATTTTCTAAAATTTGGACACTTGCATGGTCTAGAGAAGGCATTGTAAGCAACGCAAGACCATTTTTAGCAGTTACCACGAGTCTATTACCAACAAGAGCTGGAGTTATTGGGAAAAAGAATATGACGAATAAACTTATTTCTTGTCAGGTTCTAGCAAGAAAAAGGTGACAGGTATTCTTTTGTTCGTATTTCTCGATATTTCCGATTTTCTCAAATTGATTTGCGTTCGTTAAAATGCCTTCCCTTTTTAAGTACAAGAGTTCTAATATATTTAACTAAATCACCAAAATATTACAAAACTAAAACGCAATCCAGCATTAACAAACAAGTTTTAATAATTGTCTACCCACAATCGTTTTAAAGGACATCTTCATTGATATTATGAGCACCAAGGCTGTTGGAGCGGCAGTTTTATCATTACAGAATTACAATATTTACGAGCACCGATAATGCCTCTCGATACAAATAAATTGTGCAGAGCAGAGTGATTAATCCTGCACTGGTCATTTGAATTTCACACGCGAGCGGCCGGCGCAAACATGCGGCTGCTCTATGCGGCATTTTAAAGCCTTTGTACCGCATTCGAACACACACCGTGTGTTATTGGGCCGGCCGGCGGCATTAATCCGCACCGTGGCTGTCTGAATCGACAGATTTGATTCGCGCTTTGATGCTAGCAGCTCTCAGGATTTGAGTGCGCATAAAGAGAATGCTTAATAATCCACAATTTCCTTTGCTCCGAGAGGATCGAGCCAAAGCTCTCAAAAGACGGAAATCCCCGAGCGAGGGTTTGTATGAAATATGAATCAGCTTGCGGAATTCCGAGTGGAATGGTGGTTTTTTTTAATAATTCAATATAGAGCTGCAATTAGAGGATCTTTCAAAGAATCGGTTCTAATTACGTTTTTCTCCTAATCCTCTGGGATCGCCACACAATCAGCAAAATGCAGAGAAACACCTGCGGGTGCTTCAGACTCTCTCCACTCATAAAGAGTTCCTTTGATGCTCGTCTTTGCTTCGACTTAGCACGCAAACAGCCTCTTCAAGCGCTCAAAAAAACAACGCAATATCTTTCGTATTAATTTTTAATCGGGCTGATAGACCAAACATTGTTTCCCTTAAAGGCAATCTCTTTGAAAAAATGTCTTTTTGGTTCTTGAAGTACATTTCACCTCTAGTTTTAGGATGTGTAATACATAAAATATGCGATTGATTTCCAACATCGGCAAATTTTTTTCGTAAGTGTAGAGCATAAATTAACCTTTACGCACTATCAAACAATAAATTGATAAATTACTTGAACATTTGACTCGAAGAAGGCATTTCTTATCATCCGTAATAATTAGAATGCGAAGTAAATCAAGCAAACAATATAAATCCGTTTAAATTGTATAAAAGATAGAGAAACTCAAAATTTTTTCATGTCTTGTTCCCCTTAACTACTCAACCGTATCACCCATCGCTACCTGCATTTTATAAATTGATATTCAAGAAAAAAAATTAAATCAGCAAAAATGGCTAAATCACTCTCAATGTGACCTAAATCTGTGTGTAACTTAACATGATTGCTCTTACTTAAAAACTATATTGCTAAACACGCCATTTTTTGCTTTGTTGTCGCAGGCGTTACGCATGAAGAAGCAAACCATCACCATCAGCATCACTCGTCGCCGGCACTCACCGTTTTAAAGTTTCACCAGCCGTCGTCGACGCGTAGCAACCACGTACCGATCGGGCCCATCAAGCAGCCACCAGAGCCACCGGCCACGTTGCAACCCAGGGTCTTCTTCTCGGAGAACAGTACCATTGTGCTCGCGCAGACCGGCAGCACGCCAATCATGCACTGCGAGGTTGGCGATATCGGCGAAGGCATGGTGAGCCCTATGAGCATGTATTATTTAATTTAAGAACTTTATATCCCGGTAAGAGTTCAAAATACATACAACTTAAAAATAAATTGAATTTTCTAATTAATTTTGTTTAAAATTGTAGCAAGGTAAATAATTCGTAATGTCAGAAAAAAATATGACATCAAAGCTAGATTCAGTGGGTGCAAAATCATTTCTGCCTAGAAATGCGTATATACTCGCAGTTTCACAATTTCTTTAAGTTACAGTGCGCGCCTTTCCCGGTCCTCGGACAGGGATAAAAAGCAAAAAGAAAAAAAAATAGATGACAATTTCTTTGCCACACAACACGAGATGGTATATAATATGACTGTCCTTAAATTCTTAAGTCACAGCAGTGATTCTTAAATTTGATAATTAAACATGTGAAAAAATGTTTCTTTATCTAGTAAAGCAATCTTGATGCAAAAACTAATTAAAGAAGAGGGCAAAGAACTCTTGAGAGATTTCCGAGCTGAAAATTATGCGTCAGAGAAGATGTTGGGGTGCAGTTCTCGCGGATAAAAAGTGGGCCGTGCGGGGAGGAAAAAGTTGGAAATAACGACGACGCGCCCGGCCGGCTCATTTATCATTTCCCAGAGAAACAAATAATTTCAAGATTTTTCAAAGGAGGGAGGAAGAGTGAGAGACCCCAATCTTGCCGCCGCTCTTCATATTGGAGGGAGATCAAGATGCAAAAAACACGATGAGCGAGGAGAAAAAGCGGAGACCAACTTTTTAAACTTCTGACGACAAAAAGATGAATTATTTTGCCAGTCTGGAGCAGCTTTTTTTCGCTTATTCCAACTCGCAGCACAATCAGATGCCAAGACCTTTTGTGAAATTATTATTTCGTGTTTTCCTCTGCTCTGCTCTTCGTGCCGCTAAAACGAGCAAAAGACGTTGTCGCCTGAAAACAATTGCTTTCACAAAACAGACGTCGCTTTATTGTGTAAATCATCCGCTGCTCGCGGCTGCTGGAATTTTATTTCTAGTATTAGTATCGCAGAGTGAACGAGAAATCTGAAGCAAAATAACTGAATGGGAAATTATTTTATTTTAAATAAGCCTTTTGATTTAATGCAGTATTGGTATCAATGAATTAGTTGCATATTATATAAATTAAAAAATTTATTAATTTTTGCACTGTTTTTCAGTTTTGTGCTATAAATTTGAAATTCAATATACTATGGAAATTACGTAATTTCGCATTTTTCTGCAATGCAAACATTAAAGCATTTTTTAAATCAATAGAGATTTCTTAGCGATGAGCAATAACATAAAATTTAAAATTGCAGGTTTCGTGGATTAGGCGTAAAGACTACCACTTGCTAACCGTTGGCCTGGCAACGTACATCAGCGATGACCGCTTCTTCACAGCTCACGTGCGTCACGCCCAGGTACGAGAGCTATTAATCAGCGCTCTTGGCCATTAATTAAAACAGCCAGATGCAGGGCCACCCGGAGCAAAAGTATGCTGGTGGATTTAAAAGCCTGGTTCACATTTGATTCCAGGACTGGGCCCTCCATGTCAAGTTTGCTCAGGAGCAAGATGCAGGACTGTACGAGTGCCAAGTGTCCACGCACCCACCCACCAGTTTGTTTGTAGAGTTGGAACTTGTTGGTGAGTTCAGGGATATTTTAGTAATTTTGAGTGTTGGTCACAACAAGTCGAGAAAAGAAATTGAAACTCTTGTAGTAGGTTGAAATATTTGAGCATATCAATTGAATTGGCACTAGTTGATTGAAAATAAAAGTTCAGAAAGTCTAATTTTAGTAGCCTTTTTCCATTTTAAAGTTTTAAATTTTAATTAACTTCAAATTCATTTACTGGTCGCCTTCATTTTAATATTATTTGGTGTATCAATTTTCAATAACACTAATTGAGAAAATTTTGAATGGAATTTTACAATTTCAGAAGCGAAAGCTGAGATATTGGGCGCACCGGACAAATTCGTGAAGAGTGGCTCCGCGCTGCGTTTGACGTGTGTTTTGCGTAAGAGCACTGAGCCACCTGTGTATGTTTTCTGGTACCACAATGACCGCATGGTCAACTACGATGCTGCCCTTGGGGTCGTCGTGCGGCACGGAAGGTACAGTTCCGAGTTGGAGATCACGACGGCCAAGGCGGAGCACTCGGGCAACTATAGCTGCGTGCCATCCAACACGCGACCCGCCTCGATTCACGTTCATATTCTCAATGGTGAGAGGAAAAATTTAAGACAGAAATTCCAAATAAATAAAATTATGCGTCAATAATTCCATTTGCATTCAAAAACACCCTCAAAGTGAATCAATCAACAATGCAAACTTTTGTTTGATAGCTTATCACTAAGCCAATTGAAATCTTGGCCCTAAAAGTTGCACTAACCATTCTCAAGACGTTTCGCAAGGCACTGAATTGCAAAACCTTGACACCGCAGATTAATAGCGGACCACTTTGCTCCGTGTATAATCGGTCTTACTTGTTGACAGGCGAGAAACCGGCGGCCATGCAGCACGGCAGTAAAAGTTCAGCCCCGAGTTGGAGATCGCAGGTCATATCTCTTGTGCTCTTGACGTTTTACTACCTGATGAGGTGACGTGGACTGTAAACACGCGCGTTCGCCATTCTCACTCAGCTGCTCTGGTGCGTGCGACTCGGCAATAAGGAACGAGAGATTCTGCGCGTGCACAGCGTGTGTGTGTTTGTTGCATAATTATTGTGATAAATGTATTTGGGCGGAAGACAAAAAGTGCAGCGGCGCGACCAACTGTTCATTTGTGCGTCAAGAGTTTGTAAAGACTGATGAAATACCAAACAATTCGGTTTATCAACAATTCTCAGTGGATGTTTCAATTTGAAAAAATTAATATACAGTGTTACAGCAAAGTCTATCAATTCACTGCAAGGAAAAATCTCGTCGGTTTGAAAAGCATATCGGATCACTTTAATCTAGTACCTTTTTTACTTCTGAGATTCTTCACTTGCAGTGCTATACCACAAAATTTCTGTGCTATGTTAATGTAACAAAATCAATATAGCTAAGAATGTAATGATCTCGCTGCTTTTCCTTCCTAATCCGATTGTGAAAGGTGCTCGACAACAATAGTGATTCTGGGCTAGCGGGTGAATAATGTCGCTAAACTACTCTTTAGGTGACCTGTTTTCTGCACGGTTGGCGATGGTTGCCAGGCTCGAAATCAAAAAGAGAGGGATTTTCGCGCTCGTGTTTGGAGCGAGTTGATGCGAATACGACCAGAGAGAACTGGTAGGTCTGACGCAATTTCACGCGGAATAAAATGTATGTGTAATCTGACAGGGGTTTTCACAGAGAGATAGTTCCTAGATTTACTGTCGTTTTCTGACAGGCATTTGCAGAAACGTAACTGGGTTGTGCAAATACAGAATTGCATGATGATGAACTTCTTAAAATAAAAACGACACGATGGCCTACGAAGAAACTCTAAACTTAAACTCACAAAATTAAAGGCAAGGATAAAAAGTGAAAATGAATCGATAGCTTCTTGTTCATGCGTGTCGACAAGAATGTATGCGTTGTTGTTTTAATATAACGCTTTTGCTATCTTTAAAATATTTCATATTCAACAGGACTCAAGCTTCAATCAACATGCTCATGCTTCAAGACTGAATGAGAATTTCCAAGTATTGTACTATTTCGAATAATCATTTTATGTCTGCCCTTTGAAAACCGACTTAGATGCAATGACCTGCTCAGCTAGATTTCAAATATGCATTTTATTCGTTGTGTAGTCAGTGGAAATCTATGGTGTGCGCAAAATATAATATTCATTCGGTGCAACGCCAGTCGACTCTTTGAGCAGCAGCCACTTGCATTCACTATATGCTAATAAAATTTTTTCCCTTTGAATGCGCGTAAGTGGGATTTCTTCATTGAATGCGCCCCACATGAAAAATGGAAGTTGGCGCGCACGTGCTCGAGTTTATTGCGCGTATATGATGTTGTTGCAATGCATGCTAGCCTTGAAAATGACGACGTAGAAAAGTTTATTGCGAAACATGCGTTAAGGATGGGAGAAAAATAAATAGTATTTGGTATGGGGTATAAAGGAATTCACCTTGTTTTCTAAACAAAAGGGGTTTCTTTAGCTTTACCGTCGAATATTTTCCTTTTCCTAGTCAGCAATATTCCTCACAACCTAAGTCCATTAAGGAACTAGTTCCCTAACCAGAACGAGACGTGTTCAAATTTTATGAGTGCCAAAAAATTTGATCAGGGAAGATGGCAAGTCACAGCGTGGTGAGGTAATAAAGTAGAAAATAAAAGATTGCGATACAATTTCCAATAGCGCCGTGCCTCAAGGAAAAATTGACTGCGGATCTCTCTTTTTTCACTTTGGCATGAATATTTCACGCGGGCCGTACCTTGGAATGCACCGATGTCTGCCAACGAAAATTGGCAATACGGTCGCGTTGAGACAACCGTAAACGCGGAAGCGAGAAAGAAATTTGAACGGAATAAAAAAAGTAGTCACGGGTGCTCTCATAACCCATCCAGCCATCGAGAGGAATTGCGAAGGGAGCGAGAGAGAGACGGGTCGCCCTTGTTCCGTGAAAAAGACGCTCTTGGTTTTAGGCTGGAAATATTTTGCAACTTGCTAATTTGATTTTTAGTTGCCAGTTAAATAAGAAAATCAAAGAAAAAATTAATTAATCTAAATGTATATAAAAGCACAGCCAGATCTGGACTTCTAATTAAATTTTAATAAGGTGTTTCGACTGGAAACGGTTAACATTTTATTGATATTCAGGTATAACCTTTCCTCTTTACAAGTTTACCATTTATTAAACAAAAGAAATTTTCTCTCAAAGATTTTGTTGATAATTTGGAATCCTCTTTTTTAAAGTCACATATATAATCATCTAGTTTACGCCGTATTTCATAAGTGCCAATGTTAACAATTTATGCTTGCTTTTTTCCGTAACTAAAAGTGTTTCGATAAAATGTTTCATGCTCGTATTTCACCCCACTAAATGTTCAATTGCTCGGCGAGAGACAAAAATTCAAAACGGGAATTCGAGATCGGCAAGGGCGCCCTCAGAGCCACAGCAAGCCATCCCGGCTCTGACAAAGTCGGACCACGTACTTGATGTGATACGCATAGCCAATGGAGTGCTGTCAACTTGAAGAGCAGCCAGCCGCCGACCCAGCAGCGAACGGCACCAGTTGGTCCGCGCGGCCGTGCATCCATCCAGCATCTCTTTACGTATGCCGGTGTGGTAGGCGGGAGAGAGAAAGAGGGAAGAGCGAGCTAGCGGTCGACGAAAATATCCAAAGTCCAAACAAAGTTTGCAACACTCAAAACACGACATGCAAAAAAGGGACTTTTGGCACGCAGTGTAAATAAAAATGCCTTTTTGTCTTTTGTCTCCTATAATGTTGTTTGCCCGAAAAAAAGGCAAAAGACATGTTTACGGTTCGGCCCGAAAAAAAGAGGAAATGACATCTTTCTGAAAAAGGACGATTTGCTCTTTATTACCTCTCGCTGGCGCGGTAAAGACAAGAAGCCGGAGATTCGGCTCATCTCAATGTGCACACCCGGGGGCGGGAAAACATTATTCCGCCGCAGGCTTAGCTTAAATGGAGTGCGTCTGGGTGCAGAAAAAATGGCAGCCCGCCGCGCGCGTCTCCCCGAGACGCGGACTATTAAAATGCAGTCGTGAAAGCAATCAATCTCGGGATGATCTCGTAAAGCGGGGATTACGCGCCGAGAAGCAGGATGAATGCAGCCAGCCTCCTTTAAACACGCACGCGGTCCCAAAAGGGAAAGGGCTCGCACCAGCAACCAGCATAAGGCCTGAGTAATGTGCGGCCGCAGGTTAAAAACGAGGACAAAAAATATCAGCCATCGTTTCCGGCGGCTCTGTGAGACAAATATTTCGGAGCGTTTCTTTTACGACAGCCATTTTTCAACACACAAAATTTACTCTCAGCTCTGGATAAATAGATTCCTATAATACATAAGAATATAGTTGCAGTTTTTATGGATCAAATAATTTCATTCGAAATCATTTTAAAGAAGGAAACTGGATTGATAGGAAACTTTGAGGAATATCTTACATTTAAAACACTGCATTCAAGTAAAGATGGGTTTACGACGATGGATTTAGGTCCTATAGTTACTCGCCTTTTGCAAACAACAGCAAAGTTACTAGGATCCTAGTCAATTGTCTTAACATGATGTGTCTTCAATCCTTACATTGAAGAAAATTGAAGTGGATCGAACCAGGGCAACAATTTATATTTATTGATTTGAATTGGATTGACTATGCAATTAGCTGTTGATCAAAGCTCAAACTTTTAGTTTGAATTAAGGATATAGTAGAGACTTATTGTTAGTTTGAATAAATAACCTCAACGATGTGCATCTTTTATCAAATCAGGACCAAATAACAGTGTAATATTTCAGAATTTGCGATTTTCTCGGCAACAAAAGCAGAGTATCTACGATTTTTGCTTGATTTAGATTCCTCTCTGTGCGAACTATGCAACGGTGTGTGATTCATGAGGAAAACTTACTTTTTAACAAAATTAATCATGATTTTCACTAGGGAGACAGAGCTCTCTCCGCTTTATTACATGCAAACGTTCTGGTTTTTACGGTAATTTAAATGACAAAACCTATTAGGAATATTTTAGCTCTTTCCCGATTTTCAGAGAGATTTTTGGGTAGAGGAAAACATCAATTTACACTTTTTTGTTACAGATCCACTTGTAGCAATGAGTACATATATTGCAAACCAAAATGGAATCAAATTTAGCGGTGTCATTCAATTACACTATTCACTAAATGAAATGAGTTCAAATTGTTTGGGGCAAAACTTTTCTCGTCATTCGCATCGAAACCGTAAAAAAGGTTTGCAAAAAGTAGCAACAAAACGAGCTTTTGGAGTTGAAAGAAGCCTTTGAAGTGCGCCAGGGTCGAAAATCTGTGCAGACGAAGATTATCCCGTTTTTTGCGAGGGGGACACGGAAAGAGCTGGAGGATGGATCTGGATGGGCGAGTGAGTGCGGCCCGGCTCGGTCAAAGCAATTCAGAGCAACTTGTAAAGTAGTTGGTAATGGACTTGCCACAGGCCTTGGTGGTGGCTAGCAACGAGCGGAAATTTAGTTGGCCTTCCCCTGCCTTCCTGCCTGCCTGCGCTGCGAGATCTGCCGGGGGTTGACACTTGAAGAGCTCCAGATTACACGGCCAGCCTCTTAATTTGCAGGGGTGCGTGCTCCTTTCGCTCGCCGTGCAGATTACACGCGCCGGCGTCCACATGCTAAGCAGCCAGGACCCTGCCGGCCGCCACGTTTCGGATTAATTGACGATGACCGTTTGCACCTCGATATTTTACTAGTTGGAAGCTATATAGGTGAAACGGGAAAAATTTTCTATAAATTTCTTCAAATCATCTTAAATGCATTCAACCTGCGTCATCAAGAAAACTAAATATTAAGTATCAAAACGACGTTTTGGTATTGCGAGTTGATAAGTTGACTCCCCTTGAGTAAGTTGTGTCTTGACAGAACAATAAATCAAGAAAACATAAGAAATATTTATGTGGTACAAATTTTTTCCTGGTTAAACATGCATTGCTCTGCTTATAATGCTGCCTTTACGACTTGAATTATTCCTTTTAGAGTGTTCCAGCAGCGAGGCACATAAATTTAAAAATGCCTCCTTTTAATTCGACGGAAGCAAGAAATTTTCCTTGACTTGCGGCTTAATTTTGCCTTATAAAAACAGCATTTTACTAAAACTGCACTCAACCAGATGGCAGCTCTAATTGTATATGAATGCATGCAAGAGCAAGAGCAATGATGCATGAACTGAGTATGTATTAACCGTGAGTTCAATTCCACGAGTTCGTTGAAGGACACAAGAGTGGTATTCTGCGCCAGAAAATTCCCTCCTCCTTCACTGAGCTTTGTTTTATCGGTTCGAAGTACGACTTTGTAAATAACATTAAATAATAAAGCTAATTACCTAAACCAAATTATTGACTCATTTCTGAAAAACATGCGGCATTTAAAATAGCTATTGACTCGCATTATTGCACTTCATGCACTGCGTGCTCTTGCAGTGTGATAATAATAGCGATTTGTGGGGGTTCGAGTGCGGGCTGATATGCGCCCATATTTAACTCGGATTTGGGAGACTTGCGAGAGCTTTCCGATTCGTTTCTTGCTGCCTTCTAGCATTCGTTAATTTAATTTCGCACTTGAAAACTATATCTAGCGTTGCAAAAATGGACCTCAGTATGGGGGAAGTAACACGAGGTGGTCCATTTCTGGAATTCTTCTACATACTCAGGCTTGTGAGCCCATATGTTACTAAGATAGATTTGAAAAACCTTTTGATTACATTAACGGCAAATTCGGTTAATATATTCTCTCAACTTATAAACAGGATAAATTTACAAAAGCATTTCATTAAATCAAGTTCCCTTTTCTTATCTTTTTTCGCAGCCTAAAACGTTTTTTCCTCACCCTAAATTAAGCTTGCATATATTTATTTATTAAATTAAAACATGAAATATATCAAAATGGTTTGTTTGAATTTTGAGTCCTTCTTATTTGGAGCAGCAGAAACTCCTCGCGAGTCATTCACCCTCCACCATTTCAAATTAGAGTGTAGGAATTGCAGTTGGGAGAAAAATGGCCCGTAACGCGAAAAGCGCGCCCCGGCCGCGCTACAAAAGATGCAGAGACTGCTAGAATTGCTTCTGCGGGCGGAGGAGGCACACAGTTTAAACACGGGGGCCTCCACCACCACCGCAAATAGGAACTCAATTTGGCTAAATGGATGATGAGCAAATAAAGAATAGGAGGGGTTGCTGGCGCCGGAGCAAAAGCGGCAGCCGCATTCCCAAATGTATCGGGCTTTGTTAACTTTTGCACGGCAAGTCAGGCGTGTCTGTCAGTTAAAATTACGCTGATTTGCTTACGCACTGCGGAGCAGAGCAATCGGAGTTTCGTCGACGCGAAGTTGAAATGACAGACGACTTCAGCACCACTCCCAAAGGATTGCATTATAATACATATATCTTGAGATGCTGCGGAGATGCTGGTCTAAAAGAATCGAAGCCGCCGAAAGCGGAGACGGAGGAATGGCCAACGCTGCGCTCGACCTCAGGCCCAGTCGCCGAGAGCTTTTAATCCGGCGGGCGAAACAGTGGGCGAAACTGCACGAGGCAGATTTGGCGCAAATCTCTTTGTCAAACCCCGTTTGCCATTCAATAATCGGCGGTGGTGGTGGTTCCGAGCTGCTGTGTACCGACAAGATCATCGTGTAATCAAACAGAGCTTTTGTTGCCGACGAGCATGAGCGATCTGAGCCGCTTGTTTCTGCATGCGCCGCATAATCCGTCTTTATTAAACCGAGTTTGCCATTATCCGCACCGACGACGATGACGAAGAGCTGCTTCCTCGCTGGAAACAAGCTGCTCCCACAGCCCTAACATGACGCATTTACGCCACAGTTTTCCAAGAAACGCTCCAACAATTTAATACATATTGCCAGCTAATGTATCCTAGCAATATTGGAGATGCCTGACTTAATTAGCTGTAAATGACGATGACAATTTGATCACAGCAGTTGACCAAAGAAAAACCTTAACGCCTTACAACGAGGAAAGAGATTGCAAATATGATAATTAAATGATACAATCGTTAAAATTTAATTCATATAAATCATTGATTGATCAATTAATAATCTGAACAGTTTATGGTTTTGTGTTTTCTCCGTGCTCCCATCAAAAGTTTTGCAATGACACAAGGGTGTTGGGGTGTTGCAGGTTGCAGGACCCCTTTTTGGTCTAAATTACTTCCAAGCAATTAGGTCTCCGTTTAATCAAACAAAATCTCACGCTTCACTATCCCCTGATGGAAAGTTTTGCGTGAGCCTAAAGATTAAGATTGAAACTTTCCCGCTCATGAGGATCGCCTAACATACGGTCATCTTTTCCTGCTTGCCGAAGGAAAAAATGCCAAAGTAACTTCCCAAAGCAACGTCGCTACTCAAAGGATGCCCATAAAAATTCGTACTCTTTCGAACGAATTGCGTTATTAAATCTTGAAAACTTTCCCAACAGCAAGCCGTTCAGGCAAATTTAGATTAACTTGCCGTCGGGTCAGCGAAAGCGCGCGCCTAACGAGTTCTCTGTACTAGCTTGCTGTTTGGCAGCTCGTGATTAAAAAACACGGCCAAGTATATAAATAAATAAAGAAGTGCAGCGCAGACACCATTACGTGCACTGCCTGTGCCCATTTCAATGGAGCGACCACTTCTTTGAATTAGACGACGTTGTGTTGGTCACTTGACTTTAATTGGGACTTCAGAGGCTCGTGACGTCAACCAACAAGTCTCAAGTGATGCAGCCTTTGCCTTTTTTAAGAATTAATGCAAGTCAAGCAGGAATAGAAACGATGACCTCTACAGGATGGTCTGCAAATTCTTTCTTTGAATTAGAGCAGAGCAGCTTGATGAAAGGTTAGATATAAATTAAAATAAGCAATGAAAATTACATATAAAAAGGGTAGATTATATAGACTTGAGGATAAGATCGTCGACCAACATATATGCATTGTGCTCATTGTCAGCTATGTATAAATTTATCTAAATACATGAAATCTTTGTATTTTGGCAGGTCTTCATTTCCTATGAGACATATCCTTTTTAGACTTCATAAATCCCCAATATTTATGCCCAAAAATAAGATGTTTTTTTATCCAATTATAATGTTACACAGCACCAATAAGTCTTCTTCAAGTGACTTGAAGGATGTCCATCCTTGACTTCTCAACGGCTCTTCTATGAAAATCTGAAAGTAATACATCACTGGACTCTTTCTCTTGTTCTGCCGATGAGGGACTTGGTCCTGTGTTTGCGCATATTATGAAAAATAGAGTCAGCAGAGCGAAACGAGCGTCTTCCAGCAGCGGCAAGCGCAAGTGTCGAGAGGCGTAATTACAGCAGGGCGCACCTTGAAGACTTTGTTTGCTACTTGGATGATAATTTTTCTTTTTCGCACACGCAAAGTTGAATAAACAAGACACTCTCCCGACTTAATTAAGTGTATCTCCTCGACTCGTTAACGTTAAACACCAATTAATATGCTAACTCTGCGCGCTGCAGCGCGCGAACGAGAGAGAGAGAGAGAGAGAGAGAGAGAGAGAGAGAGAGAGAGAGAGTACACACAGAGAAGACGAAGACAAGCTTTTACCTGCGCCACCTCGATAGAGTAAGCGCGTGCGTTTATACATTAAAATTTGCACGGCAAACAAGCTAGCCGAATTTTTTGTCTGATGTGTGTCAAGGAGATTTTAATGAGTAGGCTCTCCTTTCAGAGTTTGTCTTGCAAAAATTGTCGTTTTCCTATTCAATTTATGCATGGTAGGAGATGAATGGGCCCCTAGGGAGTTTATTTTGCCTATTAATAATTCATGCTTTTTTTCAAAAAGAATATCTACAACCTAAGTTTAATTAATCTGGTTCGATACTGATTTCTATTGAAAACATCAAAATATTTCCTAAGCCTTGGAAATATATGTACAGGAGTCAAAGATAGAATTTCTCATTAATAGCGTTCCTGACGAAAATAACTTCCTTTTTATTTACAAGAAAAGATTTCTTCGTTCAATATCAAATTTCTGTCCAAAATTAGACTCCACAAAAATGCTAACAAAATTAGACCTCATTAAAAATAATGAGTTTTAGGCATTCTCTGTGTTGATTAACATTGAAATATATTCTTGAATTTTCCTCTAAATGGCCCATTGAATTATTAAGCTCAACGAAAACGAAATTAACTTTGTTTGGTATTTTTTGTTCCTTGGTGTGATAAAATTAAGATGGAAGCAAAATATTATTATACTATATCTCTGGAAGGTCATAACTCCGCAAAAGATAGATGTATTAATTTTATCGGTAAAGCCAATGAGAAAAATTGCGCGCAAGTCTGTAACTGGCACTTTTCGCTATTGAAAGGAAGAGAGCGGTGTGAATGTGTGTGTATGTCATGTCGACGCGCTCGCCCTCGTTTTTGCCAAATAAACTCATACGTGCAGTAAGCAGACACACACCCGCTTTTCTTTTTACACATCTCGGTGGAGAAAAAGGGAACAAGCTAAATAAATTTGATTCCGAGGTATAATGACAGCAGGATCGAAGGGCTAATCTATAGAAAAAAAATGTCATTTGATAAATATTTTCATGCTAAATATTATTGATGGTGCTGCGAAAAAGACGCTGAATATTTTTCCCATTAAAGCAAAATTTTTTCGCGTATTTGCTCTGGGTGGAAAGTGCTATATATTAGTGATATTTTGAGGAGGGAGGGTGGAATCAAACATCCACGTTTCTTTTACTGCACATCAACCGTTTCCGCCCAGCAGGCCTCATTAGCAGTTATGACTCCAAAACAAAATTTATATATATATATATATATGTATGTATATATATATATATATATATATATATATATATATATATTATGCCATAGTAGTTGCTGCAGATTATTCTGAAGCAGTGGTCGTTGAAAACGTCCAACAACACTCATTAATGATTGAGTCCGAGTGGCGGGTTTGACAAGATTTTGTTGCTCCTTTTTTTCGATGAAGCTTAGCAATGAGTGCAGCTGGACGTGTTGATCAACCGCCAATTTAGAGATCCCTGCACCTATAACCGTATATATTAATAAAAATTTAGTTTTAGAGGTAAACAAACGAGACCGAAATAGCTATGCTGTAGAGCACGGGAACGTGGTATTTAATTTGCCCTAGAAAAACTGTAATAGCTATCCATCCTGAGAAATTACGCGCTGAGCTGAGCCATTCCTTAAATGTTATTTCATAATATATCTGTATATTTTTAAAAATTATATCACATTAACCAAATTTCATCCTGAGTATCAAATTGAATGAAAGATCAGATAAAAATCTGATTCATATGGGATTTTATTGCAATGCATCAAATACCTAAATCAGGATTCATTCAGATGATTAACCACTTGAACATTTAAAAGATTGAGACCATTTCAACGAAAAAAACAGCGTTGCTAATAGATCAAAAGGAAACATCAGCTTTAAACGGGATTTTAGGTCGCCCTATCTATTTGATCAAAAATATTTTGGATTGTCAAGTGGAACAATTTTCCAGCCGGGCGGGGGTGCAGGCGTGAAGCCAAGTGAATAATTCTGTGTGCGCCAAATTTATAATTGCGTGGCGAAGGGCGGCTTTGTTTTCGAGTCAGGGGCGTGGATTAATGGTGCCGGCGGCGGTGGCCATTTTTCATCTTTGCCAGCGCGCGCGCACACACACACACACACACACGATAATTTCGGGCCGTCCCCGGACTGCTGATTGAAGTCGAGTCCGCGGCGTGTGTCAACAAAACCATCCACCACCGTCGGGCGCTGTTTTATACGCGGCGAGCGTTGTGCGAAGGCGAAGGCATGAATTATACAAAGAGCAAAAAGTTCTCTCTCTTTCGCCTTTGCTGCGCTGCCTTGTGTCAACGCATTTTTACGCACTTAATGGACTCTCGCAGACAAAAAACATAAAAGGAAGAGTGAAAAACGACCAACTCTCTCTCTATAAACGCGCGTCAGAAAAGGATCAGCAACTGCCAGGCGCAAGGATTTTCGAGACTTTAACTTTTAAGCCCGGCGTTTGGATGGACCGTACAGCACGGGCTCACAGAAGAGAGCGTTTGACGCACACACACACACGTTGAAAGAAAAATTGACATTTCTCTCACGTCGAAACAACAAATTTCGAGATTTTCAGATTGGAAGTTCTGACGCACTAGAAAACAGAAACAATCGTAGTGAGAATTTGTGATACAAATATATTAACTTTGATTGCTTGGAGTGAATTGAATAGAATTTGCGAAAGTTCATGGTCATTTTAATTTTGTGTTAGGTTAAATTTAAGCTTAATTTATCTGTTTTGCAATAAAACGATGACTTAAGTTGTGAGTTGAGAGTAATGTATATGTAAACACGCACTGTTTATCTGAGATGTTTTACTACAACCATGTTGATTTGTTTATTAGATCCAGAGCGTACCGGAATTTATAATGTCTTGGCTTTGGATGTGGGCAAGTAGTATGGGTCAAAGTTGCTCTGCTGGCTCGTAACAATAAACAAATATGATTTTAAACTCAAGAGCTACCTTAAAATACGATGTGAACGTTACTTGTTTTTATCCCACAAGCCGAACAAAACCAATTTTCAATATCTATGTAAACCCTTAATGTGTTTGAGAGACTAAACATATGGCTAACACGTTTTAGTTTCACGTAAAGCTGATGGATTTATTTGTTCACTAAAACTCAGGGGACAGTCGACAGGCTCCATTAATTTTACAATGGACGCAGAGATTACAATGACTGATGACAGTAAAAATAGAATTGTTTTCGGGAAAATCGATAACACGGGCTAATAAATGAACCTGTTTCCATCGCGCCCTTTGATTCAGTAACCATTTTTCACCATTATTGCAATCCACTCGATAAAAATTGAGCGTTGTAGATTTTCACTAGAGCCGAGAGCAAAACACCTCTTGATGACTGGACAGATTAGCAACGTGATTAATTGCATCGGTAAATACAAGCGACTTCGCTGACGCTGATTACTCTTTTGAAAAAGGAAAACTCAGATGTTTCACCATCGATTCTCAATAACCTTGTTTCCAATTTTGAAACAATATCCTCACGTGAGCATAAAATCATAAAATACAAAATGGTGTTTTCTCGCTTCCAAGGCTCAAATACTAATCTGGAAAAACAACGGGAAAGGCTCGTTCTGTTTTTTGCTGGCGCGTTTTGCGTGTTTACATTACTTCTTAGCCCGTCCATCCGTGCTCGGGAGGCTGCAGCAAAATTTAACGCGACTCAGTGCTGAACAGGCTTGTTCCACCCGGGCCAGGAACACCCAGGGTATTGTGGCTTTCTAATTAAAACTTGGAGGCACTGAGAACGCCCGCAAAAATTCGCTTTTCCCTCAGAGCCAGTAGGATTATTTTTTCCTGCAAAATCACCAAACGATAACACTCTGCTGGTCACCGGATTCTTGAATTCCTCGAATTTTTTAGGACGAACGAATGGAATGGAGAGCAAACAAGTAGAATAACTCTTGTTTGACTTTGAAACGAGCAGAAAATTAGCTTGCCGCCGTTCCACATGATGGATTCTAGATTATGATTTCCTGTAATCATTTTCTCTTGTAAAATGTACTGCAAAAATCTTAGAAACAAGCAAATAGACCGACTCATTCCTTTCTGCACGCATATGGAGATACGGTGGGCCTAGACTAACATTAAAATAAAGACCAGAAAAAATTAGAACTAAAAAAACCATATTGATGTGCTCTCTAGTTTGAGCAACTCTGCTCCAAATGTGTTTACTCAGATACGATCAGACGCAAATAGAGTTTTTCTATTGAAAGGGGAAATACCAGGAATTATCATTCAATCACAAGAGCATCGACAGCTAGTGGCATTATTAATCCGACAGCGCCAGCCAAGACAGAAAATTGAATCGGAAATACGATTACCAGCCGTGAGTCAATTTTAATCTACAGCAGCAGGCTGCCGTTGAATAAAAATGAATGTGCTAATTACGTTTTCCACTCCAGCCAATTTGCCAATCGGACGGCGGTTAATTGATGCGATCTGCGCATCAGCGAGCAGCGATGATGAAAAATGTCAGCATTAATTGCTAACTCCTTGGGCTGAAAAGGCGCAGAGCAGCGAATCTGAATTCGTTCTTCTTCCTTGGAGAGCTTGCCGAGTGGTGCGTAATGGCGGACGAGCCGGTTTTATGGCTCAATTTTTCATCATCAGCTTAATGGTATGCAATAAAAGTGGCGGGCGTACGCACTATACCCAGAGGCGGGGGTTTCGCTCGTTCGCAACAAAAATCGAGAGAGTCGTTAAAACAAATTAAAATTTCGAATTTTGCTCGCGGTTAGAGCGTGTTGCAGGAAAGGGAATAAACATTCACTGATTGTCGGAAATTTATGGTTCGAAATGAGACAAACACATTGTATAAACATATAATTTAAAAATGAAAATTAAATTTAAAGACAATTTTGAAACTCTGATATGAAGATTTTCACAATTATTAAAAAAAAGTCTCCCATCCTAATATTAAAAAACAAATTTTACTAGTTTTGAGACTTGTGTTGATCGTTGATCTGAAAAATCCTTGTTATACGATTTTTTTCTGATTGAAAGATGCAAAATAAAAAACTTAAAAGAATATATTGAAACAGGTCAGAAAAACTTAAAATTGCTTGATATCATGCTCGTTTGATACTAAAATAGAAAATTAAATGTTTTATTGGATGAAAGAGTCGCTGCAGCACAATATTCAAAATCAGAGTTTTTCATTCTGTAAATTGCTATTGGACCTCGTTTCATCTATAAGGAGCCACGCTTTTTCTTGATGTAACTTCATCATGAAAATGGCTCTCTCTGAAGTCATTTAGACCGAAAACGAAATGCATCATGAGCATATTAGCAAGCCTTATTTTCCTGATCGAGGTCTCGGTGAATTTGCAGTTTCAAACATAAAAAGGGCAAAAGCGTTCTCGCCCCCTCCTCTATCGCTGAACACACCCGGCAGGCCAATAATCAGATAGGCACCTGCCTTGCGCGTGAGATCCAACAGCTTTACGACGCGACGTAAATCCACTCTCACGTGCATTTTTGCACCAGCTCTCCCAAGCTTAATTAACAGCGCATCTTGGAAATCTGCGGCTGTCGCGCGGCTCGTTAAACGTGTGCATGAAAATTTTGGTGGCAAACACGCTAAATTTATGTACTGCAGACGCTAAAAGCAAACAAAGGCAACGCCGAATGGAGCACAAAACAGGATGAGAATAAATCTGATTTCGCCGACACACACGCTGCGCTGTGTAGATATTTATCCAGTCTCGCACACATGTGCATAGCAAAGAGAAAGGATATCACAGGCATAAATAATAGGGCTATACGTAGCCATCCCACAATGCTAATTTAGACTTCGCTGCTGCTACTGCTGGTAATAATCTCGTTACACAAAAAGAGACTTTCTGGTTGGCTCGGTACAAAAGGCCCGATTCGTGTACAGCAACGGGAAAAAGTGGAGTAATACAATAACTGCAGCAGTATCGTCCTCTGTTTGAGTGTGGTACACGCTGCAATGGATATAACGTATCCAACGACGCTCTGCACCACGACGCTTTCAAACAGGCGTACATAAGTGAAAAGGCTGAATCGATCCACCCTCAAATTACTAAGGGCAATGAGAGACCAGCCAAAGAAATTTTACACTCTCATCACCCAATTAATATCAATTGCGAGAAAAGATTTGAGATAAACATATATATATGAACGGAGCAGTTTCATTGTTATTATTAACTTTTTTAATTTAAGCAATGGCAACGCCAGATCCTTTATTTAGAATTCGTTATTTATTCATTGAAACAAAAGCTCAAGATTGACTGGCTATTTAAGCAAAATAAATTGAATTTGTATTTGTACCTTAAGCAAATATTTTATTGATTTTAAACAATTATTTGACTGAGTTATCACTTATGGTTGGGAACTTAGGGAGGATTTCTCAACGAAAGAATTTCGATTTTTTAGACAGTGATCGCGGGTGAAAATTATACTGTCTTTAAAGTGATAGTTAATATGTATCAGGAAATTACTGAAAAATAAATTTTCATGCTGGAGACGCAAATAAAAGCGTTTTGAACTTTTATAAAGAGTGTGTATATTTAACAACAAAATGGGTCAATCGACTAAGTTATTTTAATCTTATAAAAACCATAAAAACTCTTAGGTAATCGCGGCAATCGTACTATTTTCCACGCTACGAATAAGGTGAAAAAGCTTAACGGGCTCATAGCGTATGCTTATAAAATATTATTGAACTATAAAAGACTGTTTTAATTTATTGCCATCATAAGGAAATAATTTGAAGATATATAAAAATAAACCAAGAATTTCCTTTCTCAAAACCGGTTAAATTTGATACAAACCTGCCAAAAAGCACCTTCTTATTTGAAAACTAAATATATGCTGTTAGCTTGCAATAAGCTCGACATAAAATCGTGTTTTTTTCTAGAACACAAAAATTTTGAGAACCTCATCAAACGCAAAAAAGTCATTTTTGCACTAACAATGCTGACTCATCTACTTCAAGCCTTTTATAAGTGCTCTGAAAGCATTATCTTTATTAGAAGAATTTGAAAGGATTTATGCTAACAAGTTAAATAATGCGTGTATCATATTTATTGATTGTACGACCATAAGTAATCGATTTTCTTTTATTCTAAAACCCGCATTTTCATAGAAAAAGAGATTGGGTATTTATGCTATACTTACACTCCTGTTGTTTTAAATGTGATACAGTCAAGCTTTCCAAGAAAATAAACTAATCATAAATTGATGACAATCTTATGGTTATTGGCGTCTAATTGGCCTTATTTCTGATAGTTGAAAAACTATTTAGTTTTAATTCAAGATGCAAAATTTCAACAAATATTTTTCAACTCATATGAGCCTTTTACACTGCCCTGGATAGCAGTATCAGTTTGCAAAGTGCAATTGCATGAATGGAGATTGCAATCTGGTGGAGCGTGCACATGAACATGCTGCACAAAAATTCCAGCACTGTCGCTGATGCTGTGCGCGGGTGACGTCAGCTGCGGCAAGTGCATTAATAATGCTGCACGAATTTTCTTTTGTACGCCAAATGCACAGTGGCGTTCTATTTTGTCGACGGTTCACATGCAATTATGATGTATCTCCCTCTGCAGGATGTGGCTGTACATAAACGTGGTCTTATCGCGCTGAATGCAGCAATACGTGATAAATGAGAGTGTATGTAGTATATTTTCTGGTGAGTGCTCGAGTGGCACACGCGGCTCGATAACAATTTAAAATGGCCTTTTCGCTGCATGATAAATGACGCCTCTCTTTATCTTAAAGCCCGTGTACAAAATACACTCACATCTGTGTTCAAGCGAAATTTTATTGTCGCAATAATTGAACGGCAGAAAAGTCCGTATCGATCGCCAAGGGAGCTGTTATAAGCAACCTAGTTGACAGGTTCGATTTGACGAATGCTCGCTCTCCTTTAGAAGAAGCCCGCAAAGAAACCGATATTTCTTTTTTATGAAACACCCATACGAAAAGGTAAAGGAGTGGATACAATCGATTGGCGTGATTTGCAGAGCAAAATGGCGCTTACCCGTGTTTCTTTTTGAAGTGAAAAGGGCCTCTGGAGGGAATCAAGAGACCCTAGGAAAAGCAATAAAACCAGCCGGCTACCAGAAATCTCTATTGAATTTTGATCTGCGGGAGTGTAGTGCAAAAAGGATAAATTCAGTGGTGTGGCTTTGAAAAGTTTCGTACCAGCAACTTTTGCTTTGTTCTCTGCGGCGTGTCGGCGCGAGGACTGCATTTACGACATTTTTCATCGCGACATATCCTGAATTAGGCATAAAGGTCAAAAGTTTTATGGCTAGCCGGCGTGTGATGTGGACTGGCTCTTTTATAAAGTGCGTGCTCTGCTCCTTTCAGCTTGCGGCGGCGAAAGACGCGGAAATCTTCTTCCGGTAAAAGTCCCAAAAGGGCCGACACCTGAGATAGGACTGCGTAAAACGCTGACTTAGGTTGTGCGAAAAATTAAAAAAAATTCTGTTTACCGGCAAAAACGAGCCACAAGCTGGATAAATAGTTAATTTGCGGTCGGTAATTTTTCATTCACCGCTAACAAGAGAAAAATTGCGTAGTTCGGTCCAGTTGAAAATTTTATGTTACTGGTTAAATTTCGCAACGAGCTACGCTGAAACTTGTTTTTCGCCGTGCAAAGGTTGTTTTCCGTAGAGTCAAATCGCGTGCACAGAGAAAAAAATGTGCGCGTTTGATAAAAAAAGTTGGTTTGTTTGCACAACGAGTGGGAGAGCATTTTTAAAGGACGCTTGTGGCTGAAAACGATGTGTATGTAGGGTGCTGGTGGCCGAAAATGAGCATCAAATTGAAATAAAAAATTTCAGTTTTGTTTCGGCAAAAGAGGTTGGGAGAACACTGTAAAATATAAAATGCTTCATGTGCAGATATTCTTCTGATAGTTATCTTAATAACATGATAGCTTATTTAATTGTTCTTTCAATTTTCTAATCTGCGAAATCAAATTTATTTAAAAAACTTCTTCAAATTAAAATTTAAAAAATACGGCTCAGCCCGCATTATTTGTAGATTATAAACAATTTTACAGTTTTTATCGCGCCAGAGCTTAACCTGAGCACCCGGGTTTGTAAATATGAAATTAAACTTTCGTCCAGCCAGCCAAAAGGCGGATGAAAGATCTGGCGCTCAAGTTGCCGCAGACGAAATTGCAGAAATGTAAGCCGCTGACTCGGTGTGTGACACTAAGCGCTGACAACTTTTATAAGTCGACGCGCTAACTTTGCGGTGAAATATTGCAGAAACAAATGTCTCTGCAGCGCGCTGCATTAACAAGAAGAGTGGAGCGAGCTTGCTGCAATTTATAATTGACAGCAGTTTGCCTTTTTTCCTGGGAATAACTAACCCTAGCTCTGGAAGCCACAACGACTTTTCTCGTTTCAAATTTGCACGGCCGGAAGTTATAAATTGCAGAGTCGACTCCTATTTCAACGACGAGTGGTGGAGCGAATAGAACGGCGCAATGGAAATAGCTGCGAATGAACGTGGCTTTTCTTTTTCCAATGTATATTAACACCACATATATCTGGTGAATAACTAGCCGTCATTATTATTGATCAAAGGAGGCATGGAGAGGAACAAAAAAACTCCAGCATAAAATTCAAATTTTAAATGCAAATATTTGTAAGCTATATTTGTGAAAGAAGCAAAAATTAACTCGTTTTACACAAGTTTCCACTTCGGTACAAATTCATAACTCTTATTGCTTTTTCCCCTAAATCTTTGCTTTTGGTTGTGTTTTAATATGTTGTCAAAATAATCTAGTTATTTGATTCTGTAAAAAATTTAAATGTTATGTGTTGAGAGTTTTTTAATCTTGACAATATTATTCTAATAATTATTAATGTTGGAAACGACTGGAAATCAGAAACGTTTTTTAATTTCAATAATTCATTTCGTGACCAACTTCTCAAAGCTCAATATCTGTATTCTTCGCCTCTTGTGAGTTGTATTTCTCTTACACTTTTATTTCATTGCAGTAATTCATTTTCATGGCTGGCAGATAGATATTATTGGTAATGCCGAGTTTCAGAAGATATGCAATTAAATTTTCAATTGCCATGCAGCACAACTTTGATCGTGCAGTGAAACGAGAGCAGCTATAAGAATCAGCAGCAGCTCTGGAATTAGCTTTGCTAGATGCCGACGTTGCACTGGGTCAGAAAAATAATAGTTTCAGAGAGCGAAAGGCAGAAAAGTTTTCGGTCGAGACGAGATAGAAACTTATTTTATCCTCGCGCGTAATAATGAAAAGATGCTGCTGGCAAAACGCGGGGGATGCCAAGTGCGGAAGAAAACACCACAAGCCAGCAGCCACCATTTTTTATTGCGCCCGCCGCACTTTTTGCTCTTAACTTTTTCATTGCGTATTTTTTTTAATTGCTGCTCTAATTCTCCTTCCTCGCGAAACATCTGTCACTTTAGAGGCGCGTGTTAATTGACGCATCCGCAAGCACGCTCCTCTATGCTCGTTAAAAACTTCAACATGGCTGATGCAGAAAGCTGTACGTATTTCGTTTCATAACAGCTGGATTATCTATTAAAGATAAAAGCGTTTCATAGAGTCAATAAAAATGAGTTTTACAACTCAATTTCATCAAGTTGTGGGACTACTATCATCAAATAATCTTGATAAAAACTAATTCCAAAATATCTTTTATTTTGAAATGTATTTTAGAGGCCTTTATGTCTTAAAAAAGGTATTTTTTATATCAAACAACGAAGCCTATTGAAAATATGATGTTAATCTAAAAGATTGCCCTCGTAATACCAA
The DNA here is from genome assembly GCF_949628265.1 of Cloeon dipterum. Classification (NCBI taxonomy): domain Eukaryota; kingdom Metazoa; phylum Arthropoda; class Insecta; order Ephemeroptera; family Baetidae; genus Cloeon; species Cloeon dipterum. Next base: position 23,994,999 of record NC_088787.1, read on the forward strand.
TATTTATACTATAAAAGGAATACTGAAATATGACCCTCTCACGATACAAACTAACAATTTTTTTATTTAAAGATTCTCTAAGGAAAGTATCTTACTATAAGCCTTTCATGTTAGCAAAAATTAGAGTTGTAATTCAACAAGAGGGAAAATTCGAGCACCCTTTGTCGGTGGCTTACTGTCTGCTTTGAAAATAGTTTACGCAAAATACCATAATAATCGATAACAGCGAGGTGGTCAATTCGTGCATATTAATGAAATGAAAGTGGAGTGCACGGTGAGTGGCCAAAGCCAATGCTGGTATTTGCACGAGCTGTTTAAATTCGGGTGTAGTAGCGCGGGCGGACGGTCAAAAGGGGAATAATTTCAATCCTGGTCGTCTGGTCTCCCTTTCAGCGATCGCTAAAGGCCAAATTGTCTTTGTTAGAGCGACCAAAGCCAAATCCCCCGGCTCAACCATTTATTTTTTTAGATTTCTGAAGTTAACGGCAGGAGCGGACGGACGGGCCTGCTCTGTAAAAGCAATACAGCAGAGCAGCGAGCGAAATCTCTAAATGATGGCCATAAAGTTGGGGATTGTGCCAAGTTGTTTAATTGGCAATCCTTTCATAGGCTTGTACACAGACCCTAATTAAAACGATTCGTCTCACTCGTCGGCAAAAATGAGCAAAAGCCGATTTCTACTCTCTTGCTTCTTTCGCAGCATGCTAAGTGTTTCAAAACTTCATTAACGACCAGATTAGCCGGTTGTTATCCCTGGCTCCGTCGCGATTTGGCGCCCGTTCAAATTACCCCATTTTTCCTTCCGGCTCAGGTCTATTGTCCTGAGCATTAAATATTCCTTTTTGTCAGCAGCACACGTTTCGTTTTGCGCTCAAAGAGCAGAACTCGCATTTTTGCCGGCTTTTGATCTAAAAAACATAGAGACGCCTCCCCTTAGATTCAAACCTCCTGAAACCGTTAATTTATTATTCGCAAAAGAGATAAATCCCATTGTTCTGATTTTGTTCAAACGAATCACATCGAAAGCTTTAATTAAACAAGAAATTAAAGTTTTTCACTGGTGCACAAATTGAATGCGCCAAACGAAAGGCGCTCGTTAGGTGAAAAATTCTGTTGCGTATGCATACATCAAAGCGGAATCTGCTTTTCAAATATGAACCTGTAGCTCTCGACACTGAGCTAATGGCGTACACACCCATTCGTCCTTTTTACAGCTAAATAAAGGGGGTGGCAGGGGAAGGGCGAATTGCAAAGCGCGCACAGCGTTCATAAGCCAGCCGACATCACGTTCTGCCACTGGAAAACATGCAAATCGCTCGATCTCTCGACATTTCCACCCTGCCCAGCTCTCCCCGGAGACGGTAGAGCGCTTCTGAAAGAAACCATCGACTGCTGCTTTGTGCCAGAAGCACTTGCACAAGAGTCGTCTAGTATATCGCGGCTCAAAGAATTTTTTTCCTAATTGAGACGAATACATATGGTATTACTTGTGTCATTATAGAGATCAAAATACCGTTAAAGTAATCTAAAAATACGTTAGGTCATTTCCGCTCTTTTGTCCCTCTTGAAAGATGAAAAAGTCCATTTAGGTTATTTTTACTACCAAAATCCAAAGTTATGCAACGCTGTTCAATAATTTTCAAATTTAAAAAAAAACTGCGGAGTTAGCAAGGTTCAAATAAACTGTTTACTGAAATGTAGTAAAGTTGCGTGGTGGCCGCACGTGTAGGGAAAGGAATGAACTATTTGACTGCTAGAGATGGGCTAAATTTATTTCACACTCCGCACTCCCTGCGTGCTCACATACATGAAATATCTGAGTGAATGGGATATAACATTTACCTTCATTATTTAAGAATTTTTCCAAGACACTAATCTTATAGGTGCATACTTACATTAAATTTAATTGAAAAATTATCTAATAAATTTCACTCCGTTCTCCTAAAATTTGCAGAAAAACGGATCAGAAAACCTTTTATCCAACTAATGGTATCAAGTCTTCTTAAAAAAATCCGACTCATAATCTGTCGCTGTGCAAAGGCAACACAAAAGGCCACTTCCTTAATCTTTTTATTCAAAAGAGTTGTTTGCCCGGCTCTCCAGAGGGACTTTGCATATCGTTGGGATTGATTATTCTGAGCAGAGAAAATCATCTCGCCGGGAAGAGGATTGTCGGGGGATTTATTTATGCAAATCTGTTGATTGCAACTCGGTGATGCCGGGCAACTTTGTTCGCCTTGATTGGCACCAAATCAGCCGCAGTGCTGACAGAAGGCCACTGATTTCTCGCTACACGTGTAATTAAATCATTAATTTCTCTCTCGCCTACAGCGCTCGCTCGGCCTCAAGTTGCAACTCCGATAACTGCATTAACATGAGAGCAAGCGCACGCCCCGAACGGTCCCATTAAGGCCACTCTCTGCTCCATTTGACGTCTGCTCGCTAATGCCGAATTCGCGCTCCCTGTGTCCTCGTTACGCCGCTCTTGCTGATTATGCCGCAACTGTAATGAATAACGCTGAATGTGCTGGTCAAAGTTATTTCTGAAAATGGCGGAAGCGATTACACAAGTGCGCGAGTAGTGAATAATTAATTGTATTAGCATACATGCGCACGCACCACTTTGTCCACTGTCAATAGAATTAGAATATCGCAGCTTCAGCACTGTTGATCAGCATCATAATATGGATTTTTTATTTGCATTAAAATTAATTTATTTTCAATTCGAGATGAGACAGTAATATTATACTTATAAAAAATAATAATAAATGTAGCAAAATGTACAAATTAAAAAGCACCATAAAAATGAAAAAATCACATCGGCGAAACCTTAGAAACATTTGATAAGCTTGTCTCGCGATAGAAAATTTCACCTGGGAAAATTTTATCCGATTTGAATTTTGCAAATATGCAAAGGAAAAACTGAACATATTCATACGCCACGTAATCGTGGAGCCTGGTTGCCTGATAAGAAGGCATTGCACTATTTCAACCTGATCAGGCATTAGGCGTACCCAAATTTCGCGTCAGACAAGTGCAAACACTGATGATCTTGTGCAAGCACCGGGCGCCCACCCCGAAATAATCAGCAAAACTGCCAGCCATGTATGCAGCGCAAGCACATGTGTACATTATACACACTCCTGTTGTGTTCGCGTGTGCAGTGATTCCCTAAATGCGTCTACAGATTTAGTCTGAGATGGTTACAGCTCTTAATATTTTACTCCTTAATGCAACATTACAAATTCCCCGCTCTCCTCAAGCAGCACATGTAACAAGAGTTTTAAAGTGTTTGTGATTGTAATTTGTAGTGTTAGTGATTTTTCTCACGGGCGCGATAGCTACAGTCTGATTAATCAGTTTTTGCTAGCTTTGTTGCCTTTTACTCATCGATATATTCTGACTTTGACTTGTACTATATTTGTATTATGACTTTGATGAGAGTAAACAATTTATAAAAAAAAACTATATTTAATGTGTATTTTAATGTATTTAACCCGAGCAAGAATAAACAAGAATAATGAACACAATAATAATGTTGTATTTCCATCTACCTTCGCTACGGAAACAGGAGTTTTCTTTGCAAATTGAATTTTTTCATCTATAATCGCATTCATGGTTATGAGTGTGTAGCGGTTTAGGAGCGCGTTTTTTTTCAAAATAAAATTTATTAAAATATTGCGCACAAAACGTATTCCAATAATTCCCATAATTAATTAGCAATTTGGTAGTTAATATAAACGACTGGCAAGGTTGGGTTAAAATGGAAAACAAACACTCTCCCGATATGTCACCCGGCGGCCATCAAAGCTGTCGTCTCTGTCGGCGCAAGCACAGCCGCATTTCAGGGTGTTTTTTGCTTGCGACGCGTGCTCGCTCCGACGCACACATACTCGCTGGCAGCGACTATCTCATCAGCATGAAAAATACCGACGCGCTCTCTGACAATTCGCTCCGTCGTACGCTGCTTTTATTTAAATGGAGCAAAATTCGTATGAGCGCGTGTGGGTATTAAAACGGCGACGATGAGATGACGAGACCTTTTCCGCCGTCAGCGCTGAAAAACGGCAGAGAATTATTTTAAATCTCGCTCGCGCCACGCGCTTTATTAGAGCCGCTATTTGATGCTCATTTCATTTCATACGCGCATAAACGGTTTAAATTTTTCCAAAGTTGGAAACGACTTTAATCATGTGCGAGGCCTTTGATGGCTGCGTTATTGCGTGGCTTTATATTCAATAGGAAATTTTCACTCTGCTGCTATGTGGTGGAAAAACGTAAAAGCGATTTGATGGGATTTTTTCAGATTCTATCCTGCAAAGCCACTTTATCCAAGGAAAGTTTTTAGTTTATTGAGTATGCACCCAAAGCAAAGCTAGTTGCCGATCAAATATTTATTCAATCAGTAAATAATCATCATTTAAACCGTTAAACGCTTTCTGACTCTTGTAATTTAAAGGAGAAAATTTTGAATTTACTACATGAATTAAATTGAGCTAGGAAATTGTCCAGAAATCTACGCCTTACTTTTAACTCTTTAAAAATCTCCAAAAAGATTTTCATTTTTATTAAAGATAATTATGCATTTCTTGATAGATGCCAATGAAGGCAGAGGCTCGCATGGTCTCATGGTCAGAAAATTAAAATGCAGCTTCCTCGGTGTGTAGTGAGCTGTTTTTTCTATATTGTTACATAAAGGACCATTTTGGATATGGAAAAATAAACAGCTCACTGTACATACCGAGGAAGCTTTTTTTCATTCTTCTGTCATTATTCTGTATGTAGCTGAAAAATCAAGATTTTTTCATCAATATGATCAATATAAAATTATATTCTTTCATTAAAATTCAGTGAAATTATCTTTTTCCTCGATTAACATTTCAATTTGTAAATTTTAAAAGTCCTGATTGAAAGTTGTTAAAAACTATCTCATGATACGTTTTTTCCACGATTTTCAAGAGTGATTAACACAATTCAGATTTCTGTTTAAGCTAGAACAATAAATAGAATTTAAAAAACACGTTTTTTTAACTAAGTGCACAGAAATTTTAAGCCAGAGTATATCCTTTAAAATTTAAGCTGTTTTCCGTCCATAGGAGCAGAAAGAGAGTGGCAGAGGGGATTTAAATCTTCATCCGGTATATGCATTAATTTTAATCCTGTGTATAGTGAATGATGAGATTGCCCCTTCCTTTATGCTTTATACTTTCCAATAATCCTATTCCGCAGAAAGTCAGCGTCGGCTGGAATTTTTCGCGCGGCAGAGGGGCCAAACGCGCGCTATTTGCCGCAAGCTCTGTCGCAGCCAGTGGCACATACTGAATGTTTGTTTGAGCAGAATTGTGGTCCATATGGTGCACATACACAGCATCAGACAGGCGGGCGGGCGAGCACAATGCAAAATCGGGCCGTGTTTGCTGTGACAACGCCTTTGTGATGCCAATATGTGCGCGGCTCGGCGGGCCGACTTTTTGATTAATTTGCATGTTGCGTCATGCCACACGACGACAAATTTTCCTCCCTCGGGATTTGCAAACGTGACTGGAAAACTCAGCGACATGAGCCCTTCAATCTGTTTTGATTGGAAGAGCAAGTGTGAAAATTTAGGCGGTGTTTGAACGTCAGGAGGGTAAATAAATTAAATTGCTGCGACTAAATTTCACTCGGATTCTTCGTTTGCTGAAACACAATGTGGATTCTTACGCTGATTTTAAAAATGAATGTAAACTGTCACGTAATAAACTATTACTAGAGGTCTCAGCCGCGTATAATTTTAGGCAGTGGCTGGCTGGATTGACCAGCTTCGGCCGAATTTTAGCCCAGCTGGGGCGGCTGGCACGGCTGACAAAATTTTAAAAGTTTGATGGAACTTAATGGCTCGAAGAACAAAACCCAAACCTTTTTCTCGGGTACTTTTTGATTTTTGCAACTTTTCGACCGGCGGCTAGAGTGGCTGGCGCATCTTAGCCAAAGTCACGGTAGCTAGCGGCTGACCACGACACCCAAGCTGAGACCTCTAAACCATCTATTAATATTCAATTTGAATTTATGCTTTAAAAATTAAATATGTGTCAAATGTTATCGAGAATGAGCTCACTATGCTACTAACAATAAGCAACAAGCAAAAACTTTAATTTTGAGAATGTAATAGTTTGGGAAGAAACAGGTATGCTACTGTAATTTAAGTACACGAAATAGGTTAAACACAAAAGAGTTAACAAGGCAACGTTAAATTTTATTATTTGTGAGGTCACTAAAATTCTATGAATCAGTTTTTAATTTTACCCATCGTAATTCACTACAGTATTTGTAATAGAAAGAAAAATTGCATGCAAAAAAATTTTATTTGTGAAATGGAATCGATATTATGCGCTTTGGCCTCGGTGACTCTGATTTTACTTGCTGCTGGAGCGACATGGGAATGAAATAAAAACCGATCGCAAGTGCAAATGCGAAACTAGCGCGCGCGTTTTAATAAAATTTCATTGCAACACACTGCTGCGTTGGTCGTTTCGCAAAGAATATGAACAGATCATTGTCCCGTTTCATTTTCTGCAAATCTCTGTGCGTCGCGTTCAACGCTCAAGGCATTGTTTTTGCGTCGTCTAAATTATGAATCGGCACTCGGCCCACATCAAATTTATATTTTGCTCGTTGGTCCACCGAGAGCTCGGAGGATGAGCCGACAAGAACGGAATTTTTCATGAATTTTAAACTAACTCGTCATAAGAAATGCATGCGAGTTTGAGAGCTGCGGTAGGCTGCCGAAGAGATAAAACCACCGCCGCATGCAATGTTTATGGCGCTATGCTATAAACGTTAGCAGCATCCTTTGTGGCTTGCTCGAGCCACTGTTCTTCTAATTGCCAGCTTATCTAGCTAATTGGATGGACACGTGCTTTATACATATTAAATCATTTATGGGAGTGTTATAAAAAATTCAAAATTGTTTTTACTGCTCCGCTTCACTTATTTAAATTGTTGATATTATTTATATTGAAGGTTTAGGGTACTTGATGAATGCTTGTAAGCAGACAGAGTTTCGCTCATTTCATTCAAAACATTTCCTCTTATACTGAGAAATCTATTCAAAGCTGAAAATAAATGGTGAGATAAAACTGGATATCTCGTTAGTTTCAAGTGATGTGTGCGGTCGTCACAAAAGCTAATTGAATGGTCATGCACACACTCCTCCACTAGCTTTTTCCTCTCATATCAAGTCGCATCAGTTCTTCAACCCTCTTATTCAATTTACAATTTTGATAGTGTAAAAATCAAAGATCTATTCACTACAACCCATTTTGAATGGCTTCATTTCAGTCTCATGAAAAGACTCGACTGAACATAATTGCAAACATGGCCGTAGCAGAAGCGATGGTTCGCGGCGACAAACAGCTGATGAGGGTCGGCCGGCCATTCATCTTTCACGGCAGCTCGCCTGCCTACTCGCCGCATGAAAATAATAATTCGTGGCCTGATCGTCGTGTGTGTATTCAAGTGATATGAGGTATAAAATTAAAGCCTTCCAGGAGGCGTCAGGCGCAACGCGATTAGGCTTTGCACTCTTTGATTTATTGCCGCAAACGCCGTCTGCCATAACCTCGCCACAGGATAAGTTTTATCTGCCGTGTTCGTTATTAATGGATTTTTTTCCACACATACAAACACAAACCGTCAGGTATGGAGAGCTGATTAAAGTCATTCGTTTGAAATTTCAATTGTTTTTGCCTCCAAGTTTTTTTAAGTTGAAAATTAAAAACTACTCCCATAGGTGCCGTTTTTGGTCTGATCTAATTATCTAGCCTCCAAGTGACACTTTATTGTTTTCAAGCAAATGTTTAAAGTTTTATTGGAAAATCAGTATAAATAAGAAAATATATTACAAACTTTTAGAAAACTATCTAAAACCCCGTGGTTGCAAGTTAATTATGAATTATGAAACCGATCTTAATTCGCTAACTCTAACGAATAACTTTTAATTCCATAGAAGGCCTAAGTGAAATGAAAACAATAAAAATCCCGTATATAGCACGTGGCTACGACGATGAATACAAATGAACGCTCGTCTGAGTATTATTCAAAAGTTTTCAGTAGGAAACTCGCTTGCTCGCCGCCTAGTATACATTTTGAGCCCATAAACATCATCGTAATTGAGCAAAGCTGCGCGGCAGGCGGGCGATATAAAAGCAGGTGTCTGCTTGCTCCTCTCTCTCGAAATAAAACATCAAAGTTGCTGCTGAATAATAAGTTGCTCAAAACTTCTTCGCAGGAGAGTAAAATGAAGAGGGCTCCACGTAATAAAATCTTCGCGAGCCAAGTTAACTTGCTTTGCTGCAGTAGCAGTAGCGGTGAGAGATAAAAGAGACAAGAATAAGCAGCAAGGCAGGGGCGCAATTTTCATCTGGCAGAGAAAACTTTGCGACCCAACAGAGGGAAATCACTTTGCAGACGCTCTGCATCAAATTGAAATTAATTAATGCTACTTGTTTCTCAACTATAATGTGTCAACTTGTCATCAATTATACATTTCTAAAAAAACATGAAGACAGGATAGATTGTTGGAAAACTAATAAAAAGAGTATTAATGTAAATATTTGTTCTTTTTAATCAAAATCTACATTAAAAGATCCAATATGTTTGAAAGTTGCTAATTATTGGCAATTTTTCTTATACACATTTTAATGTTGGAGTTTGAAAAATAAAATATAATTAAATTCAATTTGAGTTAAGTAAACTATACTGTTCTTACTAAAAGGTTCTCAAGTATACAAACGGATTTTGAAAAATTTAAGGTAAACAGTGCTCTTGTTAGTACCGGAATAGTGAGTGTGTTCTTGCAGAGGTTTAGCATATATTTGCTTTTCTCCACCGTTTACGGCGGTAAAAACAACAGAGAGCACGATCCCAACATAATATTAGCCCAGGCAATGACAACAAAAACCGGCAGTTTTTCTATGTTTTCCAAATACGCCAGCAAACCTCTGTTTGTGTCGGTTGGTGGTCGGTTAGCCTCAAGCGGCGAAAACAGAATGGAATCCAAGATGGTTTCGTCGAGAAAGCCTCGAAATTGAATATATAGAGAGAGAAAGACGAGGGAAGGAGAGAAGTCGCGGCCAGCACAGAGATTAGTTTGGTGTATCAAGATGAATTTTATGGCTGTTATTTCCTGCCGCCAAGATCAAGATGCCGAAATCGAGCACAAAGAGAGAAAAGAGCATCGTAGCATTCCGGGGTTGCCACCAGTATACCTCTTAATTTTGCGAAAAGCGGCCGTAAAAGACAAAGATTCTTGTCTCGTCACTCGTAAATTAAGTGCTGCAAAAGCGTTGCGACAATTTCAAACTGAAAGAAACTGCATGCAAAATTAATTTCATAAATATTCAGATCCATAAAATGTAGCTTAGGAAGCGACGCACAAAACTTTGAAGCAGATTCATCATAGTCTGAATGTTTTTGGTTTTGCTTTCAAAACTTTAATTTCCACCAACCAGCCTCAATAAGCACGATCAAAACAGCGTTTTAGCAACTGAAATAATTTTTTCCCATTTCTCGCGCGATCTTAGATTTGCAAATTTTTTCTCTGCTGCGGCATATGGCAACCCTAGGCAGGCCGACGGTCGGTCCGTTGAGGCTGCACCGAGATTATTTATTTTTATCGCCGGGGCACATCTTTTTCCAGCCACTTTTGCACTGCATGGAAAGGTTGCTTGCTCATTCGAGAGACGAGCAGCAGAATTATGGCCGGTTTCGCGGGGTCACGCCCCCCTCTCCACTTGGGATTTGTGGCTTTTCTTTCGCCTTAATATATCGCCTTTTAAAGTAGCGCGCGGCAGCAGCAGCACATCAGGAACACAGTGTCGGGAGAAAGCCAGTGTGCTGTGTTTTTCGCAGCAAAACGAATACTGTTTGTGTGTTTATATATTGGCCTTTGTTTGGCGCACACCCGGTTTGAAAGAGATAAGCGAGAAATACCTCTCTATTTCGCTCAATCGATCGCGCACACGATAGCAATACATATATGGGTGTAACGAAAACTTTGCAATCCGATCAGCCACACACGCTCGATAAGCCACTCTTTGCTCCTCATAGATAGCAGTGCGCCGAGTGCAGTTTTTATATGATTGCACTCGTCCAAGTAACGAGATAAAAAAGCTCTCAAGACAAATATCAATCAATATCAATACATACACGTTGGACTATATTGATATTAATATTTTATTATTAATATATTGGAAATCATCAGCGTACGACTTAATTGCAATTTTGTTTCTTATAACAGGCAGCTAGGGATAGCGTTAAAGGTTTTTTCGATACAGTCAAGTAAATTATATATGCTCGAAGAAACACAACATTTACATTTACAATTTACTGTACATTCAAGATGAAAACTTGTATAAGAATAGATGAGGAAATAGTAACCATGAAAGGAATTGTATTGTTATTAATGTGGACAAAATATACCCACATCTTTTGATATTGAAAAATGTGATAGAACTGCAATACTTTCGATATTTTAATAGTTTTACGGAACACATTCTCGAAAAAAAATTAACGGTGTTCCTAATAAGAAACACATCAAATTACGCTACATGTCATCAGCAATTTATGACGCCCCGGGTTTTGATTGATATCTTATTGGATCAGTAAAAATTGACTTTAATCAATTAATTGACATGGAAAGAGAAACATCTAATTGAAAGAGCGCGAACCTCTAATCGAGCTTGACTCGCTGAATTTAGTTAAGGTGGTGCAAGCCATGTGGCACACTAATTGCAAGTAATTAACAATTAAGCCAGTACTCTAATCAGTGTTCATGACAAAATGAGGGTCTTGTTCTTTTTCGTTTTTCAAGGCTGATCCCACTTACGTCATCCATTTTGCTAAGCAAATATTGCTTTCCATTTAACTCTTAACCAAATGAATATAATTTTCAATAAAAATTTTTCTTTTTCAGTTTGCCAACAGGAAGATTTACCAAACTTTTAAGTTTTATGGTTTTAATATGTAAACAGTTGCGAAGAAACAAGTTATTACTAATTAACTATGTAAGCTTGTTAAAATAGGTTTAATTTGTAACCGGTTTCAAAATTCACGAAGCATCAACCGCATTCCACGCTTAACGTAATGTGGTGGTCGAATTATTGTGTTGCTATTCCATCCACTTGAACGTCAAAACTCGGTCAGGTAAGAAAGCATGTGAAACTCGGCATAGAGTTATATTTGTCTAGCAAGGAAAATGGGCAGGAAAATCTGTTGTACTATGTGCAGTGAGCAGAATCAAACGTGGCAGCATTCTCCTCTACTTACGCATTCATGAAAGGGACAACTGGACCGGAAACGGTATGAACAGATTTCAGCTCACGTGCTCCATTATACATGTCTCTGAGTCTCACTCGCACTAGGCCCGAAAGGGAAATTTCCTACTTTCGCAAGAAACTTTCGCACAGGCTGACCATGTTTTTTTGCATTCGCACGAAATATAAGTGCTGTGACATGTCTATTAGAACTGGTCGCCACCATTCTTTCGAAAAACAAGAAGTGATATACCGATTTCTGCGAATACCTGCAAGCTGCTTACCTCTGCTGAGCATTCAACAACCACAATCAAGCTTAGAGAAAAGGTCTCTCAAGCCAATTAGAGCTTTTCGCTATCGAGTTCAGTTTTGCATTGGGCGGTGGATTTTTGTTCGGGGCCAACAAAGGATGCCCTTGTTAGTTGCTTTGCAAGAGCTAGTTCCACCGCACTTTTTTCCTTTATTTCTTCCCTCTCGGCTTGTTTTTTTTACGAAATACACCGCGCGCGAGTTGTATGTTAAATGGTTTGGAACTCCGGGACAATGAAATGTTTATTTTCTCGCAAGCATTGGAACCTGAAGCTGCTTCACAATGACTTACGACGTTTTAAAACCTTTGCGGAGACGTGCGGGAAGAAAAAGGAAGAGCAGCCAAAAGAAGGAAATATCAGCGAGCCTTTTCTTTTCCCACGTAGCCAAAGCTTCCAAATGTAGCCAAGCTTTCTTTCGTGCGAGCGCTCGTAAACACGCAGAACGTGAAAGATGACACGTGTACTACTACGAAAGGGATGCTATGGGTATCAAAGCGATTATTCCAACGCTGAGACCGCTACAGTTCTTTTAACAAAAGAATCTGTTGCTCGCTATCAATAGCACTAGGCAGCTAATGAAAATATTTCTCATCTACCAGTTTTTAAACTAAATCTGAATTATTTTTTTACATTTATCTACCCTCATAACTCTGTGAAAAAGGTTATATTTTTATTCTTGATTGAAATTAAAACAATTACTAACAATCAATTAAGGCACTGACCAAATATTTAGCAAAATTCTACTAAGCACTTAATTTTTCCTTTAAGTACTAACAATTGTAAATAGTCTGAAGTCATTGGCGCATAAATTAGTTGATTTTTCCTCGGAGTTTAAGATGAGTTACCTCAAAAATTCTCAAATGAGACACCGTTTTACAGTAACTACGAGAAAATTATGAATATTAAATATCCATTATGATTGTTTTCAACGGCATATTTTTTAGTTGCATCAGAAATAAATTATTCAGAAACCTCGTCTACAACTGCCAGTCATTTTGTGACGAAAACGTTATAAAAGTTGACTACTTCAAGATTGAATTTGAACATTAATTTCTTTACATTTCGGTTAGCACAATGAGATGATTTTGCCCGCATTAATAGTGAGTTTGGCTTTTGCGGAGCAGCTGGAGTCATGATCTCGCAACACACGCCTGGGTGTGCGACGTGGTGCGTCGTCAACTTATCTCGGGCGACCCGCGGTGCACAAACGTCGGGCGCGTTGCATAACGCCTCCCGGCGCGCAATTCGCAATCTTTCCGGCGCGCGCGTGTTGTGTTGATTTATCCGTTTGGCTCTCCGTTTACGTGGCTCCCGCTGCAGCACACGTCAGACGCCGCAGCGACGATGATCTACGAGCCGAACCATTAATTACGCCGCCGAGTTAATTTCCTGACTGGCCATCTTTCTTGATTACCTGGTGACAGAGAGACGTACGTGTGTGCACTTGTGCGGCCACCCTATTCCTCCCCCCGAAGTGAGCGCAAGACGAGATTTGCGGCAGCTATCTCGCGCCACCCGCTGTCAAAACTTTTTGCTCGCGGCCAACTTTTACTATTTATCTTTCTTCGGGCTTCTTGGCTCAAACCGCTGCACCGCGATTCCCCTGCCGATTTGGGTATGCGTGTGTGGCGCTGTCATCCTTTAATTACATCAACAGAATGTGACAGAAAGCTGTAAACATGGAAAATAATGTCAATATGCCGTATGCAAACGAGGTATTGCACTAGAATCAAATCAAAATTTGTTATCAGAAGTTGCTTTATTACGAGAACTACTCTAAATAAACAAAAATATACTTTGTTACATTTTTGTTGTGTTCTGGATGTGAATGTATGGGGCACAGTTGCCCTGCTAATCCGTAATAAAATCATTGTGAATCTAAATTAGTAAAAGACTTGAGCAAATCGCTTATGAGCTGAAAGCGGCTGAAAGTAAGATCGACTGCCATATGGTTAAAATCAAATTTGTGGAGGATGTGAAATTGTTCAAGATACGCATCAAAATTTAATTGACTCTTATAAAGTTTAATTCTTATCATCTGCAATGCTGAAATGGGTCCTATGATGAGCGTGTCGTGTATATTTTTCAATGGAGTGCTGGACTAGCTGATTATTCCAATCTGATTGTTGTTTATAAAATGAACGCAGAGAGAGAAATGGTTTATATTTAAGATAATTTTGGAATGTTTTAGATTGTTAAAATTAAGGTTGAAAATTAATGCCTATATAATAAGTGCTTTACAATATTAGATAAAATAAAAATAAACAACCACCAAAATTTTGTTTTAGCTTGTCCGGAAGAAGCAAGAGAAATGTAAAGGGACTCTTTTAACAGCTCATTTTCTATATCTTTTGATAATTTATAGGAAATACTTCTAGTAATCCGTAAAAACTAATAAGTTATGTAAGCGCTTATATACAAATAGAGAATAATATTTATGTAATCAACTATCGAGCCATAGCTATCCACACAGGCGATGATTTTCTAAACTCGCTCTTTTTCCCTTGGCCAACTTCGACTATTTATCTTTCTTCAGAGGCTGGGACTGCCATCTTGTCTGATTCAATTACCAGCGATGCGGAGCAAAAAGTCTATTGTTTTCTTAATTATTCAATTACAAAGTTCAACAATTTAAATTTGGCGCGCAGCAGTGGTGGCGGCAACGGATAAAATAATTCTGCGCGGCTCGCCGCCACAATGAAATATTCAGCAACACTTGGGCAGCATGCCACCGCGCTGCTTAATTACAAAATCGTAACTTGACAGCCAAGCAAGAGCACTAATTTCGAAGTCTGCTTTTGGGCTCGCGCCGCCTCAGACCCGAAATTCGCCCGACCGTTGCCCTCTCTGTGCGCCTTGTGTTGTTCCTTGGCAAATTGGAAGTGCTTGCTTGCTCTGCCCAAGACTGAAGTTGACTCAACTCGGGATTTGTCGTATAAAAGGCTCCAATTCTGTTTCCACACTGCTCGGATCTCAAAAAGAAAAGTTACACGTCGAGTAAAACTCTTGTTTACTTGGTTGAACGCATTTAAATATTTGCATGCACGTTTCTAGTATTTAGAGGCTAGTCAAAATTCGAGCAGACAGATATTCTTCACGGTTGTTAAAGTGACATTTTTTGTCAATAAGGCACAAGCACAATCTGCAGTTGAACCTAGGAAAATACCGTGCGTAATCAAAAGGATGTGAGATGTGAACAGTAAAAATTCGCTTCGAAGCTGGAGGTAAAATCTAGTTTGTTAATAAATGGAATTTTCTTATATTAACATAAGTCACTGTTTTCCCTGGTCATTTGGTTCAGCTTCTGCAAGTTGAATGTTCATACATTCTCGGTTTACTTATCAAACTTCAAAAAGTTGATATTTGACATAACCCACTCTTAATGCGAAAGTTTGCAAGTCACTTAATATTTTTACTATGCTTAAGCCAGTAGCTTAACAGGACGCTCGCTGAATTTCGTGTTTAACTTTTGGCTGAAAAACACGACTGCTGTTTGCTGAGAATCTCTCCTTCCCCAAGAGTGTTTGCAATCCATTTTCGCATCTCTCTATTACACACATATCTTCATCGCGCGGGGGAGCCACGCTCCGGCGAAATGAATAATGGGAATCGTCAGCCCGACTCGCCTCATTACAAATTCGCTCATTCGCAGCTACACAGATTAATGGCGGGCGAAGGAGCAGCGCTCGCGTTTGTCGGAATCCGAGTGGGTGCGATTGACACGCGGTAAGACCACTTTATTAATGACCGAGGGCCGCCCCAACAATAAGCGCGGCGCGGAAAGCAGGCCCAGTGTAAATCACCGCAGATGTATGAATGGGGCTAAATTAAAAAGCACTTACTCTAGTTATAGGCCGCAATAAATAAGCGAAGGGGGGCTGATATTAACCTCGACCAACCCGATGTGTTAGCTGCTGCTGAGACTTTCTTAAGAACGGGCCCAAGGCTGCCCCGTATACCTGCACTTGTAACCCAATCCTACAATCACCATTTGTGCTAGGCGAAGACAAAAGCGATGCATTATATTTTACTAAGTGAGTGGTAGACAAATGATGTTTTGTTTTTATTGTTATGTATTTTTATAAATATTCATCATCACAATCAATTCAATGTTTTTTAAAAAATTAAGAAAATATGATATCACGTTAAGATTTATTAAGCTTGACGCCTTTCGTTGTGAATTTCATTTGTAACAAGGTAAATACTAAAAAATAAATTAATGCACAAAACATAAAATTTAGCCTAACTTCTGACAAATTGGTATATGTTTTTCTATTTCAAATTATTTTTGAAAGAAAATAGATAATGTATATTAAAAAATTGCCGCGGAAATTTCTATAAATAACTAGTTAAAACAAATATCTCAAAGAAAATGTGCACTACCATTTCTTGTTTTTGTTAATAACATTAAATGTTGGCAATTGGTTTGATTAAAGCCCTTCATTAAGGCAGTTCTAGCGTGTAATCTCCACGATAATATTACAAGAAATAACTTAGACGCGGCGTGTGCGTTCCACCTCAATTGCTTTCTTTGCGGGCTGTCTTACTGCCAACCCTGCTCGCCCCTGCGTTCGTTTCGCTTGCTTACGGCTTGCTGGCTATGCGGTCAGATTATTATGGAATTTGGACACGTTCGCCCGTTTGCCCCATAAACTTCAGCCTCTCGGGGTCAATAATCGCACGATGCTGATTCCATTTTCGCTAACACCCATTTCTCCGACCAACGCCAACGGACACGTGAGGGTGGTTTATACATGCACGGGATATGAAATTGCTCGCAGAAAGGAAAATAAATCGCAATACCAGATAGGATATATCAAAACCTCGTCAGATCTGACATTTCTTTTAATTGAACAAACGGGAGAAGATTGGAAATCATCAATTCAATTGACAGCAAAGTGCCTGGAGCGCTCATCTTTCAAACCGCGCTCGCTGTTTATATTTCATTAGCAAACGCTGATCGCCTAGTTATTGGCTCATAATTTTCTACCCCGAATACACATTCGCAGAGATAGTTGAATAGTTGGCTAACTCATAAACACGTTCGGTGCCAATTAATTGGCCGAGTGGAGCTGCATGCTGCAGAAAGTTTTGCCATTTCGCAGTGCCTGCACACGGAATTAATTTCATGCCACCAATAAAACAAGCACGGAGAGCAGTCCATCCGTCAGTCATACTGCAATTAAAGTTGCTTGTTTGCTTTCCATGTAAACCGTGCCTCGCTGGGGATGTGTCAAACAGCAATTGGTTTCTGTGCCACAAAAGAGCAAAATGTCTTTCCAACGACATGTCCGAAACATGGCTAAATTTCAATTTCCCATCAACTGTCTATATGCAGATAGACTTGACATATGATATTTCTTAGTTTAAATGCTATTTTATTAACAACAAAAATTGTATGAATAAAAATCTGAATTTTCAGGTGAAAATTTTAGATATTTTTAATATAAAAAATTTTCTCAACAAAGCCGTTGAAATCTTATTCTATTGTTTTACGTTTATCTATGTTTTTATCTGTTATTAAAAATTAAGAGCATATTTACCAAAAATTGTACTAATCTACCCAATCTATACCAATTTCAGATACGTTCACTCACGGCCCTCAAGCCCGGGGTCAATGAAATTTATATAGTCGTCTCGCTCAAGAAATTTGGGCAGTACATGCTCGTATTAAACGCCTATTACAGGTCGCGTGGTTGCAACACACGCGAGATCCATGAACGGAGATGGCGTATTAATTGCTTTTGGGTCAGGGACGACGGCGAGGGCGGCTCGTGAAAAGTGATTGACAGTGGGCGCCGACTCGGCCAGATTAAAACAACATTGAGTGATGTGATTGCAATCTGTGCAGCCCACTCCACAGGCAGAGGAGGGAGGGCGTGTGTTTGAACGCACCCTTCTTCATGGGAATGATCCGCCACTCGATCCGTCCGGCTGACTGACCAAACAGACAAGACTTAATTAATAACGTGCGAGAGAGGCCGCGCGGCTTTGCTGCCCTGCTCACATCCTGCGACTATTGGTTCCGGATTGATTTGACTGTGCTTTTGATTGTCAATTTGCTCGTTGTGTGCTGCTCAGCCTCAGTTCCATTGAAATTGGAATGAAACGGTGATAGCTCAAAGCCTTATTTTATCTTGCAGTTGTTTGCGACAGTAATTTGTTATTTGCACAAGTGTATTAGAATTCATTCACTATCACTATAATCTCCCCACACACACAATAAATATTTTTAAACAAAATTAATTAAACGCACTAGGCGCACACAATTTAAATTTTACTCAGACATCAACCTAATTTAAATATAAAATGAAAATAATATCAACATGATAATATTCAATGTACTCCTACAAATTTATATGAATCCCTTTTTATTAATTTTTGTTCAATTTTTACTTTTAAATTATTTTCAAATTTTTGAATGCTTTTTATTTGTTTCTAGAACTACGGAAAATGAAAATTTGAAGAGGAAAAATATCTCATCAGTTTTTGTTACCGGACAGTAGATTTTTCAAATTGCTCCATAGGATTTTGAATAATCTACCGTTGAAAGTAATGGGCTATATATATGCACCAAAATTTTAAAGCAGAAACCAAATCAAAAAGATATAATATATATGATTAGCAACGAGTCTATGTAAATTTCACAAATCACCCTCCTTAGGACAAAGCTCCATCTTTCAAGTCTCAGAAGCTCAAAATCGTTGTTCTGGAAATTTCCCGTATTCTAATAAGTAAATCGCCTTGTGTGTTTTTTTATTTACTTTGTTCAAGTATTAATCCATATTCTCTTTGATTATTATGAGCTGAAGTCTTTCCTCTAGCAGAATGCTTCAAAATATTTAATATGAAATTATATACCTGAGAGATATTATTTGTAGGTTTTGATATTCCGTTGAGCGTGTCTCTAACTCACTCTCCAATCATCTCATCATTACTTTCCACTTGCTTCCTTGAACGAACAAAAAGTCTGTCTCTCTGCTGTTTGTATACAAGGTTTGATATTACTTGTTCCCTGCTCATTACCGGAGCAACTGAATCGCTGCTGTTTCGAAACACATCTCAAGAATCCGTCTCTCTGCAACAAAGAATCGGATGGTCATTAATAAGGATAACGACAGGCTCGTGGCCATTTTTTCTTCTGGTCAGTGCGTGACAAAGAGGATGAAGCAAAAACCAACAAGTGTCCTTGAACCGAGCAGGTAAATAATTCCGTCGCTCGCACTGGGTGAGCAAGACAAAGAGGCAGGGACAAGAGCACTTCGCTACCACTAGAGCCAGAAATATGTATGGCAACGTTGAGTCGCTCGCACGCTGACCGAACACAACTAACGCCTAGGGAGCCTAGGATTGGGTATATCAACGCCCTCATTGACTGATAACAACCGTTTTTTGCACTCAGCACTTGAAAGGCAAGCTTAAAAGATATTTTGTGTCGTCCATTTACGTAAATATTGCAATGTTATATATTAAATTATTTCAAATGCAAAGCTTATTCAAAGAGTGTCACGTTTATAAATTTTGTAAGATCATAGAGGGCGTGTCATATAAGTTATATTATAACATTTTAATAGTTTGGCCTGATTTTGTAAATTTAAAATTAAATCATCAACCTGAAATGCAAAAATATTTCAATGGGATTACCATAATGAATGAATTAATTTATTAAACGCAACTATATGCGTGGAACACTAATCCTGCAATCAATTGTATCAATTTTTACAATTCTTTGCTGCTTCTCTTAAACTAATTATTTTTGTTTAACATTTTAAAACATGATACTTTTCCCACCGTTCACCACAAAATGTACATTTAGTAATATCTTGGGGATCATAATGATACATTTGATTGAAACAGATCAAAAAATAGTGTTATCCATGACATGCAAATCGATTAACATGTCAACCTCAAAATTTGGTCCCCTCACTGCAAGTCAGGGGTGAGAGAATCCCACCCCGCCGCATGTCACTGCTGTGTGGTGCGAAAAAGTCACCTTTGACACCCTAGACATAGTGAGATGCAGCGCAATGAGATTTTCTCACCCCTGACTTGCAATGCTCCAATTTCCATTTAACATTGTTGAATTACCATATAAGGCATGTTTAATTATAATGAATTTAGTCCAGATATTAATTACTGAACAGGTTCGAAAGGATGTTTTGGAACTAAAAAACTGCCATGAGCCGGGTACGCAGCACGGTATTTTATATATCATCATCATCAACGCGAAAAAATATGTTTCAAATGATTTCTTCCAATTCAATATCAGTCTCCTCGGACTTCCATAGTCAACTAAGTGCATTCAAGAAATTGCGGCATGCTTCCACCTCAATTGTGAAAGCTACCAGAGCTATTACATCCAACTGAGCTTTTGCACAAGTTTTGCAAATGCACCGGTGTTTTCGAAAGCGTCGCAGACCACTAATCTCAATTAGATGAACGCAACTGAGGAGGTCGTCTTCGCCCTTTGCCCTATCTCTTGCTCTGTCTTGCTCCAACTTAATTACAAGTTGCCACGTGCAGGTGCAGAAGGAGTCGGAGAAAAGTGCCAGACTTTGCGAATGGAGCGCGTTGCATCAGCAGTTGCGGCTCAAGTAGAGAAAAGCCGTTTGCCGTTGGAACGTGAGTGCTTTTTCTGCTGCGTTGCGTGCAAAGTATTAATTAACCACAGCGGCTCGTTTTCGTGGCGGCCGAGTCACACAATTATCGACACCAGAAACCGTGTCATCATCAAACGAGGCCTAATTAGCAGAGCACTGTAATTACGGCCCGCGCGTCCTCAAGAAAGCGGGTCAGAATTATGGCGGCAAATTTCACTTTTACAGAGCGGTGGCCGCCGGGGGTTTGTGTTTGTGTGCGCGGTCTCCCCAGCGAGCGTAAATCAGAACGCGGGGGCAACTCCATTAAGCATATATAAAGGGCCAGTTTTGGGGACAAGCAGGCGAGCAACAAATTTATGACTGGAGCTGCCTTTGGTGAAAGGACCGCGCAGCCTTCCGTGTAATAAAGTGAGCCAGCCGTAAGCCACTTTGGAATGGCTTAGCCGCGCCTTAGCTGCATGTGTGTGTGTGCCATGTATATTCCACACCGAGCGCGACGATGAGACAAGATCTAAGCACTAATTTGCCGCCGCAATTTTCACCCTTTTGCAGGAGACGTTCATGCTCTCAATTAAAAGCGTGTGAATACACGCAATAATTGGCGATAATCAGCTAAGCGCTTTTGTTATACTTGGTATAACGAGTGGCGCAGGATCAAAAGGGTTGCGGATTATCTTGATGGAGTCAGTCGAGAGCTCAAATGTGTGTCTCAAGTGGTGCTAGAAAATCTACGTGCTCTTTTTCGAAAAGCATTACAATAGTAGTAGAAGTTTTAGTATAGTTAATTCCTGATTTATTTTATTTTTTCTTTTTAATTTTGTGGTTGAAATTCGTTCTCATTCATTTCCAGAACATCAGCATATTTAACAATACTCGTTCTTTATAAATTCTCATCATTGTTTTTAAATAATATACTTTTTAATGAAACGCTAGATTTTGTAACTTGATGAGGTTTATGCTCGATAGTTCACCCATGATCTTGAACGAGATACGCGTTGAGCTCGGAATTGCCGAACGCAATTATCATCCCATATAGGCATTAAACATTGTAATGTCTCTTTTAGCAAGGTGAATCTTACGGTGATTAATAAAATACCTGTAGAAATTTTAAGGTGACGATCACTGTTGATTGCTAGACTATCAGGTGAAATTAAAAATTTAAGCTAGCGGTTCCTCTGGTTTCCTTGACTAATCAAGAAAATTATCGACTAATAATTGAAGAATTAACTAAAGCAGATTTAGCTGATTAAGCAAGATCATGCAGTAAACAAAAGCAGAATGGATCGGTTTCAATACGTATACTGCGTTAATCAAGAATCTCAATACTTGTGCATGTGATTTTACAAATAAATATTCTTTTCCCGAATTCGCGCGTTTAAACTTTGTGTGTCTTTCACTTTGTGTCCTTTAGGCACTTCTTCGCGGCTTGGTTGTGTACTCACAATTTAGATGACATTTTTACGTGTGATAAGTTTGTTGGTCACTCACAGATGAGTTGGCTGTGCTCTTGCTGCCTGCTGCTCGTACTAGCTTTGCAGGCGCTACTGTCTTCTGCTGGCGCGGAAATGTTCTTACATTTCATTATAGCTTTTTATTGAGGCATTAACTTTTAAATGTATATTTGGTAGAAATAATGTTAAAAAGTGTTACATACCAATCAGCTCTAGTTTAAATCTTCGTCATCTGGCGACTAATATAAAGGAGATAATAATTTCTTAATGAATTTTCAAACTTATAGCTTTAATCGAATCAAAACGGTTCGATTAGTTTGTAGTGTCTGCAGAAAATTTCGAGTTAATTGTCAATGATTATTGCTGCAAACACCAATAATTTCAGTTTTTACTTTAATTTGCACCTTAAAGACACTGGTTATTTGAATATCTCAGCATATAACGAAACTTGTAAACGTTGAAGAAAAGAATCTCAAAGATTTTTTAGTGAATATAATATAAAATCTTCTTCTACAGCAGGGAAAATTTTCTGAATTTTTCCTCCCGGTACAAAATTGTTCATCTGCTCTATATTTAGCCGTTAAACTGAGAGGCAATGAGGTGGCGTGCACCCGCAGACAGATTGCCAGACGCAAAATGCAAACAGCGAGACACAACAATGCGGCCTCTGCGTGCTTTATACTTGCGTGCACGATGACTACGATGATGGTGTTGTTTGAGCGTAAACACGGCCCACGTTGCTTTGCTGCGGCAGCTTGCAATTTGTCGGGAAATTAGCTGCTTCTCAAGAACGGCGTGCGAAACCACAAGAAAGCAGTGCGTCTCGACATTGTTGTGCTGTGCTTGGCAAATTTGAGCCGCTTGCACCTCTCGGCACCAAAGGGAACAGAGGCGAGACGCAGATGAATAGAATTGAGAATTGGTACGCGCAGTGTTATGTCCCGCAGGTGGTGCTTTCGCCTTTCCAGAGCCTCCTGCTGCGATGGCAGGCAAACAGCATCATTTAGTCTTTTTTCTTTGCTCAAAATTCGATAGTTCAATTAACCCTTAAACAACGTTATAAAAACTATAAAGCTAGCAAATTAATCTATATTTTTATTTTGTTAATGGCTCTTTAGGCTGATTTTGAGGATACGTTTGGAATGAAAATTTATAGTTAAATTGATCCAAATTTATATCATTAAATCAATTGAAACAAATCTGTGATTTAGAATCTTATTCATAATTAAATTGAATAAAAACAGTTCCAGGCAGTTAGAAAATTGATCCGTTTTGAGGTGGGAAACTATAAATATATATTGAAGAGAACAATATAATTCCGTTCTGATTTTTCATCAAAGGGTGAAGCGCTGTGACCTCATCTTCAATTCGCTGTTAATTTTTGTCAAATATAAATGTGGAATTTGTCTTTTAGCCGTTTTAATAGTCACAAGTTTAAATATCAAAATCACAAACAACAGATATGATTCCGGCCAGGTGTATCCAGGAGGCCTTGCTGTCGCCCTTCTTGCTACGATCGCATCGCAATTTCTGCCCTAGGGACAAACCGTGAAGTCCTCCTCCGTCTCTTCTCTGTTCTTAACAAACTAATCAGCAGACGGATCGCAGTTGAAGGTGGCCGACAACCCGCTTTAGGCAAATAATTTTCCCCTATACTACGCACTACTTCTTGTGCCTGCTACCGCCGATCCACTTCCTCTCTGCAGAATTTATCGAATTGTTTTGGCACCCACCTCTAGCTAGTTGTGGATGAGACGGCAGGTGCGACGCAATATCGAATTTCCGCTGCGTACGTGTGGCTGATAGTTGCCTCCTTTGCGATGCGTTGTAATGCACACCTATGCTATTTTAGCAAGTATAAATTAGTTTTCACTATAAATAGTGCAATCAAATAGGTAATTAAATCGAAGGACAACCATCAGCCAAAACATCTCCATAAAAGAGTGTTTTCATCCAGTGACGCTTGTTTTGTGTTTTTAAGATAGAAAGTAAACAAACTGCCTGTGAAATACAAATAACCGAATTAGACGCGCACATCTAGTTGTTTGTCTAAACAGCATATATTAACACCAATGTAAATTTATGACCGAGAGAGAGGGTGACCGACCTTGGTAACAGGACCCTGTGTACTGGGGAACGTGGAGAACAAAGAAGGATAATCATTAGTGAGTGAACCAATGAGTGTATCTTGTAAATAGCAAGACTCAACTATTGGTTATTTTTATTTAATTAACCAATCACATTAAAAGATTAAAAGGATTTCGGACGTGAGAAGGTCGGCGTCCGAAAGGAAAAGATCAGTCTTTCGAGACACCGGAGACTTAGAAGTCACATTATTTGTCTTCTTAGTTCGTCCAAGTGCAGTGAGTCTTTGTCGCACCCATTCGTTTAACCTGTTAGTCGTCATATCATAGTATTATTTGTTTATTCCTACTGTCATAGTTACAAAAATACATAAAATTAAGACATGGTAAGAATGGGCCAACAAATGCTAGCATAAAACTGCAAAAACGCTTGAAAACAAAAGTTATCTCACGCCGCACTGAGCCGCAAATCACATTATTAATCACACGCTAATCATCATCACAATGCACTCGCCACAAGTAGCCTTTGCAGAGCTTTGGAAATTCCTCCACCGTGCAGTCCTTTAATTCGGGCGGCAAGTCGTTCCACGGCGTTACCACCCTAAATGAAAACGCTCGCTGACCGAACACACTCCGCGTAGGCGGCGGCTGCAGACGAGCATGGTGGTTGTTCACATCGCCTCGCAACTGGCGACGTTCTGTGATGCGAGCGCGCACGTCAAAGTCAATCGCTCCTCCCTGGCATCTCTTGAAGAAATTCAGGTCCGTGTACTTGAGGTGCATCTCGAACGGCATGATGTTTGTTTCTTGCGGTGGCAGTTTAATCAAATTATTAATGTATTAGTATGCGTAATATGTAATATTCAATATGAAAAATGCGCTTGCGATCTATTTTATTGAAAAGACGCATCGATTGGAACCTCCGCAGAGCCCTAATTGCAATTCAGAGTTTGATTAATAAGATTCTGGAAGCAGACTTACGAATTTCGGTCGTTAATCCTCCCTGGCTGCTAATCTCCACTGGAATCTGCAAAGTGGCAATAAAGCATCGGGATTTAATCAGAGCTTTTGGTGCAGCGTGTGTGCTGATTTTCTAATGATGCCGCCAAGTGCAATAAATTATCCAGATTCGAGTTAAATATAGATAGAGAAAGAGAGAGAGAGAGAGAGAGAGAGAGAGAGAGAGAGAGAGAGAGAGAGACTGCGGGGCGGCAGGCAGGACACATTACGCCGCCGAGAATGGAAGTACGTTTCTTGCACCAAAAAGCTTTAGTGAGTTATTACACGGGCCCGTAATTTGCTTGTAAGTGTCTTGGTATAAAGCCGGCCGGCTCTGCTCTGCACCAGTGTGTTCCAGTTTTTGCTCTTTCCTCGGCTCCCAGTGTATTACGTCCGTGAAATGCTCGCTCTCTTCGAATCCACTCTGCGCTCGGCCGCCCTTGCATTATGTCCGAGCGTGTGTGCATGTTCTAATGGCGTCGGATCGCCGCTTTGATTTATTGCCGCCCAGATTCCGAATTATCTTCCGCCACTCGTCCACCCTAAAAAATGTGTGCGCAACCACGCAATCAGTCTGGTTGAATTAATTTGCGTTTTGATGGCAATTAAACAAACGGACAAATTTTTGCACAAAGTGCGTGGATAATATGTTCTAGACACATGTAAATAATGGCCAAAACGGTGGAAAATTATTTATCCTGCGACATAAAATTACAGCGCTCATCACCAAACCCTGAATAATATTTTGGCATGAATTGGCATGAATTGAAGGAAAGGAAATTATACAGTACAACGACACATTGAAATACAATTATTCTAAACCAATCAAAGATTTTTGGAATATTCTAAATTTTATACTCACCTATTCACAAAAAAAAAAATGAAAAAAATCAATCTTTGTCAAAATGTAGACAATGGAGGTTGGTTGTTCCATATTATAAACTAACTGACGCATTTCATTTTTAATTATTATAGAAGGAAGTTTCACAGCAACGAGGATGAAGGTTCATTTAATCATAATTTGGACAAAAATCAATTTTGCGACATTCTTTTAAATAGTAATTCAGAGTTAGTTCAATAATTATTGCTATAGAAACGAAAAAAAATCACGGATTCCAGTCCCAAGTACTGTGGACGCCAGTGGGAAATTGGATATTATAATCGTTACTTATTGTTAGTTAGCAAACAAATCGGGCACAATAATTATTTAATCATGTTGTTTTCAAAGGATTTCATTATATTTTAATCTTTCCAGCTAATCAACACAGTGTATATTATTAAAGGAAATCAATTCAGAATCGAGTCAAGCCTGGCTGAAATGCCAACCTTCATCGCCTTCAATCGCTTCTGACTGTCGCGTATACGGCACACTTGTTTGTGTAAATAGTGGTTTTGCAAACGCATAGCCAGCACATCAAAGTCCAATCAAAAAACGCTGCGGCTGCTGGCAATGGCAGGAATTTTTACGCGCGCCGTAAAAAAGAGCGACGTGTGGCCGCGACGGACGAAATGTGTATTTTTATTCATGAATTTGATATCACCCCCAGTCCCTTTCGCTTCTCTCTCTCTCTCTCTCTCTCTCTCTCTCTCTCTCTCTCTCTCTCTCTCTCTCCCCTTTCCACAAATAGTGTATGCAAGCGTGCAGGAGAGCTAGCTGGAAAATCGGTACATCCTCAATGGCACAGATAAAAAAGCCGAATCCAGAGCTACATCACAATTTCCTCTTGAATTTTCCCATGCTGCTGCGGCCCTGCTATTTGCATTTACTCTCCGCTGGCAAACGCTTCCTCCGCAGCACAAACACACACACGCACGCACAGCGCAGCGAATGCCGCGCGCTTTGCATTGATTTCGAGTCCTTTTCAATAAACCACCATTCGAAGCGGAGAGCAGACCACCCGAAGTATAAATATACGCGCACGTCCTTCGCAAGTAAAACAAACGCAAGCCGATTTACACCAGTGAGTTGTAAAAACTATTTACTTAGTCCTTGTTGCCAGCGTGTGTAGTGTGTACTACGGTATTTTTCCGTAACACAGTTCAAACATTTGTTTGGCAAAATATTGAACCTCCTGTGCTTCACGTTTAATTAATTGATTATTTCGATCACAGTATGTATTTAAGTTTTTTGTATATTTGAGAACTACGTTAAAGAACAGGGCAACAATTTCCATATTAAATAATTTAGGCAGCTTAATATTTTATAACAATAGACTATAATTTTCAACAATGTTTCCACGTATATTTTTTAAGTCTTAATTCCTTCTCTAAAAACTTTCTTAAAGCACAGAATAAAGGCATTTCAAACAAACTGCATAATTGCTCAAATTACGATTGGTTGTAATAATGTATCTGTTTAGCAAGGTGATTAATATGGTGATTAATAAAATAACTGTAAAAATTAAAAGTTATCCTCTAGTGTTCTTGACTATCCGAGGCGATTACCGATTATTAATTAAAGCAGATTAAGCAGGATCGTGCATAAACGCAGAATGGATATAGGTTTAAGTTGACGTGTATTGTAAAAATCAAATATTCTCAATAATACTTGTGCATTATGATTTACTAATTAATATTATTTTCCGAATTTGCGCGTTTTAATTCGTATGTCCTTCACTGTGTGTCCTTTATGCACTTCTTCGCGGTTTGACTGTGTACTCACGGTATAGGTGACCTCTGCGCTGTTGCAGAATTGTTCATGCAGTGTCCTTGTGGTTACTTAGCTGAAGATAGTAAAGATAGTGGCTGTCTTGCAGACCTTTCCTGAGTAGGAGCAGGAAAGTATTTCTGTCCATTTGGATTGCTGACGCAAACATAGGAAAACCCAAAAAAAACTTATGCCCAGAACTCACTACACCTGATTGCTCAGAGTCTGAGGCCTCAGTTAGCACTTTCACTTCACTTTTGGACGGACTGAGAAGATAGAAGTGATTTCCTAGTCTCGGGTGTCTCGGAAGACTGACTTCTTCCTCTCGGACGCCGACCTTCTCTCCTGCACGTCCGAAATCCTTTGAACTTGATTGGTTAATTAAATAGCCAATAGTTGAGTCTTGCTATTTTCCAGATGCACTCATTGGTTCACTCACTCATGAATGTCTTACTTTGTTCTCCAGTACACAGGGTCCTGTT
The DNA here is from genome assembly GCF_949628265.1 of Cloeon dipterum. Taxonomy (NCBI): domain Eukaryota; kingdom Metazoa; phylum Arthropoda; class Insecta; order Ephemeroptera; family Baetidae; genus Cloeon; species Cloeon dipterum. Next base: position 24,022,867 of record NC_088787.1, read on the forward strand.
GCCAGGGTCGGTCACCCTCTCTCGGTCTGGTGTTATTATGCTGTTTATTTATTTATTTATACAAACAACTAGATGTGAGTGTCAAATTCGGTTCTTTGTAATTCACAGGCAGTCTGTTTTGTCCACCTATCTTAAAAACACAAAACAAGCGTCTCTGAATGAAAACACTGTTTATTGAGATGTTATGGCTGACCCAGTTGTGTTTTTCATATCTCTGTATGCCAAGCAAAATTGATCATTGCACAAGTATTGAGTTTAGTTTTTATTATTGATTATCCATTGATTTCTTCTAATCAACTTAATAACTTTCCATTCCATTATTAATTGCAAAAATTTAATATTATACCTGCTACAAAATAATATATTATATATAAATGGTGTAAGATTATTTCAGTTTTGAAGATTTTTGTTTAAAACGTTTAAAATGAAGACAAATTAGGATGCTGCACTAATAGTAGCAATCGCAAAATATTTTTCCATTGTGTGACAAGCCTTCCAAATAAATTGTCATATAGATCTCCCATCACACATCGGCGACATCCATAATATTCAAAAGCGAACACTCAATTTTAGTGTGTGTGTGTGTGGGGGGGGGGGGTGGGGGGAGCGATCAAATTGAGTGCGGTCCGTTTATCTGGAAGGACTGGCAAAGCAGCGTCGAATGCTGCTGGCTAGGAGCGGCACTTGCGTCTCTCACCCGCCCGCTCTTTGTTTACGGTCCCTCGGGGACTATATGACTCCTTTGAGGTAGATAGCCGCCTGCTTTCACGCAGAAAGCCAGATTTTATCAGCAAGCGTCTTAGTGTATTATAATTGGACCGCCCGTAAAGCACAAAAGACAGGGCGGAAAACCAGTTCTTTTCTGCTCCTATGAATCTTCCACAATGGGTGGTTAACTTGGAAAGCACATTAATCATAGCCCAGCGTTCTATAGGAGCGTTAGTTTTTTGTTTGACCTGTGGTTTTCAATATTAAATAAAAGTACAGTTCTTCATTAAAGAAGATTGGTAGATGATAGTTCTGTGGTGTCTGATCGTCGTGCTGGATTTAACATTATCAAATTATTTAGTGGATGACAGATAAGTTTTGTCACTATTTCAAAATGTCAATGACGAAAGTGACAAAGAAAAAATATTTACGCATTATGTAAATAATTTATAAAATAAAATGAATTCTGAACCTAATAAAAACATTTAGAGGATTATAGAGAGTAAATAATCGTATAACTGTAAATACAATTGGTGAATTCGTAATATCGTTCTCTGGCATGGTAAAACCATTGGGGAATTTAACTTAAAAAATAAAGCATTCTGTGCTTTTGAAAGACTCGACGATTGTTGGAGCGAATAAACACTATTTCAGCGATAGCTGATGCACTGCATAATTAATTTTCTCGATTCAATGCATATGTGTAACAAATGAAATGAATGGATTAATTAGCTATTACTTCACAACTTGTGTTCTGTGCTTGGAAATCAATTCACGGTAGAGCGCAAACAACAGTCGCGGATTAAATTCAATTTTAAAACAGGCAAGCAATCGAACGTTGTTGAAAACGCTTTTCAGCGACAGGATGGGGAATCAATCAATCCGTTGACACGTCCGTCACTGGCGTCATCAATAATTTCATTAATTATTTGTTATTTTCTCGTTTGAGCCAGACTCAAATATTCAGCGTTTCGGATTAATCGCGTTATAAACGTAATCTGCGGAGCGTCCGTCGTGAAACATTAATTAATTACTCAGGGGGCCCTGGGCAATTGTCGCGCGGTGTAACAATGGCCGTACCACTGCGTTCCCTGCACACCAGGATAATTACCGTGCAAATTGCTGCGCTAATCGCCCTTCTTTTGATTCAAAGAAGCACGTTCTCGCCGAATAATGAGAGCATTAAGTCTCTGTTGGCTCTCAACACCGCGCTGTAAAATTCGCTCCGCCGGAAATAATTGCTCCAGTGTTAATATTTCAACTGTAATCCAGCCGATCATTAATTAAAGAGAGACTTTACTTAATGAAAAGTCCATATGATGGATTGATCAGCGTCTAGAAAATGTAACTACTTCTTTGCTGCCAATGAATGAAAATATTGCACTCATTTATTGTTAAGTTTAGCTGGGTGTGTCATGTAAAGATATCAATCAATCAAGGTTTTATTAAACACATTTCGTGTACAACAATCGTATCATTATTATCACTTATTTTTAGAAATATAATTAGCAGTCTTAGCTACTTGTGTCAAACTAGATTGGTTCATATCACAGTTAAAAAGGTGGTACAGCTCCATACTTTTTCCACAAAGTTCACAAACACATGTTGGCTTCGCTACGCTGTGGTACTCTTTGGTTTGGCATAGTACAAAATGAAAACCGTGACAAGCGTGTCTCGTGATTACATGTCTGTTAGCGTAGCATGCTGTCTTCCAGGTCTGGTTGACCATAGCGGGCGTGTCGTAAAATTCCGGCTCTATCTGAGAGAATTTAAACAATTGATTTTGAATAAATTTACTAGAAGTTGGAGTCTCAGGCAGTGAAAATCTGGACATTAAGTCCTTGACAAAAAAGTCAGTGTCAGCCAGTTTGTAGGTCAATCTAGATTTCATAAACTTGGAGAGGCCCAATGCTTTTTTCAGATATCTCGACTTAACGGATTCTAATTTTATTAGATCGTGCAGCGTAAGATACGGCCACATTGCTTGAATGCCGTAGCTGGCGATAGGCGCCACGGCCAGGTCAAAGAGCTTAAGGGCCGTATTGACAGACGATTTTGAGAGGGAGGTCAGCTTAGCCGTGGCAAATATGGCGGCTCTAGCTTTTTTGGACATATGAGTAGAAAAGGAACGACCGGAGGACTGAAAGGTGACTCCCAAATAGGTAAATTCAGGGACAAATTCAACTGCCTCATCATTTACCACGAAGGAATCAGTCTTCCTAAGCCTCCCGCGTCCCTTATTTCTGAATTTAACAATTTTGCACTTGTCAAAGTTTAACTGTAGACTCCTCTCCTGTAAGTATTCGATTAGTATCAAAGTGAATTGCCTGAGATCCTCTAAATTATCAGAAAGTAAGGCCATATCGTCAGCAAAAAGTATTAGTTTAACATTTGGCACCTTATCCAAAATAAAATTAATGTCAGCAATTGCGAAGATAAATAGAAAGGGCGAAATACTGCCACCCTGGCGCACACCATTTGACTGAACAATTGACTCAGACTTAGAAACTCCATCTTGGACAACCAGATAATTTGAGTCTAACATTTCACCCAGAAGGCTAAGCTCACTGAGAGAAAATTGACAGGTCCTCACTAACTTATCAAAGACGAAGCCTCTGTCGATAGAGTCGAAGGCTTTCTTGATGTCCAGAAAAAGGGTGTACAATGGCTTATTATTCGTATAAACTACAGAATTTATTTCGTCCATGAGGATCTGTACGGCATGCAAAGTAGACCTCCCTCTCACAAAGCCAAACTGATTCGACGGGATGGACCCAATGAGCCGAGAATAAAGCCGATTGTTCAAAATACGGTCCAGTAAATTGTACAACGAGCAGCAGACACTTATACCCCTATAGCTATTCACATCAGAAACGCTACCCTTCCCCTTGTACAGCAATTTTAAATTGGACGTTTTCCAAGCATTAGGAAACGAGCCCAATTCAAAACAATTATTGAGGAAAGCAGTCATCTCGTCAGGAATAGCCAGCCACAAGTGCCTAACCGCCGCATTGCGCAACTCATCCGGACCGGGGGCTTTTTTGTTCTTCATAGCTCTGAGCGCCAACTCGACTTCAGCCTGCATGAATGGAATATGTGCAACTTCGCTTTCGTAATGCATCAGTCTGGATTTTAAGTTTAAGCTGTCATTCTGCCCAAGTCCTCCCACGTTGAAAAGCCCGCCCAAGAACTGCGTCCAATTGTCCATGCTAATGTCATTGGACACCGAACTCTGGCAGCTGCCCCTCAACCTGAGAATCCTGTAGCAGCGGCTTTCCGCCTCGTTAATAATTTTTTCATCGAGGTGCTCTTGATAGCTGGTCTTTTTTATTTTGCAAAGCTTACGATAGGCGGCTTTCTCAGCTGACAGAGAATTTAGCGTACTAATTTGTTTTTCTAAGGGCAGGGAGCAGAATTGGCTAGAGTCGGCCAACTTTCTCAGGGTTAGGAGCGTCTGTTTGAGAGTGAAGCACTCTGTATCATGCCACGGCTGGCCTCTCTTTTTAAAAACAGTCTCACGAGTTTCTGTAGCATCCTCAACAAGTCTCAGTAAACTGCAATAAAATTCATTGACATCCTGATTATACAAAAGCTCATGCAGGAAGGGTCTGGCTTCTTTAACACTTGAAGCTAACTGTTCTGGATTCAAATTGCGTTTGATTCGATTTACTTCTGTGAGACTGTTGTTTGCAATATGTGGCACTTCCATCTGCACGCACACCAGACTGTGCTTTCTTAGAAAACTATCTATAACTCTAAATGATTTATTTTTGATTTTACATCCACAAAGTATAAGATCCACGACGCTAGAGCCATTTTTTGCGGTATAAGTGCTTTGCAAAGGGAGAGAGTTCATTAATTGAAGATTATTCAACGAAATAAAATCTAAGATTATTTCTCCCTTTCCTTTCTTCTTGTCTAAGCGGCAGTTGTAGTCCCCTGCGAAGATTACACTCTCAAGATTTAAAATGTGCAAAAGGGACTCATTAAGCTCGTCCCAGACTTCGTCTGGGGACATGAGTGGATTGAAATAGGATGCTACAATGCTCAAATCAGGAAAATTTAAGATAAGAGAATTATCTAAGATTATGTAGCTATTAAGGTTACCCAGACTCGGCCGGAAAAATACGGACACGCCGCGCATAGGTCTCCCAGAGCGCTGTTTCGAACCAAATAGGTTTTTACAATAGAAATTCGGGATTGCAAATTCTTTTAACAGAAAGGTCTCAGTCAAGATTATAATATCAAATTTTCGAAGAAAATTTACGTCGAGAAGGGGGAACACATTTTTAAGTCCCTCGATGTTCCAAAGAAGCAGAGAAAGGTTTACACTTAGCTGGTTCTCGTGCTGCCCTTGGTGTCCCTGTTTTTTCCCGTCAGCGGCGCCTTGCCGGCAGCAGGCATCTCAGCTGGCTGGGTGGCTTTCCTTTTTGGTCTGAGCACTCTTTTCAGCTGGGCTGGACTGTTGCTGATTCTGGGTGCGGCACTCTTCATGCTATTGGAAGTTCCCAAAGCGTCATCTTTTATCCGAAAGAGAGCCCCTTCGGCAACAAGTGCCTCAGGGGCAGGAAAGTTATTAACATCACCTGAGGGGTAGGTTGTTGGGGTGGGGCCGGACGCACAGGAAGATAGAGCCCCTGTCACAACACAGGCCTTCGGATGGCGTCCGGCGGAACCACCCGTTGAGGTCGTGACAGTAATTTTAGCAGCTTTTAAATCAGGGTTGGCACTGCTACGCCAGGGGGCGGAGGGGGAGGGCTGCTCCACGTCAGACTCTGGGCCCGAACCGTCCTCAAAGAACAACTGGCATCTCCTCTTACAGTCATTGTAGAGGCGCTCGCTGGCCGGGACTCTGCAGCTGCGGCCACGTGTCGAGATGGGTCTGTCGGGCGTAAGAGTCTTATCAGCGCAGGCAGGTGAATCACCAGCCAACGAAACATTGGCAGGTGAAAAGCTAAGAACAGGCTCACCTGAGTTACTGGCCGCCAGGGTGGGACTGGACACAGAGGGGGAGGTGGTGGCCCCCGATGTCGCAGTGATGCCCTCCCCGTGTCCAGCTGATCCACCCTCCACAGCGGCTTCAGGAGCTCGAGCGGTCTTACGGGCGCCGCTAGGCCAACTTCGCTTCGGGGCCACCGTTCTCTGCTTACGCTGCTGTCTCTCTGCGGGCTGCGTGAACACGAGGACATCAATGTCCTTTCCAGCAAAGGCCTCCTCAAGCACGCCGCGCACCCAAGGCCAGGGGAGACGGTCAAGACCAGCGCCTATACGGGGGATCGAGAGTGTCGACACCTTCGCCTTGGCACACCGCCGCGCCAGCTCGAAGACAGCTGCACGGAAGTCGTCTGGCAGGGGTCTGCAGTGGGCAGAACGAGGTTTCGTTACCAGGTGGAAGATGAGCCGGTCCTCTTTGTCGCATACAACCTGAGCGACCTCGCCCGGGCGCAGGCCAAGGGACTGCAAGTACCCTTGGAAGCCAAATCTCCTCTTGAAGGTAACTGCCAGCCCAGCCCCCATCAGGAAGTCGGCTCCGACGCAGTGTGCCATGGCTGACTGCGGGGGGGCGTCGGTGAAAAGGTCGCCAGCGATTGTGAAGATTTGAGCCGGAGCTAACGTCATCCTCGAATCTGGTGCAGTTTTGTCAGGTTGGCAGCGGGACGAATAAGTTTTGTTTTCATCAGCCAGCATGTCTCTTCTGGGGCTCTGTCTGGTCACCGCAGTCGTCATCTGGCCACTAACAGAATTTTTAATAAATTGCATGTCGTTGAGAACCTTGTCCATCTTAAGATGCAGTCGCTCGAGCTCTCGATCACGCCTCTGGCAGCAGCACGCTGGCCCGGCCTCCGGGCATAGGCGGCTCGCACTTGAGTAAACACCGGCCCACATTTAGCCTAAGGGGGGTTTAAACCACTCAAAGGTCACTAGGAACACGGAAGCCGCAAGGGCAGGTATCGCAGCCGGTGTTGTCAGCCAGAAAAAAGCAGAAAAAAACCAAAAATCCAGGAGAGTGATTATGGCTTTGTTTTGTTCAGCAGGCAGGTTAACCAACTCCCAATGTAAAGATATGTAAAGATATGTAAAGATATAAAAATCAAATATTCGAGGAAACGACATGTTTAAAAATAAAAATATAAATTTTAACAAATAATCTAAAATTTATATACCAATTCAAAAAATATACCATTTAATAAATCTATTTTATGAAATGTTTAAGGACGGGAAAAGACAGTGTTGCACGCATATCTGCGTTTAGTAAAATTAATTTAGATTTTACAAAATAAAAAATAATAACAAAAAGTTTTCATGAGATCAATACAGAAAAAAATCAATGGAAAACTTAACGCCGTGTAAAAATAATACCTTCTTTTTGCAAACTTTGTGGTGCTTTTGTTAGCATTTTAATTGGATTTTTCCGGCGATCCTTTGATCACTCTTGTTTTAACTTTTTTGCGAGTGTCAGACGAAAATCACCGATATTTCGCGCAATTCCGCAACTCTCTCCTGCCAAAGTTTCTTCTTGGTGGCACAAAAGAAAGTTAGCCGAGAAATACGTGTCGAACGCTAATGCACGCAGCCAAAAGTTTTTTCTGCATCAGTCAGGCGATATGATACTGGTCGTATAGGGGGAGGGGTTGCATGCAAAACGAGCCATCTGATGGATTGGGCTCCGAATGGATGGATGTGTTTTGATAGAATCCGTTGCACATATTCTCGCGCCCGCACCACACATGATGCATTGGCACTTAGGGAATTGGAAACCTAAGCGTGGCGTGTCCGCCTCGCGCGCTCCACAACTCATATTTATGTCTTTCCGACCTTTGTTGCTGGGAATTCACTTTCGAATTTACCCACGGAGCCTTTTACCGCGAAAGTTAAAGGAAAAATATGCTTTCAATGAGAAAGCGTTTCGGCTGTTCGGTTTCTTGATTAAATTATTTTACGATTGTTATGTCCTTTCAATGGAAATATTTTGAATGAATGACGAATTAATATTTGATTTATTGCAATGAACACCAGGGGCGAACCACTACGTTATAGATGCTGAACATAGCCACTTTACACTTTGATGACAGTTATCCATATCTTGACGTTTCTTACTCTGTTTTAGACAATTGTTATGCCTAGTATATATCCCTAAGTAGTTGCTTCTTTTCGCCCTTCACTAATGTGATATAAGGTACATCATGAGGCCTACCACAAAATTACACGCTTACACAGCTTGTAAATTAAATGCCCAATATATATTCGCAATTCTCCGGGTGTTAAAAAACGTTCAAAAATCTAGTCATCTTTCTAAGACTGAAATTCCTGTGAATGTAATTTTAGATTTCTGTGCTGACTTTCATGGGACACTGGATCAATGAAAACGTGGACTTGATTTTCTTGATGAGACACGAGACGGATTTATGTTTCTGACATGGCTACCGTTAAATGTTCTTAAATGAGCCATTTTATTTCGATTAAAAAATTATGCAAAAAATTTAATTCTGGAGTGACGTGTTATGAAAAAACCATACATTAAAATGAAAAATAAAAAATTGTAAAAAAATCCTACTCTAAATTTTTACGCCTAGACTTTTTAAAATTTACGAAAACATTTGCCAATTATTATTTTTAATTGCATCGCATATATGTTGCTATAGTTTCCTCATTGAAAAGGATCTATAGAAAACGCGACTAATTAGTTGACTTTTGAGTTTGACATTTCCAATGCGATCCAATCGAAAAAAAAGAATAATCCTATAGTTAGTGCTTTTATCCCGGAAAGCTTTTTTCCTTAAAAAAAATAAAATAAAAAAATAGCAGAGGCGGGGAAAAATATCCATAGCACAACTTTACAATAAACTCCAATCTGGTTAGATGCACCTGAAGAGTAAAAATTAGTTCATTTAAACTAGATTGCTGCTAGTCTTTAATGCCGAACGCAAATTGTAGCAGACATTTTGCGAGTACCGCGTCCCCAGGGATGGTTGGACGCTACAAACTATGGCAAAGCGAATTGTTTGCCGTGAAAGTGCGGTGGAAATCGGGTAAACTTTCTGGTCGAACTGCTTCCCGCGTGTGTGTCACACACACGCTATTGTAAACGGCGAAAACGGTCCGCAGGGAGAGGGCGTCGAGCCTTTTCCACTGCGCGCAGAATATTTATGGTGAATTAAAAGTTTCGAATTCCAGCGGTCTGTCTGGCCTGAAGCGAGACACGAAACGAGACCGCAAACACACGTTGCTCTCGCGCGCTCGCGATACATTCACTTTTATGCTGCCGTGCTGCTGCTGGCACGCTAATAAAAGAGCCTTTGATTAATGATTCCGTCTTGGTTATGGTAATGCGCGACGAGAGCGAAGCAGCCGAGAGAAAGCTATAATATGTATGTACGGCACGAGTTACATGCACAATTGCCGCTCCAAGGCACACACACAAATGTCGCCGGGATATTACTTATTTCAACTTCAATTTCTATGCTAATTCGAGTGCTCGCGACGAAAGCCTCACTTTTTGCCCTTATCCGCTCCAAAAATCGCAATTTACCTGCACACAGGCGTAGCGGAACTAATGGACATTTCAAGTTTCCCACTGTCATGGGTGACGGTGAAAAAGTGCATAGACATCTCTCCTGAAAGCTGGAACTGCGGGAGAAGATAAAATTTTAATTCGGTGCCAGAAGGCTCATCAAAAATTTTATCTGTGGGTCAGGATCAAGTCCTAATTCGTGAATAATAAAACCAAACAAGACATTCATCCTCAACAGGTAATGTTAGGCTTCAAGCACATCGATTTTATGCAGAACGGTTTTTTAAATCAAGATTTTTTATATTTTCATTGAACGTTGGGCAACTGAATCAGTTGATGAGATCAATTGATTGAAACATTATTTTTATGGCATTTCAAAATAATTCTAGAAGCTCTATAAATCTCTAGAGGTTTCCCAAAAATTTATCTTTGCAATAGCCAACTATAGGGCAAAATTGTGCACATATTCTGAAAATTGATTCAACTTCCTGATTTACAAGGAACAATAAACTAGCAACTTTTTTACTGAAATTGTACCGACATTGATAAAAAAATAAAACCGAGAAATTCATTAGTAAATGTGATAGTTCAATTTAAAGAAATGAATGGGCTCCCCATCAGATATTTATTTAGAAGGACAACATTGCACATTTTGCCCAATTGGTCTCATCAAAAGGGGCAAATCAGGCCGAGGCATGTCACGACACAATTGAACAAAAGTGGTACTAAAATTCGTTTTTTAAGATTCCCGTGTTATGCTTTGTAATGTGATTTTCAAGCTAAATTGGTGTTTAAAAAAACCAAAACCTTTGAATTCACAAAAAGCGTAAATTAAAAAAGGCATACTTGGAATGTCAATAATTGGGGACAGAAGAAAATTCGCTCGACGAGAAAGAAAGCAATTAAAATCCACGAATAATTTAGGGGTTGGGAAAATATCTCATTTGTATTTCACCGTTTCCAGGAAAAAGCTGATTTGTTTCGTTCCTCTTAAAATTAAAAAAAACTCTCTCTGCTGCGTCATCTGTTCTTGACCTTCTTTCTTATTTATGTCGCAAGAGCAACTTGGTGATGTTGCAAAGAGCGGGAGTCAAACAGCACGACTCGCGCCGCACGAACATTATTATTTTCTGGCTATTGATGGATGTATGAGTGTTCGGGCTGTTGAAATTGCCACCGCGTGTAATTTTTTACGTTGCGCAGCAATTTTACAAGTGACGTGACACATTACACGCAAGTGGGCGCGAAACGGCAATATTTTTACTTACCAGAGTTACCAGCGCGTGCACACACAATGGAGTAACAACTCTATCAAGCTGTCAAAGTCATCAATAACGGCGATGCCAACGTGCGGTCATTCAAGCTATATAGCTGTGGTGTCGAGAGCTCGGTCGTTCTTCTTGTGTGTGTGCCAATTAATTTTTTGCGCTCATCGCCCATCGATCCATTCTCAGAGCATTGTCACCCACGCAAAACCGGCTCAAGACCGATATCAGGTTGACCTTAAATCCATAGCGTGTGAAAAAATAGAAGGCACCCATTTGTTCAGAAAGAATGCTCTAGGCAGCATGAAGGAGGTGTTTCCTCGCAAGGCCACAAATACTCACAAAAAATGAATTTGTTTTCGAGATACTTCATTTACTTTCATGTGGCTGATTTTCTTGAGACACAATTCCAAGGTCTTGCATTGCTGCTCAATGCATCCTTATATTGAGCAACCTTGACAATCCTTGTTATGAAAATCAGCCTCCGTGAGTTGGATTAAAGATGTTCGTGCACATAAATGCAATTTAACGAATTATTTTCTTGAAGAGAATATTTCCGTTTGAGTTCGTTTTTCATCACGTTAATGCTGAATTTTAATTTGAGGATTTTTATATTTGCAAAGAACATAAATTTGTGAAAGATGCATAATATATTACAGTTTTTTTCAATTTTGTCTTCTTTTCAACGCTGCATAAAGGTTCCAGTTCTGTTCCTAGCTTACTGCCATGTACGTGTCTTGCAGTGTGGAAACCCCACGGTCGGGAGCCAATTGTGCGGCGTAAAAAGCGCTGGCTGCCTGATTAACACCGGTGGAGGGCAACAGCAGAGAGTCGTGTATTAAAGAAGCTGGCAATCGAGGAGGGTTGTTGTGCCTCACGTTCCCCGCGGGCGTGTTCAGCTAGGCGCGGAACAATGCACTGGAATAAGCAGGCAGAGCAGCTGTGCGGCCGCAACTCCCTCGACGTGCACCAAGCCAGTGTCTCCGTTTTCCAGCTGCACACGTCGATATAAATCTCGCACTTGTCTCGCCGGATTATTGCCCCAAAGGACTCAATCGCTACTGGCTTCTTCCCTGCCGCCGAATTATTCGCACTAAATCAGGCCAAATTGTTGGAATTCTCGGCAGCCGCTCTCTAGCCAGATTAGCACGATAAATAAGGCGCAGCGCACTCTTTGTTGAACTTTAATGCGATAAAGCCGTGCCACTTTCCTGCTCAGCTGCTTCACATGCAACCACTTTTAAGTCCTTCTGCCTGGTAACAGTCGAGAGGATTTTGCCCTGCAAATTGTGACCTTTTCCACGACACAGATACTGATGAATGAAGCTACTGGAATTGAAAACTTGTCAATGTTTTTTAAAATTTAATTTTGCAAGCCAACCATTCAATACAATGAAATCAACAAATTAGAAATGGCAAAGAACAATTTATTATTTATTATAAACGCAGTTTTGTTCGCACAAAATTGTCCTCGCTGTCAGAAAATTGTCAAAAACCTCGTGACCGAATAACTTCACGATTCTCATTGGAGGAAGCCCGATCCAAAAAAGGACTAAAACACATCACAAGTTAAAATCTTGAAATCACATACGCCTTACAAAATGAGCTGAATTGTGTCGCCGAAGAGTCCTTCAGTGCGTGGGTGGCATATCATTCCTTTCTTAATACACTACACGGTTGTAATTCACACACTTGTCTTGCCGATGTCGGTGTGTGCAGCTGGTTGCATCAATCGCGAGTCACCGCGGTGCTCGCGCCCCAGGGTGGTGCATGCCAAAGCTTCGCAGTCGTTTCTTCTGCAGTTTCAGATGAAATATTTTCTTAACTTAACAATTAGAATAACACAGCCTGGTAGAAGACAAAAGGCAATCTATGGTGTGGTGGGACTGCTAATTGAATTAACGCTGCACGCGACAATCTGACAGCAACTCGCATAACTTATCAGCGTCGAAAGAAGGCATCTTCTCGCCAGCTTGCATTTGCATCTTGTCTGCGTTGCGGGAGAGGTATGGGAAACACAGTCGAGTGACTTCATTATTAGTTTGCCGAGATTGAATCTCTCTGCGGGCTGACTGCACGATGCAGCATCTGAAGGCAACACGCGCGCGCCCAGCATAGCCAGCTCCTGTGCTCAAAAGGTGCAATCATTCTGCGGCAGCGGATTAACTTTGAAACGGCTGCTCTATTATTTACGACCGCGAGCTTAAGTTGACGCGCGACGCGGTGTTGCTCGCAGGCAAACTTGCTCTCATGAATGATACACACATACACGAACAGAAGGTAATATGACAGGAAAAGACCGTGTTTAGCATCAAACAGTGCCTTTGCAATGTTTTTCTCCTTGCCAAAGCAGCTATAATGGGTTGAGGAATTCCCTTTTAGCTGCATTTATGTTGATTTCTCAACTCAGTAGGTGGGGATGATTTTCCGTGAGAATCTAAAATGAAAAACCAAACGAGAGGATTGTGTTGAAATTCTAGTCTTTCATAGAGGGCAGGGAATGTTATGAATATTAATGGTTGTTGGAAGGAAAGAATCATTCATGCCAAGTTTACATCTGCCAAAAGAAATTGCAGTTCAAAGTTTTCATACCTTTCCAACAAACCTCAACCGTTTCAGTTGCTCTTAATTTTCCTGCTAGCTGACCTTTTCGTTCGCAAAACCCCAAATGAAGGTCTTGAGTAATAAAGAAGCAGATGGCATCCTAGCAAGATACAACACATCAACAATATTCGTCACTTTCAACATTTAATTCCCCGTCTTTTTGCGCGCTTTGATACAAACTGCTGCTGCTGGTTGTCAGACAAGACGGCCGGATTTTCGCAGTCTTAAATTTCTCGCACACAACAAAAACAGCCGTCGCGTGAATTTTATGCGACGACAGGATTTTGTGTGTTTGTGTGCGTTTGTGCTCTGTGTGTGTATGAATTATAAACAGGCCGAAAGAGAGAGAGAGAGAGAGAGAGAGAGAGAGAGAGAGAGAGAGAGAGCACAATGCGAGAGACCGGGTTTCTCCTGTGCGGGTCCCTACATATTTCACTCTGGTGAAGTGCTTTATTTTGCCACGCTCGCCAAAAGTTCCCAAAACATACTTTATTGAAGACACACACACACATATTCACCGAAAACACTTTCTTCGGCTGGTTGCCTTGGCAATCCGTAAGCTGGAAGAAAACTAGTTCAAAGAAATGCTTATATTCGGGTAAGCGATTCTGACGAGAAACAACTTTTCCCCGTCAAATACAACAAAAATTCCACAACTGTATACAGAGGGACTTCTCTCATACCTTTGACGTTTCAATATTTTGAAGTGTTTCATTTCAATTTCCAGGATGCTAGTTTGTTCAATATGAGGACGGAATTATCCATTACTCAAAATGAAGACTACCGTGCATATCAGGAGGCCGTGTATAAAACACCCTTTTTCCTGTCTCTGTATAGCTTCTGCTAAATCAGATCTAATCACATCTCAATTTTTAAATGAGTTTTAGAGAGAGCTGCAGAGCAAATTTCAACTTGAAGAAGCAATTTTTCAGTCTAATTTCAGTAGGTAGTGAAAACGCTCATTTCAAGGTTCGTTGGTTCCTCAAAGTTAATTCCGAGATGTGAAGATTTTTTTGCCCAAAGGCCCGGAGGGATTGTGCAGAAAAGTTTGAGGCGGCAGGGGAAACACAAAAAATGCTGCTTTCGGGCGAGAGCAAGATAACTCTGCTTGCCCTGCACTAAGTAAGTGAAATCTGTTTGCGGTTGCAAAAACAGCAGCTGGAAACAAAGAGTAAGTTGTTTTGTTTGCTTCTGCTCGGCCGTATTGATTGGTTCGCTTTTAGCTGATGCGAGTCACGTTCCGCCCACGGCTTCCTATTTATATTGTAAACTCAGCGGCAACAAAGGGCGGTTTCACGCGAGTGTCGTCGAGCCCGGCAACAGCTAAACGCTTCTTTTTGATTCCTGCCCGATCAGCACCCTCGAAAGAAGATGCCCCGCTCGATGGATGTGAAAAGCTCCATTGTGACAAGTAGCTCGCTCGTTATCACTTCTGAGAGGATTCTGACACCGCGAAGCAGGGAAAAGGATAAATTTTTAACTCGGCTAACACCTTTTTTCAATAGGACCCACTAGAAGCAATCATTCCACAACTGACTGCGTGCTTTGTATGTAAGCGTTAACTTTGACTATTTTTTTTTCTTATTTTTCTACGAACTCTTGAAACTCCGATATTTCAGATTTAATGGGTGGAAGCTTTTTAAATTAAATTTTTGTAACATGATCCAAAATTAGGCTGCCCTAAAAATTTAAGCCCAAGATCAACACAAAACCAAGCAGTTTCAATTTGAAGTATGTCAAGCTCGTGAATGTAAAATATTTTTTAATGAGTATTAAATAAATTATATATTATGTTTTCAGCTTTTCAACGCCAGCCCAAATCTTTCACGTTTAAAAGAAAGTTTCTAGACCATAACGAGCTCCCCATAACAAATTTGGAGATTTTTAGAGTTTATGACACTCCTCCCATCTTACCAGGTTCAGAAAGTGCCATCAAAAAAACCTTGAAAGTGTTTTCTTTTTCATACTTTCTTATAAAGGACCTAACTTTCTCCAATGTGACACATTATATCACATCCTTAACCGTGAAAATAAATTTTGCAAAGTCCTCCGCGAGAGCCATTGAAGGGAAAAATACGGCTCTCATTTTTCCTCGCTCGCAGTGTGCGTTTCCAGCTGCTTTTA
The DNA here is from genome assembly GCF_949628265.1 of Cloeon dipterum. NCBI lineage: Eukaryota > Metazoa > Arthropoda > Insecta > Ephemeroptera > Baetidae > Cloeon > Cloeon dipterum. The sequence goes on from NC_088787.1 coordinate 24,038,080, forward strand.
ACGAAATTAGATTGGGAGCAAACAAGTTTGACGACGGCGGAGACACTTGTTCGTTCAAACTGCGCGGTTCGAGCGCAATGCATTAGTCGCAGCCGTTGATAGAGAAGAGAATTTCCGCCGCGGGCTGAGCGGGCCGCGCGCCTTTGAATCGGGCAGATAAGTGCGCGCACGCCGGATGCCACCTTTTTGCCGGCGCAAACTCTTCTTTTACAGCCGCCTTGTTATGCTCGGCAGAGTTCCTGAGCGATCGGCTGCTTTGATGCCTGCCGTCTTCTGACAGAAATTTGGAGCAGCCGCCTCGAGTGGCCGCCTCCGTTTTATTGCGCCCGCAAATTGCCCTTTTAGCACTCATCGACTGCACTTGATTTCAATCGCAGATGCTGCCAAACCTTGTTCATCTGAGACTGCTTTCCAGAGATATATTGGCCCTGTTTGATTCGGAAATCAAATTTATTTTGAATTAGAAACACCACTCCAAAGTTCTTTAGCAATGTATAGAGTATATTGAACACTTGAGCTGTCAACACTATTAGCATAATGTTGTGATTCTCTTGCTTCTCTGGAAATCATGACGAGAATACTATTAAGCATTCCTTGGAAGATCTAAGGTGTTTAGTGCGGTGTATATTTTTTTATTTCTAAGTAGTACCACATCCCTATTTATCCGTTGAATAATATTAATTGAAATTCACTTATCCTTGCAAATGCATATCCCATTTCGTTGTAGGTTTAATACAATTTTCTCATGGAGTTTACAATGGATTGGTAAAGGGCAAAAATTGGAATTAATTTGAATTGCACGTTGATTATAATTAGCAGACTGTTCAACTCGTTAGTTTTAATAATTTTCCCTACAATGTGCATTAATCAAATCAGGATTGAGCAGCAGTTAAATCACAGTATTCACCTAATTTCTAAAAACTAGATGGTTTCTTAACGATTTTTTCAATTGATTTCGATTCCACTCATTCACGATCTATTAACAGTAGTGAGCGAATTATGAGCTATATGTGTCTTCCGGAAAAGTAGATTAATTTCTTATTACAATGCAAACTTTGTATCCTATTTTTTCAGATGTTTAAACTGGCTCTCTGTATTTTCAGAGAAGATTTAGGGTAAAGATATTATTTTAGAATTTTGCAGTACATAATATATTATCCTGATTATGCAAGATTACATAGAAATATACATCCTGGATAGTTAATCATGTAAAAAATGAAATCCCCTTTAATATAAATAATTTCTGCAATCCATGAAACTATTCAAAAGAATTAGAAATAGCTGTCATTTTCAATTTAAATGTTTATTATTTAAACTATGTTTTACCAACCAGCAAGTCGGTTAGAGCCCGCTGAACAAATGACGAGTAAAAAATGCGGGTTATGCAACCGGTGCATCAGATCGGTCGAGCAAAATGCGTTCGCGCGCCTGTCAAGCAGATGTGCGGTTGAACTGCGTTACTCAGTTGACGCTTTCATATATTTGCAATCGGTCGACGATCGATCAACTGAATTTTTACAATAATCATCTGTGGCTAGGGTGGTCAGAGAGGGATTCGAGGGCAGCCGCAAAAACTTTGGTGATTACGGACGCGGGAGACAGTTTTCGGCCGCAAAAACTCGTCTTTTCAGGCGACAGCCTTTATTAACACGTGCGCTGCTGCCAAAAACACAGAGACCAGCAGTTCCATCCCTTCTATATTATTGATTGCCACAAATGCACTTTAGACGTCCTCACTTCCAGTCCGTCTTGACCCAAAACATTTTTCTACAACTCTCCACCTCTCTGCATTATTCTTCTTGGTTGGTGGTGATAATTTGCAAGAAACTCAATGCATATATTACGACTTAAAAATACCCAGCGATTCCAGGCTGATATAAATAATATGTAAGCGCAATCAAAATATAATTATGGGAACTTTTAAAAAATCTAAAAAAAATCATATGTGTTTCGGAGATAATTTCAACAGTAAGCCTAACCAACTTTATAATAAAATGAATGAACATACAAAATATTTTGATTTTATAAATATTATTACAAGTTTGTTTGTATCGACTTTGTTATGGTGAATTTTTTCAATTATATTTCACACATTTTTTTAAATATTTCCTGATCGACAATTCATCATTGTATGACTATTCTATGAAATGATACATTTCTGCATCTCCAAGTCATTTCTGAAAGGTGAAGTAGATACCCGACTACCCATCTAGAAGTCGTTTGTCCTCAACCAACTTTTATCATCAAGTTCACCGTCCGTATCGCTTAAAGCTCGCTAAAAACGAGCGGAGTGCCGATAAAATTAATCTAATTGACAACAAATTGCTCAGAAATCAAAAGTGCAGGGCTAGAAACCTGTTGTTGGGCTGCGATCTAAAACATTTTGGAGGGTGACGGGTCGAATATGCGTCTAACTGGAGATAGCGAGCTGGAAAGCTCGTGCACGCTGCAGTGAACATCGCCGGCCGCCTGTGATGCCGAGATAAAGGCGATGCACTCAGCCAGATTGAGGCCTACCCCCAGCACAAGGCGTGACGATCGCGTTGCCAAGTGTCCGCCTAATCGGCCCCAAAGCCATCCATTCAATCACATTTCGCTCATCCAAGTTTGACCTCTTTGAAATCTCAAGCAAACGGAACGTTGTGGAAGAAAGAGATTGCTGCGGATGTGGTCCACTTTCACCCTGTTTCAAGCAACGACTTTGTCAATCGGTTTTGTGCATCAAAACTATCAAAATCCGGCATGGATTTCCAAAGTTGTCTGATATCGTGCTGATTTCCTTATTGAAGTTACGAAACAACAGCTCTGGAAATTGTGCAATTTTTCGATTTCATCGATTGCTTTATGTATGCAATTGTGCTATCGAAGAGCCGTGTCAAAAATGCGTCATTTGGTAGAAATCTTCTTTTATTTCGGTCTCGTGGTTTGAAGATCAAGATCAGGAATCGATGTATTGCGAGTATGATAAGAAATAGTTTTTAGCATATTCTCGCACGAAATCTCTATCCTAGTCGGAGTGTAAATTTTCGTTTTGACTGCTGTCGTGCGAGGCTAATGATGCAGTGGGAGTGAAGGTGCAGGAAAGGTGCACTTCTCACCTTTGCACTGCCACCTGGCGATACAGGTTAAAATGCAAACCAGTTGCTGTGAGAAGGCGCCACACAATAATAACTCAAATGCCAATTTTAATCTAGAATTCAACTCATTGTGGATATCGGACTGAAAATTTTCGTTTTTAGCTGATGTTTTGTGGTTTTGATCCGAAAACCAATTTAAATATTTGCAGTGCAAATTATGTTATTACAGATTCCACACAGAGGAGGAAATAAAAAGGGGTCGTACGCCGTTGCCGCTGCCGCTGCCGCCGCAAAGGAAGAAGTTCACTCGAGGGTGGGTAAATATTTATTTTGCTTCTTTTCAGATTAAAAGGGGTTGCGCCAGCTCTTTCACTGGAACCGTGAATTAAAAGCATTTTTCGCCGCGTGCGGAATTGATAAAAGTGGCTGGGCGAATAAATTGGGACTGAAAAATTAATCAGCTCGGCGGTGGCTGCTTCTGCCTTTTCTAAAAAGCGCTCTTTCCCTTTTTCCACGGGAATAGGAAAAGCAATCTGGCGGCGCACGAGAGGTGGAGAAGTCAAATAAAACAGGACTTTCCGTCCGTGCCGATCGCACAAGATGAATCGAGTGTTGCAGCGCTGCTTTGTATTGATTCGCTCACACTGAGCGAGTGTATCATTGCCGGTCATAAATCTAGCGACCAACAATTCCCCGATTACAGGTTTCAACTGCTTTTGTCGCTCGGCGCGCGGCTCGATTTATTATCTGCCTCGGTGTATTAATTGCAAATGAGACAGCAGAGTAAAATGTCTTTTAATTAAACTCGCCTACAGAAACAGCAGCAACGCAATATTATTACGTCTGTAAATCATTCTCTCGCGTAGTGCCGTTTTGGAACAATGATTCAACAAGCGCAGGATGTACTAAAACAATTTTAAAGGGACGGAAAGGAGGCGGAGGGAGAGCCGTCATTTTCACCATTTTCGCCGAGGGCTGGAATCGGTCGTGCGCTGATTTAAAAGAGATCGTGACCGGAGCGAGAGGCTGCCGGCTGGCCATCATTATGTGGCCACTTTGGCCGGCCGGTGCCAAATTGAAACCTAATATTGGCGCCCAGCCCCCAATAACCCTTTCTCTCGTCGCTCTCTATGAAATCGATCGGCGCCTGTGTCTGTGTGTACGGTGGGATACGCACAAACGTTCGCAAGATATGTATGCACATAAAATTCATAAAAGAGCCGACGAGAAAGAGAGAGAGAGAGAGAGCGTAAAAATGTAAGCGACGCCAAACGGCGTGGATAAACACAGATTTGAGAACTCCCTGGCGGCTTCCCATCCTTGAGAAATATTTCAGCCCATGCACTCCGCTCCGATTTCGTTTGCAATTCGTGCTCAAGTATAGGCGGCAAAAATTTACCTCTGCAATTATCAGTCTCTCGAAGTAAAGGATAAGTCCACAATACGATGAAAGGAAAGATTTTTGCAAAAAAAAATCGAATAAACCGTTTAACATTTATTTATGCAGTAGATGATTATTGATCATGATATACAGCGAAAAATTGGAAAAAGTCCAATTTAAGAATTAGTGACCCCGCGATAGCGAGCAAGTCGCGAAAACTAGCGTCCCATAATCATCGCGATGGGTGCACCAGCCTTAGTGGGAGAAGCCAATTCCAGAGAAGGACCAGCCCATGTTTTGCCCCCGCACCGGGGTCTTATTTTTATTGAAACGCCAGACACATTTTTTCCGTGAATTAACTCACACGTGTGCTGGAGAGGGGAAAACCAGCATGAAGTGAGTTGGAATGCTTTCGCATCAAATACAAATGAGCTCTTTAAATTGCAATTAAAGATAGACAAGTGAAGGAGCATATCCTGCCCGCACTCGACCTTCAAATATCATTCACATTTTATAATTGCAAATGCATGCAGTGCATGCGAATAACAGCGCGAGCATGGCAGGTTTCAAAAACCCCAGAAAAAAACACTGTTTGCGGCCGTTGCATTAAAACTTTGTGAATGGAACCAGAGAAAATATATAGCAATGAAAATTTTAGAGAGCAGTTGTGTATTCCTACCCTTAATAATGCATACACATAATCGAGCATAGTGAACAAGATTTAATAAAACACGCTAATTTATTTTTGACAAGAATACAATTTGAAATGAGCCATCCTTTGAAATAACAAAACTTAAATTATAATGCAGATATGAAAAATAAATGCTGAATAAAAAGAGTCACAACCAATTTAAAATTGATTATAAGTGAATTTCAGGTAAACCCTGCATTTGTCACCTTTCATTCCTCAAAAAACTTGTATGCTATGTCGAAATACAAATTCAACCGGCTAATCTCATGTTATAATTGTCAAAAACGAGCGAATAAAGTTGAAACAACTTGTTGCCAATAGCGGAAATTAATATAAAAAGAAAGTGGCACTTTCGCGTGCGCGTCGCAGTGGCAAATGAAACGCAGAACGGGCGCGACCATCACTTTAAAGGACCCTTCTTCACTCAAAGCTGCAATAATTCCGTTTTTACGAACCGCGCATAAAAGCGGCTGATAGATGAAAAGATCGGAATCGGCAGAAATGCGGGCGTGCGGATAAATCGGCCGGGACGGCTTCATTAAGTGCAAACGGGCGCAATTAGCAGAGAGCCTATACTGCGTTCGTCGGCTAATTTGCTTGAGTTTATTTTTCAGCAGCGCTGGGCCAAATTCTGCCGTCGCCAGAGGTAATAAAGCTCTTTTCCGAGAAGATTCGTGTTCGCATGCCGGCCGGAGCGGCGAGTTGCAGCAATGAAGCTGATTTTCGGGGCAAAAGAAGCTGGAAAAGCACGGTCCAAATCGAATTTCTCGTTAGGAAAGAGAGAGCCACCGCAGCCGAGAGCAGCTTCACGTGAACGTCTTAATGCCCCGCCTGCCTGCCTGCCTGCTGCGGCTCCCCGAACGCTTTTTTGCAGCACTACCCAACACTCTCTTTCCAGTGCAGATAGTGATCAAGGGGATTTTGCACGAGGTCGCCGCGTTATTAATAGACGATCTTTTGATGGTTATTCTTCCCAGCTGCACGACATTTCCGAAAATTTAATTTTATCAGGGACGATTTTATTTTGGAAGTTTCGTTTATCTTCCGCACCATCTAAAAATATCCCTAGAAATTTAGAGTGCTTTTCCACGAATCGGATTTTTCATTTTCCTACCAGAAATAGCTTTTGCGTTACGTAAATCCTGATGGTATGCAACACGTTCACATTTTGTGAGTAAAATCGCAATTCATGTTACTAAAAATTGATACCATCATTACGTAACACGTGAATTCAATTCGTACACACTTAACTTTTCGAATACTTTTTCGTTGGATGAAAAGCATCCATTGGAAATTCTAGGGCTTAAATAAAAATGGTTCAAGAAAATACGGAAATCACGAACTCATATTATTTGCAGTTCAATTTTTTCAACTTTAATGTGTTTCAAGTAAAATTTTAAATGCCATCTCAATAACCTCTATCTAGAACATTCACTGATGGTAAATAAATTTCCGTAAAATGATCTTGAAAATTTGCGGCGCTATTCGAGTTTAAAATTGGACATGATGATACATAACACTTCAAATCATTACTAAATTCCACGAGTTTTTTTTTCCATTTTTCGTCTGCAAACGATACCTGAGTAAATATACCAGTTTCTTTCCTGGTAGGGAAGGGATATCTCTGTTTGCAAAGCGTAGAATCAAATTGCAGTGTCCACGCACCATAATATGGCTTTCAGCCCAATATTGATTGCAATTAGAGTACAAAATGTTTTTGGCTGTCCATCTCTCAATCAATCTTAACGAACTTTTATTTTCGAAAACCTATTTTTATGTTATAATGAAAACGGACTCCATCCTTGTCGGAAATTCTTTTTTTATGCTTTTTATCCCTGTCCGAGGACCGGGAAGGGCGCGCACTGTGCTAACACGAATGCTGAAACCTGGGTCCCAATAACACTGCGAACGGATAACATGGGCGCACCATGCCGCATAGGGACCCAGTCCACTCAAGGGCCACTTACCTCTACAAGGAAATTCCGTGCGAGGAAACGACACAGAAGCAGAAATAAAATTATTAATAGATCCGGAATCTGGGTAAGTCTTTTGTGATATTATTATTATTGATTTGTGATAAATTATTTGATTATAAACTATAAATGAATTATTTATTGTGAATGTTTGTAATTGATTTACAGTAGTTCTTATTCTTATCTACTAAATTTAATATAAATTTACAAGCTACGACTAAGGTGGCAATTAAAAGACGATTCTAAACAAATAAACGATACTTTTCCATTCGGGGCTCCCCCACACAATCCACATACTTTTTCAAACACAAATGAGCTCAAATTTTCAAATGTGCCCTAGTTTCAACGATGAAATAGAAAGACATATAAGTAAGTACAAAAAATTAGTGAGTAAAAAAATACTGCGAAAACGATAAATTACAAAAGGTTATCCTTAGTCGCACTGAGTCACCGCAAAAGTCAAATAGCAACGTCTGATCTGGCTTCTGTTCTATTTACGTTTTGCGAAATTCTTTGAAATTTTGGAGGTAGTCAATCGAATTAGAGCATTGAAATTTCACAGAAGAGGTGAATTTTAAACTTTTTAAATTACACATTTTACAAACAAACCTTCGTAAATAATTTTAATGCAAAATCTTCTTCAGTTTCATATTTGGAGCAATTTGAGCCTTGTGGTTCCGATCAGATTGAGGCCACAAGCGATTGATACATGCATCATCATTAATTTCTCATCCTGATGCGGACGAGGCAATAATTATTGAAGCTTGCTCAGGGACGATACTTCGCGTAATACCTGCAAGAGAGGAAGAGCCTAATGCAGGTGTCGGTCGGTGGGTCGTAGTGTCGGCCGCGGGCAATCTTAATTAGCGGGCGGAGGCCTTCGGCGGCGGCCGGAGCGAGCGGGGGGCGGCGGCGGCGGTGCGCATGCATGCGGAGCCCGGAGAGGAGGCAGGCAGGCAGGCGCAGCCGGGCGCCGCTCGGCCCAGTCTGCGATCGCCGGCCGCCCCTTCCAGACGAATCTCTGCCCGCTCCAGCCGCCGCTCGCATAGTGTGTGCTCGCAACTTTCTGTGCCAAATAATGGATTAGTTTCGTCGCCGTTGTCCCCGTGCGATCTCTTGTGTCCTCGCTGACAGAGTGCGGTTCCTCGCGCGCCTACATGATGCTGCCGCCGTCGCAGCAGCGGGCTCTGCTTCTGCTCCTGTCCGCCCTGCTTGTCTCGCACGTGTCCTGTCTTGGTGAGTGCTCCATTCCGAATTGTTGTGTTTGACGTTTTCGTCTGCTCAGATCAGTGCCACACAAAAAATGCTGACAGCGAGATCCTTTAGTTAGTTCTTTTGATATTTGCGTAGTATGGCTACACGACCATTTTTTAGGAAAGTTGAGCAATCTTTGTAATACAAGCAAAACAAAGTGTTCTGTTACAAATAGAAAAAGATTTAAAATTTTTGATTGGCTAAAGAAAATACTGTATATTCACATGAGGCTACTGTAAAAATAGCCTAGTGAACAGTCAAAGTCCTTTGGGCGATCCAAAGGCTTTGAGTCAAATGGAATCTACTTTTTGTTGGAACCGTCGGGCAAAAATACACGTATAAATATTATTTTTCTCCTCTCATGTCCGTTACGCACACTAAAAGACTTACAATGCAAACACCAAACATTTGTTTTTTTCTTTTTAAACAGAGCAAATACACCGCAAGAAATAATAACAAATTGAAAAGTAAATTATTTTTGACTCCGTAACACTAGATTTTCTTAACATAGTGAAACAAAACATTCCGTGAATAATTTCTAGTCTCGCGGAAACCTTAAAAATGAGAATACACGGTGAAAATTTTAATTAAAAAGTTACTTTTGCACTTTAGATCGAATCTACGCAACACTGTTTCTTGTAAAGAATGAGAATTAAACAATCTCGTCAGAGCTCTTTTCAGATTCCCGTTTCTGCCCTGCGGACTATAACAGAATTTGCTGGTGTGGAATTATATGTGAATGATTTCACGCAGCAACAGCTTTTAATTAAAACCAATTTGCTGTGTCGACCGAATGCAACTCGCGCAATAAATCTCACACGTAATCGCTTTCGCAATTTTCGTTTTTCACTCGCTGCTCACTGCGAATATTTTCGCGAGAGTTTGCTGACAGGTTGAGCCGGAAAAATACAAGTTGCGAGTCAGCCCTTTTTTGAAATGATAGATGATCCGCGGCTAAATCAACAGTCGAGTCGGTTTGCTGCTGACGAATTAACTGTGTTCGCCCGCTAATTCCGTCAAAATCAGCAACAAATTTCTGGGAATTGCGCGAACCTTTCTTTCAGTTCTGCGAAAATAATTCTGCCTCGAAAATACCAAAGCTTCATAAAGGCTCTTGTTAAAAAGTACCCAGAGGGCAGTTATTAACAAAAAATTTAATTAACAGTTGGATCAATAGTCAAACATTTAATTAGATGCCTATAAACAACAACAACTTCTGAGCTGGATTAAAATCAGTTTTGGAGCTCTGAATAAAACTTTAGTAAAAAATATTACCATCATTCTAGAGCGCATCGCAATCGATTTTTGTTTACATACACATTTCTATCTAATTTGAATGTTGAGAGAGCAAAAGCTGATTATACCATCGATTTTGCGTCAAGTACGTGTTTCAATTAGCAAAGGCTCATTTATTTAGAACCCTCTTCCTCAGGACCAGCCTTTGTTTTAGCTCATCTGATCAAAAATTGATGAGCTGCCGATTGATTCACGAAACATTTTGCGGGCAGCGTTGGTCCGGGCGGCTCGCTCGGCTGCTCTGGTGGCGCAGCAAAAGAGGAAAAAACAAAGGCGGCGAGTGGTGCAATGCGATATACCGGCCGAAATGCTCTCTTCTGCTCTCTGGCAATAAGGAAAGCGAGAGAAACAAAGCTCACGCAGGACGAGCCCTTATGCATAGCCTTCTGAAAGCCTCCTTTTTGCCAGCACGTAGTCAACTTCAAAGCTGGATGCAGCTTGTCCATGCTTTGCAAACTTCGTGTGAATCTAGTGCATTGCGGTAGGCGATGATTACTATGCATATATATGAATATTTTAACTAAATTTTTTGAGGTATTCAATTTAACTCACAATCAGGCGCGCTGTATTCATCTTTAATTTTGAGAAGGTGAAAACATTACTGATTTATAGACCGCTCACCATCATAGAAGTTTAATTTAAGTAAAAATTCATAAGAAATATCTACAGAACATCTAGCAGAATTTACAAAGTATCTAATAGTTAATGAGAGTACCTTAATAAATGCTCTTAGAGTCTAAATAATAAAAAAATCCAAGAGCAATCTCTTTTGCCTTTAAAAGAGACTTTAGATTTAAAATTCATGCTACTGATGGAAGCGATGTCCCATACCTTCCGACTTCCAACATTAACCAAACATATAAGTCATCATCTCTTTGGTAGAATAAAAATGATTCAGTGAGTTTATAGATCAACATACCCAATTATACCTAATTAATGAATTAATAAAAAATATAATACTTCTCACTAATTAGTGACCGTTTTTGACGCCATTTAAAATACATACATCTAGTGAAATTAAACTAACACCATTGTTTATCTCTCTCTCACTCACTCACTCACTCACTCAGTCTATCTAGTTTGCTGTGGATTAGATTCAAAGTGATTTTATAAATTAAATAAATAAATAAAACGAACAATTTCTTGCTTTACAAGAGGTAACATGCGACTGTTATTTTCAAGCGTCATTCAAGAGGGTTATTTGGTTACACGTTTATAATTTAAGGTGGATTATCTTGATGGCATGGTAGAGTAAAAAAATGTTCACTATATTTTTTTCCACGTAAGGTCTATAATACTTCAAATCACGCACCGAGTTTTATCTTTCTTCTTTTCAGTTGCCGGCACATCAATATTTAATCAGCTAGAGTGGCCAGATTAATATTTCATTTTGACGGTCATGACACGCGGGTGACACACTCAGTTTATCTGTAATAGTTTGTCAAATAATTATCTATTTTAATTGAATTTACAGCAAAAGCTGAAAAAGGTGAACTTCCATAGCTCTCAATCAGAAATTTGCTTCAATTTCGCGAACAGCCCATTTCGCGTTAGGTATAGAGTCAGCCAGTGGGGGCGGAAGTAGTGTGTCGAGGCCGTAAACAGGGCGTGCTTCTTGATGGATTCCAGCTCACCCTCTCGCTCTTGATCCCAATCGCGAAGACGACCGAAAATATTTGCAGACGAAATTCGATGGAGCGCATACACACGCACGCACGCATAAAGCAATGTTCGTAGCCTGGAGGGCTGCGGTACGCGCAGAGGTGTTGCTCCATCTGCACTAAAAGATCTCTTCATTCTCTACAGGATGGCCCAAAATGTGTCTAAGCAGATAGCATGAAAATAATTAATAAATATTGCATACTTTTAAATAAAACCAGACCTAATCGTGATTTGGTTTTTCTTGATGAAAAAAGGTAGAATAAAACGAGGTTCGTCATGATTTTTCAAAATGATGCACCTTCCTCGATTTGTTGCCCCATTTTTCTACGCAAATGTTTTTATCATCTGGTTGCAGCCTTAATTCATGAGCTTCATGTCTGAGGGATGAGGACATAATAATATTATTTATTTCTTATCGTATATTAAGCAAGGCGAGTGAATTGGTTCAGAGGATTTAACGCTTCACCCGATTGAAAGAGAATGTATAAAATTTTGAGGTTGTGGACCCTCCTGAACATCCTATTTTAGTGAAAACAGGCACAATTTTTACTCGCAGGTGTAAATATCAGAAAATTTTATGCGCGTAAGCGGCCATAAAACCGACGCACAGCAGGGCGGATGGCTTCATCATTTCCAGGGCCATTAGAAGCTTAGTTTTCCGCTCTCTCTGCTCGATCGCCGACCTACTAGTTGGAATTATTTAATTAACTCTGGCGCGCAATGCCGGGCAGAAAAATGATAATTAACAAAATAAGTGCAGCAGCGTTATTTACTGCAGAAAGAGGCAATTCTCGGCCGGCATCATTTCCTCGGCCATTAGTGCTGACCCTTAATTCTCGGCGGCACGTTGCAGGAATTTATTTATTCAGTTCCGTCGCCACCAAGAACTGAGGGTGGACCGCGTGAAAGTGAAATCGCTGCGGCAGATTACTCGGGCCGGGCGTACACAGAATTTCGCGGGTGTTTATGCTCCCGGCTGGCTGACTCTCGAGTGTTGTTTAGGCCGGAGTTGGTTGGTGTATCAGCCTCGGGGCCAAGTTTTAGTGCACTCGGTTTAGGCAAACTTTGTGTGGACTTGGTGAGAAGTTTTACTGCCGTGCCGAAAGCCTAATTGATCGAGTTTATTTTGCGGTCGGAGGACAATTAATATGTAATAGACAGCCGCGCAGTGGCCTCGCAACTCTTGCGAGTAATTACAGAGCCTGCTGCTGTTGCTGCATTCTCCTCTTCTCTAGAGCGTCCCGATTGACCGAGAAGTCGATCCTCGAGGTTATGACCTGATTGATGATGACGCTGTGGTGAAAGAGGTGAACGGAAGGTGAGAAAAGTCTTAAGCTGAGTGAGTTTTTCTGGCCTACATGCGCGAAGATTATCAATCTGGAGCGTCGCAAACCCCCTTAGGATGTCTGGCAGTCTTCAATTCATGTTAGCGGAAAGCCAGTTTTTGCAGCGTCTGAAATGGTTATTTTATAATAGAGATGATCACTGTTCACCTTACAAGATGCACTAGTTTTGAAAACCAACTTTTAAAAAAGATACCAACTTATCACACGAGATTGATTATCTATCTGAAAACAAAAACTAAAATTTGGTCAGTCAATTTTAAACATATATTTTAATGAGAGTTCATTTTATTAATTTTAGTTTTTTCCTTTATTTTTGCAATTTTAACCCCAAATTATTTTTATATTATAATTATTCTGAACCTACAGCCTACTTTATCAGTTTAATTGATGGCAAATCGTCATTTCAGTTACGACAGAAACGTATTTTTGAAATACACCATTTTGTTATATATAAGCAGGGGTTTCGATGCGAATAAAAAGTACTTATGAAGGCATTTGAATTTAAAATCAATACTATCACAACAAGTAAAATTTGTCAGAAAGAAAACAAGATGCCTGAGAAGGCCTGAAAAGAAAAACGTCTGTTTGTGCCATCAGCGACAGGGAAACGTTATTTTCTGCAAGCTCCCCACCTGATGAGCTGAATAACAACAATGACTCTGAAATCCGAGCTAATCTCAGCTGGCAAGATGATAAACATCAGAGTTTCGTGTCTCTGCGCGCGTTTTGCGGAATTTGGCGTTGGCTGCTGCCGCGGCTCCATTAGTGCGGCGCGCGTATTTTCTGCACGAGAGAGCGAGAGGCGAGCACTCCACTCGGCCCTGGCATTATTTGTCTGCGCGGCTCGATCAATTTAGGCGAAAGTGACAAATGGTGCGCGGCGTTCTAATTTATCAGCGAAATATTGTTTGTTCAGACGTATCAATCAAGCGGCCGAATGACGGCGGGCACGGCGCTGTCAATGGCTACGAAATGACGTTTGAAATGTTTTGCGGCCGCAGTGACAGGCAGAAAAATCGGAGCAAATGGCAAATTGCCTGGCGACCACTCTGCTAACCAAACCGCCCGCCTCGTCGATTCATGGCCGAGACGGTTAATGCTTTAATCATTTGTTACTTTTGCACTGTGCCGCGTTGTGCGGCCAGGAAAAAAGCAGCCGGCACACACACACGTGCGAGCGCGAGTGCTTTTAATAATTGAGAGGCCGCAACCACTCATTCCAACAGATGTGGACTTCTCATCGAGAAAAACTGTTTGCCGAGCTGTACAATATACGAGATGGGGAATGCGGGGATCAGTTAACTTGCGATGCATTTCATCCACCAGATGGATTCCCACTCCACTAATTGCAATATCCCGCTTCTCGTGGTGGTTCCTCCCAGTGCCCCCGACCTCAATGCATGTGAAGATCATGAATATTTAATTAAAACTTGAATGCTCAAAGTTAGCAATTAACAAAGATAATCAAACGGATGAGACTAACAACTTTCCTTTGAAATCCTCCTATGCTGACTTCTGATGTTAGTATGTTTCAGTGACTCGCATTTGATGTCAGAAAATCTATTTAGGAAATTAATGATGACTAAATTCGAAAGAAGTGGCATAAAAGCTGTGATGGCTGGATCGTGAAAATGAAAAAGCTTACTTACTTCGTTGGAAAAAAAAGGATGATGCTTGTCTTTCCAAAATAAAAATAGCGGTGCTTTTGAGTGTTTCTAACTGATCAATCAAATACAAGTTGTGTACTGTTTTTAACACATTTTCAGATGATTTAAATTGCGTTCTTGTGGAGAGAATTTTATTATTTGCTCTGCGGGATTCCAGCTCCCAGAAAAAATTCGTTCTTGTCATATCCCGGTTATTTTTTAGCAGAATTTCCTTTTTCCGATTTCCCCTGTTTGTCTAACAAATCTTGTGTCCTTGTGGTTACTTAGCTGAAGATGGTGGCTGTCTAGTAGACCTTTCCTGGGTGGGAGCAGGAAAAGTAGTTCTGTTCATTTGGATTGCTGACGCAGACATAGGAAAACCTACACAAAACCTATACCCAGAACTCACTACACCTGATTGCTCAGAGTGTGAGGCCTCAGTTAGCAATTTCACTTCACTTTTGGACGACTGAGAAGATAGAAGTGATTTCCTAGTCTCGGGTGTCTCGAAAGACTGACTTATTCCTCTCGGACGCTGACCTTCTCTCCTGCACGTCCGAAATCCTTTGAATTTGATTGGTTAATTAAATAGCCAATAGTTGAGTCTTGCTATTTTCAAGATGCACTCATTTTGGTGCACTCACTAATGAATGGCCTACTTTGTTCTCCAGTACACAGTGTCCTGTTACCAGGGTCGGACACCCTCTCTCTGTCTGGTGTTATTATTATGCTGTTTATACAAACAACTAGATGTGCGCGTCAAATTCGGTTCTTTGTAATTCACAGGCAGTCTGTTTTGACTATCTATCTTAAATACACAAAACAAGCGCGTCTGCATCTAACTTAAAAACACAAAACAAGCGTCTCTGGATAAAAACACTATTTTATGGAGATGTTTTGGCTGACCCAGCTGTGTTTTTCGTATCCCTGGTAACCAAGCAAAATTGATCATTGAACAAGTATTGAGTTTAGTTTATTATCGATTATCCTTCAGTTTCTTCTAATCAACTTAATTACCTATCAATTCCATTATTAATTGCGAAAACATTATTATTATACCTGCTACTAGAGAGTTTGGATATTACAATTGTATTTAATTATAACAATACTTTCAGGTTATTTAAGAATAAAGGACAAATGGTATTTAAAACTCTGTCAAAATTGAGCCTGTCATCGTTCCAAAGAACATCAGATAAACCATCTTAGCTTTAAATAATTAAACGCAATACACTGAACATTATTTCAGAAGTGGTGTTCTGCCGCATTCCCGAGAAAGTGCGAAAGGGAAAAAACTAGAATAAAGTCATGGAGATTAAACATTTAACCCTCCAGTCCCGCCACCATATCAGATTCCCATTGCAGATGATTGGCATTGTTTGGGAAAATAAAAATATCCAAGACTCTCTGTGCTACTTGAACTTGAAATTTTTTAAGCCTTTTCTGACTTTGGAAACTGATTGGCTGTGTGCCTCTGGTTTTATTTCGGGCATATTATTTTTGCACTTTTTGCCACCATAAATGGCAATATGGGTCGGTGGACTGGTGCTCGGCCGCCGCAAATGCGATTCGATGAGAACAGCGGCCCTTGGGGGCGGTCATGACCAATTCAAGTTGAGCATTTCTGCGCGCGGCCCCGCTGCGTCCCTCGCACCGGGGGAGCGGAAAACTGAATTGCCAGCAGCCGGGCATGGGCAACCTGCGCGTATTTTGTAATGCGACACGTTTTATTCGTCGTCTGGGAGCGCCCTCCGAGAGGCGCTGGCTTGTCGGAAAAGACAATCTCTTTCCAAACTGGCTATGCTTTTTCCGCGATTGCCACATAAATTTTGCGCTTCGGGGACCGACCTGGGTCTTTTTCATTTCTCCGTTATACTTTATTCATTCGCCGCCAGCTTTTTCTCGTGATTTCGCCAGCTTCGGCAGCTATAGGCTCGCCAGAAGCAGATCTGTCTTCTTTAGATTAACGACTGCGAAAGCAGGAACGTCGCAATCTGCAGGAAATCTGCTATTGTTGTTTGCCTTTTTATCAGCTGGAGAATAAATCTCGCCGCCGAGAGATGCATCGCGCATAGGAGCTAAACAAACGGAGCCCTCCGTCCTTAGGGCAAATTCTATCTTCTTTCAAGGATATGTGATTTTAAAGATTAAAAAACTGGAGTGCATCGCCTTCTGATCTTTTTAGTCAAAATCATTACAAAAATTTATGGCTGATTATAAAAATAAATTGTAGCTATTCACTCTTTTAATGTATAAAAAGGTGTTAATCGAAAGAAATATAGAGTTTCCTACCGTTCACTTTGAAGGAGAGGGAAGCGACCCTTATTTGATTTTTACGTCAATACACCCTGAAGGCAGAAACCAACCTTCCGTTCCTGCGTTCCGCGCACCGTAATAAGTTTTAGTTTTGCAGTCATTGCGCTTGTTGTATGCCTATTAATTAGCAAACTAGTGTATTTTGCAACAGATAATTTATCAGGCATGAATAATTTTTCCAACTTATTTTAAAATTAGCTATTTGCTTTTGATTACACCTTAATCATTTATTTGTTGACCAACGATCCGGAAAATTGGATTTTTTGATTTGGCATAGCATTTCCTCCTCTTCCACCTGGAATGGCCATTTCATCACCATGATCCGCACAATTCGCTGGAGAAACCACGATGAGCAAAGAGAAACGAAGGCGGGCAATCGTGTTTCGCTCGCTCCGCATGGATGGAGAGAGAGAGAGAGAGAGAGAGAGAGAGAGAGAGAGAGAGAGAGAGAGAGAGAGAGAGAGAGAGAGAGAGAGCAAGGGAAGAAGAAAGAAAGAATGGAGGAAGAGCATTTGATCTTTCTTTCTCGCGTGCGTGTCGCATTTCTCGTCAGGAAGGGGCAGTCACAGGGCCAGCAGATTTGAGCTCGTTTTTCACTGCATCACCCTAATTTACGATGCGCCTTGCTCTCGGATTAAATTGAAATTTTGCCAAATTGGTGCTGACAAGAAACGGCAATTCGCCACGCGCGCGTTTCTTGTGTCTGCTACCCGAGATGCCAGAGGTGGCGGCAGTAAAAAGGCGGCTTTTCATCGCGATATTGATTTACTGCCTTTTTGCTGTTGTTTCGTCTGCTGCCGGCCGGCCAGTGCGTCCTCTGATAAATTTCACTCACGTCTGCGTGCTCTTTCTATCCCAGCCACCCGAACAGACCCAGAAGTTTAATCTCGCTTTGTTGCTGCTGGCAAAGATGCTACGCTGTTCCCTTTTACTGCCAGACGGTGACACTAAAAGGCCCGAAATTCATATTTCGGCCGAGATTGCGTCCAATCAGAGGTGTCAACTTTGTTGTAATCAACGCCCAATTAATGTGCAAATTGAAATTTCATACTCGAGGCTCAATACCTTCAATCAAAGCAGGATTCTTATTCAGATTTAATCAGGTGGCGGAAGTAGTCTTATACCAGTGAGAAAATTATTATTCCATCAACCGCATACGCAGCGTGCTGGCGCCGTCGATATGAATAATAAAAACGTGACACGTGAGCTGCACTTTGCATATTTAGTTCTAGACTTATGGCAGAAAAATAGGCCGTTGAAAACGGAAACTGCTCCCTTGGATTTAATCAATTCGTCCTTAAAAGTGTATTTTCATTGCCTTTTTATAGTTCCTCAAGCGTGCTGAGTGGCAGTTAATTTCAAACTAGGGAAAAATCAGAGCTGCGACACTTTTGGGTTAATCTAGCAAAGAGAAATTTGTGTTAAGTTGACTCAATAGAATTAATTTATAACGCTTTTTTCCAAAGGGGTGTTTATTTAAAATTAATTTTGATCAAATCAGAATATTGTCAGAACACCCCGAAAGTTAGTTTCAAATTAATCTTTTTTATGGTCCAGTTGCTCCGTGCATTGCTATATATGCAGACGAAAAATTCAATAACTCTTTTATAAATTTCATCTGATCAACTTCATTGATGGGGGATATTACCATTAGAAAATTTTATCAAGGGGAGTATGAGTTGAGGTTTCCCACTCACATTTAATTACCTCGACGTTTAGGCTGTATTTTCAAAGATTTTCCACTTCTTTCCATGGCTTCCTTGGAAAGGGACCAATTGAACTTTTTATTGAATTTGGCAAGAACGGTGAGTCGCTGCAGCAGTGCTCTCGGACTTTAGCAAAGGACTTTTGTAACAACTGCCTCGTCCACTTAACTCGTGCTTTGCGCGTTTCATTTTAGGGAAGAAGTTGTCTCTTGTGCTCCAGGCGAAACACGCGGCCGGGGCATCAAAAGTGCATTCAAAGTTTCGGCCTTTTATTCTGGTCGCAAAAAGCAGCGCGCGCTGTCCGAGAGCGAAAGTTTGGCCGACGCGTAAAAGGAGAAGTAATAACTCTGTATTATTATAACTGCGAGGCAGGCGGCTCGCGTCCGAGGCTTTTTATACGTCGGCTGCTGTGCGGCGGCTGCATTAAGGTCGGTCGGCATAAAGTGCCGGGAGTTGTTACGTTCGCCGTGCGGCTTAATAGGTTGTGAGTTTAGCGGAAGGAATGAGCAGCGACATTTCGGCCGGCCTTAAACTCGCGCCGCAGGAAAGACAGCAGCGGCTCTCAGTGCAAAGTTGTGTTCCACGCGCAGCCTCGGATTAGCACCGAGCACGAATACCGTGTCCAATTTGAGTCTTTATCAGACAGCAAACCCATTCACTTGGTTGCTTCATTCAAAACTTTTATATGAAACGTTTACAGTGGCATCTGAAAAGACAGCAAATCTAGATTTATCAAATGAAACATGTAATTCACAATTTAAAATCATCATGGCTGCTACAAATGAAAATGAATCGTGGGAAAGTAGCATACCCAGAAAACATTTGAAAAGAAAGCTAATATATAATTTAGGGGATATACACAAATTTGAGAGAGCTTCAGAGAGCAATCTAATGTGCGAATATAACTCTGACGGATAAGTTCTTGGTCCAATTTTGCATAGATAAAATAAATTGCATTATGACCCAGTTTTTTGCGTCGTTATCCGCACAAACCGTTCTCTAAGCAAACACGTGGCAAAACAGTTGCAAAACTGAGAAAATTATAAAATCAAAGGAAGAGTTCTTGTAGAAAAAGGCACGCGTAACTTTGAATTTCAAAAACTTGGATTGCGGAGACATCTGCGTTGCAAAACAAGCTGAAATCGTTTCTGAATAGCAACGAGGCGTTGCTTCATTTTGATGTAAAAAATTTAATAACATCAGTCTGTAAACTTCTGGTCGTCCTCTTCCTCACCTTCCTTTCTTGCGAGCGCTTGCGGGAGCGATTAAAAAGCAGCGTAATTAGTGCGTCTATGCAAGTTCTAATCTGGAAAGTTGCACCAAGCTCACGGAGTGGATCATAAATCAAAGTTGCTTCAGCGGAGCGGCAGCGTAAGTGCGCTCCGATTGAGTTTTAATGCAATTTTACGCTTCCGAATTTATATCAAGATGCTAATCTCCTGCTTCAAAGAGGAGCCACGCGTCGCCGGAGCCACCATAAAATAAGAAGGTCTCGACCAAAATCGATTATAGAGCGAGTTTTGTTAAGCTGTTTAACCTGATAAAAAATAAAAAGATGTTTAATTACTTCGCCGTTCTGAAAAGATAATTAGGTTTTTTTTGCATTAAATAGAAATCTTCAAATTTGTGTCTTTGAGCTTACAATACCTAGGAAAAATTTCAAAGTAACGGCACCTGAGCAAGTTCATCTAATTTTTCATTCTCATATATTTCACTTAATCAAATGTGAAGCAAAATGAGCAAATCAAATCACGTAATTTTCACCTATCACATTAATTTGCTTTGATTTCCAAGCGGCAGGCCCACGCGCAAACGGAGGACTCACATATAATTACACGGACTAAAGCCTCCGAGAATGTATATTATTCCGGCGGGTGGCATATGATTGCGACGGCCTCCATGAATATTCTAGTAGCAAAAACCGAAACTTTTCTCAGCGCAGTCTGCCTGGCCGCGTATATGCAACACGCGGCCGTCCTAATGGAATATAAAAACTTAATTATAAAAGCTTACGGCGGGATTTAGAGTCGTCTCGTACACTCGCACGCCCACGCAGCTCAAATTATGACGCCTAATTAAAACACCGATGGCGCCAAAACTGTTGCCTAGAGCCCTCAACTTGCTCTCTGATTTAATTCTGTAAACAAACTTCAGCGTCAAACTTTTAATGGCTCTAGGCGAACGCCATTTCTGATCACATCGAAATAAAGTATTCGCATAGTTTGGGGATGTGAATGAGCATCAAG
The DNA here is from genome assembly GCF_949628265.1 of Cloeon dipterum. Classification (NCBI taxonomy): domain Eukaryota; kingdom Metazoa; phylum Arthropoda; class Insecta; order Ephemeroptera; family Baetidae; genus Cloeon; species Cloeon dipterum. The sequence goes on from NC_088787.1 coordinate 24,058,671, forward strand.
TCAAATTTCATGTACATGCCCGACTTTTAACGACCCTACATAAAAATCTGGTGCTAGTTTTGCCGTAAAAAGCAAGCCCTAATTTACATGGAGAAGCGAGCATAAAACCGAAATTTCATTTAATCGCTTTTGTCTGATGGAAATGCGAAATAAAATATTTTCAAATCCAACGCTGTTATTGCGGGGACAAAATAATTCCGCTTTTGTTTCCATATTTGAAACTAATTTAGCAAATATTAATATTTCTATTGATGCGTGCGTAATAATTTTAAAATTTCTGGAATACTAAAACTAGCCTGCCTTGAAATTGGAGGGTAAATTCAAAGGTGCAAACTCAGAATTAATCTCTGGAACAGAAGCAATTTTACAGTTAATTATTAATTGAAGGAGCTATGCGAAATTGGGTTTCACCTCGTCTCACTAATAAACCGGCAGCAACCAGCTCGTTTGGCCGCGATGAATTTGCACAGCAAAGTGTTTCTCCGCCGGCCTGTCAACGTGAAAACCCCGGCGCAGACGATTTGTATTGAATAATTAACATGCTCAACTCAAAGCATGGCCTAGTGTGCTGTGTGTGTGTATGCACACCAAACAAGAGCTCCCAGCAAGACGTCTATGGTTGCCATACCCTGCAGGCGTGACTCTTAACTTCACATGAATCTCCGAGCAAATGCCCAAAAGTTTCCCTCCTGGCTATAGCAACAACTGCTACTATGAGATCAATAAATGCAATGAAGGGATCCACGGAAAATGTTACCTTGTCTTTGATAAATATTATTATTCGGATATTCGGATTGTCTACAAAAGATATTAACTTAAGCGTGTACACGGCTAAATTACTCATTCCTTGTGTGAACCCACAGGCATCTAAATAGACCAACGATCAGAAACGGGCTCGTTGAATAAGACCGCTTTCAATAAATTATTTAGGTTGTAATGATATTGGTAACATGTTATTTTTTGCTTGATGACGAAGTGTGGGATGGTTGGGGCAAGTATTCGCGTTATGTATAAAAATTTGAATTTTTTTCCAATAAATCAAATACCAGTACTGTAATCACAGTGGTCAAATTGATTTCAAAAGCAATACATCAATTTCGGTCAGGTGGCAACCCTGGGCTCGGCTCATGCTGCTGCATCGTTCTACATTAAAATTGGCGGATTAAAGGGGACGCTGAGTGAGACGCCTAGCCGAGTTTTGGTTTAATCCATTAGCCGACGAGCTGTTCGGCCATGTGCATGTCTTCCCTTCACTCACTCTCTCCTTGAAAATGCCTGCTCGGAAATGTCACGGCGCAACTGAACGAGATCCACCACGCTCCAATTTATTATGCCAGGGCTCATTTAATAATGGAATATTAATAGCGAAAAACCTAGCGACCTTTTGATCGACCGTTGGGTTATAGAAGGGTTGAACACCGTTTTCATCTTGGGACTAAAGGGCATAGAAAGCTCTCTGTGATCGGAAAATTAGGCTCGTGAAACAGCCCAGCTCTCCCACGCAAAATTGCAGTAATTGAAACATTCTTGTCTAAACTAATCCAGTAAACTATTTTGAACATATTAAAGTTCAATAAGAGCAATGAAATGCACGTGGATTGTCGCCATCAACAGTTTCCCACTCGTCAGATCCAATATGACTTCGATCGAATTACTGTTGCCTATTTTGCTTTCAACAATATTGCCATTTTTCTGATTCATTTGGCGTAGATAATTCATGTTGTGCAAACTATAATCCATTTTTTCGCACAATCGTTTCTTTGCCACATTTCATTTGCCCGTCTCAAAGCGCAGCACCCCAGCAGACGCTTTACCTGCGCATTTCTCAGTTCTGGTCAAAACTATGTAAAGGAATAAAGTTTTACACGGGGATAGCATCAGCTCTGAGCATCACTCACGTCAGTGTCCGGGATTTAGTGATTGTTACGATGTGAAAATTTTATGGATGGCTTTTTTCGTGAGGCAATCCCCAGTCATGCGCCCGAGGTAAATTTTATGAGTCAGAATGCAAGAAACAAAAGGCACACGGCACATTCCGCTTTGGACAACCGGGTGCAGAAATTAAATTTCTCACACAAAAAGAGTATAAATTAGGTGCGTGGCGGAATAATGAAGGCGGAAGCGCCCGTATCCCGAAGCGGTTCTAGCTGCTGGTTTATTCGGCGCGTGTGCCGCAGATAAATAACTTTGCTCATTTTCGCCAGCATGCGAGAGAGGACAATAATATTTTTATCCGGATGAATGCAGCCGCACACGTATAGAGCCTGCCCGACAAAAGCAGCGAGCGTCGTCTGTGCGCGGCTGGCTGCCGGGGCAAATAATATCCCTTTCTGCCTATTGTGGCACCACATTGCCTCGTGCTAAAACTCTCTCTCTCTCTCTCTCTCTCTCTCTCTCTCTCTCTCTCTCTCTCTCTCTCTCTCGCGAGGCCAGATGAAATTTGCATGACAAAGGGAGGCGGCCACGCAGCATCTAAATCAGTGGCACACACGGCCTGCCTAGTCGCACCTCCGTGTACTTATTACGCTCGTTTGCCCTCCTTTCGCCGGCCATTAGCCGCTTGCGAAACGTGCATCCTTGCGTAGTCGAGCACTTAAGGAAATCTAGGCAAAGAGGCTATTCTTGGAAGCAGGAAGAAGAGGCAGATCAACTTTTGTCTCTAGTTAACGAATTCAAGTTGAAAATTTCTCAAGGCTTTGGCTCTAAGTGAAATTTCTAAGAGAGAAGGATAATTAAGGAAACTATTTGCACGCTTTCTAAGTATTGCCAAATTTTAGTTGTTCTATGCTGAGCTCTGTATGCGGCAACTGACAAAATATAAGTCTGCAGATAAAAATTTTAAATTTTAAATAGAATCTTAAATTGTGCATTAAAACATTTTTTACCAAATGGAAAGAATGTCAACTTTAATACAAAATTCAGAACGACTTTCATTTCCTCTTAAGCTGTCAAATATGTCGCTCTGGCAATTAAAATATCCCTACATTGATTAAACTTTCAGGATCTAAATGGTAATATTGTGTTTTCTAACGAGAAAGAAACTTGTGGTTGTTTTGGAGAGAGCTAAATTGCCCAAAATACCTGTTTGAATTGAGAAGTTGTTGAAATTTTAGCTGAATTAGTTCGAAAATGGAAAATGCTTTCAGTTTTTTATGTTCTTTAAACAAAAATTCTTTATTCGGCAAATTTTGTATCTTTTCAAGTTGGAAATTATGTATTGAAACTAAGCTCTTTTGAGTATTTCAACATGTTCGAATTTCATCGTTCGTTGGCATTCATTTGAATTTAGTTTCAAAGTAATCTTTATTATGGTTCTGCAGGGCTATTTTGCCCCATACATTGCCATATCCAGACAAAATAATATCAGTTTGAACATAATTGTATAAAAGAGAGGTGATTCAATATTTCTTGAGGTACTGTTCTTTTAAAAATTCCTTGAATGCACTTTGGTTTCCGTTGAGACACAAATTCGGCGGAAGATTGTTCCAGAGGCGGTAGCTCTGCACTTGAAAACAGTTTTCGGGCACTTCAACACTTACAAATGATTTAAAACCAACAGAAAGAGTTCACATTCCAACAAAAGATATACGTTTGATCAATCAATCTATATTATGTTTTTCTAGGAATCTGATTCCTACTTACTTAAACAAATTTCCTTTAGCACCGAGAGAGCTATTATCCAGCACCCCAGTAACATCATCGTTATTTGCTTAAAATTAATTTCCAGAAACTTCCTCTGCGGTTCATATAGTGATAGTAACGCTACTAATTGGAAATTCTGCTAATGCAACCATTTCAACAGCATACGTATAGCAAATTGCATTCAGCGAAACTGAATCGAGATATCTAATTACGCTGAAGCGTGCATACGTTGCTGCGGTTTCTGTTTCAATCCTCTCGGGCCAATGAATCCGATCAACTGCGTGTACTATTTGATTACTCACTGAATGTTTTTGAAACATCCCTTGTTTGCGTACAATCCAGATGAATCATATTTAAATACCAGTGCATGATACCAAAAGTTTTTTAATCAGGGCTGTTTCATCACTGCGATTCTCATGCCTCATCAGAAATTTTATAATTAAAATAACATTGATTGAAGAATGTACGAATAGATAAAAAATTTGGATTGTGTTACGGTTGGTATCATAATGCTAAAGTAATTTTTATTCGTTTAATTCATGCTAAAAAAAAGTTCAGAAGTTTCGTACTTTATTAAGAATAAACGAGCACAATGATGATTTTTTTATTTTTCTATATACTACTAAATTTAAAAATAAGGGATCAATTAGAAGGACAAAAGAGATAGTTCAAAACTTGGTCAAGAATGTGAAAATTTGTGCACCGAATGCTAGACAGTTTGTATCAAAATTTTTACATAAAATTAATGTGGGGTACTTGAATTGAATTTAAGTTAAATTTATTTGCATCAGACCACAGAGCGCAAATAAATTACTTATAAATAGCTACAAGGCCAATATTGAATGACGTTAATATCACGCCATGATACTCGTGAGAAAAGCAAAGCCATGGGAAAAGGAGCGAAGCGGAAAGCTCAACTGGGCAATAGCGGATAAGCAAACAAACGCCGACCAAACGTAAACACACAAATGTGTGCATTATGCAGCAGTGACAATATTATTCATGACAGTAAAAAAATCAACAAAGTGTCGCATGGCACGTGCTCTATCTCACGATTTCCCGCATTGTCAAGCACACAAAACGCAGAAACAATAATGTTGTTCCTTATTGTGGCCAAAATAAACCACATCAATAAATGTATTTTAATATTTTATTTTCCAGTATCCAAGCACTATCTTCCTTGTGAAAAGATGATAACCAACTATTTGTTTATTAGAAAACATTTAAATAAAGTTTTGGGGTAGTAATGACAACATAGTCACAGATACAAGTGTCAAGCGGAATGGAAAAAGATGTCAGGATTATTGAATTTAGTAATTCTACCCTGCCTTGAAAAGTTTTTCAGCACAGAGAACGAGAGAGAGTTAAGACACTCCACATCCATTCGCTTCACTTCCGCTAGCTTTGAGCACAACGACGGAAAGAGTTTTTACAAAATCAAAGAGCTATTTTCGTAAAGTGTTTACATTTTTTATTATTCCATTAAAAAAATATAGCCCAGGGCATCATCGTTCATCCCACAAGAGTCATAAAGTGCAGCTGGAAAATTTCTCATAAACAATTACAAGATACGCGGGCGCGCATTATCGACCCGCAAAGTTTCATTAACAATGAACCAAATTAGATTCGCAAGAGTGAAAGCAATAAAGAAAAGCGCGTGTTCTTAATGCGAATTTTCCAGCAGACGAGCCTGGCAGCAAGAGAAGAGCTTTTCAAAATAAGACCTTATTTCCGAACGTGACGAGCGAGCGTGTCTTTATTCGCTTGTGCATTGTTCCTGCGATGTGCTAGCTACCTCGTTTCAATTTCACTGAGAGCAGACTGCAGCAGGAAAGGTGTGTGTCGAGCAGTTTGGAAATTAAATCCCAACGGCTGCTGCAAATCTCTTTGCTTAATCAAATTACTCGGAAGTGCGGCTGTCGCATTTCGTTATCCAAGTTTCTTGTAAAATTAAACCTAACGGGACCTTCGTCCTTGATTAACAACACACTGATACAGATTTTTCTGATATCGTGTTTTTTGCGCTCTATGGTTGATTAAGGTCAGAAGAATATGCAAATTTTTGCACTATTTCTTGCGATTGGCTATTTTGGGGAGTCCTTTTGCTTGTTTTTGAAGCCACCAATAGAGGTAACTCCAAAGTAATTTACAATTTTGGGAACTTCTGCTTTTAATTTAAAATTAATAAATCATATGGTTGTGGATTCTGGACCGGGGAAGAGTTTATTTTATGCCCTGACATTAACATCGTCTCAGAAAATCGCGGTGGAAAATAATTTAAACAATTTTTTCTGATCTTTCTATCACGATAGGCTTTTATGATTTTTGTTTTTGGCTCAAAATAGGTATTTTTTCGTTCAGAATGCACAGTATCAGGATTGAACATTAAAATCGCAGCAATTATGCTTTAAAATTTTAAAAGGGTGTCATCTATTGGCTCTCTTTCAAAACAAGCTCTTTTAACATTTAATTTCTCAAATCACACGTTAGTACGAAGTACATATAATTATGCAATTTCACCTACTTCTACAGTAAATGGCTTGAACAAAGGAGTAATTTAATTTAAATTTTTCCTAATTTTATTCATAGAAAATTGAATTTTTTCAATAATTGTTTGTGTTCTTAAAAAACTCTGTAATACCCTGGTAATGCCTATCATACATATTTATCGAAATTCTTGCCTTCTTTACTTAATACTAATTCTCACTCAAAAATTTCAGTGCATATTTTCGCGCACCGAGCTTAATCTGCTAACTTTTGTACTGAATCAGGGGAAGTTTTTAACTAATATATCTTAAAAATTTAGTAGTGAAATAAATATAGCAACAGTAAAACAATTAAAATAATCAACGGTGTTCTCTTCTGCACTGTAAAATTGAAATACACAAGGAGAACGCCAAAGAAAATCTAAAGTATGCAACGAGCTTGTCCGAAATGTTGAGCAGGTTGCATACAAATAGATGATTTTGCTCCTGCGTGGGACGCTGCTCCATTTTCGCTGGAAAGTTGTTGATTCAGCCTGAAGAGAAGCAGATTCTTCGGCGAACCCGCCTAATCTAATAAAAAGTTGGATTATTTCTCGTCCGGAGCAATTTGGTGTACTGAAAAAGTGAGAGCTGAAAACTTTGCCGAGTGCAAGCAGGCAAACTACGCCTCCGCGATGCAAATTCCATTCGGGCTAATGAATTCCGGCGCCCAATTTCACCCGACGAGTTTTCAGTTTTTGCGCCCGATGGCGGCACGCGTTAATTATATCAATGGTGCAGGAATCGATTGGGTCTGCAAGTTTGGTCGTCGTCGGGGGAATTAACTCCGCCCGAGTAGAGCACTGAAGAAACATTGCTTAATGTAAAGGAAATTCCTCTCTTTTGACGCACGCCGAAGATGGCCGCCTTCTTTTATCTCGCTGCCTAATTACTCTGTAAACAGTCAAAGTTTTTTCTCTCCATTTTTTTCTGGCGCTGCATTCTCACCATTAAAAGAGAAAATGCAAATGGAATTTACGACGCGGGCGATAAAGTTTTATTCGCGGCGGAAATTCGGGTGCGGAGCCTGCTGCTGGTCCATTTATTTTTATTTCTGCGCCAGCGGATGAATCCAAATCACGGCCTTTGATGTGCCCGCCCATAAAACAGCCTCCGTATTGCCCCGCGAAAGATTGATCATAATACGCCTTCGACTATTAAGTGTCTGATCAGTAAATAAAAAGTCGGCCTCGCCAGAAATTATGTTGCTTTTTATTGGCCCAGTTGGCACTGAATTAGTTCCGATATACTATGTGCTCACTTGCTCGATAAAACCCACAGAAAGGGAGAGTAGAGGGTACAAGCCAATGAATGACGCAGCTAACGTTTTGTGTCAGTTGATCTTGATTTCAATCGAGTTAACTTTAACCAGCCCGTTGGCTCGCATTGTTAAGGCATTCTCAGGAGTATCAAAGCAGTGGGAGATATTTGGGCAGTTCGAGGATCTAACACTGGCTGCACAATGCCAGAAATGGCAAAGGTGGTTGATTTAGTTACTCCAAATTATCAAATAGATCAACGAGCAGCTAGGCGCCTTCTCGCCACTTGCTGGTGTTCGCACCTTTCCAGCGGCTTAAGGAACAAAAGTATGGCGTTTTAATAAAAGACCCCGGTGCGGGGAGGCGAAAAAGATGGCCACATTGGGCCCAAGCTCCTCTCGGGCCACTTGTGCCAAGTTATCAGCTTGGTTGTGTTATTGTGACCCAGTGAGCTCATAGCCCACGGGAAGTGCTGAGCAGAGGTAAAAAAGTTTTAATCTCGTCAAAGCAGAATTGGAAATTGGTCTTGCAAACTTTTCACGTGACTCGTAATTTTACAGCTAGCAATTTCACGATCAAATTATTTTCCATATTTTCTTTAGCAACTATTTTAATCTTACTTAGCCCCCATTTAAACCTAATGTAAGAATAATTGATCTCGCTAGTGTCCATGATTCAGAAATGGGGAGAATCAGTTAACCCATTAGAGAATGATCTCTTTAGGCCAAAAACAAATAATTTCCTGGGAATTAGAAATCGCCTCTTTTAAACATCTTTAATAAAATTACGTCCAGATATATTTGAATGTCACTGTAGCACTAAGTATAAATAATTACTAAGAAATCAGGTTATTGAGGTAAAAAACCATATAATTTAATTTGTTTAGTTTATTTGTGTAGCAACCGATACTTTAGTGGATAATTATTGGCAATTTCCCAGTCTCGACTTTAAAAGTCCCTTTTCTCTGGCAAAATTAGCTTTCTCTGCTGTAAAACAAATGCCGGGAGGTTTCAATTCGCAGTATAAAAACACTCTCAAAGGAGTAATTCACATGCATGTATATGTTTGCTTAGAGGCGAGCGCGGTGCATCCTGCTCTCTGTGTTTCTGTTAAGAACCTAAAAAGTCGCGCGAGTGCACTCTTGCTCCGTGTGCGCAATAAATAACGAGTTTTCTCGCTGCTCCTTGGTGGCTGCAAAATGCTTTATACGTGCTCTCGTTTTGCTTTTGCGAGCGAATGTCTGTGCTTCGAGAGCGAGTGCACTTGTTTTGCCAGGGTAAAAAAGCGAGCCCGGCACGCCGAGTAATGTCGGTAATGGCATGAAATGGAGCCACATTTGTACATTTACAGTCTGCTGCTCGCACAGAATGCAGAATTCCGCCGAGAAATCGCTGGATGAATGACTGAAAGAATCCGGCAAAGTACTCCGAGTGCACTTTGGCGAAGCATAGAATGTGCATGCTCAAAGCTTGAATGCAAAGTTTGCTGTGAAATTTCTGCAATTGAGCGATATGTTCAATGGAAAATCATACATCGAGCATAACAATTAAGGGGACATTTCGCAATAATAACATTTAAAAGCAGTAGCTCCAGTAATCTAAATTTTTATTGAAATGGTTGCAACCATTAAAAAAAATGGACGAGATGCAACTTTCTTTTGTTTGCCTTTGGAGCGCTCTTGTTTGGGAAAAGTTTGTTCAGTTGCAGTAATATTAAATTTCACAATGCTAAAGACCCAGCGTGTGAGGGTATTTGCACTTTCCTGCGTTTTCCAGCAATGTGCTTCAAATATGAGTACACCTTCAGAATTAAAAATTTGCGCTGTAGCTTGTTTGCAATCAGGTGATTTTTTTATCATTTTTCTCCCGTGAATATTTTCTGGAAGTTGCAAAATAGCGGGCATTTGATTTGATTGCAGAACATAGATGGGAAACTACGCCGCCCTTTTTCATTATAATCCAGCTGACGGTATTCACGGCCATTTTTGAAATCACCATTATTTTGCTCTGCTGTAAAATTAAAAGTAAACAACGTAATGAAACGTAATGTGGATTTTCATTTAAAAACATCTGACCAACGGCAATTCGGTGGATTGCAAGTTTATTTTTCAGCGCTGCTTGAAATGTAAAGACAAGGGTGATTTTTACACTGACCAACACGGTAAACCATTTTTCTTCAAACACAAACGAGTTTGGGAAAGGATCCAAATATAAGTCAGTAGAACTCCGCAAGATTTGAAACAAATATTTCATATTTGTAGTTTGTTACACGTAAAGAAAATTGTTGAAGTCTCTATTATCTAAAAATTTTTCTTTAATCCAGCCCGCTTGTTTTCAATAAAAACTGAACAAGACATTAGAGCAGTAAACTTTTTGCTCGCAAACGTCAGTGCAAGCAAAAAAATGCAGACTAAACCATCTTTATTGCACCCCTTTTACTACCCAGCTTTATTGCGTTATGTAATATCCAACGGACCAAAAAGAAATTCAGCGAATTTGGGAACATAGTTCCCCCTACGCATTAATCATTTTCGCGGGAAGCTGCAGCAGTGCTGATTAAGGCAAAGATTGTTTTTACGAGAGGGCACAGAGACAATAACAAACACTGCTGCTCTTTATATTGTGTTGCGAAAGCTAGCCGGTCGCAGTCGGTGGGGCGGAAAATTCTGATACTATGGCCTTCGCTGCTCACGGCCGTTTAGCGACGTGTCCAATTTCGACGATCCGACCCCCTGGGGATGTTTTTCATTTCCAGCAGCAAAAAGTCTTCTCCTCTCTGCTAGTATGAAAGGAACGAGTCTCTGCAATATCGCTAATAATTTGCTTTCACTGCTACATTAGGCTCAACAAGCCACCCTGCCTTTCGTGCAAAATAATTTACCTCAATTTTTAACATTTTCAAAACTGTCCGTGCCCATTTTCATTTCGTAGAAGTTACAACATTTCGTCGTTTTTAAAATATTAATTTTTATTATAAGTAAAATTTAAAACAAAATAGCAGAGCAAACTATCACTCTGAGGCATTCCGTACAACAAATCTGATCCCTAAAAAAGATAAATTCAAAGCGGAAATAGTTTGATAAGCAATTTTCAGTCTCAAAGGCTCCAACCAACCATTATTGAGATAAAAATATATCCCTTCCTCATCCCCTCACTCTCTAACAGCTTGAGACAAATCACAAAGACGCGCAATTCACGCTGACACTCGGGCTTGTAATTCTCGTCAGAAATCGTGCAGCGTCTGGCACAGCATAGTAGACTCGCTGAAATGCTGATTGTCAAGATTCATATTCGCCAAGGTAACCCAATTAATGCGCGTGTGTGACTGCACCGAGAACACGCCGGTAAACTTGACGTGAACAACCCATGTATAATTCAGACGAAAATAATAGGCACAAATGAGAGAGCGTGAATATACATCAGTCGGTGGATTAAGCCGAGATGCTCCAGTAAGAAGAGAACTAAATTCGGCATTGTTCACAACACAAGAGACAGGAAACCAACGCGCAAAACAGTCAATTATTAGGAACAGAATTAACGTTCTTCAAAGGATCGGAAATTTAGAAAGGGACTTTGCATGACAATGTGGATCTGCTGGTTTATTACTTCATTGATTTTATACGTTCATGAATGAAATTAAATTAAATCTACAACTTATTGATGCCAACAGCAAAAGAGAACTACCAAAACAGTCCAGAGTGGTATCAGCTACCGAGATCGTGTGAAAGTGAAGATATATGCGATTTTCCCTAAATTCTGTTTGCTAAAAACTGAACCATTAATCTCGCTGAGAGCACCACACCATTAGATTTGCAAAATTAAAAAAAGCGCTCACGATCGCAGGGTGTCCAAAACACGATTTGCATTTTGCGACGGACGGACAGACGGCGGTGCGAAAAATACATTTGCATTGCTAAAATTTTCAGGGAAAAAATGAGCGGCGCCGTTACTCATTTGGATGGCGATGTGGCAGCAATTAAAAAGCGTACGCAGTGACAAACACGCATTAGGGACTTTCTGCGCGTGAAATGGATTCTTTCGTCGGAGCGGCGAAAAGTGGCCCCTGCTTTTAATGCACGCTCACTCGCTGTAACACACACGCTACATTGAGCAGACGGGCATAGCTGAATGCGTCGCGGATCCGACGCGGATGGTGAATTATTTAAGGAACATTTGATTTATGTTTAACCATCCGGTATCGCAAGGTTGCCAATGGCTTTCCCAATCTACCAATTTCCCCTACCCGCAATAACGGCTTTTGTTCTAACATTTTTGCTGGCAGTGGTTGGTTATTTGGATACTTAAGGTAGCAAAATATTATTGTAAAATCAACAGAGAAAAAAATCAAAAGCTGGCGGGAAATATTTTTAGTGGACAGTTTATTATAAAATATCAAGTGAAAATCCGCCTTTGAATGTTAAAGACATAAATCTCAAGAAAGTCTTCGATATAACTTTCTATATTTTTAAGAAGACGCACTCCTTAATATCACTTTTTGATCTTACTTCTGCCAAAGCCACTCCTGTCAAAGATCCGCATTCTTTCTCGCTCTGACAGCAATCCTTCCACCTCCGCTCAAAGGGCTAACGAGTGCGTGGCAACCCTGGCGCGAAAAATCTCGTCATCATCACAATTCACGCCGGCGTAAAAACGAATCGGCCAAGTCGAGTGAAAAATTCAAATCGCCCGACGCCAGGCAAATAATCCCCGATATTTCCACGTGGGCGGAAGACGAGGCCCGCTCGCTAAAAAAGCGAGATTGCCACGCGCGCGCGAAAGCCGACCGGATTCGCCGCGAAAGACGGATAGCTGATTGTTTTCGGCACTCCGCCGTCGATTGATTTTCCGCCGCTCAGCGACTACCTGCACTCCGTCACGCAGGATGAAATTTTGATAGTCAAACTTTTTCAAAAAAGTTTCTTTCCCCTTAAGAGTGTTAGAGAGAGCTTAGAAAACTTTCTGTCGAAACTTCAATTAAACTTAGAAATTGATCTGCGTCGTTGTCATCAAAAACATTGTTAGTCCTATTTATGAAAACGGGGAACTTTTCGAGTAATGTAAAAGATGGGAAAATCTTAAATTGATTATTTTTTGTTGAGCACTTTTTTAAATAAAGACTTCATCATCCTCAAGTCTTTAGATTACAAATAATGTGTTGCTATTTTTTGTTAAGAAAACTTAAATTTTATTGCATTTTATATTTTGGGCATGTTAGCATCATTTTATATTTTGATTGTCAAGGAAAACTAGAGGCAACATAGTCAGCAACGCTAAAACGAAAAACTGTGGGTTTCCAATACATCACGAGAGTTATATTTTTTCCGATTGATTTCTTTTAGCACGCAGAGTTAAATATTTAAACTTGATCTTATCTAACTTGTTTGAAAGAGTGACAGATTTCTCAGCACTCGTTACCACAGAAACGGATAAGCATCCATTAATTTATGCAAATTGGCTCAGCTTTGAAGCGAAATTGAACCACTCACAGCCGCAAGATTTGCTGCTCAGCCCATGCGCGAATTTCCGACCGACGCAGCAAGTAGTAATTAAAGACCAATTTTTCTTGCGTTGGCGCCCGAACAGTTTGCCGCAAGAAGTGCTAATTCAATTTTAATCCCGCCATACACTTTGAGCTCTTTCCCATCTTCTGCTCTGTTTATCCGCTGCGCTAACTTTCTCCCGAAAGAAAAAGCGGTAGGCAACGTCGGGCAAACGCGCGGGATCTTCTCTCGCGCTCTCTTTCTCTCAGAAGCTCTTTTTTAGCCTGGAAACGATGCCGACAGCAGCCTCTTCAATTATCTAAATCACTCCTCGCGCGCCCAACTCGGAAACCAAGAGCAGCCGGCTGCTTTTTGCAAGGTCAGCTGGACTAAATCCACCAAGCGCATTGTACACGCGCCACTGCTATTTGAGCTTATGTACCTACCATTCAGCTTTATAAAATATCGAACTAAGGGGCTTTCGCAACTGAGGATTTGAGTGGAATTTCTGACGGCGTTACTTTGAGGTTTCAATATTTACCGTAAAATTAATGTTCCCACCACAAGGTATAATATTGATCCAAATGTTGGACAGTTCCCAGGGGCTGCGATAGCTCCTGGAGAATTTAGTTTTTATTTTACTTTATAAGCTCCTGAATTGAAGTTCTATTCATCACTCTCTTAAAATAGCAATGAGAGAGTTTTGCATGCTTTCATTTATAAATTCGAAAACTCTAAAGCAGCTTATTCAGCTTCAATTGAATTGCTGCTCTCCTCCAAAGTGCTTCTCGTTTTAATTAGTCAAACTGACTGGGAGATTATAGGCCACTCAAGGGGGTCAAGAGTCAAATTTCAAAATGAACGGAGTAAGTTTCAAAACAAAACAAAAACTTATATGTAACAAAACCCAATTTTCCAAAATTTATATCTTCATCATGGCTCTTAAATATAAATAAGCAAATTAGTTAACTGACGCAATATTCAGCAGCAATCGTTAGGTGTTAAATCAACAAACAGAGCACTAAAATAAAATGTCCGTCAAATCGGTCGTGTGGGGGAAACACTAAGTCTCAACGGTCGATTCATTCATGCCGATGTGAACTGGAAATATGTTCGATGATTGCTCTCGGCGCCCGTGGAGAGCGTATTCGACCGGGCGTGTGTTTGACTCATTACTGTGCTATCACGTGCCGCCCGCAATGCGGTCACTGCTCTCATTATCCAAAGCGTATGTGATGTGTGCGAGTTTAAAGGCACCAGACCTTACGTAACACCTCGTTTCGTCACCTCACGCGCCACGTCAAAAGACTCCGCCCCTGTGCACTGCAATTTGCATGGAGCCAGCGAAAGGCGAAGGTCCCCCCCATTCATCACCTGCTTGTCAGCACTCGCAAGCTGGGTGACACATGCTGCACCCCCTTTTGTTTGCCACCTACAATTGGCACGCTTTTTGAATTAAGAAGCGTCGCACGCCACCGGAGACTGCTGACATTTTACACTTTACAGCCGAGAGTGCAGGCAAACTGTCCCAAAAATAGAAAGACGCAATCAGCATTTCTTGCTAGAACGACTCTTACGAAGGCACGGATGGTGTAAAATGATATTTTTCACGAAAAATTGTGGCAGGCGTAGGTCTTGAGAAGGTTGACACCTGCTTAAAACAACAGCACAAGCATATCAGTTCACCTACGGGGACCAAATCTCTTAGTTAGAACATACACTACTCAAATCTCGGAAATATTGCTTGAAATTTTAGATTTTAATGTAGTCTAGTCTCTCACGATTGAATAAATCATCCTCAGAATTAAGTTAAGGATTGCAGAAATAATGAATTTACGTTCTCGCTTGTCAAATTGTTGTTTACTCCATGTTACGTTTTTATTTTTTGGAATAATTTCCACATCAAACAAGGAATGTATTGCAACCAAATATTCGGGGCAACAGACCCTGTCTCTCCACTATTATAACGGTTAGATTTAGAAAGGATATGGCAGTTGGTAGGGAAAGTAAGCTATTCAAATTGTTGCCCATTGTTTCTATGAATCGTAATGTTAATAAAGCTAATCCGAAAATCGGAACATTTATGCTTCAAAACCTCTTTCATATCCAAATCTCTACTCTATTTACATCCTTGCTCTACACAGATCCCTTACTCAGAGTTAATTAAAATCAGATTGCGCTCTATTGTAGGTTTTCAAGCCAACAAGTTTTCTTTAACGCTTTTTAATTACATAAGTTCAGTTGTTTCATTCGTTTAATTGTGAAACAACATGACTTCACTTCAAACTCACATCAGGTCGTAGCTCTTTACAAAAATAGCTGCACCGCTTTGAAAATTACTAGAAATGTGCCAATCATCTCGACTGTAAGTCATCTTACTTGCCGTTTACCTGCAATATCATATTACTTCATCCATTCCTTAGTTTGATTAGAGTGTCATGAGCAGGAAGAAATCTTGTGTTGAGATGAGAACTTGTTATGGCTTCCTGATATAAAAAATCTTGAGTGCTACAGAGAAAGCAGAAAATTTTGCTTCGAATCCGCTATGAAACTTTCTGAATTTTCCACACTATCCAAATGTTCTGCAGTTGCTAAAAATATTTAATTTTGTACTCATTCAGAGTCGAGATGAAAGCGTTGCGAGCTTAATGGAAGTCTGCCTGCCGTCGATCCAAATAAATAAGTTTGCTAACAATAGACAGACGTCTTGGAGCAATGAATGCGTACGCACACTCAAAAAGACAGCCACAGAAGCAATAAATCAAGGTTTTGATCGCAACATTGCAGGCACATACTTCAATAGCGACTTCATGAATAATGCAACGTGGTGGCTGGGCGTGCTGCTGGCGCTGAATGTGTGTAACAGAATTATGCGCGCGCCGAATTCGCCGCAGCAAACAAACCTTGCTTTTTTCGCCTCACTCTTTGCGATTTGTTATTCATTGTTTTTCTCAGCCGCGTATAGTACAGTGTACCACACGAAGCTGACTGAGTAGGAGACTTACTCTCGTGGCTCGGAAATAACGCAGCCTGTTACACACTCGGATAAGTTTATGCGTCAGAAGGAAACTTGCCACACAATACACCCGAAAGTTCATATGTGTGCGTGCGCGCGCTCAACTTTTATTCGTAACCGACGTAACCGCTCTCGCGAAACTTATGCTGCGTGTAATGCAATGACAGCAGACAGAGCACGCTTTGCATTCGGGGGGCGTGGCAGGCTCCAATTTCTTAGTAATTGCACGACGCCCGTTATTGTGTCTGCAGTCAGCAGTGCTCTCGAATAAAACTTTGGCCCCGTCGAAACTGTGTGTTGTCTCACTACGCATGTATGTAGCCAAGCAAGAAGTGCGTGGTTGCGAGAAAGAAAATCCTTGCGTCTCGCGGAGCAAGTCATTAAAATGTCTGCAGCCAAGGAGGCTCTGCCTTTGCTTTATATTCACCGCGGCGCTATGTACATCGTACATCGGCAAACTGCTCGGGCCCAAGAAGTGGGAGAACAGCTTGTCTTCGTCGTTGTTTGTAATCACTCACTCAGGACAGAAGAATAATTATAGCAGAATCCTTGAGTGCGACCGTAATCTTCTTTTATGGTTGCTTGAGAGTAAAGGACGCTCTATTTGATTCTGGTAATTGTTTGGAGATTGAAATTGGTACAATTGAGATTTGATGACCCTTGCATAATTTCAAAATTATTTAAATCCAGACAGGTAATGGATGAAAGGATGCAGCAGCTGAATAATTGATATTTCATGTAATATAGAATGGTAAAACCCTGAAATTTAAGGCATAAAAATTTTTGGACGGGCACCATTATGGCCATTAAGTCTCAGTCTGACCTGAAAAACAATTTTCCAGTTGAACGGAACCGCAGCATTCTCACCTCCTCGGTGTATTGTGAGTGGTTTTTTCCGTACTGAAATCTGATTACGGAAAAAACAGCTCGCTAAAAATCAAGGAACCGCGCGCGGGTGCCTCTGCCTTCACTGGTATTAATCAACAA
Organism: Cloeon dipterum; assembly: GCF_949628265.1. Classification (NCBI taxonomy): domain Eukaryota; kingdom Metazoa; phylum Arthropoda; class Insecta; order Ephemeroptera; family Baetidae; genus Cloeon; species Cloeon dipterum. Next base: position 24,075,579 of record NC_088787.1, read on the forward strand.
CTAAAAACCAAAGAGAAAATTAATAAAAGGAACGAAAATAATGAAAGTTGAGAACATTCTAGGAGAGGAAGTTTGTTCCTGGAGTCAGTTTTAATCACGTCGTTGGCTCAAACTGTTATTTGAGAGAATCGTCACTAAAAATTTTGTACCCGCCCATTTCCAACTTTTCTAAATCCCACACAAATGGCAGTGGACCGCAGCAATATGAGTTTATTGCTGTTTTAGCGTGCTGATTGGAAAAGACTAGAATTGCAGTCATTGGAATGAAATCCCCGCTAATTCTGCCTGCGCAGGGCAATTTGAGCCCTGCCGGGCAACCTACTTTCGCAGAGCAGGCCAACCCGACGTGTTGTCATTAAGGGAGGAGCGGCAGAAAACACGCGGTGTTTACACGAGCGCTGCTCTTTTCGCCCAGCGTTTTGAGCATTTTGCTGGCGAGGGTGCTGTTAAGTGACCCGCAATTGCATAGCTCTCCAGCTCCTTTTCCACCGAAAGCAGCAGCAGCAGGCTTTCCAAATATACACCACGAACACACGCAGGTGCGACTTATTGCCCGCCAGTGTGCAAACGCCCGTTTTCGCCCTCGATTTATGATCGCTGGCAGTTTGGCCGAAATGTGCAATGCAACCGTTGCGAAAATTGCTAATGCTGCGGGCGGAATCGTAAATTCTGAGCGAAATTCGGAATTTTGATGCCCTCCTCTGCAGCCAATAAATCATGCTCGCTGAGGAATGGAAATGTGCCGCTGAACGGCAATTGAATTTATTCAGATTTGCGGCATTCTAGATTTTACACTCGTGCTGCAGCGTCAAAGGCAGGAAAATTAGATTCGATGCAATCTGGAGTTGGAGTCTTTGAAATTTATTCTAGGAAATTGTTCTGCTCCGCCTTGGTCCGTCTCTTTGGAAGAAAAATTAGAATTCACTCAGATGTTAATTAACTCACGTTGGTGCTGAGCTCGTGCATTACTAGAAAATGTCATCAGCACGTCGCCGGCGTTCTGCGCGCGTGGTGAAAATTAATGCAACGAGATGCAAATTTGCTCGGCTACAGAGAGCTAGGCACATTGCGACGTAATAATTCACGAGCTCCATTTGTATTTCGGATCAAATGTCCCAGCAGCAGCAGTCGTCGCGTGCACACAGTGATAATAATTTATCAATTACACGTCACTCATCGTTAATCCAGCCGGATGGGCGTTGTGATGCAAGAATAATTTTCTGCCATGCCCCGCTGAATTAATTCCGCCGCCGCGGCTCATTGTTTCTGTGCGGAGTAATATTGAGCGATTTTTTACCCCAAGCCGCGTCAAAGGCAGCTGACTTTTCTTCTCCTTACTCCTTATATTGCAGCGCACAGCTGCTTATTCTCGCTTATCAAATTAATCTGGATGAAAAATGCCAAGATCGTGTATCATATACTGCCTTAATTAATTTGCATAATATTCACGTCTTGATGAGAAACTTGCAAAATTCATTGCCGGCAATTAAACGTTAACTGACATTGCGTGTAATTATCATTTGGTGCTGTAATTTTCGTAATTTTACAATGATGCGAAAAATAGGAGCTTTACTATTTATTAAAATTGAGTTACATTTCTCAATCCTCCAACAAGGGGACAAGGAAATGTAAAAAATGAAGTTGAAGGGCATGAGAAAAGATAGTGCTAATAGCCTTTATAGATAAATTTTGCAACTGATTTAAAAAGGGAGGCACTTGAAATTTCAAGATCTTGCACGAGACACGCTTACCACGGCCTAGAATTTTTTAGGTCAAAGCATTATTCAAGTGAGTCAAATGACTGCTATTGTGGACACATGCGCTAAAACATGTTTAACTGGTCCATTATTCTTAGAAATTATTAGGTCTTTTAAGCGAGGCTAATTGATCCCTTTAAATCCTTTCTGCAAGAAATCTTTAATAATTTTATTTAGATACAAATGAAAAACTGTAAAAAATGAGATGTTTTGGGGTCAATATTTGTAAGAGAGGCAGAAGCATAATCATTGTATCCTTAAAATCCATCAACTCTAAATCTTTCTGCCAGTGGTGATTCCAATTTGAAGGGGAGTTCTCTCAATCGGAGCACACCAACAGCCGCAGTATAATGGAAATTGTGCGGCCAGCGGAATTTGCATTTTTTGTTTCTCTTTCGGCCTCGCGTGTGCCCAGAATATCAACGCGATCCGAAAACAGTACAAAACTCTTTGGCCTCGGTGGTATGCACACAATAGGGGCGGGCGAAACAGAGGAGTTTCAGTGTCGGCGGGTTTACAATCGAAACGCACGCTGCCGAGCCACTTTCCAACCGCGTCGACCATAATTTTTGTAAGGTAACTTTTGCAACTTCCGCCGAGCAATAAAAGCAAGACCACAATGACTAGCCCGAAAGTGGGGCTCCCTTCGCCCGCGTGATGAATGGAATATGCAGTGGCGGCGCAAACTTTTTTATTTCCGCAAAAGACTCATTAAGTCTGACGTCGACTTTTTTATTGTTTCGCCTACAATTTTTAACAAAGTTTACCATACACTCACGGCTGCATTTGCTGTCGTTCGACTAATTTTTAACGATGCGAAAGTGAATGAGGCACTGAAAGCTGTGTTTGACGGCTCTCACGCGGAAACTTTGGGCCTTTGTTCTCAGCAAACCTATGGAAATCGATTTGTAGAGGAAACTATTGGAAATTGATCATGATGAATTATTGAAAGAAGTGACGCGAATTATTTATTTCAGCTAGCTGTCAATTATTGGATCACTAACTTCGGCAACTTCAGAGTGAATGAATATGCAGTCAGTAATTGAAGTGACTTTAGTACAAGTTGCAAAACTAGTATTTAAATAAATATATTCGATCATTAAAATATCTTCAAATAAGGGATGGACTTGCATATTTTAGGATGGGAAAGTACAGTATTGCAGGAAGGTTTGTCAAGATTTCCTTACACATTCCTCTTTTTGTTTGGGCTCTCAGGAGTGCGTTAAGTCGGGTATTATGGGTATTATAAAAAAACCTTGATTCAAAATTTATACTCTCAATAGCATTTAACCCTAACCATAGGATGTGCAATAAGTTTGTTTCCAAGTTTAAGTACTGCTGATGAGGCCTGTCTATACACAATGTTAGAAAATGAGATTTAATAATTCTATTTTAAATGTTAACTCAAAACCACTCATCCTTAGTCGATTCCAAGCAGAGTAAAACTTTCCTAGGTTTCTTAAAATTCCCTTCGATTGTATTTATTTCAATTACTTCCGTTCTCATCCAAAATTTTTTCGAATGAGAGTGAATATTAAATTTCTGAGGTTGCCTGAAAAATTATGTATGTATTATTTGAGAAAGTTTTAGTTTCTAACAAACAGCTCTGGTGTTTAAATGGGTATTTAAGGAAAGGGGTGATTAATTAACTCTCGGTAGTTTTAGTTAATTTCCTTATAATTGAAGTTGAACAATAGGACACTACTTGACGTCACTATATTATAATTGGACACTTGGACCTTCAACAAAATTAAATTCGAAATCAGGTCAAAGATCTTAACAATATTTTCGAATTTGAGCTCAAACATTCTCAGAAAAACGTATTTGACAAATCAATCTAGATTTAGTTATGAACAACTTAAATTAAATAAAGAATTTACCCGCTTGATCCTGGTCCGTCGCTGTTAAACGCTCAGCACTTTAAGAAATGCGAACTAACCTAGTCGGGCGAAATCTGATCAAAATCAAAATGCCCTCTCTGTTGCATTACAAATTTCTTACAAACTAGCGCCTAGTAATAATTTATCAACAAACACACTAACAATACCCTGAACCAAAACTGAAAAAAAGGGAAAAAGGTAGGAGCTCAGCTCCGCATCAGGTATTATTTCGAGAAACTCTTGGAAAAAAATAATTTAGAAGTGATTTGATGAATAAAAATGTTCCGAGGAAACGGGGCAATCAAGATAACAAAACGCGCATATTCTAGTGCTCCTCTGAATTTCTGGATTTGCTCACTCCGTCTTCGTCGCGGAAGTCTTGAAATAAATTCGCGCGTTGGCAGCTGCAAAGAGCAGTAATGAAGTTGTCTCCGGCCGGCAAGTGCTGAAGAAAGATAAGGCAGATCGCGCGGTAGTTAGTTACGTCCGCGCTAAATAAATTGCATTACTTGTGTCAATAGCACTTTCATCAGCGTCTCGCGCGTCATTATCGGCAGGCACGCTAACTTTAATCCGCACTCTTGTCACTCTCCTTGCTGCCGAGTAATCGCGCCGCCCATAAATCTGCGCGGGGGTGGCGGCGGGGGCAGGTGGGGGTGGCATTTGCATTCGACTCACTTATACACACACGGCGAAGATGCTTTATTTTTCGCCGCCAGCCGCCCAGCGAGCCGGGGGTGAATATTAATTTATTATTTGCCATTTTTCGCCGGCCGCCATTTATCATCCGCGTCGCCGAAGCGAGCATTTATCACTGTCTCTCGCGCCCGCCGGTTTTTGCCCTGACGAACAAACACAATTCACCCCCGCCCAGTGATTCTCATTCGGAAAAAGCGCCACTTGTGTAGTGTCGAGTCCTTGTTTAGGAATACATATTTCATTTCCAGCACTGCTTTTTCGCCGATCGACGCCTTGTGAGGAAGAGAAAAAAGAAATAACGGGGAGCTTAACGAGCTCACAAGCTTTTATTAATTCATGTTTAACATTTTTCTCCTTCCACTCTTGAACTTTTATTGTATTTCATCTTCAAACGATTTCTTTCTTTTGATTGCGATGGAGCTATATTCTCATTGTAAAGAAAAGAAGGTCAGGAATTTTTCTTTACAGCAGCCCCACCGCATTATGATGACGAGATCTTCAATTGAATGAAAAGCTTTATAGAGTAAAAAGGGCAATTCCTCCATTTCCTGTAAAGAAGAATAAATTCTTAATGAGGATGATCTCTTCTTTGAGGTGCATGCATAACTCCATCTCCATAATCTCATGAAAATTTATATTTTACTTAAAGAATGATAAAATTGGTGATTGAAACGGAATTTTTAATACAATAACACATTGAATTTTCTTTGGTAAAACCATAATATTGATTTGTTATAATGTTGTAGAAAATGGCTCAAGTTACTGAAATCATGTGCATCATGCTGCATCAATAAAAATCTAACGTATTGTGCGAAGGAAATCCATTAAGCAGGAAACATGCGTCTGTGTGCATATAAATAGATGCTTCCCGCTCACTCGGTCATTTGTGACACAAAAACAACTCTCGTCGAACACTGCAGTGAGCAACAAAAAGTTTATTTTTCACTTTGAAAGTCGCTGATCAGCTTCAAGGCTTTGAAACCAAGCATAGTCGAGCAAGCAGAATTAAAGAAGAAACTCTCCGCCGCCAACGTCCAATTATACGTTCAGAAATTGCTTTCCGAAATTGCTTCTTCTCGCGTGCGAAAAACTTTTCCAACTTGATGTGCCCTTATTTTCCATTAAACTTCGCGTTTTGTTTTTAATGTAAATAATTCGCCCCGCGAGGGATTAAAACAACACTCCCTGGAGGAAACTCAAGCAGCTTTCTCGTTCCCCTAATTTTGCTGTTGTAGGGGACACAACTGGGCGGCGTAATTAAATCATTTTTTTTTCGAGTGACACGCACCCATCTCGTTGATAATAACAGTGAAAGAGCTACGAAAATAAATAAATACATGCGCACTGCTGGTTGGCACGAACCGCGTCCTGATTTATTTTATTTGCAGCGGAATAAAATGCGTGCGACTCACATTATTTTCGCGCCCGACGCGCCAACAATTTTTCATCCTTTGTTAATCTTTTCACTGTGAATAAAAGTTTTGGCAGAGGAACAATGGCAATTGCGGACCGAAACAGGACAAATAAATTTACTACGCTGGACATGAGTTGTGTGCAAAATACATATTTCCAAAATTATTTCAATGACTAAATTATTGCACAAAACAGAGAGAAAATATCTGAGCCTCTTGTTGGATTGTGGTTTATGCGTTTCACATTATGCTCTTCAATACTTCTTCCCTAATTATTTTCAAATTTTTTCTGATAGAGACTTCTCAAAATTTATCCCTTATATGAATATTTATTGAGCCGAACCTCTTAAGAAAAATATAGGCTCTATTTAATATTTGGAAACTATATTGGAAAATTTTGGATAGTCAACTTTGGTTAGCAAACAAGCACTGAAAAAAAATAGATGCAAGTGTATCACGACCATATTATCGATGTTGGAGATGACTAAAAGATAGGGTACAACCAGGTTATTAGTCTGTTGCCTATATTGTTTTGCATAATCAACGACAACAAAGGAAACCCCATCAAGCAGGCTAAATATGGATAGCATATTATAGAGATATGGACGCTAAAATAGACTGAAAATTCCTATATCTTGCCACGTGAATTACATTGATGAGAATTAGGGGTATCAGAATTGTCAGTTCGTTTTATCTCTATATCATTACTGTTAGCGTATCCTGGTCTTCACTATATATCTTCAATTCCTTGAAAGTTGATAAAAATTATACAGCGTCTGTTCTTGAATGTTGCGGCCAATTCCAGTAATTCCAAAGGCTCTTTGAATCATTCTTATTTATTTACTGATAACATAAAAGTATGATTTGTTCTAGGTTTGCATATTCTCAAACCTAAAGATTAGGTGTAGCAAAATTTCGATAAACGACTTCGTTGAACCACCAGCCAACAGCAAATCGCGTATATTTCTGACTAATTCGTCTGACCAACAATCCATAATCCCTGAGCTCTCGAATCGACGAATCCAGGCGTCTGCTCTACGTACAAGACATCATCTGCGGCCTCTTGGCAGCAGAATCGTTGGCGGAGGAAGAAAGAGTTTTCCACTGACTCGTCCGTTGATTGCCTCTTGGAGCGCAAAAACACTTTGCGAGCTGCGTCGGCCCGCCGGCAGCGATAAAGCCTCTGATACAATTAACGTATTACTCGGCTTTTGAGGGGTCTGCAGGAGGAAGCACTCGACGTCTTCCGGGGAAAAAGCGAGGAGGAGAACAACGCCAATTGAAAGGAAAACGCACTTTATAAAGAGCAGATGGGCCCTCCATAGACAACCGTTGGAATTCATTTTTGCAATAATTGGTCCATTTGCTCGATTTGCATCGTAAAAATTTGTCGCGTGATTTGGGTCATAAATTAAGTTGATCTCCATTGCTAGGTAGAGGAGAAATCATCAGTACGCTCTAAATGGGAGCGATATAATTTTTTTTACTTTTTTATTATGTTTGGTTTGCAGATGAAAATCTGAAAATCCCACAATTTGAACAATGAGAGGAACTTGATCTCAAGTAAATATTCACACGAGCTTGACATTCTTTTGTTAATCATCCTAAAGCAGCTTCCAAAGTTAACTTCCTAATTCGGGTTGTTTGTAATGTTAACAAAAGATTTACAAACAATGCTGCAGTGGGAATGCGAATTTTAGGCCTGGCGTAATTGCGTGCAAAAGTTATGTTTTATTTGCGGCGGGAATATGCGGAAAGAGTGGTGCAGTCGGAATCAAGAGACGTGCTTGGAGCTCAATTTGGCGCACACGGCGGCGGCGCCGCCAGCTGATGCAAAATGCAAAAGCGCCGGCCCGGCGATAAAACAGAGCCGGCCTATTATTTGTTACCATTATGTGACAATAATATAAAATATTCAATTCACCGGTGCGAGGCCCGTAAAAGCAGAGCCGCTTTTTGCATGAAATATTGATAATTACAGTGGCTCTCTGCGACAGAGTATGACGCGCCCACTCTTTTTCGACTGTTTTGCGTCCGCTTTGAAAATTGTTCACTCCAATCTCTCCATCTGCTCTGATATTGCCTATCGATCCACACATTAATGCAATTTCTGTTGCGTCGAATTGTGCTATACGCAAATTGGATCAACAGTGAGCATTGCGTTGATGATTTCTAAACGTCAAAATACAAACGAAACTTTAAAGAAGCCACGCTATTCCAACTGTAAATGGGGTATTAAAATCATTACACATAGTCAGTTTTTAACAATCGGAAATGTTGCAAGTTCGTTTGGAAAAATTGAATTTCACTGGATTAAATTTACTTTCTAGATTGCAAACAGGGCAAATTAGTTTTCGAGCTCTCCCATGCCTAACGAGAGATTAAAAGCTTGGTTGGTTGAGGAAGGAAGCCTAGTTAAGGTAGTCTTGTTGCCATCGTAGCCCTATATTTGATTTAGCTTAATTGCTTTTAATATGCCGACGCTGCATCAAGAAAATAATATAGAAAGACGGTCATGCACGCATTATTAGGGCTGCGATCGGCCTCCATCTCGTTTATTTTTATAGAGATCGCGCGTCTGCAACGCAAATTGCCGCGCTGACGACGCCCTTTCTGTCCGCCATAATCCGGCGCCTGTTTCTGTCAAACCAGCAGCACCGCGATGCTTGTTCTATAACGGCGGCAGAGAAAGATAACGTGTGCTGCTAGACGCTTTTCATTACGTTTTACGGTTTATCGTTTTCTGATATTTCGTAATTAGAGAGCGCCTGCTTTTCGCCGAGCTTTCTAAGCAAACTTGCTTTTAGTTAAGCTCTCAAATACAAGCTTACTCGAATGTCACATGGAAGTAACGTTTTTTTACCAGATAACTTGCACACAATTTTCTTTTGCAATTTAAATTTGAATAGTTTTTTATGAATTCCATTGAGCTATACGGCAATCTCATCAATAAATAGAAAATTTGCGTATATGGGAAATTCCTAATATAGCCAATCTGATATTACTGCTGGAAAACCAGATAATTCAGCTCTGAAAGCCTCATTAGGAGAACCTTTTTGCAAAACAAAATACATAAAACCGCTTAGTATGCTGTATTGAGATTTTGAACTCGTGGTTGTTTTAAACTTCGCTCAACATGCGAAATCAAATCTCAACCTTGTGAATAAGTGTGTAAAGTTTTGCAACCTACTCTCCATTTTTAAACTGTTTCAAAGAATAAAATTTCTAGATGAAAAATGCTCCATTTACCTTGGTAGAGCTTTTTGATCTCTGTTGAAAATCTTCCAGGTTTTTATGTATTCTTAAAAACTACAAAAAAATGCGCCGAAGTCAGAAAACATGTATTTTGGCGTTTAAAAATTCCAGTTTCCCCCGATATCTTTGCTCGTAAAAACCATTTATTTGAGTGCATTTTCATTGTCATTCATTTCATTTGACTTTTGACGAGCAGACAAGGAATCCAATCCGGAAATGGAAGCAAGCCATTTGGCGAAAGCGAACCATATTTTTCATAAATCGCACTTTGGCTGCAGCTTGTGTCCCCGGCTGGGAGTCGCGTGCTACATCGTGTCCCAAGATAAATGAGATTGAAAGCCACACCCGGCCGCTTAAGGAGATTTCGCGCGCGTAAAAAGCAGGCCGGCTTTGTATATCGCGCGCTGCTGCACCCGCCGCAGTTTTGCCCATGTTGGAAACGCACTCGTTATTTATGCCGTCGTCGATTCCCCGTCCGCCCGAGCATGCACACGAGTCAGCCAACCAGCTTTCCATCCAGCGGGGGTCAGGCGGCAAAAACTTTGGTAATAAAACTAATGCTTTTGTGCATTACCCTCCCGAATATATGGCCAGCCCGCAGAGATGTTTTCTTCCCACCGGCAGAGATATAAATTGCTTTCATCAGCGAAATTCGACCCGCATCCGCGCCGAGAGAGTATATCTTTCTGATTGGACCCACGATCGTAGAAGAAAGCCATGCATTTCTACAAATTGAAAATATATCCGCGGGCACCACAACGACGTTGTTTTGCTCAATTTTACAGTTCTTGAAGTTTGGGTATTACCCCAACACTAACAGTAAAAAGGGAATTGAAATGTTGGAGTTAAATACTTCACGTCTCATTTATTGGAAAAATATATTTTCCAAGATTTCCTTCCGTATTTTCTTCACAAACTGTTCATTGCATTGAAACGATAACTGAAGAAATAATTGATCTAGTCAGGAGCTCGAAGTCTAGAGAGCAGACATATTTTTGTTTTAAATTGTAATTACAGGCTTGAGTTCTGAGATCCAATATTTATCATGCGAAGAGGAAAAATTGCTTTGGATCTTAAAATACTCTCAGGATTGTAGATCCCCAATATAGAGCTTCAAATTGTTCTACGTGTACTTGTATTGAAAGGTAAATATAGAGTTCGTAGAATGGTGTGTGTCTTCGACATAGAGTTGAAAATAGCTTGGCTCGGTAAACGGTATTTTCGGAAATAAGAAAAAGGTTTCTTAAGTATCATCTAAAACATCAAAGGGTTTCCATTGAAGAGTCGAGTCTAATTTTCACAACCCTGCTCTATGTGGAAAACAGAGAGACCTTTCAAATATTCCGCGTCGAATATAATTTTGGCATTGTTACCGTCTGCCTAAAAATGAGAGAAGCACCAAACAACACAATGCACTGGTGAACTCGTAAGTTCAGGAAACGCGCCAGAAAATCTGGTTGTTGGCCAAAAAAGAATCACGAGGAGCATTGTTTATGAAGGCACTCTCGGCCTGTAAACACAACACTGCTGTAAACTTTTCGCGGTGCTGCGAAAGCAGAACAAATAGCGCAGCGGGCAGGTAAATTAACCATCCGGGCTGCTCATTTAGCCTCTCGAGTGCTCAATGTTTTCATTTGGTATACACGCGCACGCGGCACTCACTCTCGGACAAATTTAATAACCGCGCGTTCGCTCGCTCGCCGAGCCCCTCCCTGGGGCAGTGTTTACCTATATCGCGTGGCAAACAAGGCTTTTGCTTGTTGTTCCTCTCGGCCGTCGCATCAAACTCAATTTTGCAAAAGTTTCCAGTTGCACAGTCTCAGAACAGCGCCCCATTTAATTACCTACCCACGCGATATTAATGTGCCATGTTTCCGCTTTTCCGCCCCCTTCCCTCGGCCCAACGACGTGCAAATTTACTCGTTACCCTCCCTTTAATCGTTTTCCTCTTGATTGACACCAATCAGGCGCTCTGAATTTGGATATTAGGAAAGGGGGGAAACGAAATGTGCCTGAGGATGAGAAACAAGAGCCTCATTTTTCTAGCAAACTTCATTATATAATAGGGCTAGGGCTACCATATATTGATTATATTTTGCATAAAAAACATCAAATATCGTACAAATATACAAGTTAAATCATTTTAATTCATATGACTTAGTTCATTTTGAAAACGAAGTTGTACAATTAAGCTATTTTATTTTTTGTACTAATTTTCTTCTCCTGCATACAAAATATTGTTCGATTGCATATGTAATTTCTTTCTTATTTCCTTCAATTTTCTTCTCCATTTATTATGATCTATGGTGCATCAAAATCAGGAAATCAATCAGGATAATCCATTGAGTTCATCAACTTCCCCTGAATTATAAATTAGTGTCTATGGCTTGACGATCCGGGATTAGGCCTGGAATGGGCAGCGAATTGCGCTTGTCTTAATTGTCAGCAGTCGCCGGATATTGCGAATATTCTCGGCTCGTTCTGATATAATTTACTAGATGTGCGAACGGCACAGCGCAAACCGGATGGCGCAGCAGGGATGTTTTCCCAGCAGAAAAGCTCGCCAGCTCCCGCATAAATTTCTTGCTCCTTTCCCGTGTTTTGCTGCCGCTGGCTCAGCCAGCCCGACATTGAAACCGTTTTCTGCTAAACGGGCTCATTCTCCGGTGCTGCGTAATGCGGATATTATTTCCTATGGCAACAGCCAGCTACCATCTCGCTTTTGGCCACATTGAAACGCGTACGCTCTGAATTTTCTCTTTGCTGTATGAAAAATGTAGAACCGAAAATTATAACAAGCTTTAGAAACTGTTAGATACGTTTTGAATCTCGAAACTTCCAGCAGGAGAAAGACAAAGAGAAGGAAATTCGAGCAGACATTTTTGTAACCGACTGTCAGCTGAAAGAGATAGAAACTAAAATACTTATGTTTGGCAAAGCTTTAACATCACAGAATAAATGAATGCGCAGAATTTTGTTCTTAATAGTGAAAAACATTTCCGAGCTGAAATTTTAGATGATGCTCTCAAAACTCTGTTTGGTAAAATAGTAAATTTTTTTAGCCTCCTATTGACGTGAAACCATCAATTTGTTGTTCATTTCATTTAATATATAATTATGTTACACAAGTTTTCACTATAATTTCCTTTTTGGTCAATCATTCCAAAGGATAACAAAAGTTTCAATATTTTTGCTGATTAGTTTAATGCAGGCTCTTGGAGCTAATTTTTGATTGATTAATACTTAACCATTTATGGCCTCTCATATTGTCTGCGAAGGTAATAAGATTCATTTTTTTTGTAGCGTACCATTATCTTTTTTTAACAAAAATGACCGACGAAATATTTTATACCTGTTTCACGTTGATTAGTTATAATGTGGTTGAAATTCCGTTTACTGAACAAATAACCCTAATTGCAGACTCTGCACAGCTTGCTTCATAATTGCTGATTATTTGAGCTCCACCATGAATAATACTGCGGCAACGATTTGAAAAATTATCTCATTACATCGGGTGGAGTGTATTGTGTGCGCAGAATTGCGCAGTAATTTTGAATCGGCGATAAAAATGCAAAAGCCGGCTGTGCACGGATGACAAACGACGATGAATAATGCATGCAAGCGAAAATATCGGCAAACTTGGGCGCTCAGCACAGTGCGCAGCACACCAAGATCGAAATTTATACACACACACACATTCCGCTTATAAATAAACCGGTGGTGTCGCGGTGATAAGTTTAAATTTGAGGAACGCAAGCCTCAGAGATAATGCCGAACGCAGTGTCTGCCTATAAATCAATAAAAGGGCGAATCGGGTCACCCGCGCATTATTATCTATCTGTCGGCGCGAGTGTCCGTGTACATTCATCCTCGTGCCGATTTATTTATGTAGAACAGAGCACCAGCGCATCCTCTATCCATCAAATCGCACGAATGCATGGCGTAACATTTCTGCAGCGGCTCACTAGCTTCGCAGAATTGCTTAAGGGAATGAGGATTATCCAAGCTTTAGCTGTTGATTTTAATATGATATAATTGTTGGGAAAATTAATGCCAGACGTGGTTTCCTATTTTTATACCTTTTTTTAACTAGAATCTAGTCTCGTGTGTGAATTATAAATCCTTCTCCTCACAATTAGTTAGCTTGATGTTATTCACAGGAAAAAAATTATGTTGCAATCCATCTCACAAATTAATTTAAGTAATCACAAGTTTATGGGCTACACTATACAATTTTTACTCTTAGAATTGACATGATATCATGCAAAATTTTAACTGTAAATTATTTTTAAAAACTTTCAGGCTTTGGAAAACCTGCATCAATTTTTTATTACAATTCACATCGTAAAACATTAAAAACATTTTTTTACAGTTGCATTACATTTTCAAAGCCTATACTGACACACAAACTCAAATACTTAATTGTTTCTATTTTCTGAATTTTTTGCCAAGCAACCTGATTAAATTCACACTTAAGGATTACTTTTTTCTATTTATTTTACCTAGAATGCGTATTTCGAAACTGAGCCTATCAAGCCTATTTGTGCCTCGAGTAACCAAACACCAGCGCTTGTTATATTTGAGAGGGTTTGCGGGTGCAGATGCCGGGAATTTCTGTACCTTCGCTTCCAATCAGTAACGGCAAAGTGCGCGCCGTTTAATCCTTGTGCTCTTTGCTGGGCGATATCCAGTGTCCAGTGGGTTAGCAAGGGAGTGCTGAGCGGCCGCTTATCATTATTATTACCGCCCATCAAAAGGCTTTATGGCGGCCGCGCTGTGTGCAGATAAAAAAATACCACGCGCGCCAGTGCGACCGCTGCCCGGCAGCCTTTCTATTTCGCCCATTAGGCAGGAAATAGGAAAGGTATGTGCGAGCGGCAGGCATTTTAATCTATCTCTGCTCTTTTTCGCTGCCTGCCCACCAATAAATGAAATATGACGCTGCCGAGAGCAGCCTTTCATGCTGCGACAATCGAAAAGGAAAGTGCGTGGAAAGAGGCGACGGTCAGGTGAAATGAAAGGGTTCGCAGCCTTTTCGCACCGGCCGCCAATTGTGCCAAAAATGAACTCCATTTTGGTCGAGGGTCTGATCAGATTTTCTCATCAATCGAAAAAGCACATTTCTTTGCTGAAAAATGGTCCTGAAAATTTCGTAAGCTTGAATTGTATGAAATAAAATTTATAACGCGGCATATAACCCATGGCATATCGAGTGAAGACATGTATATCTTAAAATTTAAGTTCACTCCAGCTCACATTTAGTATTGTTTCAGTCTCATAAAATTGGGTACATGCTAAGCTTATAAAATATTAAGCTATTATTTTGCTCATTATCGGGAAATTTTTTAATCATTTATGATACAAATTATTAATTTTATACTTTTCTATACAGACTTAATGTGTTTATGAATCATGTCCTCAGGTGAGAAGCCATTAGAGAAGAAACCAGTGAAGCCGTTGGTGGCTCCGCTGCCGGCGCCGCCGCCCGTCATTGAGATCGTGCACACGGACGTGCCCGGGCAAGAGGAGCAGCTGGAGACAGTGTCGCCGCCGCCCGTCTTCTTCGCCACCGAGAACTCGAGCGTCGTCACCGCACAAACCGGCAGCACCGCCCTCGTGCCGTGCATTGTCAAAAACATCGGTGATGGAGTGGTAAGTACAAACCTCAGCCCTCGTGTTTCAGGGGCACGCCAATCCTTATTTCCCAAGTTATATAACATTTACATCATTGATGTAAAGAACTAGGGCAAATTGTTTCTGGAATTTTTTTTCCCAATAATACAACTAGAAAATGAATGACGAAACTAATTTTATTGATCTTCATTAAATTCACTTTATTCGTGTAATTTCTGCAAAATTTAAATATGGTTTTCGCGGAATTTCGAGTTTTCAATGTCCTGAACAAGAAATATTTCCTTAGCTTCTTGAAGCAGACCTTTTGTTTCTGAATTATCCGAATTCTACTGAGGTTAAATTGTTAAAAAATTATTGTTGTGAACATCCCCTTAATATGATGTCTATAAAAAAATCCCAGATGGCCGCTTCTTCGTTGGCATTACGCACATGCTCCTTACTGTATTTGCTTTCAATAAATATATTACCTTTCAAAACTCGGCACACTCGAATGCCTGATAATCAATTTGCCGATAACAAAGGCACGCACAAGTGTTTTTCGGTGCTGTGACGCCACTGCGAAAGAGCCTTTTCCTCTCCTTCTGTGCTCGTGCCACGCTTTTCTTGACATCTCGTTACGCCGAAAGCGACACGCGAAAGTAAACAGAACAAACGAGCACACGGAACGGAGCACTTAAAATTCGGTGCGTAGAGACGAATTGCTTTCGCGTCAAAGAATAATTTACAACTTACTCAGTTTGGGGATCGAATTACGCTCTTGTTTGGGTTAACTGAGCAGTTTACGAGTTTCATTAGGCTTGATTGAGTTGCCGATTTTCTCAAAACCAAGCTCAAGTGAACTTGGATTATCCGACCTGTGTGTTTAAATCAAAACACTTGATAAATGCTGATTCCGATGATGATTAGACAATTCAAGTGAGGAAAATACAGCTGTTTTAGTTGCGCATATAGATAAGTGTGACAAAATAGCCAGATGGCGATTTTTTTATCACTTATGTTCGATTTGTGTTTTAAAAGACACCTCCGAAAGCAGAATGGTGCTTTGGGTACCAAATTTCTGCTCTGATTAATTAGATTCATAAAAATTATGGCTTGAATGAGTGTGATTGCTTCAGTAAGTGGCTGAAAGAGTCAACTATTTTTAAAAGTAAATTTTTAAATACAATATTACTAAAAAACTAAAAGATGACCTCTATAAACAGTCACCTATTTATGTTCAAAGTATATCAAGTAAAGACGACCCATTCATGCCAATCACCAGAACAGCTCGATTTTACTCATTGGAAAGCAGGAAATCGAGTTTTCGCATTGCCGGCGATGCCAAAGCAGAAACAACTTTTGCTGCCTTTTTGACCTGCATATATCAAAACCCAGAGACGTGCGCGTGTAATCCTTTTTCACGCGAAATTTACAGCCTCTCAGATACATGGGCAGAATTTAGTGCGGAAATTTACGACTGCCTGTCAAAGGTAGTATCGCATTCCGCAAATTCCCATCGGCCAGTGGGAATATTTGCATTCGGAGCCTTTGTTTGAAATTCACTTTGCAACACAGCGGTGGTGCGTGCTCCGACCGCAAAAAGGAATAAGTACATAAGCTGCGGGTTCGTGACTTCGGTCCGAAGACTCATTTCACATCTGCCAGTGTGCATGTGTGTGAATCCAAACTTTGCTGAATATTAAATTCCACTGGCAGGCTAATAAAGCGGCGAAAGGTGCGCCGGCCGGCCCAAAGGTTCGCTCATGCATATTTCACGTTTGTGCGTGAATTAAAAGGGCTGCTTGCGTACGGCACAGATGCGGGCCAAAACAGAACGCCGCTGATTGGACACCACGGAAAAAAGGCAGCAGATGAGCAGGGACGTGAAAGAGTACGATCCCGCGTACATCTGAATAATTGGCAATCCACCAGGGCTTTGGAATTGATCTTTTTATGGCTCCGCAATTAGTCTGAAAGGCAAGTTTTTCGTTCTAAATACGAAGAGATAAAAAATTCAAGCAAAGGAAAATCACAGGTTACATTTCCTTTTGCGTCTCCTCTGCGTCCAAAACTTGACACTAAAATATTAATTTTGTCACTAATTGCATGCAAATTAAAAATAAACTATTCAAATACCTTATTTGAAATTTAGTCTAAGTGTTGAAAGCGCAATAACTTTTTTTAAGTCAGTTTCTAAGTTGGCACCGATACCAGCTATTAACATTGTTAGAATAGAGATAATTAGTAAATACTTAGTAAGTCCGATATTAGTAATAGGTGCGCTGAACCGAATTAATATATAAACTCCTGCTGTAACTAGGGTTGACTGCATGGATAGTTTTATCGGTCGGAAAACCGTCATTGGGAGAGAGAGCAAAATGGAGGACTACTTTTCACAACCCCCGGCAGCATGCAGCAGGCACCGGTGGAAAAAGACGTGTCACAAGCCGCCAGCCAGCTCGTTTGTCACGCAGGCCCAAAATCGACAAGTTGGCCCCGCGCGGCAGCAAAAAATTATATTTATACACCCCCACGAAGAGCAGCAGCGCAATACACCCTTTTTGTGCTCCAGTCGATGGAATTTCGCGTCCAGATGGATTTGCTCTCTCATTTATTTATTGGCAACCGGTGTGCATGTTTATTAAGTTGGCGGAGGAGCTTGTTGATTCTCTCCTCGGCCTTTGATCTGTGATGTATATTTGCAGCAAGACACCCCGTGAAATAATGGGATTTGAATGTAGAAAAGGGCACCCGCTGAGCCAAGACAAACTGATAATTCAATCAGACCAAGAGAAGGTCTCCCGAATATCCGATCTTCAATTCAAATTAGCTTAGCAATGTATTTAACAAAATGTGAGAAAAGACAACAATGAATAAGATCAGACCAAATTCAAAAAAAAAATTTGATTTCTTTTGTATCCATATATTTGCCTATTTGATAAAATAAGATATACGAAAGAAATTAAATGTCCGAAGTGCCGAAAACTGTTTTGCTGATTTTGATATTCTGTCAATTGCCGCTCTGCAACTTTTTGTGCAGTGCAGATTTCACCCACGTCCGCGTTGTCATTTTCCGCGTAAATAAGGGTGCTTCACGTTCACATGGGCGGATGCTGTCTCGTTTCACGGACCCAGCCGAGACACAAATAAGAAGGCGGAATCGCGAGCTGTGCTGCTGCTGCGCCGTGAGTGTGTGAGCAAATAGCGCACGCAGAAAACACACAGTCATGCCGCCGACAATGGCAGTTGACTTTGACGGCGACGATGTCATCATCGTCATTGTCGTCGACGACGAGAGCGTAATAACAACAAGCAGAGATAGAGAGAGATGAGCCCCGAGGCCGGCCAAGTCCCCAGGGAACCGGCACACCTGTCGATGTCAACGCAGTTTTCACTCATTTTGGAACCAGCCTAGACTCACTTCTCCATTTACCCTCGTGCCCCTTTTCCGCTCCACGGAAGACGAGGCATTCTGTCGCTCCCTCATATTTCGGGCCAGCAGGGTTCACAAGGCGATCCCTGGAAATTAGATCACTTCATCACAGAAACGTTACGTGCGACTAAAGTTTCGGCTTTAAGCTCGCCCGGGAGAACTGATTAACTATGAGGGGCTTGGTAAAATCTGTATGAGCTGCTATAAAAATTTCGCAATTTTGGAAGCTATCGTGGGACAGCAGCTGCTCGTGCATGATTGATGCTTTCAGTTTAATCTCAAAGAAGTTTAAAATTCTAAATTTAGTCCAGCAAATTTTTGGCACATATGTATAATAGGGCCATTCAGAGTGCGTCAGAAAAAAAAGATATTTGAGAACTCCGAGCAGAGGATGTTCTATTATCCCTGTGATAAGTGGATATTAAAACAATTTTGGAGATGCAACTTTCACATTTAATATCTCTAGAAAGAAAATTGTTTGGTTATAGATTAATTCCAAATTCACGACCTGTTTTTAATTTCCCTCCACATTAATTTTCTACTTCTTTTTATCACACTGAATTGTTCCTTTTTCCCCCAATGGCATTCAACTTGTTGCAACATCTTATTTCCATTCATTTTATAGCATCGAAATGTTAAAAAAATAATGGTAAACGATTGCAAGGCTTACTGAGAAAATTTCAATTTACTGCAATTTCGCGAAAGCGGCGTGATTTTGCACCTGTCCTGTGGAATGTAGGTCAGCGTAGTGGGCGACGAGAGGCGTTGAGAGGGTCAAAAGTCGAGCAGGCGTCGTTTGAGTCGATTTTTTGCGTGCCCCAAAGATAAATGAATCGCAGCGTGGCTACTTATCTCACGTCAATTTGGGCATAGAGCGGAAAATTTCGTGAGAGAACCGCACGGACTTTTTTCGCCCACTCTTTTTGTCGCGTAGCCGTCTCAGGGATAAAAGGCGCGCGGCTGAAAGAGCGCTTTTTGCGCGAGTTCAACGCTTTGTCTCTCCTTCTTTTCAAGCCCGTCACAATGGTCAACCAGCCGGCAGTGTGTTTGTTTACAAGCGGCTTCACTCGGCTGACATCAAAGAGGAAAAAGTGTCATTTCGGCCGGCCTTGCGAAATTAAT
Organism: Cloeon dipterum; assembly: GCF_949628265.1. Taxonomy (NCBI): domain Eukaryota; kingdom Metazoa; phylum Arthropoda; class Insecta; order Ephemeroptera; family Baetidae; genus Cloeon; species Cloeon dipterum. The sequence goes on from NC_088787.1 coordinate 24,094,750, forward strand.
CTGCCAAGGGAGATTTACGGCCGGCCGGCTCGCCACTAAATGATTTAATGAAGCTCTCCTGCGTATGTGCGTGTGTCCCCCGAATTGTTTCAAAGTTTAATACGAAAACTTCTGCACTGTTCATGCCTTAATTTGGCGCGAAGATTAAGCAAAAACAATTATGCATCTTCGCCAAATTAAATTATTTTGCTGGGCGCACTATGCTAGTGACATTTTGCTCTCTGTGTTAGCTAAACTGCGCAGAATAAAAAGGTTAAACATTTAATAGATTACCGCCCTTCGGGGTGCCCTGTGTTTATGTGCGAGTTGCCGTAACTACCGTGCGGACGGCGGTAAAAAACTTTATTAACCGACAAACGTTCCTTCGACAAATCATATTGAGAAATTGTGATTATTTTCGTTGTTTTAAACTATTCCGTAATGATTACAGCTGCTAGTGTAAAACAGAAAAAATAAAGCGGGAAGGCCATTTTCTAAATATCTGTGCTATAAATAGCTAAAGCCATCGAATCGAAAAATTCACACCACTGTAAGTGGTTCTCATCAGGAAATGCTAAATTAATAATTCAATAGTTTTACCAAAAACTAGAATCCTTAAAGTTTCCTTTGAGAGTAATGTGGCCAGACGCTGCACAAGACGCGTGTGAGACACATAACACAAAATCTATTTTTCAATTTCAAGTTAACCTAATGACAAGTTCCAAAGCTTTTGTTGGCGTTCCAAAATTTATTGATACAAACCAAATTTTCGTAGCATGCCTACACGAACTAAAACATTTAAGTTAAAAAAATAAAAGTCATGATGTTAAAAATGGTTTTCGGCCTGATTTTCTCACGTTTTTACTTATATTCTAACGTCTTTTTATTAATATCTTTGCTGAGCCAAACTCATTCGAAATTTCAAAGCAAACCTGGAATATCTGGAAAAGTCTCCATCTCCAATCATTACGCTTTCCAACTAAACGTGTAGCTTCTCTTTGACGGAGCGCTCTATTCGTAACTATTTTCCAGGAACAGAAGTGAGTCTTGAAGGCGAAGTTCGCAGAGACTTTTTGTCTGGCGGGGCTTTGCTGCGCGGCGGCAACGCTAGCCATAAATCATAATTAGCCTGCACGACCTAGAGATTTTTATAGATTTGCAGGCGAAAGGCGCACAACAAACAAGTCGCGAGCGCAGCAGCTTTTCCTCCCTCACTCTACATTTATGTGTGCACCAAAAGTCGAGTTGGAAGGGCCATCCATCATTTTCGCGAGTCGGCGGCACTTAAACTGCCGCTGCCAGAGCATAAACGACGCTCGGAATTTTTATATACTTATTCTTTTTCGTCGGGGGGAAAAGCGTGGCGTGCGCCGGCTGGCGAATTTGTTATGCATGCGAAAATTCGGCCTTTTTTCGGACCCGGAGAATAAAAGAGCGCTGTAATGTGATTCTGATGTTGCAGATCTCTTGGATAAGGAGGAAGGATTATCACTTGTTAACAGTCGGCCTCACGACCTACAGCAGCGACGAGCGCTACCAGGCAGTTCATGCACAACACTCAGAGGTAAGAAACATTTTTGCACTACTCGGCTATTTTTTTGTTTACTCTTCTGCACAATAACCGACTTGAATTATTTTTTGGATTTCTTTTTGTTTTAACTGAATCAGGGCCGTTGTAACACTTTCATTCAGAAAGATTCTGAGCTCATATAAAAGGATTATGAACTATGAAAAGTAATAGCTTTCCTGATATTGGAGCAAACAAAATCGGCCTTGCGATGTCGAGAGATTTAAAGGATAAAAAGGTTATGGGACGATCGGTAAAACCTAAATGCGTCATGCAGAGACGATATTTTTTCCGGTGAAGTGCGCATCCAATAATTGCACCGAAGCATTTTTCCTGCAATAAAGTTTTAGAGCCATCATATCACTTCATGCAATGGCAATTATTACAACATTTATTTTAACTGAAAAGTTACGTTAGTTTTACGTCGATGATCGTCTTTTTCATTTTCAAACGGTTCCATGGAACTCTGTAATCCATATGTAACGGTAATTTTCATAAATATTTTCAATGCTTTAACTTTCTTCTTGTAGATGTTCGAAAATGTGGGGTTGAGCTTTTAACCAGTGCAATTTTAATACGGAAACCAATATTTACAAATGATAAAAGAGTTACTTGGCCGGCCTAATAATAAGTGATAAATAATTGGCCTGCCTAATCTAATAATAGGTTATTTGATTTGAAGGTCTGCGAGGAAGCGCGAACGCATATAAATTTCATTAGTGCCACTTTCTGGGTCATAACAGACAGTCGCAGGGAATGTATGCAAAGTGGGTTGCGCTATCCATATTCATCTCACACGGGCAGAGCATAGCAGCTAATTTGGTATTCATTAAAAAGTCAGAGACTGCATGCAGCGGCTGCATGCCAAGAGCGGCTGGAACTAACTTAATATGCACATTCCGCCGCAATTAATATTAATATCGGTGCTGAAATTACGTCGTCGTCGTGTGTACACAGAGCAGTGCATGCACGGCGGCGTCCGACTGCAATTAGGGCTGACCAAATACGAATGCACGCGACCGGAAAGTTGGCGGCTGCTTCTTTCCCATTGTGCACCACCGGCTGCAGCTACACGTGTTTCCTGCCAAACCAAATCAACAAACAATTCATTCGTTTATATATGCTCTGTGTATGTTTCCACGGCTCACAAAGTGTATGTGTGTGTATTTGCAAGCATGCTCACTCAGAGCAAATTTATATTCTGACTGTTCATAACTCGGAATAATTCTCTCTTGCGTTTGTCTCTCATTTCACAATATTTGACTTCCTGAAATTCTGCGCGAAATTGCAACAGAAACAGCAAATAGCTGCTCTAAAATTTGAACGAGAGAGAGAGAGAGAGAGAGAGAGAGAGAGAGAGAGAGAGAGAGAGAGAGAGAGAGAGAGAGTTTATTGTTATTTCCCTGGAGAGGCAGCCTCGTGACTTAATGGTTTTAAATATTTCAAATATAATGCACTAAACTTGCGTAGTATCTGCTGAGGTTTTTTTAGCAGTGCGGCAATTTGAAGACAGCAATTTTTAAGTCGAGTGCTTTTCAACGTTCTGTATTTGATACTAAACTAAAAGAGTTCATTAAGGTTTAAAAATTTAAATCTACATTTTCCGCATTTCCAAATGCTTCTGGCCGAAACCATAATAATGAACGGTGTACAGCAAAAAGAGCTGCAACAATTAGTTTTGCAGTCCGCTTCAGTCACTATTTGTATTTATGTAATCAAACGGAAAAGCGAAATGCATCACTTTTATTGCGTTCTGTTTTGCAAATGAGTCGTAAAACCGCTCGATGCACTCGTCAGACCAAATTGCAAATCAGATTCGCGTGGACGGTCGAGTGATAATGATATGCGCCGATGCATCCCGGTGGACCTTTCCAATCAACGTGCACAAGGGCGCTGATACATGCTATAATTGCCGTAGCCACGGACCGTGATGACGCCTGCCCGGACCATATTTTGCAGAGAGCAACAATGCAGGTCAAGGACTGATTGCATTCGCAGTGTGTCCTCGAGCGTGCAGCGGCACTTGGCATGCGAACGTGCGCGAGACAGATCCAATTTGCTGCGGTCGCGGCATCAACTGACTGAATTAAGGAGGAAGAGCCGACGCAAACCGCAAATTCAACCTGCTCCTCCGCAATCCACTGCTTCGTCGGTGTGGGTTTGCAGTTTGATTGTTTCCAGTTGGCAAATTGTTTTGATTTGTGGCGATATTTGGCATCTGCGCGATTTTGATTGATTGGATGTGTCCAGGGTTGAAATCGGGAAAAACGGAAACGTATTGGAGATTTTAGAATTAAACAACAATAAATCGAAGGGAATAAGGAAACATTTGCATGACGGTTTAATCATCGCACAATTTGATTTCGCTTCCAATTCACGATTTGGGAACGAACGCTGCAAAAACAAACCAAATACTTTCAGTAGACTTAGTACAAAAAGATAATATGATGAAACTTGCAAACCATAAAACTAACAATAAGTTAAGTAGTTTAATAAATTGGTTACAACTTTACACACGGCTCAATATCTATACTATCCTTATTCACGTCAAAGAGCGGGTGTGCAGAGAGATGTCACCTAAATTCGTAAATTGTTCTCTCTTTGATTGTGCTCAGTCAGTAGTTAGTGAGCAAATCAAATTAATCCCCTGCAATGCTGTGGTCATATATTTCATTATGTTGAAATGATTCCTGAGGTGCCAAAACCCTGCTTACTATTACAAGAACGACCGAAATAATTTTGACCTGTATCATATATTACATTAATGCGCACCTCCTATTAAAAACCTCTTAGTCAGAGTATAGCTATTCGAATTTATTTATTAAACTAAATTCTCTATTCTAGTTAGTGTTTTCTGTTTTAATTATGCTCATAGTTCCCTTTAATGTGAATAATGGCTTCTTAACAAATTTTATTTTCCCAATAATGGTCAAGTTAATTAATGCTTCTTAAATGAGTCTTCGACATAGATACATTATTTTTTCTGCAACACAAGATTTTTCGTTCTGGCTACAAAATCTTGCTTATTTTGGTTTGCTAGTGAATCATAATGCTGTCATTCTGCTTGATAGAAAAATCATTTTGTTGCAATGTACCTAGGTACATTACAATGTTTATGGTTTTCGTCAACATTCGTAAAACAAAATTTCAATTCTTATACTTCATTCAACCCTCGCACGGAGTGTTTTTTTTTTATTCTAGCTCTGGAAGCCTCCCACATAATAAAAGCAGGTATTCAATCTTGGCCACTGCGTCCTTTGAGAGTAAGAAAAAAGCATGTGTGTGCGTTCAGGGAAGGGGTGCGGAGGAGGGTTGACGTCATTGTTTCCAACAGCCCGTTCTCCAACTTAACAGCCCAGAATACTAATGACCCCGGTAGCACACTCCTTAAACGGCGACATCTTCCTCTCGTGGCACCAATTTAAAAAGCATAACAATTCACGTGTGTCGTTCGCACGCTTTCTCGTTCGTGTGTAAAGCGCCATTTTTATCATCGGCCCCCGATTGAATATTTAACCCTCGGCGAGGGAGAGGGAGAGTGAAAAGTGGTAATAAAATGAGCGAAAAGGGGCGTGGAGAAGTGTCTCTCTCTCTCTTTCTCTCTCCAAAAAATACTGCCTTTTCCATGAAGGAGCCTCAAAATTATATTCTGAGGGAAGTTTCTGTCTAACTGTATTATTTCCTCCTTTAGGGCGGGGTGGGAACATCTATTTCAGATCAAGAAATGCTGGATAGTGCAATACTCTTTCCTATATTTCTGCACTTCTCTCATATTCAGAGGCCATTGTTTTTCTCTATAGGTGTCAATATGATCTACGTAAACAGGGCTGCTGCGAAATTTAGAGCTTTATTTGTTATGGTCCCGCTTTGTTCCAATTGAGGAATCGCGTGTTTTTATGAAAAGTAAATAGCTCTCATATACTCATATTTTCACATTCTTGTACATGCTCCACCGAATCCTCGTCTTCAAAGATTACTTTTCAGCTTTCACGTTAAAAAAATCGATTGTCCCCTGTTTACGTGAAAATCTTAGTTTTATATTTTTCTTCTTTATTTGCTTTCGATAAGAGTTCCTGGCAAGATGGGTATCTACTTTCAAGCGAAAGGAAAAACTAGAAACGGTGTTTTTTTAATATTTATTACATGGAATGTAAAATGTGTTACATTTCCAAGTATTATATGAGTTTATAACATCGGAACATGTATTTCACCTCACAACAAAGCGGCACAGAAATATGTACACTCGTTATGAATTTTCCTCAGGACTGAAAATAGAAAATATAGAGATTCCTCTCCGAGGTAATTTAATTTTCCCTTTTTACATTTGATTGTATATCTGATATATACATATCGTTAAAACTGGATGGTACACACAAACTCCTTCATATATCTATTAGGTTTAATAACAGTAGAGAACTAAAATTTCTGGAGAGGGCAAAGTTGAGCCTTCGCGGTTGCAGGAGCTGCTTTAAGCTTTAATGCCAGATTTGGCGCTTATTTAAGACGTCACAAGGTCCTGCTCTTTGTCTCGTCAGTCGCAGGCATCGCTCGATAAATTAATCGAGGAACGGATCCCGTTCTGGTGCAGGGCCAAATTCGAACAGGCAGCAATTACATTATTTTTCGAGGCTGCTGGATCCGCGTGCAGGGCGTTTAAACTGCGGCATCGAGAGAGTGTGTTTGTGGCGAATCAATGAGCCCATTCCGCCGACACGCACTCTCGGTCGCATTTACTGCCTTTTTATCTGGCGAAAACAATGGTGCAAATGGGCGTATTTATCCCCGAATTACGACCCGTTCCGCTTAATAGGCGATCGCCAACCTTTGGCTCACAAAACGCGCTGCAAAAAGGCATGCAAATCCTCTCTAGTGCGTGTAGTGTATATCGACTAGTGCGAACGAAGCTGCGTGTGATGCTCTTGCTTGCTCCTTATGATTGAATTTAGCCGCGAGTTGACGCGTTCACGTTCACGGCATAATCGTTCACAGCATAATCTTTATTCACAATTAAATTTGCTAGAAATATTTCTAAAAACGCCTATTTCAACGAGTGTTCATGGTTTCCGAGTTTTTGATCCGTGGTAATAAAGATTAAATTTTGAATGATTTCAATTCAAAATTATTCTATGCTGATGCAGGAATTGCAAAAACCCATAACTAAAAAAGGAAACATTATTTGTATTTGAGTTTGAATTTTAAAAATTCTTTTTTATAAATTTATTAGTTTTGAATATATTGTTATAGCCCCATAAAATGTTAGGCTGATTTCGTATTTTGGTGATTCAGCTGTGCGCTAGTTTTTCATAAGAGTTCAAACCTTCATGAGAGTGTAATTACATTTGGGAAACCAATTAAACGCAATTTGTAGCAGCAAAGGACTTGAATTTTCATTTTGGCTACTTAAAAAACCTCGTTAGTCCGTTTTTTTACATTTGACACAGACACGGAAATTACGACTCAAAAACAGAGAGCAAAGTTCGTCGCAAGCAGAGAGGCAAAAATTACTCAGGAAATTCACAGCTTGCGAGGGGAACAATGCGCTGAGGGAGAGGTGATTATCTAAGGCAGGTGAAATTGCTCGCACAGCGTCTTTAATCACAAGATGATTACGCTTTCTTGCAGTGATGAAAAAGCGGATGCGACGAGCAGCCTGCGCGCAAACTAACTCATTGAAAAATTATCTCGGTCCTATGTTGCGACGTCAGTGACTCATTTAGAAAGCCGAAAGATTCATTCTTGAGTAAATATCTACATTTTGCGGCACGCGTTTTTAATTAAGGCTGCCATCAATCAACCGAACTGGAGCATCGTTGAGAGAAAGAAAAACGTTGATTGAATTGAGTCAACTTTGCCATCTTTGAATGAGCACCTTTCCATAGAAGTTGGGAGAGACCAGTGAAATCAATTCGCAGAAGTGCTATTTTTGTCGTTCTGCCGCCATAAATTTCCTCGGGTCAACTTGACTATATCAGATATTGCTATTCCAGACTGTTTAGTAAATTAAGCTTCATTTCCTTGGATAAACATAGATGTACATTATATACAATTTAAGCTGCTTTTTATTGGTTCGGTATATAGTAAAGGTAAACTGTACCATGATTAATACATAATTTTTATTTCAACATTATAATATATTCTAATAATAAAACACAATTCCTTCCTTCTGGGATATTTTTAATAGAAAAAAATTTAAAGAGAAATTGCCAAATTGTTTTCCGCATATTCGACTCTTCAATTGAGAGAGGAGCGAATCCCCAGCCGGCAGAAATTTCTGCCCAAGCCAATTGGGCGTTAAAAGCGTTTCTGGCAAAACAAATAGGCGACACTTAAGGCAAACTTAATAGATTGCAACATAATTTAATAATAAAAAGCAGCAGCAGCAGAGAGGACTCTTTCAGCAATATTGGCCCCTGGCTGCTCGCCGACCGGATCAATAAATTTCTTCTCTTTCTCTCTTCCTTCGCAGCGCGTCCGCAAAGACTCTTGCTCTTTTCCCAACTCTTTCGTGCGCTCTCTCTGCCTCTTCTTATTTGAGGCGTGCACTTCACGCCCGAGTTCACCTGACGAGACGCAACAACACCTCGGCTGGACCAAGCCCTCTTTGAACTATAAAAAAGCCCCGCGGCAGATACGCCTTTTTATTCATATTCACCAGCCAGCACACTTGGTTTCACTCTCTCCTGCTCTCCCCAATTTTTTACGCCCATGCTCTGTCCGTCTTTTTCTTTACCACGCTGCGTGTTACACGACCCAAATCGCCTTTCTCCGCCGAGGAATTCCGCTCATTGCTCTGCTCTTGATGCCGGCAAAGAAAATGCGAAAGTGAATGAGACCTTTTTTCAATTTCGGTGTTTTAACTTTTCGCCCGAAATTAGATTTGCTCCGAGGGCAGCAACTAACAGCCGACGCTGGTCGAGGTCGTCGCCAACGGCGTCTGCTGGGCTCTGTCGCCGTGCCACCACAACTCACTTTTGATGCTGAAAAACCAACTGACGATGTGCCTCACTCACACACACACACACATTTATGCAAACATTTGAACCCAGAACCCCTGAGGCTGAACGTGTGCTACTCGTTCGCTCTAATGTGTCCAGGCACTCATGGGTTGCCACGTGTCCTAAGACATATTTGAGGTTAAAAATATTATTATGTGTTATGAGTTATGACTATTCCGGTTTGGTCAAATATGCGTAAAATAAAATTGCTTGCGCCAGTATTTGAGAGTGAGTATCAATCCAATTTTGTTTAATAAGCAAACAATATTCTCTGAATTATTATTTAATTACACTACGTGCAATTATCAAGCATTCCAAATCGTTGTACATATAAAATGCTCAAGTTTTCCACGGAAGAATCGATTTTAACTTCTCTAAGTACCTAAAAATCCATTGAAAGCAGCTTACATTTTTTGGGAATATAAAACCCCTTCAGTTTTAGATTTTACACAAGTTTTAGTCATGTATTCCTGACATGGTCAAGATTGAAGACACTCTGATTTAAATAAACGCTATACTTTTGACATCTGAAAAGCATATTAAAAAATAAACATATTTGAACATTTTTAAGATGAAGATCACATATTTTCAGTTATAGGGTCTCATCTGAAGAATTTCTTTGATATTTTATGCTTTTATACGTACCTGGCAAGTGGCAACCCTGCAGGCTTTGGCCAAATGAGATGGTAATTGAGAGGCGCGGCGGATTTAGTGCCGCGCGGCGCTGAAATCACATTTGGCAGCCAGGCTAATCGCTTTATTTTTCATATCGACGCCAGATTTTAAAGCCGCTCTCATCCCCGGCCGTTATTATTTCGGCATGAAGGCCGCATTTTCTTGGCTCCGAGCGCTGGAGAGAGGTTGTCAAACGCCAACCGACCGAAAGTGGAGCTTAATTCTCGCCGGCGGCCAGGTTTCTCTCGTAAAAATGAAGAAGTCGCGTCTCCGAGATGAGATTTTGATTTCAGACACGAGTGCAGTTTAATGAGAGCTTTTACGTGCGCCCCCTTTTTACGCTCACTCTTCGCATCTTTTTATATTTGTATTTAAATTTTATTTTTCTCATAAAAAGTAAGCCAGCTTTATGAAAGAAAATTAAACCCAATATAGATGAATATACGCGTGCAGAACCATGACATCTTCATTCTTGAATAATTTGTTAGGCAAAGGGTCTTGTGACCCTGGAAATTTACGAGATCACTAGGTAAACAAAGAAAAAAGAAAGAAATAGATTTTTCCTATACTATTCTTGAATGTTAGGCTCCATTTTTGTTCCTAATTTCACCACGTGTTAAAAAATCAAACTTTGACTCAAGCTGCCAATCTCTTTATTTAGCTTTTATTGGTATACACATATATGCTTTTTGCTTAATAAAGTGGATAAAATATTCGTACATAGCGTTCCATAAGGAAAAATTTTTCACTGTTACATCATCAAACCCGTGGCTCGTTTCTCCATTACCTTCGTCTTAATATTAAGCAGTATTGTTATATCCCAACTATTTCTCTCAGGTATTTCATGTATGTGTGTACGCAAAGAGTGCAGAGTGTGAAATAAATTAGTCAGTCTCTACCAGTCAAACAGAGTAGCTCGTTCCCTTACCTACCCCAAAGAAAATGTAACATAAGTGTCCCTTTACCTTACTTTTCACTATGCATATCACAAACGTTGATGCTACAAATTCCGAAGCTGAGTGAGAAATAAAATTTCTTCTCACTGGTGTCCGCTTTGACGGGCGTCGTTGCCGTCGTTCCCAAAATGCTTTCAAGTTTACCCCATTTTGCCCTTCAAGACCCGCACTTTCTTTTCGCACGCTCTCGCCAAGGCCGGCGACTTTTGTTTCTGCTCTTGCTGCAATGTAACATTTCCATTCGACACATGTTTTTGGTTCTTTGGCGCTCATATTCCTTGTTTTATTTGTTGCAGGATTGGACGTTACAAGTGAAATTCGTGCAAGAGCGCGACGCCGGGCTGTATGAGTGCCAAGTGTCGTCGCACCCGCCAACAAGTATTTTCATAGACCTCAGAGTCGTCGGTAAGTGCAAAAAACACGCGTCTAGCTCTTCTTGTTCTCCTTAATGAAATCAAGCGTCGCCTCTTCTGCGAACACGATGAAATCGGGCGATCAATTCAAATGGAGTCGGGGGAAGGGTCCGAGCGCTGCACGCACGAGGAGCGAATTCTGCGCCCACGACGACAGACGAGGGCAAAGCGAATCCGATTGAACAGCCTTCGTTGGTAATTTTGGGGCCGGCCAAGCGGCTGCTCGAAATTAGATGCGAGAACTGCGTTCGAGTGGGTGGCACTTTTGGCTGCAAAACAAAAGCCTTTTGCACTCGGAACAGCTTGCTCCGAAATCTTTATTTTCAAAAGCTTTGCCAACCCTGTTCCCGTTGAAAGAAAGGCTAACTAAGCAGTTGAAGAGGGGGGAAATTTTGATATGAATACTATGTAATGTTAATTTATTATTAATTTGTGACCAGTTAGCATCAAATTTTATGAGCGGTCACTTGTATTTTATTTGAACAAAATAAGACCACAAAGTTTTTTTTTTCAATTTTAAAAGAAAAATTACTTTCAAACAACTGGTTGGTTGCAACGAACCGTTAAGTTCAGTTTAAACTCTCGTAGAAGATGCAATGCAAGCCTTTTTCCTTTTCCATCGGATCGATTGCAGAGAATAACAAAGAAAAGCGAGTAGACAGTATTCTGTACCCGATCTCTCCCGCTATGTTTCTCACGCTATTTTTTTCTCTCGGTGGATATAAGTGTGGTTGAGGAAAATTGCACTTTGCAGCCGGAGGAAATCCATGATTGCGATCGCATGCAGAGTGAAATTAAAAGCTTGAATGGTAGCAAAAAGGGCGCGTTTTAAAGGAAAATGCGCGTGCAGGACTTTTGATTGAGATAGATATTCTTGCAAAGCGTAGCAAAAGCTCAATGACTGAAATTTATTCCTTCATAAATAATGGATTATTTCAGCTTGCAGAATTTAATAAAAATTTACTAGAAAATGTGACAGCGAGTGAGTTATGAGGAGACTCCTATTTAAAAAAATAAAATGTTTGAATGTCATGTGACAAATTCAAATATTTATCAGTAAATTTTGTATACATACACGTATATTACTCAAGTTTAAACCCAAATACAGATTTAAAAGTAAAACTTGAGCTGCTCCTTCTGCTCTATAACTTAAGTAAGTCTTGGTCTGGCCAAATAACGAGGTTCATGTAGTTTATAAAAAAGAGAGTTGCCAATTTAAAAATTACTCTTATAAATAGGATTGATGTAATAAAATAAGTTGGAGGAATGAATAAACAAAGTTTTGATCGAATTGAATCCGTTTAATTGCAAGACGATTGAAATAATATTAGAAGAATGCTGTAAAAAGTTTCAATTTGTTTTCATTACATGATTATGAAAACTGTTGAATGGAGACAAACTTTTGAAACGGCAAAGTCTGCACTACTTGTTCTAATGTTGAATTTCAATTATGCCGTGTTATTAATGTAATTTTTAAACTGATTTTGCAGGCTTCTTGTTCTGGAACAATGAATTTATTGAACATTAACCCGTGGTTTTGCAGAGGCCAAAGCCGAGATTGTGGGACCGGCAGAGAAGTTTCTGAAGATGGGCAGCACGCTGAAGCTATCGTGCGTGCTGCGACAGAGCACGGAGCCATTTCTCTATGTGTTCTGGTACCACAACAACCGTATGATCAACTACGACGCGGACCGCGGCGTCAACGTCAGTGCCGACGAGAGCCGCACTAGCTCGACGCTTGTCATCAGCTCTGCGCAGCGCACTGACTCAGGCAACTACAGCTGCGTGCCCAACAACGCCCAGCCGGCGTCCACATACGTACACGTGCTCAATGGTGAGTTTTTTCTATACCCTGGAATTATTTGGTCAACTGTTAGAATTTCATTTCAGTCCTAGAGACAGTAAGACTATGTCGATGTTTATTTTGCTAAGTTACAGATCATCAAAAATTGCTGTTGATATCAACTAAAAATTATTCAATTATGTATGTGACAGAAAAACTGTCAGCACCTCAGTCTGTTCTGTCTTATTTTTCTATATTCTAACTTTTCTTGGCCCTATCTGCTTAATACTTCCGAGCGAATCCGAAAAGCATCGCCGAACGGATAACATGGTCGGTGGAACTTTGGCCCAATTTGGACATCTTTTTTATTATCAAAGAACATACGCCAAAAATCTTGAAAGTAAAAATTGAAAAAAATCACCAAAGTAATTACGGTGACGTTATCAATTTACTGCAACGGCACGACACTTCTGATGATATTGATTTTTATAATAGCATAAGACAAAACCAGAAAAATCATCAAGTTAATCCAACAGTCACGCGGTAATATTTTTCATGTATCCGACGTATCCTCGTCTTAACTTTTCCCTGAACATCACGTTACATCGTTCTGGCCATTTTTTGCCCAGCTCTCATCTACGCATTGAATGTTTTCGAAAATTCCTACAGCTCTTACATCCAAATTTAAGATGAATAAAACAGCATATGAACCTGTGAGAACGTACCTTTCAATAACCATTTACAAGTTTTAGTGATGTATCATAGATTAGAAATTTGATCCCCTTCTTGCATTATTTCCTTTAATTCTATTTCTGCTCTGATCCTTGGAAATGAATTTGAGAGGATATCTTTATAAAGAAGAAAAATTCTGACTAAACGTGACTGTATTTAGAACTACTGTTGAAATTCAAAGATGAGGTAGAATTTCTTAATTAAGTTCCTGGGAAGGCGCTCAATATGGCCATTCTTCTCAAAAATTGCAAAAGTCATTTTCAGAGGGAGTAGACGCTTGCCTTTGCCCTTATTGATCTTCATATATTTATTTGTGTACGCATGGTCTGCTTCGAAAATAGTTTGTCTGAATTCCTGCCTTTGCATGGGGTGAGTGCACTCAACTTTTGAATTGTACAAGCAGCGTACGTAATGCATTTTCCTACTTGAAAGCTTGCGAGCAATGCGACTGGCGAGGAGAAGGAAAAAGCAAATCGCTGTCAGATCGCATGCACACTGCGGAATAATTCAAGTTTGCGACCTATTTTCTTCGAGGAAACAACGAGTTACGCCGCTTTTGATATCCATTGATGTCCTCTGTATGCTTCTGCATCGGTAATTTTATTACATGCACACATATAAATATCGTCGGCCTCTCAAGCGAGCAGCACAAACAAGACATCCAAGGAGAGAAATGATTAAAATCTGGGCTTTGTCGGCGACCAAGTGTATTAAAATGGCTTTATGCTATGGTGCGATTGCTATTGTAAAAATCGCGGCATCAGCAATTCTTTTGAAGCTAAAGAGATGCGGAAAGCTTTGGTGCAAATTGAGGCTTTGACCTCTTATTCAATTTTTTGCGAATTTCCTTTTGAATTTTTCACGTTTGGACAGGTAGTATTTTTTACTATCGATTTTCATATTTTTCTTATGTTTTCTAAGTAGGTCAATTCGATTTTTTTTTTAAATAAAAGTGATAAGAAATGATAAATGAAGAACTAAAGCTATAATTTTCTCGCAACTTTCTTCCAGATAATAATACTGCTTGAAAATAAACAGAGTGCTCACTTTCTCTCCCAAATTCACAGCAAACTTGTTTCGCAAGTGTAATTTCTTTCTTGTTACGAGCAACATGCAAGTTGCGCATTCCTCGCCAGTAATGAAGACGAAACGCGCGTTGAACAACTATAAATTAATTTCCCGTCGTGTGGCAAAAGTTTGGCTAGAAGTGATCAAAGTTGCGATTTCTACTGCGTTGAGTGGAGTTTGCAATTAGTTACGTAATAACCACTATCCTAATAAGTGGGTGGTCTCGGTTGGCTCTTTTGCCACAATTATGTGTGGATGTAATCATTTCTAGAAGGGAAAGCCGCTTCTAACAGTGATGCAAGTTCTAATAAAATCATTAAAGGAAACATCTTTAACCAAAGGTGAATCGAAGTTATATATCAACAACTTAAAATAAAATAAAATGATGATTTCCGAATTTGCTTAGGAAACGATAAATATTATTTATCATTCGGGCAAATTGCTTTCGGGGCATTCCTTTGAGTATATTCATTCGGGGAAATTCCTATTGAGTTGAATAGCTTCAGGCCGTTTACGGCTACCTAATTAAGCACACACTACATCCCACACACATCTATACTTTCTGCTAGCTTTGAATCAGGTAAATTAAGGATATTATCAGCAGCAAAAATAATCTTGAGCTGCGATTATTCTTAAAAGCGTTAATGCAAACTTGGTCTCGTGATTAAGAACATTTATGTTAGCAAATAAGGTATGCTACCATTTTTGATTCACTATAGCAAGGGTGTCGAACAACTCTGGCTCAGTTTCAGAAATTTTAGATAGTTTAAATAATAGCCGAAACCTATATATATGTGACAATTCTTGAAAGCAAATTTTCACTCGAGGTTAGTTGCATCCTTGTTATTATTTTTTTTACTCAGCTACTGTTGCTTTAGAATTGCGACAACCATTCACAAAGATTAGCAGTATGAATCAATGGAATTTTCTGATTAGTTTTTTTTTATTCCGATAAAATCATGAATACAACACATCGGCGAAGAGAGTAGGTGGTGTTAGCTAATTGTTTCACTAACTGCGTCGATTTCAAAAAGGGCTTAAAAGGAATGGCAGGGAAATATAAGCCAATTTTATCACGAGAAACTATAAAAGCTTAGATAGCTTATTGTTAGGTGCAGTCTAATGTTTCTCTTATTCAAAATGCACTTCTCGGCTAGAATGTAGGAATATTGGACCCTCGGGGCGAAGAAGTGCAAGCCAGCAAAAAAGAGGTGGCAACACAAAATAGCCCTCAGCGCAAACTGCTGTGTTCGACGAAACGTGACTCGTACAAAGAATCGGCAGCGAATTCAATTTGTAAGTAAAAAAAGGCTCTCAAGCGCTCAGCAGGCCGTGCGTGTGTTGTATTTTTGCACTTGCCGATGCTTTTTAGCAAGTCATAACCAATAACATCGTAGGCGGACGTGCCCTCTCCATTATTCCGTCTGCTCGATATCATTAACCGAGTCGTCAAGTGGCGGCCACTCGACTCGCTCGCTCAACTCCTTCCGCCCAACAATGCCTCCCGGCCGAATTGCCCTCGCACACAACAAGTATAGTTAACTCGGCGTAGCGTGCGGCGAAATATTATTATTCATTTTTCATGCCGGGACCCTTCCTCAGTCCAATTTCCAGCGCTCACTCCAGATTTATGCGGTCAGGACCAAACATTTTTCCTGCCGCCACGCGTTTAGTCCTCTCGCAGGCATCTTCTTGCCCGGCAAGCGGAGGGAAATATGTATTTATGATGCCCTTTTGTAGTTCACCATCTTGTTAGCATGCTGAATGTGTAGCTCTATAGAGATGGAACCTGAGCGGCAGAAGTCGAGTTTCGACTTTTGTGAGAAGGCAGGATATTCGACTTACTGAATAATATAACCTCGCCTGCTAAAGCAAACAACGCTATTCTTGGAAGCTAAAAATGAGATTCATCCATAAATATAGGCTTCGGTTTTTACATGGAAATCCTATTTAAAAATTAGAATTGTTATATTCAGTAATATTCTTATAGAATGAAATATAATCCAATTGCAGTCTTTAGAGTAATTGGAAATGCACATATGTATTAAGAAATTCATAAGAATGGTAGAAATATAGCTTTTAACAATCCACTACTAACCTGGACCTTAACCAAATCCGGCGCTTCTTTCCAAAACTATGGCAGCAAGATAATCTTGTGAGCAGGAAGCAACCCGTTCCCATTCCAACAGTGCCACCCTGACTCTGGCGGTGACCGTTGTTAAGCCAGGCCATTGTCAAGGTGGCAAGCGAGTCAGACATAACAGCCAAATTAGACCTACAAGCGCTCCACTTTCGGCCGAAAAGTTTTAAGCGGCGATGTTGCCTGTGAGAGCCGCGTACAAACAAAGCCAGAAAACTCGTGTTCCGCTCCCGGCCGAGACGTACACGAAGGCGTACATGTGTGTGCATTGTCTAGAAGTTTAATTAAATTTCATTGTGGCGTGAAACTTGCGCCCCTCACACGTGCGTGCTCTTAAAAGTAATGGTCGCTATTTTTACCATCATTGCCAGCGCGAAAATGCAAATTCCGAAACCGCAGAGCCCAAAGATGAGCCGTGACTACCTTGAGTGGGGCCTGAATTGAAATTTTCCTAGCAATTTTTTTTCCAGGGGTCATCAAGCATCCTAATTGAACTATAAGAATTAAATCAAAGTTTTTAAGAAAACAAATCTAAATTTGGATATAAAAATATTGAAAAAGTAAAAAGTAGAATGATTTTTTTTTTACATTTTGCCATTCTACATTTTTACAACTCGTTAACTCAAGTTGTAATACAAATTCTTGTTTTCAAAAATTGAAAGTTGTGTTGCGGACCGCATGTGGGAGGCAGTCTCGGATGCTCATGTTTGGCAAATATGGCATCGTAGCAAATAAATTGCGCCCGGGTCGTTTAATTGTTGGGTCTTGGAGCGGACTCATTAATATTCGCGTCAAGTTTCGCCTAGGATGTGCCTGCCCGAGTCCACTTTAGAATAATCTGGCCTCATTAATTCCCGCGTAACCCCGCCGTCTGCATGCTCGACGCCATTTCCCGCCCGCAAATGTGTCTTCCAGCTAATTTTTCCGCGGCGCTTTTTATTGCTTAATGAATCCGCAACCGCAACTCAATAAAGTCTTTTAAAGAAAATAAATTGATCTGCATTGGCGTCCTTGATCGGAAAGAGGTCGATTCAGTGCAACTCTTCTCCGAACAACTTGATGATATTCGCGCTCAAAATCACACTCTTGGGAAATGAGTAAAATTTGCCATTAGTACGGCTCCTGCGGTTTATTCACGTGGAGCAGCTGGGATTTCCCTCTCTCGTCCGAACCAAATCTGAAATGAATAAATTTTATTAAACTAATATAGCTGCTGTACAAGTGTCAAGCTGCCGCAAAAAAGGCAATAATTATACACCCACACGGTCCGTCGTTTAATTATCGGTGTATTGATCGCAAAGTAACGCCCTTGGTCGGCCAGATATATGATGCTTGCGCATGCTGTTATGTTTATGCAGCGCCCATTGTAGCCGGCCGAGTGTGATAATTTAAAAGGCACCGTAATTGCATATCACGCCCGATTAAACTTTGCTTGATAGGAAGCGCCAAAGGGCAAATCGGATGAAACGGGATTCCTGCCTGCTGATCATTCGGAAGGCAGCTGCATGTGCTTTGATTCTGATTGCTGTTTCGCAGAGTTGTATCTTCATTTGAATAAATTCAAACGTTTGAAATTATCTTGTTGTCTCTCCTCTCCCGTTGATAAGATTTTATTATAGCTGTTTTCTCTGACATTTGTCAACATTCAATCATTTTATGGCACTGTCAAAAAAGTAATCCCAAATACAAATATATGGCTCACTTGAATGTCACAGATTTTTTATCGAATTCAAAGCATTTTTACTGGGATAGCTCTTTATTTTACAAAAATTCTCATGTTTTTAATTAGAAACTAATTCGGGAATTTTAGTACAAAATCACAGGCACTCTCACAGTGGCATATACATATTATATCAATGAAGGTTTTAAAAATAATATACCTAATAATATATTTTTCAGTAGTGACAATTCTGCAAAGAAAAAAATGAGAAAATAATCGAAAAGCTCTCACATATGTGGCTGTTTTTAAATCAGTCATATTTTGACGAGGGAGTGACAAATTTTTAAAATAAGTACTACAGCATACCTCAGAAATTCTGGACTCGTGGCAGGCTCCGAATTAATTTGCCGCTCAACAAACAAGCTGAATCGGACTGGCTGGCAACCGTCTGATTGAAATCATCATCAGAGGCGGAGGGAATATAATAATCCAGGGCATGCATATATTGGCGCACGGAAGTTTCTTGGCTCGAGTTGCGCTGGTGTCGGCAGGCAGCTTTTTCGCGAAATTCACGCGTTATTAACCCGCTGCGACGGGCTGGTGGTGCCGAGACCAACTTTTCGCATGGAAAATAGCTCCCCCGACTGTTGATAATCCCTCTGGCTGTAAACACGCTGAGCCTGCATACATACGAAAACTCGCAAATTAATTTGCCAGCCGCTCTTTTACTCATTACATACAATTCCTCGTCTCGCTGCTATTGTTCCACTTATTTCTGTTTGTTTCACCAGCGTTTTTAATATCTCGTAGCGGGCATCCGCTCTTTTTAATAAACGGAATTATTGCGAAATAAAAAAGGCAATTTACCAGCCCGCGTTCTTTTTAAATTGATTCACTTTTCCTCTGCTTCTTTTTCACCGTTCAACTGGGGCACAAAGCCAACGGGGAAATGCATCCTCCGCACCGCTGAGAACCAATTTCCCACCATCGTAATTCTACAGCTGAAGGATGCTTGAAAATATCGTTTTGCATGCGTGTCCGCTCTGCTGATAAACACAGAGACAAAAACCGCAATTTTCTTAAGCAAAACGGTTGTTTTACTTGTATTTGTGTATTTTCGTTTAAACTAAAACGCAGAAACAAGTATTTTGAAATCTATTTCAAGGATTTTTAACACAATTAATACAATTCGTTTTCTATGACAACTCCTTTCTCTGCATCAGACCTTAATTTCACTAAAATCAGCAATTTCTATTTGAAATTTGCAGGATGGCCGTTTTTCTACCCGTTTTTACTCTCACACAGACTCGTTCTTTCGAATCATATCCATTTCAGATGTGCATATTCAATGTATCTCGTCCAAACGATCCGTTTCTCCTTTCTCTGCATTTTGATGTGGCCTCAATTTCCCTGACAAAGCATGCATATAAATGCAATTTTTCGTTCTGATTAACGCAGTAGGCTATACCGCAAATTACAGAGAGGAAAAGTGCTGTTTTTTTAAGTGCAATTTATAGTTCCAGATGTAGTACCAGTCTTTCGAAGCATAATCCATTTCAACGTGGTTGGTCAAAACGATCCGTACTCCCAGGACTCCTTTCTCTGCATTTGATGTGGCCTCAATTTCCCTGACAAAGCATGCATATGAATGCAATTTTTCGTTCTGATTAACGCAGTAGGTTATACCGCAAATTACAGAGAGGAAAAGTGCTGTTTTTTAAAGTGCAATTTATAGTTCGAAGCAAAATCCATTTCAACGTAGTTGGTCAAAACGATCCGTTCTCCCAGTACTCCTTTTTCTGCAACCGACTTTAATTTGCCCTGTTAAAAAGTGCATGTAATTATTTTATTCTGCCACCACGACAATTTGCAAAAAAAAATACCGGGAGCTTTACCTCATAAACATAAACTTTTCTGGTAGGTTCAAAGATGTTCGTTAAATGATTTACTTTTCCTAGAACTACTTCAAACGCGACCCTTATTTCCTCGGTGCAAAGTGCATGCCATTATTTCGTGCTGCTAACCGCAGTGAAGTCGACCACATAGTTTGCAGATATGATTTTCCAGGAAGTGTGGCTTAGACTTATATGTTTTAACTCAAACTCTGATTCCGTCTTTCGGAGCATAATCCATTTCAAGAATTTCAAAGTAGCTCGTCAAAACGATCCGTTTTCCAGCAGCACTCTTTTCTATGCATCCGACCTTAATTTCCCCGGCACAACATTTTCTCTTTCATTTCTCCTCCTTTCATCTTTTTCGTCGGCGAAAAAGCGAATCGACGGTGCGAGAGCGTCGAACGGAATAATATTGCGAGCGTGCACGCGCGCCGAGAGTTCTCTGCTGCTCTCTATATCTCTCTCCTTTTAGCATTCAGAAAAACACATTCGCTTTGCGTTTATACATTTTTAGATTGAACTGGCAGCGCCACTGGCACACTCGCATGCATCAGCTCAAATAAAAAGACGCCGGGTCCCAGCAGAGAGTCAGTCGGCGAAATTGTACAAAAGTACGCGTATAGCGTGTCAGACGCGGGACGTGAAAGATTGAATTCAGTCCCCAAGGCGTTTCCAGACAATTAAGCTCTAAAATTCCACTCCAAGTTACGCTCTAAAATTTCAAGTCGCACCAGAATTTAAATTAAACGAGGCTCCAATTGTAATTCCCTCATATCCATATCATTTCCAGCGGTGAAAAATATCAGCGAGGCTATTTTTCACTTCCCCGTGCGACAGACATCTCGCTCGCTCCGTCTTCATAATGCACACAAGCCCATCAAACGTCTGTAGGAATAAGTCTGTGGGCCTGAAATTGTAATTTATACCACTGGCGCTAGCGTGCCCTGGGAAAAGTGTCATTCTCGCTTTTTCGTGCCGCGCCAAACATCTGCTCGAATTTTCTGACACACCGCTCGCAATTGTTTCTCACTGGTCTCGCAACTCTGCGGATCATTGCGCTTGCTGCCTGCCGGGAAAACTTTGTGACGCTAAACAGACACTAGACACAGCGTCCGAAAGGCGGGCAAAAAATCTGCAAAAAATATGCAATGAGGAAATTCTGTTTTCAACTCGGAACCGTCTTTTTCCTGTTCAGCTCATCTCTCATCTTTTATGACATTTGTGAAGCTCAAGGCTTATTGTTAGATTTTTCCGACATGAAAAATTTGTACATGCAGGGTCAAATGTTACGAAAATTATATTTATTTAGATGACTTCTAAAACAAAAACATTAACATTAATTTGATTTGTAATATAACAAAAGATATTTTTTAGAATTGGTTACACACTTTTCTAGAAGACTCCACTTTTTAAAATAATTTTATCTAAACACGTGTGGTTCGCAATAAGAGTTTCCAAAGATATCACCAAAATTTATTGCAGATTGCTATTATTTGTGATATGGCTGACATCGAATTATAGAAACTGGTTTAGAATTAACTGTTGGTTTTTCTTTTGTTAAACGTCAGATGCTGTAAACAATTATCCTACTTTTTTTAGAGCAAAATTGTGTCTCATAAATACCATTACCATTTAATGAACTATTTTTAATATTGAGGAAATGTTTCTTCGTCCCAGCAATTAATCTTCATTTCCTTCGCCAATAGATGCAGCCTCTTGCTGCTATTAATAGTTTTTTATTGATAAAAAATAAACTCGATTAATAACCATAGGTGAAATATTTAAATCATTTAACCATAGTTTCCTTGTGATCAATTTTCCCCCCTCTGAATATCTGCCCTTTCGATGATTTATTTTCCAGCAAAATCACTCACTGCTACCGTGTCTTATGTGATTTCAGCGGGCGAGAACCCGGCGGCGATGCAGACCGGCGGCCGCGGGCTGTCGTGGCTTCGGTCACCGTCGCTGTGGCTGCTGGCGGGCTGCGTGGCGCTGACGCTGTCGGCCGGGCGCGGCGGCGCCGTTGACGAGGCGAGCCGGTCTCGTCGGCGCCGACGGGTGAACAGCCTCTGAAGTGTCGCCTAATCTGGATAGATCGCAATGACGGACGACTTTTGTGATAATTGTGATGTGACGACGAGTGCAAGGACAGTTTTTCAACGCACGCAGGCACCAGCAGCTGTCGCTCGCGTATACGGCCCAGCGGATAGAGAGAAAAAGAGAGAAAGAGAGAGAGTTATCGCACACCGGCCTCTTATTAAACCATTTATCAGCCGGCCGGCGTGCGCAATCATATTTTTATCAAGAGCCTTTCCCCGAGCAGCAGCTTGGCCAACCGACTCTTTTTTGCCTCTTCCCGCCGAGGGATGAGCGACCCAACGTGAGTATCTTCGTCACACGGGTTGCCACTTGACCCGATTTCTACTTTTCAAATCGAGCATTATGTATCCTTCCTCTGCGTTTTGACGGCGAAGTAGCATACTGTGTCGGAAAATTGATTTGCCGCCGGAGACACTCATGGAATAAAGCACTGTGAGAGCCGCCATATTGGATTCTGTGAAGAAGCGATGTTGACATGACAAACAGGTCAGAACCACAAAATCCAATATAGCACCTCTCCAGGGCTGCTACTTCAAATTGCATTTCAAAGTGTCGACCTCCTGCTAATCTTCTCAGCCATATTTTCTTAAAATTTTCTTCAAAGAGCGCCCCCGTTGAGAGCTTTTCATTTTGAATGCCAGGAAGGCAACTTTCACGTGCTGTTGATACAGAGTGAATGCGCTTGATTGAACGAACCGACTTAAGTAACGGTGGAAAATAATATAATATTTCGCCGGAAACGAGTGCTCGCTGGCAACCTTATTCATTCTGAAATGTGCTGTCACTTTTTATCAGGCGGAACGCCCGCGAAAGTGCCTTCATGGGCGTGTATATTTCGTTTCTTTCTTTGTGATATTCGCCTCCCCAGGGATGCCCTCCTTCCTCGCTTTCTTTCGCCGGCGACTTTTTGCTGAGAGAAGAAATAGGCCATCTCGCAGCTCCGCTCTGCGCGCTCCTTTTTGCTAATTACTCACCGACACTACGTCTTTTCTAGGCCACGAGAGGGAGATAAAAAGTTCTTCTGCTATTTTTGTAAATAACATACCGAAAATGTGAAAAACGCGTGATTTGCAGCCCGCGGAAGATAATTCAATGTGCGTTCAGCTCCAGTCTCTCTATTATTTATGAAGACAAAGTCCATTTCCATGCACGCGATAAATCCTCCATGGTTAAATTCGTGGCAATAAAAAGTTGCTCTTCTAGCAGCGTGAGCTTGTGTGTTTGCTAAAAATAAATAAATAGCTACGAGCATGTGCGCGAACCATTGATTTACGGCGCATCGCGATTTCGCCGAATGCATGCATGCTAGCTGGAAGCCAGCCGCTCTTGCTCCAGTTTTTAACTCTGTTTATTGCCACTTTTTAGTGTCATTGCATTAGGGCGAGCTAGCTGCTGGGCGTTTCTCGTGAGAACGACTTCATGCGCGCCATAAATCTGGTTCCGCGAAGCCACGTCGACGGGCTCGTCGTTTGCAATCGTAAAATTTCAATTTCCACTCAATGGTATTTGCCAACTACATCATCGCCGACGAGACGCAAATGAAGTTGAAGAATCGACATTCGCTCTGCATTTACGGCGATAGGTTGAGGAGCATGTCAATCGCATTTCTTTTCAGCTGCTCGCCTTTTATCTTTCAATCTGTCTTTGGCAAATCCCGAACCATATTAACTTCCCATCTCAGCTGAGGCTTCAGCTTTTTAGAGGTTAAAGACATTTTAAAGAAGCCAAGGAAATAGTAATGATAAAATGATTACGTCTAAAGGGCCACAAAAGTCGGTGCTGAAGGACCAAACGATAGTTATATCAATCTGATTTAAACTGCCCAGCAAGAAATTGGATATCCAGGATATCCGCCCTATGACATCGGGCTGTACAGATGTATATCCTCCGGAGATCCATGGATATCCCGGATACCTTTTGGATACCCTTCAGATATCCATTTTCTTGCTGGGTGTATTTGAAAGCAATTTTTGTGCTACCCTACGTACCTTGCACGATTAATTTTGGAATTTAGTATCTCGCTTTTTGTTGAGCTTTGGAAGTAATTGAACCACGATACTTTCTCGTTTACACAAAATTAAAAATATTTTGAAAAAGCAAACGTCAATCCTTGCTACATAAAATTCACGAGGGTATTTTTTTTAATTAAAGCGTGCACTTCAAATTGCTATTAAATTTGATCAGTTATTGGAATGAATTAAATAAAAACATTCACAGAATTTTTTATTTCAGAATAGCTCAGTAAAAGCATTTTATCGACGACATCAACACTGGACTTAATTTGTTTATTGGTGCGAGTTTTTCATAAAAGAACGAAGCAAATGGAAGTTTTACTGTACATAATATTTTATAAATTATGGCGCTGCAGGGCCTCATTAATTTGATCCAAAAATTAAACTCAAATTTTGCAGCTATGTTTGCTCTCGGGATACACGTTTAAAATGTTTTCCCTCTTCCGGCTGGGAGCAATTGAGTTTTCACCAGAAACTGCTTGTACAGTCAAACAAACCCCCGAGCAGTGGCCAAAATGCAAAAAGTTAGGTCCCAAGTTTGTCTGGGGGTGCGTGCGGAAATTGTTTCAAATTTCCCTCTCTACGCGATCGCATGGCGTGCTGTACATGCATATTTATTCTGCGGCGGTTTGTTCGCAGGGTCTTCCGGCGGAGGCAGTCGCGTCGTAGCCCCAAGACTCCAGAATTGACATTTTGTTTTACTTTAAAATCGAGGGGCTAGAAGAGACGACGGCTTATTGACTTTGCCGCTCTTGCACGAGAGAGTATCATCGCTCCTTCGCTTTCTCCACATTTTGTCAAGCAAGAAGTGGAGCGAGTCCCGCGGCCCACGGCGAAGTAGAGCAGAATACAAACACACACACAGTGGATGCAGCTAACTTTTATTAAAATGACGGCGAATCTGTGTGCGAGTGCTGTTTATCGACTCGGCCCTAGATAGAGTTCTCCCTCTGATATTCAAAGAAAACGGGACACTTCCAGCCAGTGAATTGTCTGTAAATAAAAATACCCCCGCCGCCGGAAACTTTGCATTTTCGTCTCTCTCTATCTCTGTCGTCTATCTCTCTCTCTCTCTCACTCAACTTTTGTGTTTACACACTCAGTGTTATAGAGCAGTGCAGAGTTGAGACACTCTCCTTACTGTAAATACCTCTGTTCTCTCCAGCGCCAAAATGTATAGAAGATATCCGACGCAGTGAGTGTTTCCACTTCTGGCTAAGTGAGTGTGCAAGAAAGAAGACGCGGCCTCGTTTTCCCTATTAATTTATCCCCCTCCCCCCCCCCGAAATGTGCTCAATACGTAAACGGACTCCAGAATCAGACTCCACGCAACGCAGACGAGACGTGCAGGTTGCCCACCTTTCCGTTCCGTTAGCTATATAGAAAAAAAGAACTTGTTGGAATAACCCTGCGAAATTTCGGATGCGAGTGTCGCGCGAGACGAAACACGCATTGTGCTGATAACGAAGTAATTCATGAATCCATTAGAACAACACACATCTCGACTTGATTGTGTGCGTAAATAATGAGCGACAAGTCTGTTTCTCGCTCTTTGTGCAGGCAAACTGCTTCTCGCGATAAAGTGCAGACACTTACTCACTCGTCGCTGGCAAACAAACAGACAAAACAGTTTCCAACGCACGCAACAAGCGGCGGCCCTCTTTTCGCGCGGCACAAACACTCACATTCAACACACACGCAATTGTACTATTATATGTAATATCGTTGTCAACGACAATTATTATTAACATGATTAATGCCATTAAAACATGGAAGGCGACAAAAAAATAAAAAAAAAACATTGATCGTTATTGTATTTTATTACATTGTCGCAGTTTTATTTCATAATTTAGGAAACCCATTCATCGGCCTTGTTTAAATTAGTTCAAATCAAATTCATATTTGTGATTTTCAATTTCTTAAATAGGATGATGGTGCTGCAGAAGCGAAATGAATTCTCTTAATCAATGGGAAGACAATTATTATACTGTGAAAAGAATAATGCAATACATGACGTACAACGGGTAGGATGCCATTGATCGCGCAGATAACAGAGAAGTTGGCTGTATAGGCATTTCCGACTTGGTTTTCAATATTTTGCAATCGGCATTCATATTTAAAAGCAATATATATCTTCGTTAAACATTTTTATGAAAATAAATTTTATATGTCATTCTGATGTTCTAGAAAAACTGCGATTGAAATCCCACTCGCAAATAGTAAGCGCAAACATTGATCTCCGTTGTAACTCTTAATCTGCCTCTTAGAACGAGGAATTTACAGCTTTATGAAATTAGCAAAGAAGACAGAGAAGAAGAAGTGCACTTCGTTAGATTCAATCCGCGCAAGAAGCGTTTTAATTGGCTCGCAACGATCATCTGACAAAGTGCACATTCATAATGCACACAAGTGACACGATGGCTAAGTACGTTAGCGTGCCGACAAGATTTCCAATTCATCCTCGCGTAAACAGCTTATGCGCGCTGCATGCAGATATAATTTAATATGTGTGTATGTTCATGGCTCTACGCTCTCAGTGTAATTGCGCTCAGCTATCCGAGCTCTGCGAGTCAACGACCTATGTCCCACTTGGAAAGATTGTAGCAGAATTCAAAGGACACGTCGAAGAATTGAAATTTGTTTGAACTACACTCCGTGTGGAAAAGGCAAGGTAAATTGCTCCCTGGAAATGCGTGATGCATAATATTTTCTGGTGAATATTATTATCAGCGTATTAGATGGCTTCACATAATAGAGCGCTTGTGAAGGGAATTGGATTTATTTGTATTTCCCTCTTCAATTTGCAGCTGGATTATCGATTGAATTTATCAATAGATGGGTGAAAAATTTGAAGATCAAATTGCGATGTTTAAAGTTGGACTTTATAAGCCAACAATTAAGAAAAAAAATTGCATTGTTGACTCTCGCAAGAGTATGTATTGATTGTGAAATTTAGCAACAATTTATCTCTAAAATATGCAACAATGAAATCAGGATCAAAGACAGTTAAATTTCAGATTGCGCAAAATTGCTCGAAATTTATAAATTATTTTTTCGCTTGATTTCGATCCTTCTCGTCGCGGTCCATTCAATGGTGTGATAATTATGTGCAAAATTTCCCTTCTGGTGAAATAAATCATGATTTCCAATATGGAGGCAGTGCTCATCGCTTGATTAGCATGCAAACTTTATGGTCGATTTTCTCAAAAAATCTAATGACAACCTGGAAAATTTTTAGCTCTGTCCTCATTTTTAGATAGTTTTTCAAGTAAAGGTATAAAGAGTTTTCACAAAATTTCTGTAATTTTTTGCAATTTTCTTCACTTTAATTGAGAGCAGAAATACTGAGATTAAATTTTACTATTATTATTTCTATCGTACCAACGAAAAAAGGCAGATAAAATGGGTATCATAGCATAATTGAAAATGGAGCCTTTAAAGGTAATACCTGTGGCAATTAGGATGAATGCACACTCTCTTCATTTCAGCGGAACGAGCCTGGAAAATTCGCAAATTGAGAAGACAGTCCGAAAAGGGCAGTTTTCCCTGGCCGTATACCTGCGCTTCGGCTTTCGAGAGCATCTTTCCACTTTTGCTGCGCCCAATTAATCCGAAAATCCATCCCCGACGGGCCGGCGTAACTGCCGGCGGAACGATAACGACAGGCCAGAGAGCTGCCGGCAATTTGCATAATCGTGATGGGCACTCATTGAAATCTCGCGAAAAAAGTGCGTTGTGCAATAAACGCTGAGTCCCCTGGGACGATGTCAATCTCGCTGCAGCGTAATAAAAGGCAAGTGGGCGCGAATATCTCGCTACACACGCAGGCAAACACGGTCGTTGGCGTTAAAACGCGCGTGGATTACTCGGCCTGCATTGTGCGACAGGTCGTTAAGCGACGAGCATGCACACACGCAGCCAGCCATCGACTTAATTAAAAGCCGCTCTCGCCCGCTTTCTTCTCGTTATCGCCGCCGCAGCATCTCGGAGAACGGCATCTGAACTTGCTGTTGTTGTTTTGCAAATCACCATCACAACGATCCACACGCACATACGCCTTGCATGACGACCTTGCCAATGGCTTGTCTCACTGCCTCACTAACTTTGGCCTGCGATTGCCCTGGGCCGCCAAGGGTGCGCCAGGCTTCACTCCCATCAAAAAGCTTGATCTCAACACTTTTGAATTTGGGATGCGAACGCAAACGTCATTTTCTCTCTAAATTTATAAGGGCCGTTATGGTAATGAAATTTAATACTCATATTCTTATTGTCAGGTTGGAGGTGCTGGTTTGACTTTTTCAAGAATAAAAAGGTAGATTTTTAGGACATCAACATGAGTGACACACAAATTTGTTGTACACTTTTTAATGTTTAATAAATACATCATCATCATTTCAGGATGGAATTTGGTCAGAGAGGATTTATCCAAAATCACGAACGGACACCGTCCAAAAAACAGGGTTGCAAAAACCACAATTTTCCCGGAAAACCGAGAGTATTGTTTAAAATCATTTTGCGGGTTTTCCGCAATTTGTAATTAACTGCATTGGACATAACTCATGAATATTTTAAGTTGTACAGTCAAAATTTGAATGTTTAAAAATCAATAGTTTCATTCCTTACATTACGCACACAAGAAATAAAAAATGATTTTATCAAATAATAAAAAAATAAACACACCATTTTTCAGTCTAAATTCAGAATTAAGGTGGAAACCTAAAAAATATCTTAATTTTCGGTTGGTACCTGCTAAAAATCAATTGTGCATTTAACAATTTTTTTCCGAAAATTGTTTTTTATTCCATTCAGTCATGCTTTATTCAGAATAACTCACAACAGACAAATTCCATTCAGATAAAATATGCAATAAAACATTTCCAAAGTTTACTTTTGACTTTTAAGGCGCAGCTTGAAAAAAGTATATGACTTATTGGTTCCATGTTTTCTACAGTCAGACAAAATAACCGGTTCGCCAAAAATAAAATTAAAGTGGTGTTTGGTAACTTATGAGTTGAATTTGAATTTTGATTTATCATGGCTTTATTGAGTAGAATATATCATGAAATTACCAATTGTATTCAGATTGTTGTATTAAGACATAAAGAGAAAATCATTTTTAGCTTAACACTCTTTGCTATATATTTCACATTTCCTCATTGTTTAATCACTGGTCCATTTAATCAGCTAAAATACTTACACAATAAAATGTTGTATGATGGATTTTCTCAATTCTTGGAAATGAGGATAAATCTGAGTGGTATTGGCTTGGTGATGAAAATGTTTATCGCTTAGTTGATACGCAGAGATGGGAATTTATCATAATTACCCTGCTATTGTGTTTGTATTTCCAGTTAAATATTTGCATCAAAAATTATTTCTCGCTGTTAGAAAAAAAACACTCGAAATGGTTCAAGCAGCGATCCCGAGTTTATTTCAGATTGCCAGTCCAATCGAGCTTAAATCCTCGTGTAACATTTTTCTGCTCCAATTTTTTGTATGTGGAAAAGCACGTTTTCAATTAAAGTGCCTTAACATTGCGAAACCCTCTTGACAGTTGGATGGCGCACTCGTTCTCCAGCTGCAGCATCAGCGCGGCAGTATTATTTTTTCGGAGGTTTGCACACACTCGCTGTCGGTGCTGGGAGTTAATCTAGTGGAAGGTTTTGTCTAGCGCTGATAATTTCGAGCTCCACTCACCCTCCTCGCTTTCGCACTTGATAAATCCCAAGTGCGATTGCCGGCGGCGGCGTTTTTTCTCCACCCTCTCGGCCGCCGCCGGTGTGTCAGTTAATCACGCAACAGCCAACGGTGGAGCTCGCTCGCTCGTACCGCTCGTACGTATTTATCGATTGGCGTCACCCTTTGCTTTCCAATTATAGAAATTCATTTTTGGGCGAGGGCAGCCGATTGGTCAGCTCGGCGGTGACACCGCAAAAACACGTACGGGGCCGATTTCCATCGGTGCGGCTGCCAAGTCCGGCTCTGCACTCCTCTGCCCTGCCAGCACCGAGGGGAAATTAATTTTGTTGCCAGGTCTGTTGTTACGGCAAACACCAGGGATGGTGTTCGCGGAAAATGTGTCCCAGGCCCAACTGTAAACACGGAAAAGCGCTTCCAGTTCGACGGATTGGTTTAGGGCACGAATTATCCACTTTGCTGATTCATTACTGTTTTACACATGCTATAGAGTTAGGATTCTGACTTTTTCTAGTTTTGGAATTGGCAATCGTATTTTAAATCTTTCCAGTATACAACTAATCGGGCGAATATTGCTTTGGAATTGTTTTTTTTTAATATTTTACATCTCAGATCCCACCATTTGTAAACAAACACTTTCAATCTTTAATGGTTTTAAAGGTTTTAATATCTATAGAGTCAAAGATGAACACAAAAATCAAATAGAAATTGTGAATTTTTAATTACTTAATAATAGATATTTACTTTCAACCATTTGATGTGTACTATATAACTATGATTTTTAGACAAACACTCGCTGAAAATTTGTTTTAATAAGGAGTGTAAGACATAATTATTTGAATTTGTCCAAAAGTGATAGTTCTTGCTTGGAAGTTCAAACATTGTAGCAAATATTTCAAGTCTTTTTAGTTCTGCAGATGACTGAATATCGCTCCATCTGATTTTCGCACAAATATCCATAAAGAGTGATTGACGATCAATTTTTCAAGTTCGGTTCTGCTCGAACGGACCTCTTGTGCTATTTTCAGCTTGCTGGATATTTTCCAAAGCACTCGAGTCCGTGTATAACAGAAAAAACGAGCATCGGGCTAAATATTTTATCAGCATTTTAAGCCCGGTTGAGCCCTGATTGAAGCACACGCAGCTCGCAAGAGTCTAATCCTGCGGCGACGCTCCGTATTCCTACCATATACTTTCTCTCTTTTCTTCGCGTTTCGCGCGGGGCGTGAAAAAAGTTTGTCGTGTGCCGTCGGTGTGTGTGTGTGTGTGTGTTTGAATTTCAAAGGAAATCCATTCGCTCTCGCACTATCGGAAGCAGCGAAAGAAGCTGCTGCTGTGCAGAAATAAATTACGGCGCCGGCACCACCACCGCCACCACCGGCAGAAAGAATAAAGGAAGAGAAAAGGGGTTGCTAGGCCACCCTTGTTGGTCCCGAAATTAGTTCGCATTCAGATTAATTGATGGAATAGATGTAGTAAACATAGGAGGGAAGGAAGAGCTTAACAATCGTTTTTTTAATTAATATCAATGACAATTTACCGCAAATTGTTTTTGTTAAAAACTTCATAGTTAAAAGCCAAAAAATCGGACTATCAAAGTCGCAGATTTCAAAAATTAAATAAAATAAATATGATTTTTCGAATGAAATGTTACTCTCTTCTCTGTTCCTATTTTTTAAACTAATTATAGTTTTTATAATTATACATATTATGTAAGAGAAAATAAACATAATTATTATCTCGAGTTTACATAATTTTAAGTGCCCGAAAATTATAATTAAGTGTCCTCTAAAAGGAATGAGGTTTGTCACATTCTTTACTAGTAATTGAACAATAAATAATTATCGTTGATATTTTAGTGACTCGACAGTTTTGGGGTTCCAATTACAACCAAAATCATAAAATGACCTCCTAGAATCTCGAGAGAAATATAATAGAGATTGCGTAGACGGTTAATACATGAAAGTTTTAAACAACCGAAAGGAAAATGTTGCATTTATTTTAATGAACCACAATTGAAAAATATGTATGACAAGATTGATTATGATTCGTGGTCCGCAGATGCAACGATTCGGGCCTAGGATGGGCGACCCTAGAGTCTTGGGTATCCTTATTCCACGTGAGCGCCTTGCACCCTTTGTCGGCGCGCAAAGGGGTGCGTTTCGTGTCTGTGTGTCGCTCCGCCTGAGCCACCCTGCGGCATCTGCTTGCCAGCAATGTAAATCTCCGACTTTTTCCTCCCTCGCCTTTCGTCTCATCGGTACAAAACATTCATTCGATTCATTACAGCAAATTGCTCCCCTCGTTTCTAAATAACCCATTTCTTGACGGATATGGCAATTTCCACTCTACGAAAGCTGAAGAATTGCAGAAAGCACTGTAGAATGAAAGGTTAAAAGAGATTGAGATGTAGTCACATTGATTCATATTAACTCCAAATGCGATAGCGACTAAATTTACAAACATTCTTTTGAGAAATCGTAAGGAAATACTTAAATTACAGATGGTTCAATTAGATCTGTTCATCAAGTAATTATTGGTTCAAGTATATATATATATATATATATATATATATATATATATATATATATATATATATATATATATATATATATGTATAATTCCTGTATTAAAATATCAGAAAACTTTTTTAATCTGCTGAGCACCTGGCAAGAGGTGGAAGTTTGCATCAAGTGCTGGGTGGGTGAGGGCAGAAGTTTCACTTTTAAACGACGACCACTTTGGCTGAGCAGTTGACTGTCTAGTGCGAAATCTGCTGTGCTGAGCAAGGAGCTTTTCCAGAGTGAGACGAGAAAATCACGTGCGCCGGGGTGAAATCCTTTTTTAAGGAGATGTCACCTTCAGAGTCGAGTTCATCCCTCAATTACGCTCTCTCTCTCTCTCTCTCTCTCTCTCTCTCGCTGTGCTGAATGTTTCTCTTCCAATCAATACCGATTTTTACTTTTCAGCACATCGGAGGAGAGAAAAATTTGACATACAACTGTGGAAAGAGGGAAATAAACCACAACCCAAGCAATATTTGCACTCGTCACTCGTGTTGGCAGGCGGTCGGTCAATTATTTTGTAATTTCCGCCGTAAATCCGAAAATGCGGAGCTTAAAGGCAGTGCAAAATAAAGGCAACGCAACATTTTTTCGAATCAGCCACTTTGTTGATGACGTCGTAAAAGCGGTCTGCTTAAAACATAAAGCGGGCTCACTCAGTCAGCGCTGTTTGTCTTTCTCGCCGTTTTCTCTGTATTATTTATTTATTCATAGGAGTGCACGACAAGAGACAGAAGAATGGAAAAATTTTCTTAGTCCTGCGGCTTTCTTCTGTTTTTTGGAACTCTTGAGAGGGCTTTTGTGATTCCATGTTTGTTGATTTTTGCGTTGTTTAGTCTTTAAGTTGTAAGAGTTGCGGAGCATTGGGCAAAAATATTTACTGAATTAATTGATTCTACAGTAAATAAGCTGATTTGCTTTCTATCAGCTTATCTTCTTTTTCTCCAAACTGCCCAATTTCAAATATTAAAAAACAAGGATGACTCCATAGCAGATTTTCAAAAGCCACCCATCTTGACCTCCCACAGGTTCCTAGAGGGTTATCATGGTGCCACCCATTCAACCTCCTTTATGCACCCTGACCCTGAACCCTGAAAAACAAAAAACACGCATTTTTTGCTTCTTTTTGTACCTCATTGGACAAAGAGGATCTTTTAGATTTGGTCGACATACAGTTTTTTATTATTATTATTAAGACGGTATCTGAAGGAATGACATGTTTTTATTCCCCACATCTCGCCTTCTATAATAAGTATCGATTTCACAAAAATTGCACACCGTTCGATTCATTATCACCTCCCCTAGATAGCCGAGGCAGTTTAAGGGTGTCACCCGCATTCAACCCCTCTAAAATGGGAAAATAGATTTTTGCAGGTTGGAAGCAATCGACCCGATTAGTTGATCTTGCAGAGTATTTAAAACCACTTAAATTTAATGTGACCACTCATCCCTCTTTCACGCCCCTAGTATGCGAGTGCTTAGACCTATCCAAGTTTCGTTTTGAATCCAACAATACCATTTTTTAGCATGAAAGCATAAAAATGCTGATTTCGACTAGATCAGGTACGTGTGCGTCAGAATTATCTCAAAAACCATCCTTTAACACAACCCATTTAGGGATTTTAATGTTTTTGAAATTTGTCTGCTTACCGTCAAAGTGTTGACAAGTTACCTAATTTCGGCGTAAGAGGCAAAGTGTTAATAATGCTACATTATTTTTAATATTCTTTAAATTTAACTATTTGATTGTCTTGAAAAGCGTAGTTAAAACAGCTAAAATTGTGGGGTGAAGAGGGAACATCGCAAAAATTATGCCCTTCGATATCTGGCGGCGATTTTAATATTTTTGCCAAATTTTATTGACCTTGACCTTTGACCTATGATCTTGCACTAATTTTCAATTTATTATGCCCATTTAATTACCTTGCATGTATGGCATTGGGTTTGTCTAATTAACTCATCTGGAAGCAGAGATAATTAAATTTGAAGCAAAATGACGTTATTCACAAAATCCGAACTTTCAGCCCCTTTTAGTAAGGCAATTTTGGATTATGGAAAAATATAACACCTTATTTGAATGCAATTGGCCTGCCAAGTTTCTTTCATATGCAAACTATCAGCCACATAAAAGTATAGATGCCATTTTTTCTTTACGTTTGTATTTTATCGAGGAAAAGTGCTATTTTCTCCCGTTTCTGAATTCTATAGACAGAATGTGTGCGAGAATAATGTAGTTGAAGAGCATCATTACAAGAAAGCGCTTTTTGTCACACAACACGGCTGCTGCTATTAGAATTAATGACGGCGGCCGACTGGAGGAATAAATTCATGAGTCGACGACACGAGTGCTGCGGAGAAAAATTGTCCGGTAGAGACCCATTTCGGCGGTGAAATGAGAAAAATGCGACTTGGTGAAATCGAATCGAGCAGCAGCAGCGGCGGAGGCGACTATTTTCTCCGACAAAATCCGGCGTCCAATTAACTTAGCAGCAGTAATGGACCGTCCCTCTTTTACTTTTTTTCTCTGCACGACTCCGACGACTTTGCAGCTTGAAGGCAGTAAAACACATTTATGTTGTAAAATGCGAGAGTTTTATTGCTTTTTGCGGCAATTGTCCGGGATGCAGAGGCTCTCGTTTTGAGCTCCTCCGAGTACGGGCAAATAGTTTTCGAGTGGCGCGTTTATTGCTCTCGAATTGTGAATAACTCTGAGCTTGACCAGCTCTCGGTTGGAAAATGTGGTTGTTACCAACCAGAAAATACATATAATGGGACTCAAACACGATTTGTGTATTTACCTTATATGTATTACCTAATGGCAACTCTTTTTGCTTCCGCGAGCTAGCACTTTACCATGATTCAATTGCAGCCTATACCTTTCTTTTTTTCGCTCTCTTTCAATATCTGAATAATCCGAAAAAATTCTTATATCAATGTTAAAAAATATTTAACAAAAGTTTTAATAATGCTAATAAATTGAAAGTTTTAAATTGATTTGATCTCAAATTTCCTCTTGTTTAAATTATATCTATATTTTTCCAATATCGTTTTGCACCGTTTTCAGTGAAGTGGAAGATTTTCAAGAAATTGTCCAAAATGAACAGTTTAATTTCTCTATAAAATTAAAAGCAAACTTGAAAGTAATGGTAAAGAAAATTTTGACAAAAGTATTAAGTTATTAGAGAGAAAGTACAATTTTTGAGTTGAAGTTAAATTGGCTTTGTTCCACATTGGAAATGGTGGTAAATAGCTTTCAATATTTAGAGGGAGGTAATATAATCTGCTTCATGCTCGCTTGGTTCTGATGTACGAGCGCAGAATTATATTCCATGCACTCCAGGTTGAAACATATGTTTGACATGCGGCGTCAGCACAGTATTTTAAATTTAAAATCTTCAGTTACTTTGGTTAGTTTAATTACAATTGAATTAAACTTCTCAAAATGAAGCTATTTTTGTGAAATTTTTCAAATAGATGGAACTTATATTTTCTTCGTTGTTGCTAAATATATTACTGCAACAGTTATTTTGCAAACAACTGAGCTTGGAGTCATGAGAGTCTGACATCTAGAAGTGCAGTTCGTTGTTTGGGTGCAAACACCGAGTGCCACATGCGGAAATCAATTGCGTACTGTTCACATGCCGCAGCCCTTTGCGCCGCACGTTTGCCGCGGAGCAGCGACACAGTGAAAACCAGCCAGCGACTTAATTACGTTCTCGTGTAAGGCTGTGACCCTTTGGTGCTGGCCAGTCAATCCCTGGTCGCGGAATCCAAGATGGCCGCAATTCCAGATTCAATTGGCGAGGTTGGTTAATTCAGCGCTGCAGTACGAATGACACGGCGGCGTCTCGGCGCGGCCGTTTGCCTGGCCATTACCATTCTGCGAGAGAGGCGCAATGGCCCCTTTTCGCACTCGGACGTGCCGCGCATGTGATTCTGCCCCCGCACATTCGCACACACACGACCCGCCGGCCAGGGATAAATCATCCCTGACGCCACCGCCACCGCCGCTGCTGGATGGCCGCAAAATGACTTTCGCTTTAATTTCGTTTTTCATTTATGTGCATGCAGCAGGCACCCTCGGCTGTTGCGCGCTGCCCCTAAACGAAAATGCCTGTTTTTGCACGGGCACCCGAATTCCGACTGGATTATGTTCCGGCCGGCCTGATTAATTGTCCCTGTCGCGCAATAAATAGGCTCCTTTCATCAACGGTGCGCGAATAGTTTTAAAAGTGTAATTAATATCGGGCCCCAACTACTGACTGCAGTGTTTCCCCGCAATCTCTTCGTGAACCAGGAGAGGAGGGGCTAAATCAAATTGAGAAAGCATTTTGGTTCAACAGAATTGCCTCAAATTTATTTTTTGTTTGCATTTCACTTTAACGATCAACTAACTAAAATACGCACATCAATGCAATCGTATAGAATATAGGAAAACAAATAAACGTGCAAAGCAATACAAAAATATATGATTCATCATATTGGTCCCAAAATTTATTTGCGTGAATGACTATGCCTGTTAATGATAGCACTTACGTAAAATTTAGTGTTTTGTTTCTCTGGAATTTCAAGTTTTATCGAAATTGCTCAATTACACATATTATTTTTGTCTTAAAACTCACTTTTTATACAGAAATTTAGATGTTGCATGCACAAAATCCGAGTTCATTCTAGCAGTATATTCTCGAGGTACATGTATAAAGCCACATTTTTCTCAAACGCAGAGACATTTCAATCACTATATTCCAAACTTTGTATTCTGATCGCTGGTTTTTTTATGGATTCATGTTACTGATGCCTTTTCAAATGCTGAAGAAACTGAGCCTGCCTAAAACGCACTGCATAATTTTTTTTCTTTTGTGAAGATGGTTAATAAATCAAAAGTTAGAGTTAAAACTAAATATTCTTTTTACCTGATCATGCACGCCATTATTTCCCATCTCTAATGAGAAGTGAAGGAGTACTGCATCCACGTACTCTCCTATATTATGCACAGTAAAACAAAGTATGAATATAAAGCCAGATTTACCAGCAAAGTGCGCAAAACGAATTCATTGTGGCATATCTCGTCGTAAAAATTGCGCCTCCCTGCCTTCACAACAACAATAATAATAACCGTGTTTGAATAATTCCCCGTTGCACGCTCCAGATAGCAGCGAAATGCAAATGCACACAACATGCAGAGAGACGATCTTGCTCCACTTCTCCTGAGCGTGTTGACGCCGTGCCATAAATTATGACAAATCCAGTGTGTTTGCATGTCTCCGCGTCCGCGACTTTTTGCAACTTGCACTCGTAGTCGTCTTGTGTCATCTGCTCGCAAAATATTGACTGGTTTGCAATTTCTAACAAACTCGATTTCCCTCATGAAATAAGTTTCCAGTGGCTGTGCAAGACGTGACACTAAGATTTCATTTTATGAAAAGGATTTTTTATTTACCGTATTTTTTTCATTTATTATATAGCAAAACTGAAAGTCTTATCGATCTATATGTCATACTGGCAGCAAAGTAGGCTGGATTATTAAAATACAATTAAATATCCTAGGATCACTGGACGAGCTAGTCAGCAGAGCTTTTTTTACAACAGCACATCATGTCATTTGCGTTGTGGTAATATAATAAGCAAATGCAACGTGCATTTTACGCTAGCCTGATTTCCCTTGAAACTCAAAATCCTCTTTTCTTACGAAGCGGATCAAATATAATGATGATTCTTCTTCAATAACTCCATTTGAAGTACGTTTTGAACTCGAAGTGTGCATTGTGTGTTGAAACCGAAGCCTTGACACTCAAACCACTAAGTCCTCATCATCAAAGCTCAACTCAGGAGCAGATGGAAGGCACACAACCCGGCAACTGGCAACTGCGTCGCAGTGATTGCAAACAAGCCACCAGCCAATTTGTCGCGACGCCGGTCGAGCAGCAATTGCAGTTAATATCGATGGAGTGTGCTTGTGCTCGTGCAAGTACACAACAGTGTTTGCACAATAGCGGTGCGGATATTGTTTGTATAGGTGCGCTGCGATAGCGGCAGACTGCATCTTACACTCAATTTGTCGGCGGTGGCTTCCAGCTCGCAGCCATTTGTCATCCGGAGGAGAAGAAGCGGCTTTGCCCTCCTATCAGGCCCACCAGCAAAAAGCGGCCACGCAGAATGAAAAATATCGCCGGCAGACAGCGAAAAAAATTAATGCCAGAACTCACGTACACACACGAACAGCGCACATAGCTAGCGCGCGATTTGTGAAATGAAAATCGACTCTCGCTCGACACAGACATTTTTCTCGGCTTTAATTGAGCGCCAACGGCACTGTTGCCCGTCATTATTCAAATCAGAGACGATCCACTTCCGCCGCTTTTTGCGTCTAGCCGCCTTTTTCCTCTCGTGCCGGCCGTTTTGATCGCGACTGTCTCCCCTCTCGACACAGTGAAGAGCTTGTTTTCAAACAGACCAAAGCCAGCTTTGCCCCTTTGAGCGGCTAATCCTTGAGGTGGAGCCGCCGGAAAACTGTTTTGCACACGGGTTGCGACATTTTATGCCGGCAGCAGTTCCAGACGCTTTAATGGCCTCGTCAATTGACTATTTTCCCCTTGCTCAGAAGTGAATCTTTTCACCCCTCGAGACACCAGCTGTCCAGCTTGAGCGAATTGAAAGGGATGCGGAATTTTGAGTAATTTTTTTACGACTCTGCTGTGGTCAAATTTATCAAATAATTTACCAAAAAATTATCCATGATATTATTAGTGGTATGAAACCAAGTTTTAGTCGAGGGTATTTTCAAAATCGAACTGGTGACTTAGTGCTTAATGATGAAAGAAAGGATTCTTCGTCAAAAATTAGATACATCATTTCAATCATATTTGTCCACATATGAATAACAACAACTCTTGAAACTAAGCTCAAACAAGATTGCATAAATTTAGCGATTTTTTCCATATTAACTAATGTGAAGCAGACAATTATTTTATCCAGTAGACTTTTTATACTTTATTTAGACAAAGTTATAGGGCAGATGAAGGAACGTAATACTAGGGCCAAAGTGCACTCATGAGTCTTTTGATTAATATTTGTGGAAAAAACAAGAATTATTGGTTTATGAAAATAAAATAATATTGCGACAGTTTGCTCTTTATTTTAAAGATAATATTGTTAATCAGAAATCAACATAAAAAGTTATGGTCGTATGTGATAATGAAAGGCAGCAGTGAAATTTTTTTAAAACTCACGCTTTTTATCTCTGTAAGAGAGATAATGGTTATTTTATTTTTCACAATGAAGAGATTTATTTTAATTATTTGTCGCAACCCGTAATGAGCTCGTCGTTACTAAATCTGTTTGAGCGGCTATATGCTACATGGAATTTTGGTCCGCAGCTTTATCTCGTCGGCCAGCCAAGACGCTCCTGCCTCAGCGTGTGAGCGTTTCACACGCCCGCAAACACTCGTGCTGCGGCAAACTTCACACCTATTATGTGCAGCACATTAACAAAGCGGCGGTCCACCAGCCAAATTGCTTGTTAAATTATGTGTTCCAAGCCTCGCCGAGCGAGATTGCTGCAAACAAGACCGCCAACTCCTCCACACATATATATATGTATACACTCTCACGCTCAACTTTCTCCAACTTTAAATCCGTCGACTTAATTAGATCTGAAGAAGTTGCTTGCGCACGATTTCTGTATGTTCGTTAACTAGTTAATTTAGTGAAAACGAATAAGGGAGAGAAGCAGAATGTATACCCTTTACAAGTTAAACATGTTGATTTAATATTAACGACTTAAACGAGAACTTGATCTGATCTCAACAAATTTTCATGTTGCATTCAGAATTTTCGAAAGAGCTTTAAAGGAAAGGCTCCAAATTATATAATTATATATTTAGACGTGGGAGTTTTAGTAGATCGATTGTTTTTACAAGCTCTTTTGGTGGAAACTTAGAACATAAATATCTTAATGAATCATGAAATTCTAAATTTAAAACGACATAACACACTTTTCTTGAACTTCTAATGAGTAAAAAAATGTTTAATTTGCCCCTAGTGAAAGTTTCCCAAATCTGAATTAACCCGTCGTAGCAAGGCAATTCAGCAAATATTATTCCAACCCGGCCTGTTGTTTTTCTTCAAACTAAAAATTGAAAATTGTGTCAAAAATTATACATTCAATACACGTTGAATTTCTTTAAACTATCTCCTCATTCTTGAGTGACTCTTAAAAAAACTTATTTTCATACCTTTGTACAAATTATTTATGCCCATAACAACTGAAATCTCAACGAAAAAAAAATTACTCCCGTTGTGTTATTTCCATTATAAACCTCAATTTTTTTGGACCAAAGGACCACCTTTTTTAGATCAAACGCACTAAGTTTACAAGTAGAACCTTTTATTATTTAAAAATAAATTTAATCCTGCTTTTCCTTTTGTTCCATCCATTTACGTGTTCATGATTAATTGTTACTCAATTCCGTGAATGAAACGTTTTCAGTGGATATTTTCCTCATTCATTGGTGGCGTTGATTTCCCAACTCCAATCAGTCTGTCAAGAGCGCTCTTTCTCATTTTTCGCCAGCAGTTGGCGCGCAGGCGATTTCCAATAAATTATTTTTCCGCTCGGTGGAGCAGACATGTTGGAAGTTTTGTGATTATGCAAACACACCTGCACCTGTGCGCGCAGCACGTGTTGCCTCTTGAAATTCGCCAAGCCGACCCGGCGCGAGCGCTTCAAGAGGAAATTAACGAGCGCTGAGAGCGAAAAAGAACGCGCACCGAATTCACCACGCATTCCACATATACGTGTGTTTACGCTTTTGCACCCGGGCGAGAGCACCGTTTCGTCCACAGGCGAATATTTCAAGCTCGAGTTTGTCAATACTTTTTTTCTTCTCGTTAGAGAGGGCGAGATTCCGGTTCAAAATTCAATTAAAAAATAAAAGGGCCAACATCTAAATGGATTTCCATCCAAATTTTAATATTTTGATATCTTCAGAACAATGTTTAACTGATGATCTGGATAGAATAGTAGCTAATTTACACGGGATCAACGAATTTTACCAATTTCTTCAAAGGGTTTTTAAATTAACTAACCCAAATTCTCTTGAATTACCTAGTGTCCTATTTAATTTCATTTGCTAGACTTTAAATCCAATTTAGATGGATTTCCCCTCCAATTATAAATATTGCAGTTTAGATTTTTACCAGGGCATCTTAGACAATTACAATTTTTTCTCTAGCTCTCTACATATTTCATTTGACTCGGTAGAGAAATGAAATTTTCAAAACCTGATATAAATTGTTTCTCAAAATTATCTGGACACCAAACTCGACGAAAAATGATCACTGACACGCTCTCGAGAAAATACACACTTAAAAAATATGAAAGATTTTGTAGCTTCAATCTGAATTTTTCTTTGTTTTGTACTAAAAACGACTCCACTCTTTAACCGACTCTTTATAATTCTAGAATAAAATCCATTGGAAAATTTGTATTAATATTTGCAGAAAAAAATCACGTAAACCAGTTCAAGCGCTAAGGTGCAATTACTTTTGTGTGTGGTTATTTAAATGGTTTTAAGAGTGACTCATAATTCTTAAAATTTTGACCCAAGTGTAAATCTGACACGCAAAAATTCAAGAATCTACAGCGTTTTTAAATGGAAGTTTCGTAATAATGAAGAAAACGTTGATTCAGCTGTTGGTATACAAAGATACAAACCTCTCCTAGAGACATGAAGTAATTAAACGTGACCCATTATTTTCCCTATTTCCGTCTTGCGATAATCACGTGCTACATGCTATATAATAATGCATCTCTTGGCTCTTTAAATTTTCACTTGCCGGCGAATGGAGCAGATTAAAGCCGACGGGAGAGTGCACAGCCATTATAGTTTTACTGCTCGACGGCGATAACAACATGCAAAGTCCATTATTGCACCGCTGCTGCAACAGCCGAGTGCATTCTAGGATATCCTGGAAGCTGCGCACAATCCTCGGGTGGTGCGTGCACAATTCGAAATTAGCGTGGAATATGTATTATCAATTCTCTAAGGGAGCGGAGCAGGTTGGTCGGCCGAGCTTCACATTTAAAGTCAAAGGCTGCTTCCTCCATATTGCTCTGCAAACATACTCAACCGTCTATTTTGGGCTGTCGAGTTTGTATGTGAGCACGCTCAAGTACCGTATTTCTCCCAAGCAAATACAGCTGAAAGACGACCAAACAAAAATAGAAAGAGCGTTGCTGCGATAAAAAATTAGTACCAATAGAGCACGAGGTGGAGTTTATTTTTGAAGTGATTTTTCAGACGGCACGGAAGAAAAATTAATAAACGAACCAACTTTCCAGATATGCAAAAACAACTTACAATACCTCATACAAAAAACTTTTCAAACATTCAAGAGGAATTATCAGAATTATCGCTTTAACACGAGAAGGCATGAACAAATATCTCGATGAAACTATTGAGGCAAAGTATTGAATGAGTAGTTTATAATTAATAGGACGGTAATTGAATGGTTTGAATCAAGTGGAAGTTTGAGAAGAGGAAATAATAGTAGGAACGGGACACGATGATGTTTATTTTACCCATGTATAACAGTAAAATATAAAGCATCTGCAGAAACACCTCACCACCATAACAAACATCCCTGATCACTGCATACTTCTAAAAATACGCTTTTTTTAAAAGCAGGAAAATTATGGTGGTGGCTGCAGACGTTGAAATCGAATATAGCAAATATGTTTGTTTTTTCTAGCTCAATCAATACGAATGGTACATAAAATTCAAAAGGAACTTACGAAAGGAGTTGCCGATATAACAACAGAGAACTAGCAAAATATTGCGAAAACGATAAATTACATTGAATTATCTCTCACCTTACTGACCCGGAATTACAAACAATGAAAAATAGTGCTTCTTGCACAGCTAGGGAAATTCAGTCAAATGAGCTAAATTATTGCTAAAACAAATATTTGACAATTTCAAGCAGGG
Organism: Cloeon dipterum; assembly: GCF_949628265.1. NCBI lineage: Eukaryota > Metazoa > Arthropoda > Insecta > Ephemeroptera > Baetidae > Cloeon > Cloeon dipterum. The sequence continues at coordinate 24,137,974 of NC_088787.1, forward strand.
AGAACAATATTTCGGCATTATATGTAATCAATGTCATATTAATATCAAGAAACACAATCAAAATTATGTTTATTGCACTACATGCCAAATTAAATATTTTTAGGTTCCCGCATCTTGCAATTTAATATTCTAGTTTTATTTTTTAAGCCTCTGCTCAGCACTTCCCCTGGGCTACGAGCTCACCGGGCCCCAATAAAACCACCAAGGCAGATAACTTGGGGCACGAATGGCTGCAGAGGAACTTGGGCCCAATGTGGCCATCTTTTCACCTCCCCGCATCGAGGCCTTTTATTGAAACGTCAGACAACTGTCCGTAAAGCCACTGGAAATGTGCGAAAACCTGCGAAAACCATCAAGTTGCGAGTCAGCGCCGGTGCGCCTCCCTTTGAGTTATTTGAGCATTCCGACTATTTCGAGTCATCCAATTAACCATCTTTTGCCCTCTCTGACATTGAGCAGCGAGAAATAGATCCCCGAAATGCTCTAATGTCTCTAATAGCCTTGATAATCCGAGCCAACCGGCTGGTCATTCTGATCCTCCTTTAACCTCCTTTCTCCATCTTTCTATCTTTTTGCTAAAAAAAAAATTAAAAACAAATCGTTCCCTCTCTCCAGATTGATAGTAAAATTTTTTTATTTTTCGAGTAACCATCTCTTTTGTCCTTAACTCTGACGGCTGTAGTTCAAAGTCAAAAGACGTATCGTACAATCAATCAATGGGCAATCAAAGCAAATCACGTTTCTAATCAATTGATCCAATCTGGCAGTGAAGCAACGCTCGCCTCTCAAGGGTCAGCCGACGTTGTCCTCTGCCTGCAATCTCGTTAGGCAAGGTTATGCAAGCCGCCGATTATCACGGACGAGCGGGTTGCATACAACGATCTGGCTGCAGGCGCTGTGACTGCTGCTTGTGCGTCCAAGCGAGCGGGTAAGCGAGCTAGCCATCCAGCCAGCAGTCTCTGAAGCGCAATCCGCTCTTTTAAAAGCATCAGAATTAATCTGGAGGAAGAGTGCAAATTGCCGTGTGTGCACAACACGGGCATTAAAGCTCGCCGCCGGGACTATGGCGGCGGCGCTCGTTTCGGATGATGGAGCCGCTCGCCAACTGGCGCACCAGCAAGACGCCACCAGGCGATAATTAAAGAAACAAACATAATGCTGCCGGCGGCGGTGGCGGCTCGTAAAGTATGCAACACGCTTGTAATTTGCATTTTAGTTGCCGCCGGAATAAGGAGATTTACGTGCTACACACACGCTTAGCAGTAAACACGCGCAAACGAATAGGAGAGCAGCCGACTGCTCTCAATGCCAGCTTTGAGGGGCTCCTCCTCCATCTGCTTGTTAACGAGCTGAGTAATAGCAGAAAAATTTGCATTACACACTCAAGTCGTGTGATAAGTACACTCCGTCTGAAAAACAACAATAAACCAAGCACCGCTTTGCGTGGAATTGCACATTTAATATTCTGGTTATAAATCAAAAGCGCTTTTCTCACATTAATGAAATTTGGCCAATTACTTTCTCTGCTTGAATTATTCACAGCTGGGACCAACTAAAAGTTGGCGAAGCAGTTAATTCTGCAATACCAACTTAGTGTCACAGACGTCGCAAAATTTTGTTAATTTATTTCATCCTGCATAAGTATTGAGAGCTCCATCATTTTTTTAACCCCGCAAGACTAAAATTAATGTCTTAATTTTAAGTTTAATTTAATACATTTTAAGAGCGCATTTCAAGCTTAAGAGATTTTTATTATGTGCATACATGTATATTTGACTTTAATGAAAATAAACAAGTGTAATAACATTTAAATACTTTAAAATATTTTATATTTCATAGCTGAATCAAAAAAGCTCTAACATAGTTTTAACTTCAATCACAAAACAATGCTAAACACAAAAAATACTTTGTTCGTTCGTGATTTTCGAGGACTTTCATATCATAGAGAACGATTTGCTCTCTTTACGTCTTGCTGCCAGCTGTTGCTGCCATAGAAAACTCATCAACAACAAAAAAGGCGCAAGTTGTTGTTCAGCGCTGTTGTATCGGCCGTCTCTAGTATAAACAGCAGAATTTATAGATCTGTCACTTTCGTGCCAATCGCCTTATAGGGGAAAAAATAAGAATGTGATGGACTCGAATACATTGAGAAGACCCAAGTTCAATTTCCAATATGCTAAATGATAAATCTCTGCCATTAGTGCCATCTCATTAACTTTTTTAAGCTTCGTACATAATAAAAGCTACAGAAATGAACTTGTATCACAAAATAAAATAAGGAAATCAGAATAAATCTGACGATGCAAATATTACAACCAAAGCTATTCACCCATAAATTAATATATATAACGCTTTTCAATTATTTTTATGAACTTTTCCCATATTAATAACAAAATTATACATGTTTTATGCCAAGCCAATGAATGAGCGATTCTAACATAGAGTAATCAAATTCGCTGATTTCCATTTTGTAATGAGACTGTCAATCAATCAATCGAAGTGACACTCGGTCAGATGCAGCCGTCAATTATAATTAAGAGACCGTATTCCTTTTTTCCCAAATAAATCTACAAATGATGGGAAAAACCTATGACCTTTTTTGCTTTTTATAATTATTAATATCTTAAATGAGTTAAATGATTCCTTTGAAGAAAAGATTTAATTTGGCGTTTAAGAATCCATAATGTATGTAATAAGCATTTGATGATAATGGTGATGAAAGCTCTCCTTAACGAGAACTCTACTTCCCCCAAGGTGTTCCTAATTTAGCAGTATATGAAACTGCGCACAAAAGAATCGCAATTTGATAAGACTGCTAATATCAGCTTCGAAAAGAGTCGATTTCCAAAAACACGGCAACTCTGTGACGACGGGCCTAATAAGGCAGCCTTTGAAAACGGAGCCGCTTTTGCATAAGATGTAATATCGCGCTGGGTTCGACACGCGCTAAAAACATAATATATGAGAGAGACCTTCGCATCAAAAAGCAGTTTGGATGCAGTCCCGGTTTTATTAAAGTCCCGAGTGCCTTCTCGATCGCTATCGGCCTCCTTTGTTTACCTCCCATCTGGCGCCCGTCCGAAAATTGAGATTCGAGTTCATTAGCAAGGTAGACGATTTTTTTTTAAAAAAAAAAGCGGCTTGTTAGGTCAGCTGAGTGCAAGTAGGGAGGAAAATTTCGAAACGGTGCCGCATTTTGCATATCTCTGTGTCGTTGCGTGCGAATTAATGCGCGCCGAGGTAAAGGCTGAGCACATTTTTAAATACTTTTTGCGGCCATTAGCCAAGTTCCAGCCGGGCTTAATTTTCTTCCTCTCGCAGCCGTGAAAAAGAGAGTTAATTCGCGCTTGTTTCGCGTTCTCGCGCGCCAAATTCGCAACTTCTGGCTCGACTTTACTCGTGCGATGGGCAAAAGTTTGCCTGCAATTTCTTGCCCACCCAGCCATAATTATTTATTCAAATTAACCGAGTGGAGCGCTTAACTTTTGCCTCTTTGGGATTGCACCCGCTCGCTCGCTCGCTCGTTGCCTCTCGCTCTCTTGCAGCAATTTTCAGCACCAATTTTTTACCCCGTTTCGCCTGCGGAGAGCCATTTTTCTTGTTTGCACGCGCGGCAGAGAGAAATGTCAAATGAACCCTGCAGGCCTTCAGCGCTGTCTCTGCAAGAAAGTGAAAAATGCACGCCGAAAAATGCTTGTGCCGGGCGCGCAAACACGCCATTTGCGCGACGCAATGAATGCCCAACAACGCGCTCGCGAATGGAGCTGTCGTTTTATTACGATAGCTTACGACAAAAACTTTATTACCTGGCGAAATCACGCCGCGCTGATGACGTTGTCGCACCGCAGACACACACTCTCACACAGCTAGCTGCTCTGATGGAAGCTTTTCGATCCCGCTTCCTGCCGCCGCTGGAAATGCTTTATATACGTTAGCCTGTGTGATTTTACTGCTGTGAAGGAAAAGCTTGATGTGGGAAATAAATTGAATAAACATACATGCGTCTTTCTTTATTCTTCGAGAGCAATGTGAGATTCGAAATACTGATGACTTTCCTCTTTAACTTTTTAACAGCTGAAATGGAACGGAATAAGAGCAGAAATAAACAGAAGCAAAGTGCACAGTGAACAGGGGAATTGTTTTCCTAGTATCCAAGCCAACCTCAACAGTGTGTAGCAATAAATTACTGGAGCGAAGTAATTGGTTATTGCTCGAGAGAATCGTGGACAAGAATTTTTCGCGAGTTGCTCGCTGTCAGGAGATAAACCATCTCTAAAGAGATAAATAATTAAACAACCAACTGTCAATTCATTGAAAAGTGTACAATATTAATTATGTATCTTCACATTTTTTTAAGAAAATATTTATTTTGGAAACTACAGAAGTCCAGCCAATTCCGGAGAATTAACGGCTGGTGCTTATTCTGCTACACAAGGCAGCACAATTATTTATAGTACATTTTAGTGTGCAAATTACATACAATAAAAAAATAATAATGCAGTGCAGTCGTTGAGACTCCATTCGATTGTTCATAAGTCACTTTTTGATGTTTCGCTTCACAACACATTTGTCAGTTAAATTTTTTAGTTCACTCGGTAACATGTTCCAAAGTCTTGGCAAAATACATTCAGATGTTCGGTTCAACCAATACCACACTCAAAATAATTATAAATTGAGATTGCCTGCTTGGATTTGTTCATTGTGTAGTTATATTGTACGAAACGTTGCAATTCCAGCCAATTCAGAGGAGGTTTTTCGATTGGTGCGTATTCTTCATTTCTGTCAAACGTATACATGACGCATAAAATTATACGTTGAATATGAAATTGAAATATTCGGTACATCCTTTATTACAATAGGAACTATGTTGCGTAGCAGCGAGACAAAACGCTCTCTCAAATTACCAATTCTTTTGAATTTATTATTACATAATATTGTGAAGCGCAACTTGCCAGGTTTCAAGGAAAATGCAAAACCTGTCTTACTATACATAGTTGAAACATTTAAAAAATTACGTGCAGTGTAACTTTACACTTTGTAGATTTGAATAATACCAATGTAAACTCTAAGTAAGTGTTTTGTTAAATCGGTTGAATTAAACAAAAATTAATATCAAAATAAGTTACTGAATTGTGAGTAGAAAACAATGTTCTGTTTCCTGTTAAGAAAAGTGTATCATGTCTAAAATATTTTTTTAACAAAAAAACCCTTCTGGCTTCGAACCACTACAGCTTTGCAAATCATTAATTAAAAAACTGATATATGGTTAAAATTTAAGTTTGGGTTTGGATCTGCTTGTGGCTATTTTGCACTTGTTGGTGTTTTCCAAACTGAGTTGGCCGAAAAATATTATGTTACCGTTTCAATCTTTTCTTTTGTTAGTGATCGTCAAAGGACCACTTTTTAACTACGCCGGCTTTTTTAAAAGGTCAGCTTGAACTAAAATTAGAAGTTCAGTGGCACAAAGCCACTCCATTTGTTCTTTTCAAAGGATTAAGTCGGCGCAACTTTGAGCATAAAAATAATCACGTTTTCCAGTATTCTGCGCTGTGCTGAAAAAGCTCACAAAGCCGCATAATGAATTATTAATTGAAAGAGATATGTGTGCGAAAGCACTCTTGTTACACTTTTATATTCAGGTTGAATAACAGGCTCATTCGGTGGAAAAGAACGAGAGTGGCATTGCGCGCGGCATTTGCAGAAATTAATTAATCATGGTCCGCGCTCTTGAGTGAGAGAGCGTCAGCCGCTCTTTTATTTGTATCTTTCGCAACGGCGGCGCCGGCAATTTAAGTCCTCAACTACTACTGCTTTAGCCTGAGAGCGAGAGAGAGAGAGAGAGAGAGAGAGAGAGAGAGAGAGAGAGAGAGAGAGAGAGCGTACAAGTCCAATAAATTCACCTAGCGTTCCAATGAACAACGCTTCCTGCGGTTATAAATCACGGGATTATGCATACACAGTGCCTAATAAATCTTGCAAAACAAGGCACACGCGCGCGCGCAATTTGTGTGAGGGGCGAACAAGACGAGACCCACGCTCACTGCTCAGTCTTTGCCAAGCGAGAGCGCCTAACTTAAGTCATTAGAGGCACTTCCGGTTGGAAATTAGTTTTAACTGCTTCGGAGCTTATCACCGGTTCACAACGTGCAGATAAAGCGGCCAGCGGCGCAAAAATGGATTTCGACTCCCCGGAGCAACTTTTCCAGAGTTCGGAGCTCATCTCTCAAAGAAAACGCTGCATTTTTGCGCATGCAGACGAGCTGTTAAGAGCCTCTTGCACGGCTACCCCGAGCAACGAACCTAATTACATCCCATGAAGCTCGCAATTCTGCCTAGCCAAGCCGCTTTAACTTCGCTTTAATTTGAACCGATAAGCAGCACTTGAATTGATTTTAGTTATATGCAACACGGGATATTCAAAACACTCAACAACGAATGCCATTACTTGTAATTATATAAATATGTAGAACTCGTGGTAAAAAAACTGCAGAAATTTCTAGAACGAATCTGTTTTCGATAGGGTTTTGACAGTGATAAGCTTGATGCAATTTTATAAACATGTGCTGTGTTGGAGTAAAATGGGCAGACAAATTAACAACATATTAACATGAATCCCGTGAGTTCAATTTTACTTATAATAAATAAATTTGAAGTCTATATCAGAATAAGGGTAAATTTGTTTTCCCCTAACAATGAACGTAATATATGTATAAATGCATTTGGGGGAGATTGTTAGAAATATAAATTTATTTTGGCGATATGTCTTTAACAAGTGCACCCTGCCTGAAATAACCCCCGATAGGGATTTCTAAGTATCCACTGACCATGTTTATTCATTCTCTTTGAACGGCCCAGTGTGTCTGAACTGTCGTAAAACTGCACATAGACATACAAACAACAGGTCCATTGTGGAATTTCACGCGAAACAAAGAGGAATTCGGACAAAGCATGGCTGTCCAAGCTTATTAAGGAGTGGGGAGCGTGCATGTCTGTCTGTTGTTGCCGCAAACAATAGGAAGGTCCTATTGTTGGACACTAAATTAATTATTGGTCATAATCCCTTTAGCCACTTCGCTTTAGCCTTAGAATTTACAACTGATAATTCTGTCAGTTCATTGGTTTGAAGCGATACTGGAAAATTTACCGCATTCAAATCCTTCAAAGCTTAAATTTTGACATAATTATAATCACTTCTTTTTTCCCACTTTGAACCAAAAATTCACTCACAATCAAACTACTAACTAAGAATAAAACGAGTTTGCCGTTTTATCGGCACAAATCAATGAACATTACATGCAAGAAGAAATCACAAAATTTGCTATATAGCTGGATCATTGTGAATTCAAAAATTACCTGCAAGGTCTTAAATGAAATTAAGATATGTCAAATAATTTTTTACTCTAACTTTAGGCAACACGAAGTTTTGCTTGCGAGTTGAATAATTTTGGCACATTAGTTTCGTAGAGTGATCTATTTTTCTCACGAAACGAGTCGCCTTTCAAGTCACTCTATAATTAAACTAGGGACAATGACAGATTCAGTATCATTAGACTCAAAGTCACTCTTAATGCTCTTAAATAATGAAGATTTAATTCATTTGCTTCAAGCTGATTCAATTATTGTCGTTTCATACATTCATCCTGGTGTGCGTGCACAATTACGGTTGGAACGCGAGTTTGCTGACAAACGATCGTCATTACACACGGCGCCGGCGATAAATCGGCCTAAATAATTTTTGCACTGCGGAGTCACCGCTGGAAATCTCATTATGACGATGCACACCCACCGTGCGAACTGAACGCGTTATACCGCAATTCACAAAAATTGAAGAGCGCGTGGATACGATTGTTTGAAGGACGATTTTAGTTAGCACGACGACGGGGTAACGGCTGCACTTTTTGTTTTTATTCATTGATTCTACGTATTATCGATAGATGATTCAATAACCATAAGCGTTCTTTGCAGTTTGTGTTTCCATTTTAAGGGTGAAAGATGGATGCCGTCGAATGTATCCGGATTTATGTAACAAGAATAAGATAATGCTAGAAATCTTGGTAATCTTAACTGTATACGAACACCCATATGCGCGGGTCAAAGGTTTCAATTGAATAAGTTCAAACGGAGAAATAATGAGCTTTCCGTAATTGAGGGTAAAAAAAGGAACTACCATATCTGCCCTTGAATAAGTTTTGCGAGAAATCCATGATGAAAATAATTAATCCGCGAGCTGGATCATTACCTGAAGAAATAGGTTCTTTCCCCGTTTATTCATTAAAAAGCAAAGAATTTTCTTTCTAACTTTCAAGAAACGACGCAAGCAACGATATTATGTACCTCGCAAGTATTCTTTTTACAATTACGACTCCTCTATGGGAAGTTTTCTTGGAATCTTGAGCAGTGTTTCATTCAATAACGAGAAAGAGCACGCTGTAATATCTCTATGCTATTTCAGCATATTATAAAATAAATTTTCGCAATTAATAATAGAATGGATAGGTAATTAAATTGATAAGAAGGCAATAATTAGATACCAAACTCAATACTTGTGCAATGATTAATGAGCAAACGTGGTGACCAGATGTCGATAAAATAACACAACAATGTAGCCGGAAGAAGATAATTTCTTTTGTAAATGTGAGACCGTGGTACAAGGCCAAAACGACAGTTTCTCGGAAGCATCCCTTAAGAAAGGTCTATTGTATTAAGATCAGCAGGGTTTATTTTATCCATACACATTGTTCCATCATAAAAAAGGACATTGTCCACATGTAAATTGCAAGGAACCCAAATTCGACACGTACATCTGGTTGTTTGTAGAAACAACAATAACAGCAATGTAGATTTATGACCATGTGAGGGAGTGTGACCCGTGTGACAGGACGCTGGGCTTGTGGTAGAGAGTAGGACACATAATTAGCGAGTCTACCAATGAGTGCATCGAGAAGAAGGACAAGATTCACTATTGGCTATTTCTTTCACCAACCAAATTTAAGATGTTTTCGGACGTGAGGAGAGCAGCTCTTCGTCCGAAGAAGGCAACGTCAGTCTTTTGAGACACCCCTGACTAAGAAGTCAAATCCTTGTCTTCTCAGTCAGTCCAAGTGAAGTGAAAGTGCTAACAGAGGCCACGGACTTAGCAAATAGGCCCGATCAGCACCTGTGGTTACTGAGTTCTGGATACAGGTTTTCAAGTGGGTTTTCCTGTGTCTGCGTCAAATCCAAATGGACAGAACTACTTTTCCTGCTCCCACACAGGAAAGGTGTAAGACCGCCACGATCTTCAACTAAATAGCCACAAGGACACTGTAAGAACATTTCTGCACCAGCAGAAGACAGCGCTTGCAAGGCCAGCACTATCAGCAGGCAGCGAGAGCACAGCCAACTCATCTGTGAGTGACCAACAAACTCATCACACGTAAAAAGGTCATCTGAACTGTGAGTACACAACCAAGCCGTGAAGAAGTGCCTAAAGGACACAAAGTGAAAGACACACGAAGTTTAAACGCGCGAATTCGGAAAAGAACATTAATTTGTAAAATCATATGCACAAGTATTGAGATTCTTGATTGATCAATATACGTATTGAAACCGATCCATTCAGCTTTTATTTACTGCATGATCCTGCTTAACCATCTAAATCTGCTTTAATTAATTCTTCAATTATTAGTCGGTAATTGTCTTGATTAGTCAAGGAAACCAGAGGAATTGCTAATTAAACATTAATTTCACCTGAGAGTCTAGCAATCAACAGGAATCTTCACCTTAAAATTTCTACAGGTATTTTATTAATCACCGTAAGATTCACCTTGATAAAAGAGACATTACACGATTTTGGTCCTCCGGGCCGGATGCACTCTTCTTCATTAAGAGTGTAAACGTGCCAGAATAAGTTATATTTTCCTTGCATGCCGTTTGCGTATTATTTCAAAATGAACGCAAATGCGCTAAAGGAAAAGTGAAGCCGGATCACTCCTTTTCATTAAGAGTGAAACTAGCCAGAAAATAAATTATATATCCTTGCTGACTGGATTGCTCTCTTGTTCAGAAGAAGCGAAACGAGCCAACTTAAAGGCTGGGTCGTTCTTTGCATTGAGAGCGAAACAAACCAGAAAATAAAAATATTTTCCTAGAGCTGGTCGGATACACACTTTATAAAAAAGGTGTAAACGAGCTTATATTAATAATTATATTTTCCTAGCAAGCAATTTGCGTATTCTTTAAAAATGAACGCAAATGTGCTAATTAAATGTGAAAGCAGATCGTGCATGGACATGGCAGATAGAATTAAAAGAGAACCCGACTGCAGCCAAAATAGAGCTGCATGGGATAACAGCAGATGGCACAGTGGGAAACAGAACAATGCGGTTGAAATTACGCATATAGCAGTTCGTGAAAAGATTTTTACTGAAACGTTCAGATCAGAATTTGAGAATGAATCACTCAGTATGTACTTTGATCGCCAATACGAGAGATTAGTTGAATACTACCCAGAAATGACTATCTCAGAAATTCTTTTGAGGATGAAATCTTCCATGCCAGAAAACATCGCGAAAGCGCTTGTTTATAGAAAAATTGTAAACATTGAAAATTTACAAGAGTACTTAAAAGAGTTAGATGAATTAGAGAAACTCTTAATAGAGAGAAGAAGGCCCCTATGGCAAGAAAATTTAGAAAAGAAAAATGATGGGGAACAATTCCCACAGAAGTTGAACGCCCGCGCGCGTCGAAGGATTCGAAGACAAAATCTAACCAATAAGCTAGAAAATAAATATCAGACTGTAAATTGCATTAAAAATGCCAGTTCTGCCACTCAGAGTGGCAAAAGTAAACCTTAAAAACACCAACAACAAATAGTACCTCGCCATGACCACTTTGGTAAACAGAGTGAAATAACTTTCAGAAAATACCGTAAAACTGGAATATCCAAATCTCGTAGCAGAAAAAATTGATAATCATGAGAGTCGAAATTCGAGTCATGAAAATCCTAAAGCAGAGTTTTCCGCGTTTGGGTGGCACGGTACCGTCCCCTTCAGGGAATAATGCGCAGGGGATACAAGGTCAGGGTGGCACCGACAATACTTCTCTAAGTGCTAATGCTAGTCGCGAAACCGAGGGAAGAATTGATGAAATAATCAAATCCAGTTAAATTTAGACCTAAATTAAAACTTTCTGAAATTAGTTGCAATATTGGCAAACTCAAAATTATTAGCATTTATAGATTGACTCTGAAGCGGAGATCTCTTACATATCATCAGATTTATATGCACAATTAAAAGCAAACCAAATACATTTTGAGCTTATACCAGTTGCAAAGTCCTTCATCAAAGGAGCAACAGGAGTTAGAAGTAAGAGAGTCAAATGCTAAATTTTCCTTCCTCTTACATTCATTAACAAAAAGTAATTCTAAATTCACATTCCTGTGTGGTAGAAAAGGAAGCAATTCCAATATTGCTTGGTTACAATTTACTTTATGCACAACAGTCTATTTTATTCGCAAAGAAAAAAACAAACACTCGATTTCATTAGATAAAGAAAACAGAGTTATTGCATTTCAAACAACCAGCAGATCATTATAAATAGATAGAAGAATTAGTCCTTTCCCTAGAACATAAAGTACAAAATGAATATTTCAAAATTCAACCTTCGGGTAAATTACAGATAAAAGCTGGGAGAATGACTTAGATTATTTTGATTTGGCAAGTAAAGTGACAAATTTATTTCCTACCGAACAGGAAATTGTAAATACTGAGAGTAACTGCGACTTGCTTGAGCAGCGACAAAGAAACCAATTACATGATTTATTCTTTGAGTACAGAGATATTGTGTCGCGCAAGCCGAGATGCTTAAAGGAATTCCATTACGAGATTAAAATCAAAACACACGATTTTGCATGTGGATCCAAACAAACCATTTGTAGTTGAAACCGATGCTTCCACCACCGGAATAGGAGGATTAATATATCAGATCGAAGATGATGGAAAGAGCAAGCGACTCATTGCTTTTTTTAGCAAAATTATCAATGAAACCTTTTGTTTAATTAACATGAGGAGAAATGTACAAAGGGTTATTGAGAGATGTGAAATCTGTCAAAAGACCAAGGTCTTAAATATAAATTTCACCGGAGAAATGCAACCAATTTTAGCCACCACGCAGCGTGAAATGGTTGCAGCAGATCTGTACGGAAAGTTGCACACCGGACGCGTTTGGATAAAATACAGCTTAGTACTTTACGACGTCTTTACTAAATTTGTAGTACTGTACATTCTCAGACAAGAAACTGCGATAAAAATCGTAAGGAAAATACAAGACTATGTTCGTGAATATGGTCAAATCAAATCTATTTTGACAGACAATGGCCCGCAATTTGCTTCAAAATTGTGGGGAAAAGAAATGAAAGCCATGAACATCACTGCAAAATTCATTTCAAAATACAATCCAGCTGGTAATCCATCAGAAAGAATTATGCGGGAATTAGGGCGAATTTTCAGAGCCTATTGCAATGAGAGACACACTTCTTGGGTACAGGTGGTTCCAAAAATACAGGAGTGGATAAATGTCACTGTCAACAAACAAAACACCGCATGAACTAATGCTAAATGAAAAACCTATTAGAGCGATAAAAAATCTCATCGATTTTCCTAAAAATGAAAAGTCGGACAATTTGCAACAAGTCCGAATTGAAGCAAATGAGCATTTGAGGAAGAAAGCAAAAGAAAGAAAAAATTACTTTGATAGAAGATGTGGTAAACACAGCTTCAAAGTTGGAGACTTAGTTCTATACAAACAAAGAAAGCTTTCAAACAAGGAAAATCGAGTGATTCAAAAAAATTCTTTAATCTGTATGAAGACCCTTACACAATAACTGAAACTCCAATGACAAATGCGTTTGTAATTAAATAAAAAAATAAATAAATAAGTAAAAATGACGGTTCCATTGAGGGACCGGTGAATGCAAAGGATTTGCGTCCTTTTCTTAAATAATATATTTGCTGTGTTGCAAATTATCTCGTTAATAAAAAAATATAACAGCAGACCGAATATTATTCCTTTTAAAAGGAGAAAGTAAAAAAGGATGAAAGGAGAAGCGGAAGCGTTCTTCAGCCTTTAGTCGCAATAACCCAACAAGGGATGTTTTGTGTGCCACAGCGGGCATTCTGTGCCGGCATGTGGTGCATGAATAGCGTTATAAATATAGCCTTTTAAAGTTTAAAAGGCAGTCTGCTACTTTAAATCAGCTATTTCAATAATACCTTCAATAATGCCTCCAATGTTTTCAAGAGGAAGAAGTGCAAATTAAGATATGCAATTGAAGGCCTGCGCAACCTTCAGATTGCATATGTTAAATTGTTACTTAAATAATCATGAAACACAAACATTTACATGTAGATATACAATAAAAAATATAGGGTGCTCCGGAATTCGTTCTGTGATGCATCAGGGTGCTCCAGACTTCGTTCTGATGTAGCATATGAAAAAATAATAGATAGCTATAGTGTGCTCCAGACTTCGTTCTGATGTAGCATATGAAAAAAAAATAATAGATAGCTATAGTGTGCTCCAGACTTCGTTCTGATGTTGCATATGAAAAAGATATATATAGCTATAGTGTGCTTCAGAATTCGTTCTGATGTAGCATATGAAAAAAAAAATAATAGATAGCTATAGTGTGCTCCAGACTTCGTTCTGATGTTGCATATGAAAAAGATATATATAGCTATAGTGTGCTTCAGAATTCGTTCTGATGTAGCATATGAAAAAAAATAATAGATAGCTATAGTGTGCTCCAGACTTCGTTCTGATGTTGCATATGAAAAAGATATATATATAGCTATAGTGTGCTCCAGAATTCGTTCTGACGTTGCATACGGAAAAATATATATAGCTATAATGTGCTCCAGAATTCGTTCTGATGTTGCATATGAAAAAAATATATATCTGTGGTGTGCTCCAGAATTCGTTCTGATGTTGCATACGGAAAAAATATATAGCTATAATGTGCTCCAGAATTCGTTCTGAGATGTTGCATATGAAAAGAATATATAGCTATAATAATGTGCTCCAGAATTCGTTCTGAGATGTTGCATATGAAAAAAATATATAGCTATAATGTGCTCCAGAATTCGTTCTGATGTTGCATATTATGAAAAAAATATATATCTGTGGTGTGCTCCAGAATTCGTTCTGATATTGCATACGGAAATAAATATATAGCTATAATGTGCTCCAGAATTCGTTCTGAGATGTTGCATATGAAAAGAATATATAGCTATAATGTGCTCCAGGATTCGTTCTGATGTTGCATACAATAAAAAAAATATAATCATACAAAGGTGCTCCGGAAGTTTTCTGATGATGCATCTAATATATACATAAACAAACACATGAGTGCTCCAGAATTCGTTCTGTCGATGCATCGAAGATATCTACAGCAAAATGTTTGTGTCTTTAAAAAAAATATATATATATAAATCTATAGTGTGCTCCGGAATTTGTTCTGATGTTGCATACAATAAAATTATAATCATACAAAGGTGCTCCGGAATTTTCTGATGATGCATCTAATATATACATAAACAAATATGAGTGCTCCAGAATTCGTTCTGTTGATGCATCGAAGATATCTAAATGTTTGTGTCTCTAGCAGACACAAGAAAAAAAAATGGAATTGTGAGTTATGTTTCGGCATAGCTTGCAAAAGAAATTTTGCAACTTGTGAATTGTGCATCGGCGCAGTTCGAAAAAAAACATTTTATAATGTGTTGCACGATGAATGATGAACTAATATTAATTTTGTTGGGAACATACAGATTACCATTTAACATCAGAAATGTTAATAGTAAAATTAAATTGATGAAATTGAATCGCTCTAGGAAACAGTAAAATAAGAAGAGATTATATCTATTAATTTAAAAGCAGATACCAGCTAAAAGTTAGGATTGTTAGTTGAAAAATGCCACACTTTAGATCTAAGCGAAAATTAGATATATCCTATGATGAAAGGAAAATTAGATTAAAATTGTTTTTCAATCCTATTCTAATTTTGGGTGGCATGTAATATCTCTATGCTATTTCAGCATATTATAAAATAAATTTTCGCAATTAATAATAGAATGGATAGGTAATTAAATTGATAAGAAGGCAATAATTAGATACCAAACTCAATACTTGTGCAATGATTAATGAGCAAACGTGGTGACCAGATGTCGATAAAATAACACAACAATGTAGCCGGAAGAAGATAATTTCTTTTGTAAATGTGAGACCGTGGTACAAGGCCAAAACGACAGTTTCTCGGAAGCATCCCTTAAGAAAGGTCTATTGTATTAAGATCAGCAGGGTTTATTTTATCCATACACATTGTTCCATCATAAAAAAGGACATTGTCCACATGTAAATTGCAAGGAACCCAAATTCGACACGTACATCTGGTTGTTTGTAGAAACAACAATAACAGCAATGTAGATTTATGACCATGTGAGGGAGTGTGACCCGTGTGACAGGACGCTGGGCTTGTGGTAGAGAGTAGGACACATAATTAGCGAGTCTACCAATGAGTGCATCGAGAAGAAGGACAAGATTCACTATTGGCTATTTCTTTCACCAACCAAATTTAAGATGTTTTCGGACGTGAGGAGAGCAGCTCTTCGTCCGAAGAAGGCAACGTCAGTCTTTTGAGACACCCCTGACTAAGAAGTCAAATCCTTGTCTTCTCAGTCAGTCCAAGTGAAGTGAAAGTGCTAACAGAGGCCACGGACTTAGCAAATAGGCCCGATCAGCACCTGTGGTTACTGAGTTCTGGATACAGGTTTTCAAGTGGGTTTTCCTGTGTCTGCGTCAAATCCAAATGGACAGAACTACTTTTCCTGCTCCCACACAGGAAAGGTGTAAGACCGCCACGATCTTCAACTAAATAGCCACAAGGACACTGTAAGAACATTTCTGCACCAGCAGAAGACAGCGCTTGCAAGGCCAGCACTATCAGCAGGCAGCGAGAGCACAGCCAACTCATCTGTGAGTGACCAACAAACTCATCACACGTAAAAAGGTCATCTGAACTGTGAGTACACAACCAAGCCGTGAAGAAGTGCCTAAAGGACACAAAGTGAAAGACACACGAAGTTTAAACGCGCGAATTCGGAAAAGAACATTAATTTGTAAAATCATATGCACAAGTATTGAGATTCTTGATTGATCAATATACGTATTGAAACCGATCCATTCAGCTTTTATTTACTGCATGATCCTGCTTAACCATCTAAATCTGCTTTAATTAATTCTTCAATTATTAGTCGGTAATTGTCTTGATTAGTCAAGGAAACCAGAGGAATTGCTAATTAAACATTAATTTCACCTGAGAGTCTAGCAATCAACAGGAATCTTCACCTTAAAATTTCTACAGGTATTTTATTAATCACCGTAAGATTCACCTTGATAAAAGAGACATTACAACGCTTTCAGACCAGAGTACTACGCATTCATCAAAAGCAAAATATTATTATTTTGGGAGGATGGAAGATCATCTCACTTGCATAGAGTTACAAAAGCACATAAAGAATATCCTTTTAACTAATGAGGCAGGTAGAAAGAAAGATTTCTAATTTTCTTTCAATGCAACATAATATATACAAGCAGCAATTTAAAAATAAATGTGTGATATCCTTCCATTAATCTGTCTTTATATCCTCATATGTGATAAATTTACAATGAAGTACTTAAATAATATTTTCAACGAAATGTCAAGTTCCCGACGCTCATTTCCTCACTGCAAGGGAACAACCAACTCATAATGGAGTGTCCAACAATCCACACTTAATATCACAGTGCAAAGCCCATTAAGCAATTTGTATCATAATGTGGAACAACTAACCTCGAGTGTTGACGTCTTAAGGTAAATATTCTGGTTTGACGATAATATCACTTTCAAGCATCATTTTTATTAAAGTTAGGTTTCCTGCTTGCGTCAGCGTTTACACATGAATTGCATTGCTGTTTTTTTTAATGCATTGCAGTAATTCTGGCGTACAAAATTATTTCCCAGAAAAGCTCAAGGCAATTCCTTGGCAATATACCAATTAAATGAAATCTAAAGAGCTCCATGATCAAAGTATTTCTCATGCGATACGCTCTTTGAGGTCAACATGCAAGGCTGAGAGAGCACAGCAATTAATTCTTCAGGGACTATTTAAATGTGTTTTAAAAAATCATCGAACCTGTTAAAAAGTACAAATATATTTCCGGGATTCAAAACCGCGATTCTGATCGTTGAAGTTGCCATTTAAATCATTGCTATTCACCCCCTCCTATTTATTTGTGCATCAATCTGGATGAAAATGTTTTTTACTAAGCAGGGTACCACCTTTCTTACCTTTATCTGATGATTGGATCCAATTAAATATCAAGCAGACTGAAAAGAGATGCATTCCACAAATTAAAGCGTCTGCTAGCCTATTTCCCACTTCGACTCCCTTCCGAGTTTTATTTTTTGCTGCTGACGACACTCGAGCAAAAAGAGCGGCGCGAAAGTGATTCGGAATTCAACGTCGAGTTTTTTCCTCTCTCATCGCCGCCCTCTTCATCTGCGCGGGCGGAATGAGTTTAGTACACTGCTCGCCATACATCAGTGATTGAGTAATGTCGATCACATTTTTTACGCTACGCTCGCTCTCTGCCAGAAAGCATGAAAGACGGACGGGCGCGAATTGCGGTCTGGAAAAAGGGAAATCAGATTGGACCCCGAAACACGCCATATTAAAAAGCAGAAACGAGAACGCGCGCGCCAAGCGCGATCTATTCAATCCAGAAAGGGTAAAAAGGAACCTGGCGACGGGTTATGTATGTTTACCATCTGATGTGGCAAGCGAGGCTATCTTGGCCGCCTCTCGCATCAATCATTGAACCTTAATCACGCGCCGCGCCGTATTGTGTGCTCGCCTTGAATAATAAAGAATGCCAGCTAGCACCGAAACCAGGCAAACGAGATTTTTCGTTTCAACGCTCTACCATTTTTCATGCTCGGTAAAGAAGGTGATCTGATATTAAATTGATTCTGGGGAAATTAATTTCTGCTTGCAGACGCAGACTGGGCTTGGTTCGTGGTAATCCATTTTCAA
The DNA here is from genome assembly GCF_949628265.1 of Cloeon dipterum. Classification (NCBI taxonomy): domain Eukaryota; kingdom Metazoa; phylum Arthropoda; class Insecta; order Ephemeroptera; family Baetidae; genus Cloeon; species Cloeon dipterum. The sequence goes on from NC_088787.1 coordinate 24,156,084, forward strand.
CATCATAAATATTAACTTGCAATTCATATATATTATACGGTTAAAGATCTATTATCGTGAACTATTTTTTCTGATTCTTGTAGTTTAAAAATACTTCTATATGAGGATGAATTAATGAATCTGCTGCTTCACAACATAATTATATAATTATTCTAATCTAATGTGAATTGAAACCTATTTTGGTTAAGTAATTTTGTGATACATAATTAAAAAGTATGTAGGGCACATGACAACGTCGTCTCAATTTTTTTATACGCCTCTTACTGCTTTTCATTTATTTCCTTTGTTCATTAATTTATTCATATATTATTTTTTAGCCTCTGCTCTGCATATCCCGTGGGCTATGAGCTCACCGGGTCCCAATAACACCGCTGAGCGGATAACATGGGGCCCGAGTGGCCCAATGTCCCAATCCCAATGTGACCCTATTTTCCCCTCCCCGCACAGAGGTCTTTGATTGAAACACCAGATATTTGTCCATAAGGCCGCTGGAAAGGGGCGAAAATCAGCAAGTGGCGAGTCCCAGCCCGGTGAGCTATTAGAGCATTTCGAATCTCTAAATTAAGCACCTTTTGCCATTTCTGACATTGTGATCCTCGAACAGCGCAAATACCTCCCATTGCTTTGACACTCCTGCGAGAATGCCTTAACAATGCGAGCCAACGGAGCTATTAATTTTCAATCATAATTTTAATGTGATGTTTTGAAAACAGGAATAAAAGACAATAATTTTTGTTAGACTAAAATTTTATTGGAAATTTAGAAAAATGTTCTGAGCAACTTAAACAATCAAAAAGTGATTTCAATATGCACAAATGAACTTTAAAAAAATTGTTTGTAGTTTTTCATGCACTTTGGTTGCGAATAATAATAACTGAGTGCATTATTTCATTATGATTTTATCTTATCATATTTGCCACTTTATCACAGATGTTTGATAAACATTTTAACGTTTAAAGAAGATACATTACCTGTCTCCTTGTGTTTAGTAAGTAACCAAGCATATATAATGGTGGATTCACTGTTCCGAATTTCGTACAAACAGTACGACGCAAGGAAAAACAGAATCTCTTAAAAGAGCTCTTGTTGTGTGTGTTTTTTCTCGGACTGTTTTGCTTTTTTCTCAGCCCAAGGGAACGAAGATAGCGCCTCACATCTCGACTTTCGGGGCGCAAGGCGAAGTCCAGAGCCGATTCTCCTCGATTGGTCAGCACATTGATGTCAACTCCTTCCGCAACAATCCACTCGCAAAACTTGAGATCGGCCCAAAAAGCTGCTATGTGCAACGCCGTTTGGCCATTTGGTCTGAGCTGTTTTACCTGTTCCGCGTCCAAATGGTGCACTATTTCTGCCACCGCCAGATTGTTTCTTATGATGCAGGATTGCAGCAGGTTGCATTCGCGCCGCTTTATACGCACGTCCGCCCCGAGGCTCAGCAAAACCTCAGCGACGGCCCTGTTATTGTTGTCGATGGCTTCGAAAAGCGGTGTGTTCATAGACTCGCCCACTTTGTTCATGTCCACTCCCAGGGCAATAAATGCTCGGATCAGCTCTACTCCATGTTTCTTGTTGCGCGCTGCATAGTGAAGGACGTTCTTTCCCTGCTCGGTCTCGGCGAGGACGTCAACGCCTTCTCCGAACAGCCACTCGCACGTCTTCAGGTTGGCGAACTCAGCGGCAATTTCACGGATGCTCTTTCCATTCGTGCTGCGTTCTTTGATCTGTGCCTTGTCCATCTCGTGCACGAACTTTGCACTCAAGAGTTTGCTTTGCACCACAGCGAAGTTAAGTAGGTTGTGATCACCAATTTTTTCCTTCAAACTGGCGCCAAGGTCAAACAACTTTACCGCAACCTTGATATTTTCGTTGAAGAGGGAGTAGTGGAGTGGCGTAAACTGGAGTCTATCCTGCGCACTCAGGTCCAGTCCCAAAGACACGAGGTAACAAGCGATTTCGCTCCCGTGAGAGGTGTTGCAACCCACGTAGTGGAAAACGCTGGCTTGCGAGTCTCCGGATAGAGCGTTGATGTCAGCGCCCTCCTCCACCAGCCAACTGCACATGTCCTTGTCAGCATTCCGCACGGCCAAGAAAAGGATAGATTCACCGAAATCTCCAATGGATTCAAGCAAATGTTCATTGTACTGATGCACCAGCTTGGCCAACAGCAGCCGGTTTTGCTTCACGCAAAGCTGCAAGAGGTTCCCACCGCCGTCTCGGAGTTGCAGCAAGTGCTCGGCGATCTTGAAGTTTTGCATTCTGATCGCATAATGAATTGGTTCTTCACCTTCGGAGTCCATTTCCGTCACTTGCAGGCCAAGGGAAACGAAAAGCGTGACGAGCTCTTTTCCATGGTTTTTATTTAAGGCAGCGTAATGCAGCGCCGTGGCGCCGAGATCCTCGCTCTTAGCGTCGACGGCGGCGCCCTCACCAATCAGGCGTTGACACGTTTCCAAATCAGCGATCGACGCCGCGAACTGCAATCGAGTGGCGCCACCCTTGTTCTTATCAAAAAACCTATTTTGGAGTTGGTTAAACATGGTGGATTGAGAACTGATCATCTCAATTCTCTCCTGCTTCTCAATTTTTTCCTCTTTAGAAGCCATTTTACAGTGTATAAAACTGCTGAGGATAATTTGAATCTTCGTCGAGTATCCTGAAAAATAAAATCTCTTCTAAGTATAAACTAATAATTGTGATGGTAAATATGAAAAAATCAATTTTTTGTAAAACAAAAATTGAACAGATCATCTTTGTTACGCTCTAAATCAAACTTTAACGGTTATGGTTTTAGTTTGTTCTGTGTAGTTCTAAGAAGAGCTGACGCCTGTTCAAACTAAGACGCTCCATATATGACCGATATATTTTTTTGTATTGGCTGAACTGGCAAGGATATCAAGTAAGATGATTTAAGTTTTTTATAAAATGATGATTTTTAAACAATCTATTGTAACACTGTGTTTAACTCCAGATGAAAGCAAGTTTATAATAGTTACCACTATATTTATAATTTATTGTGGGCGATGAGTTGTTTTAGAAAAATAAGCTGAATTTATCTAGAGGCATATAATATTCAGTGTGTTTAATATAATACAAAAATATATAGGAGGGAGATACAGGGAGGGGCATAATTGAACGTTCAAAAAGAACTGAACACCCCGTAGCGTGAGGTTGGGTATCATTAAAAAAATAATTTCCAGTTAGCTCCTTAAAAACTATGCCACCACAGACTTTTCTTGATTTCATACGTTCCTTAAAAGTATGAAGAAGGAATTTTATCATCAATATAACAACAACAAAATCTTCTCAACGCTGGGAGCTTTTCAAACGAGAATACGCAAAATTCCTTTCAATTAGACCACAAACTTGGTTTTATACGTCATTATTATTTTATAAAAACATGCATGCATTTCTTTTTTTGTAAAATGAATAAATATTCACCTTGGTTAATTGGATTTTACCGGTGTAACTGGTTTCTAAATCGTGCTGGATGATCAAAACACAAAAAGAAGCATGTGCTCGATTCAGGTTGCGCGTGTGAAAATAAATCATCTGGTTTCTCAGGACGTATTACATTACACCAACAAAACAGCAGTTTAAAAACATTCGATAAATAAACTTATTCGATCAGTTTATTGAATGAAATACACTTGTTCTGGCTGAAAAGAATGAATGTAAGTCATTGGAAAATTGATTAACAACTCTTACAATAAAAATAATAACTGAAGCATCGAAGAAAATGTAAGGGGGTAGAAAATGTGCCAGGTTGGTATCAGCTTTGAAGGGAGAATCATGGATTATAGGCGGGATGCGGGATGGAGTCGCGAGGCTTGAGCCACGTGGTCACTCAAGTGATACGAGTTAAGTTGCATAAAAAATTGAGTAAAAAATCAATAAATTCTTGCTGATAAGTCAATATACTTTAAAATTAAATCTCGAATAATTAAACATATTTTTACTGGATGTCACAGACGTTACAATTTCTCTGCAAAATGGTTGAGTTTGACTTGAAATAAAAGAGCACTTCGCCATTTTAATTAATTGGTATGAGGGAAAAACTCTGTTTGTGCTCATTTTTAATATTTTCCGTCGAAAATTGCGAAGCGCAGGAGAGAGAACAAGTTGAATTTTTGCATTCATGCTATAAATGCGGCCATGTTTTAATGAAAAAGCAGCCGCTTGGCGTAGTGTAGAATATGATTAAAAGGCTGGCAATTTGGCTAAAAGAAAAGAGGTCCGCATTTCATCGTGGCGGACGACGTTTTAATAAAGATTTTCACATTCACCACTTGAATTTATTGTCGATTTGCAGTTTCTCTCGGCGCTCCGCTTTTTTACATCTCGCTTGTTTACGCGCACGCAGAGGAGCCTCTCTGCATAATAAATTTATTCAGTGTGCTGCTATTTTTCTTCCTCTCTCCTTCTCCTGCGTGATGGTTGGGAAACTGAATTTCAGCACAGAAAAAAACCTTCCTTTCCTCGCAGCCGCGCTCACGTCTATTATTGAGATCACTCAGAAACACACGGTGCAGTCGCCGAGCTGCCGAGATGTGTGATTGATTTTTTATTATTTGCAAATCAGTAGCGCTGGAAAAGTTGGAAAATGGAGCAGGGAAATGAAAACAGCGAGCTGGTAAAGGTGCTGCCATGTAGAAAAGGCCGTTTTCAATTCGTGTAGGCGGATAGAGTCATTACTGCAAATATTCCAAGCCGCTGCAAAAAAAGCGGCGGACACAAGTTGACACGAGAGAGAGAGAGAGAAAAAAAGAAAAAGCACTTTTCTTTGATGGAGAAATGATTGAATTGCGGAGCAGCCTCGCTCACTATTAGATTTGATCAGTGATTGCGAATTGTGCTCGCAAGAAACGAAGGAATATCAAAGAAACACGTGAAACTGCAAAAAGTAAGCAGCTTATATTATGTTTGTTATGCTTCCTTTGGAAATGTGTTTGCTTCCCAGAATAGCAGTGGAAAATTCAAATATTGATAAGCTCTCTGCTGAAGGAAAATAAATTCATCGTTTATTCTTGAGCTCCAACGGAAGCTGAACTATAGGACAAAAGACCAACGTGAACTATTAAAATATAATCAAGTTATTTCAAACAAGAAAATGGCAAACTTAAAAATATAAGAGAAAATACAATTTATTATTTACTTGTTTATAATTTCATCGCTGAATAGTATTTTTAAAATCACATTGCAAAAATACATGTAGACAAAAAATAAAAATTAGAATACTTTCAATAATAAATGTAGACCTTTGCGCGTCACCAGGTGTTATTTTATTAAAAAATTTCAATTTTAAAAAATAGCTTTTGCTAATTAGTTTCAACTTGATGAACGTGAAGCCATGTATGCTACATGTTCAACAAAATCAGTTGCTTTTAAAAGTTTAAGTTTGACAAACAGCTGCAAAATGGTGCTCAGCCAGCATTTTCACAGACAAATAATTTCCTGGCTTTCTTATCTTTTAAGCTGTCGCAATTTCCTCTTTAGCCAAAACATAGCTTCTCACACACACAGCACACTTTGAGATTGTCAAAGGAATGGGAAAAAGGTCCTTTCTTTCATTTCATCCTCTTCTTTCGCAACTTATATCGCTCTTTTCGCTGGCATTCCAGAAGCCTGGGGCCGAATTAACTGGATGAAGAGTGGCGACGTTATTACTTGCAGCGAGACGAGAAAGTAAGGCGTCGGAAGGAATCTATTTGATGCACCCCCCGAAAGCCTAATCCGAATGAATTTATTTTCCTTTGACATGCAAATCGAATTTCTGCTCTGTTCAAAATAAGAGGACACAAACAGCACAACTATTTTCACTGCCAGCCATGGAACTTGTGTTCTGCGCGAAAAGTTTAATTATAACAGCGCCGCCGACGCGTCCTCCGGCGTTCAAGAGAGGCATAATTAGACTTCTTTACGACCAAACGCTGAAATCAACTCACAAAACAAGTGAATTTTGCCAAGTTCAAAAGACATGGATAGACGCGTACAAAGAATAGATTAACTCTCCTTCTTTGAATCGATTCGTTTTATCTGAAGATCGATTTCTATCATCATAAGAAATCAACTAATATTTCTTATTGATATATATAATAATGAAAGAGCTGCGCATGAATTGAAATAACCTGCAGTAAAACCAAAAATTTGAAATTATCACACTTTCAGAGGTACTTTGAGACTCAGTAGCGTAGTGAGGAACCACAAAATATGTTTATCGGCACATTTTAGTATTTTATTCAAGCTCCCCCATACCTGCTGCTCACAACCACTCTGTTATTGCGTTTTAGTTTTCATGACAGGCTCTTAATTACGGCAGTGATGCTAGCAATTAATTATTTTTTAATTAAACCCATTCAATAGCTACCACATTTGTAGGTTGCTAATTTGAAGTACTAAACACATATACCATATCCAATATAATTACATGCCTTTGTCCATCAGTCGTCTCGTCTGGATATTATTAGTGAATTCCAGAAAGAGTTGGAGCGTAATTGTAATTGGAATAAAGTAGCTTTGCGCACACAACAGTCGGATCCGGCAGCAAATAAAAACAGAAGTTTCACATACTGAGGATATATACACACACAGCATCATCCGGGCGTGCTTGTGCAATAAACAGTTTTACAGCGCAGGAGTGCAGCTGGCGGACAAACAGTCCCACGAGTGTCATGCCCGCTGGTTTACTTTGTGACAACCGCGCCTGCAAAGATAGCCCAGCTCCAGTTAATTACATTCCGTCCTCTCTGGAATCACGCACAACCGACTAGCCGACTAGAGCAAGCCTTGTCTTCTTTCGACGCACGCACACACATGCACGCTTCATTTGTGTTCGATCCAAAGTGTCACCCCTGCGGAAGCTGCGAGGAAGCGAATTGATTACTCGCTTGAATAATGCTGTGCAAATGATTAATTTGAGCCACCATTGAGCGTAAGACCTATCAATGCTAATTTTCTGACAGACTGAATCTTCAAACATTCTCATATTTATCTTTAGAAACACGCATTTATGTTGTTTTCACAAGACAATCAAAATTCGGGAGTCATTTAGGTGAAGTCCTGATGATGGTGTAGAAACGTTTTTCTCCAAATTAGAAGACACAAAATTCAAACTGGAATCCTGGAATATAATTTCAAAACAAATCTGCGACAAAATGACTGCTGCTCCTCCCTGCTTCTTATGAAAATCGCCAATAACTGCCTCTATTTCACACACAATTTGTGTAATCTAAAAAAACAAGCTATTGCGCTTGACGAAAATTTTTCAAATACATATTACGCAATTTTATCCTACCATAGCTCATTTAGTTCTCTGTTGTTTGAATTTGATATGTTCAAAAACTGCGAATGGGACACATATTACAGTGATAGCTCCTTTCAGAAAGGGTAGGGGAGGAGAAAAAGAACAAAGAAGAATCGATTTTGGCTTTGGCAGAAGGTTGTAAAATATAGATTTCAATTGGTATGATGTCCTTAAGTTTGTAAGCCGCTTATGTGAAAATCATCCCTCACTTGTTTCCGAGGGGGAGTGAAAACACTTTAACCAACGTTCTGTTTCACTGAGAAATGCTTAATTAGTCTGGACTGAAAATCTTTTGATCAGGACAAAGACATCACACGGTATTGTGATTTTCTTTCGACAAATTTTAAAACTAAACCTGTCATTGATAATGGTTTTTCTTCTATTATGAAAAAAATAGGTAATCTTCCACGTTTCTGTGCATTTTTTTACCTAATTTTATTTTTGCTTTAGTGAAATGAGCAGAAATCCTAACAGCATTACATGTAATTTGAATTATTTTCGCAAATGAACTCGCGTAGCATGTCACGCGCGCGTGTGTGTCGTGGGAACATGTCGGGTGAGCTTGTTTGGCCGGTCGCACAGACAGGGTTGGCGGGGGTCAGGGGGTGCCGAGTCAAATTGAATCCCACTTGACTGATTTCTGGCGTTTACACGGCATCTGGATTAACGCCGCCGCACGTCACGCTTCGCTGGCTCGCAGTCTAGCTGCAGCCGGCTCGGATAATTTTGCGATTTCACACCCTCGGGCACAACAGGTTCTGATATATCAATGGTTGAACACAGATTGAATTAGAGTGGAAGGCATGTTCACGATTCCTCCTTGCGAATGTGAGGCTAAATCTAATTTTAGTGCCAACTTCAAACAAGTCTGGATTGAGTTGTTTTATACGCAATCGCATTGTGACCTAAGTAATGTTTTGAGTACTTTGGGTATAAAGGGAAAAAAGACTGAAAGTGTCCAGAATGATGGAGCATCCTAAAATATGAAAATTTTGAGGAATGTTACGACCGTAAAATTAACTCTAAAAACTAAGAATAGAGAGCCAAATTAGTGAAAATTTGATGGTTGTTTTTTATGTAATAAGATGAGCAACTGTCTAGATTATTAAGTTCAAAAGCTGAATCGTCTGAGTTAAAAATTTGGGGAAAATAGGGTAAAAAATAAACTCATTTAGCTTTTTGTTTCGCTTACCGTGCAACTTCTTTAAAATTCTGCAACTACAACATATTTTCAGGATTAATTTTAGGAATGCCTTTGTATTTTATTAGTGTGAGAGAGAGCACTAGTCAGCTTAAATTTGTGCACAAATCTTTTAGGTTTTAGGGACAATTCAAGTCAATACTACAATATTAGGAGACGAGCTCATCACTTATGAACTCTCTCCCTTCTTGTTATGTTTTGTCCTTTTTTTCTGCGCTAAAATAATCGTGCTTCCAAATTGCTAACAAAATTTTCTTGTCGGGATATTCAAAATGAATTTTGGAAGAGCAATGGGATATGGGTTTACATTGAGCAAAGGTTCACACGAGGAAAGAAAAGCTGAAGAAATATTGATGTTGGGTGGTTCACGCAAAAAGCGGCTTCTTCGCAGAATATCTCTCTTCCGACGAGATAACAAACATTACATCTGCCCCGGGCCGATTTTATTCTCTTCCTCACTATATCTGCAGCCATTACGATAGATTTCTGGTCATTTTTATATTTCACCCGGTTGGCCCCGCGGGCGAGTGAACCGCAAAAAGAGACGTTTCTCTGGGTGTCGGGCGCATATCGCGCGACGTGACCTGGCACTCTAAAGGTCTGATTATTCGCGAGAGAGAGAGAGAGAGAGAGAGAGAGAGACCGTTTAAACGGTGTCACGCTGCCTCAAGACAAGTTAAAAGACTGCGAGAAATATCGCCCTCCGCAGCGGCAGCCTCCTAATGTGAATTGAGCGCCCTTCGCAATTAACTCGGAAGCGGTGCGCTTAATTAAATGATGACCGCACCTCCCACGCCCGGCAACAAACCCTAAATTCATCGCGCAGAACGAAATCCCGCCACCACGCTGCGAACACTGTGTTAAGTGAATGAATGGGGTAACTTGTCGCCAGCAAAATTGTACACTCCATCAAATTTTTCCATATCTCTATGTCCAAAAATGATCCTCTTGGTATCTTCTAGCGTTTTGATTAGAAAAAAATTAATCTCCATCTCTTCTGAAACTATGCCACGCGAATTAAAATTATTTATTTCTTAGCTTGCAGAACAATAGAATCTTTAACTTTATCCAAACAATATTTTATATATTTTTTATCTTTACTAGTTGATGAAACTTGACAAAAAATCTGTTTCAGATTAATAATATTTAGAATAGAGCAAAAGCAAAATGACGTGTTTATAAGAAAATATTTTAATTCCATGACTACTTTGTGTGAATTCTGAATGAAAAAAATATTCATGCTTTAAGACAATTTTAATTCGGTTTTTTTCTCAAACCCCAACAGGTAAGTGGTTTGATAATTTCATGAGAGCAACCTTAAAATGTTTTAAAACCCACAACTGAAAAGTTGAATATCCTGTTTCAAAATAATAATAGTTTCAACACAAGAACACGTAGTATAAACTATAAATTTTGAAATGATTATTAACCATGTTTTTTCATTAGGGATGAGCTGCAAAAGCTAAATATTGAAGAAAAACTTAATAAGTTACTCCTATTCTAACAGGGCGGCAGCTATTACAGACTATCAGACCGTATTGTTTGTAGCAGTGCTTAACCTGAAAATCCATACTGCAAGGTTACAAATTTAGAGTTGATAGTCATTAATTTGTTATATTTTTAGTAAAAATGTCCTCGGATGTGTCTTTTTTCCTTATTCCCTGAAAAACATGCTCAACTTGTAGGGAATTTTGTTTATAATGCAGATGTAGACTGAATTTCCGCTGCACACAAAATTTGCATAAATATCATCTTTACTGCTGGCAAGGCCTGCAAACGCGGCCGTCCATAAAGCTGAAAAATTAACGTTGGCCCCCCGCACCTGCAAATTTACAACTCGGACATGAACACGAGCATGCGAAATTGCTGTCAAATATTTGGCTGTGGCATGGCAGCGTTGTTTATAGTGCTCCGGCGATGAAATTATGTAATGCAAACACGATGTGCGATCTGCATTTCGGTCATTAACAGCAGGAAACACGCTGGCTCGCGCCCCCATAAAGCGGTTCCGTTCTCAGATTATGGCGCAATAAGAGGGAAAATTGCAAACAAGAGGCCGAATTTAATTTGCGAGGATGTATAAACCACGTATGCAAGTGAGCATATTTGTGTGCGAGAGTGCTCGTATGTAATTGGTTGGAATATTATTGCGCCGTGTTTTGCGCCGTGTAATGATCTCTTTGGTGTCGTTAAAGAGACGCGCCGCCCTAGGCGAGGCTGCTTGCTCGATGCAAAAGTGGCGCCGTTAACACAGGCGTGCGATGCACTAATAACACGCCATATTCGCTGCACAGCTGCACATTGCTCGTCTTTGAAATACTAATTGCATTTTGCACCCAACGCATGGGAAATAAAAGCAATTTCCTTTGTTTGCTTTCGTTTGCAGATTTCTGAATAGGAGAGTTTCTAAAATGAAAATAAATAGTACCTAATCCGAGCGAAGCAACATCCTTCTCAGACCTTTCAAGTGGAGCTGGGAATAATTAAATTAAAAAAATTAACAATTTCATTGCACGACTACATTTCCATTTCAATTAGCAGTTCATTGTGAAAGTGAATTTCTCATTAGAAAAGCAAACAGTTTGATTAATTAATTAGACAATGTTAGATCATTCTCTGAAAAAAAAAATAAGAAATCATTCAATCTATAGCAAATATGCGAGCAGTGATTTCCCCGAATGACCCTTTGAAAGAGGTTTTGATGAAAGTAAAACGTAAAACAAGTGTAAATATTATATTATGCACAAATTTTACATTTTTTTTTACCAAGAAATAGTGGTTCAGTTGTAAGGCCGAAAATAGTTAAGAGAAATACACATTGACGCTCTTATGGGCAACAAGGAAAAAAATTTCCATCTTTTATCGTTACAATATAACAGTGAACCAAAATCGAAACATGTCAACCTCAACCAACAACCAGTTGCAATTCGAAAGCAAATAAAATATCATAAAAATAAATTTAAACAACATTTCCCAACGTATGAGAATAGCATTTTATTTGAATAACTTGGATATGTTTCTAAAAAAAAACTAATTTCATAAAGCATTAAACGAACTAGTCAAGGGTATTGTACTTAATTTGATTGGAAATTCCAGTCAAGATGTAGTCTGCAGTGTAAAACCCCCACGAGTGCACTTTCCTATCATTGTCTTGAACGAAAAAGAAACTCAATCTGCTTGAAGATGCCTCAGGAGTGTGTCTGTCTTAGAGAGCGGAAACTGCCTGACACAGTATTTCATCTGCAGGGAACGTTTTCGTGCCTCATTTGCTTCACGGGGCCGTTTGCTGCTGGATTTGCCCCACAATGCAGCGTTTAAAGCAGACTTAGCACTTTTCCTACTTTACGAGAGCTGCAAATCTAGCTATCTGCTGGAGCCAATTACGCTCGCCGCCACGCGGATAAATTGGCCCGCCGTCTCGAAAATTATTATACCACCCGATCCGTATTTATTCCTCCGACCGATCCATTTGACGAGATCCAGCTTTAAACTGGCGCAGCCGCTCGTGAAATTGCCGACTTGCAGATTGATATTTTCGATGGATTATCCGCCAATATTGGATACATTTACTCGTCCGTTCCTGTGAATTGCAGATTCAGGTTTTTATAATTTGAAATAAATCAGTGCAAAATAGGTTTTAATTCCAAATTTCCTAGAATTATTTAAAATGTAAAACTCAGCCAATTCTAAATTAAAATAATCTTTACTCTCTTATGGCTGAATATTTACAAGTTACCGTAGAACCCGTCACTTCACACAGCTTAAACTACAGTCTTGATCTAACCCAAATCAACCACTTACTTAGGAAACTACAGTGTTTGTTGAAGTGGGTTAGTATATGATTACAAAGTAAAGTACGCGTGGCAGCAGTCAAAGCCCTCTGCCTAGCTGCCGCATATATTTAAACTAGAGTTGTTACTTCCAGATGGCTATCCAAGAGAAAATTTCGCCTGAAAAACTCCTTCAAGCTTTTAATCTGTTTTTGCCCTTTAAGCTGCGAAAGTTGAGGTTTTATGTGTGTATCCTGCAATTCCACGTTTCAAGTGGTGTGCAAACATGGTGAGAATTTTCACTCACTCAGTTTCTCCTGCGTGAGCTTTGCTTTGCCTTTTCATTCCCAAAAGCCATTACGTTTTCCGTTCCGAGGGTAGAGTGGAAGCAGCTCGCTCACACAGGTAAATGCACTAGTTCTAGGGTGGCAAAAGCAGCAGATAAAAATTGCACTTATTGATATCATCCGCCCAAAAGATGAGTTCAAACACTTCCAGAGCTTTGATTTTTTGTAAAGGCTTTTGATCGATAAAGGAGTTAAAAGTAGAGAGACGATTTTCGTTTTTTAACTACCAAGGGGTTTTTCCTGAGAAATTATCGATTTAGTTAAATTGAGATATATTTTGCTCAGTGACGGTAGGAAACGGTCGGAAAGTAGCAAAAGGCCCTGTGGGTACGTATAACCGTGACAGAAATGCGTCTTTTGGTAGTGCAATTATTCGTCTTTATTCAAGTCTCGTGGTTGAAGTATTAGTAATCAAGACTGTGAACTTACATAAATAATCAAAAATCATAATTCAATAAACAATTATAACAATGAGAATATCACATTCGAAATACAAAAAATTATGACAACTTAACCCGTAGTGCGGGTCTTAAATGAAATGTTTTTTATGGAATTTTCTCGCACCAAATCTCATCCTAGCTGGAGAGAGAACTTATTGCTGTGATTGCTTCGGTGCGAGCCTGATTGTGCAGTAAGGGTGCACTGATTGTCGCACACCTTTGTACTGACACCTGGCGATACAGGTTAAATGCAAAATAGTAGGACAGTATAGTGGCGAGAAGGCGCCACAGCCCAAATAACATGGAACTGCAATGACTCAACTTAAATAAATAATAAATTGAAAGAATAATTTGTATGTATTCATTTATTGTTACTCTGCAGATCATAGTTTAGCGATAAAAACAAGTAATTTTGGAAATGTAGCTTGCGAGTCTTTATTTTTCGTTCTAAACTTTGTCTCAAACCCTTATTTCTTTAATAAATCTTATTTGATCTTATATGCTACACCAATCAAAGCAACTCATCGATTATAAATAAAAAATTCGATACCATGACTTGGCAGTACATAATTTTTTCACAAAGGCCAGGAAAATCTATAAGAATTGATTATTTGGATTTCAATTTAACTGTTGACAAATTGCACGGAGATACATTTATTTTATTCTAAATATAATATTTAATTTTCGCTATGAATATATGTATTTTGCGTATTTTGTTTTTCTGCCTGAGGATATCCTGTTAGTCCATTTTATCATTTCCGGTAAGAAAAAAGAAAGAAAAGGAATGTCGATGGTGAGATAGCAGTGGATTTGTCCGTCGAATAATATGGTTTAGCTCAGAGTGGGATTAATTTTTATAAATTTTACTGCTTCTCCTCCATCTTCCAGCTTCGCAACTTATTAAATTGCCATTCACAATTTATAAAGATTGTCGCGCATTTACGCTTGTGCGCGTAGCCGCGTTATGCGACTTGCAAAGAGTTGACGCGACGCAAGGCTTCACTCTCAAGCGCAGCGTGCAGCATCCGCTGCTAAATCTGCTGCTTGACGTCTAGACGAGAAACGTCCTAAAATATCGCAAGCGCACAAAAACTTTTCTTTGAATCCACTTAAGACTCTCATACTTAATAAATTACTCTCGGAGTAGACGCGGCTTTAATTTATGTTTGTCACCAGGTGCACTACTTGGTGGGAATTAATCTTTTAACGATTAGAACCAAAATATATGACACTTTATGAAGGAGCATGTTCTTTTTTATTCTATTTTATTATTATTACTGATTTTAAATGGAATCCAAAGGCGTACGACTTATAAAAATTGTGTTTCTTAAAACGTGATTTGAGACAATTACATAATATAAAGGTTTTTGATACAGTTGAGTAAATGATACATGACATGCTAGTAAGCGAAGAATCAGAGTAAAAAATACATATACATCTATCAGAGACTTCAAGATGAACAAATTTATAGGATAGGAACATATGAGGAAATTATAGCCATTAATATCTTTTGTTAACATATCCCTAAATCTTTATAGTTTGTAATTGTCCAATCAAATTTTGGCATTTCATGGGATTCATTAAATTTGGGGTCAATGGATCTATTTATTTTTGTTAAAGTCCAAATACTCACTTTTTTCTACTGCTGCTTACCAAAAATTTGTCGATAGTATGAATATTAAACAAATTTATTTTTAACAAAACTCTGTTACTGTGACCTAAATCTAAAAACTCCAAATTCAATACTATAATGCGATAAAAAAATCTTTGATATCCAAAAAATTACAAAAATTAAACTTAATGCAAATGAGGTTCCTTTTTACAGTGACTATTCGTTTGCAAATCTTAATTAAATTTAAACACATTTATATTCTTTTTATGAGAATAGAAAAATTGATTTTCACATAAAATTCGTACGTCACATAAAGCATTATGTTGTACAAACCGATGCCACAGGGAACTGAAAAATAATCATTATGTCCTGAGGTCCCTTGTTCGCGCTGGATTAATTTCATAAATATTTATTTTTCAGTTAATTTGAAATATTTTTGATACATTTTCTTGTGCGATTTTCACTTGCCATCTCTGATGACAAGGGTTGAATTATGCAAGTGTGCAAGAAAGCTTTTATAGCGGCAGGTGTTGCGATCAACTTTATCCAGCGTACGTGAAACGCACGCAGGACTCGGCTTTTATCCCGCAAAGCAAGACGCCCGCAGAAAAGTTGCTTGTTCGACCACCGCCTCGGATCCGCTTGCTGCGTGTGCGGAGAAAACAGTAAAAAAAGGAGCAGAGTTGGCACCCTGCGCTGCAAAAGGCAAGTTTCAATCGTTTAATTGTTTTATGTGTTCGGGGGAGCAAAAGTGGCGCGACAGCAAGTTGAGAGATCTCTTTTGTGTATATGTGTGCTAGTGTGCAGAGCGCGATCCTCGCTGGCTTTTTGTTTTGCGCGATTAAATTGCTTTGCAGCCTTTGCTTTCTTTGTTAGCTGCTTTTGACGCCGTTTATTGGATTCCGCCGCCGCCGCCGCCTAGCGCGTGTGTCCTCCGTCCTCCGCTCAGCTCCTTCTGCCAAACACACAATGCAAGACGAGACGCAGATGCCAGCAGGCTTTTGACACTTAATGCCGATTGTTTTATTGCTAGATTCCTGTGCTCTCTTCAACCCTTCCGCCGGCTTTCTCGTCTAAAAGGAAATCTTCCGACTCTTACACTCCTGCGAGGCGAAAAATTATGCAAATTATGGCATGTGTGCTAGAATAAAAACACGCTACCAAATATTGTTTCAGAGAGGATTTTTATTGGGTATATCTGCTTAAACTTCTAATGATTCGTACATTCCAAGGCCTCATTTATACCGGACATATCCATGTTAAAGTTCACTGCTCAAAGATCTTTTTTTCTGGAAACCATATTATTTGATATATTAGCTGGAACAAATGTGATTCGAAGCCATGCTTTAATAGAACGGATCTTTTTGCAAAATTTATTCGTCCTGCAAACAAACCGTTTTTTCCCTCCAATATTTGCTTGCAGTCACGTGTATAATTTGAATAAAGAAAGCGGCCCAGTTTGCCATGACTACACTTCTTTGATCTGAGCAGACTCGCACTTTTTCCTCCGCCAGGCACGAATTGTTTAGTTAGACACGTCGGTGGGTGGCGAGAGAGCGAGCAGAAATCCGGCTCGAGACCTTTATTGGAAACAAGGCGCCCGAATCTGAATGCCAAAGTAGCTGCAGACACTTTTGCTGCCACCGCCGCTGTCGATCCCTCCTCTTTGCGGAATCCTTTTATTGACAAAGGGCGGAAATTCGATTTGATTTAATTAAAAAAGCGAGCGTACGAAAGGAATCTGCGAAACGTAGAAAAGAGAGAAAAGGCGCACACTCTCCGCACTTTAATTACTTTTATGCAAAGTCGTCACGTGCGCGTACAGCCAGAATTGCGAATTCCTCAATTTGGTTAATCCCGCAAACAAAATTATGGAAATATCCACGGGAACGCCATTACGCACTTTTTATTTTGAAATGTCCATGATCCGAATATTTTCCAGCTTTTTATTTGCGTCACATAGAACTGCTTGTCAAACGTAAATGCTTTTTAGTTTACACAACTCTCAGGGAGCATTTTACAATTGGGCAAACAAATCGATGAAAGTTAAATATTTGCGAATTAAATGGCAACATAGCAGCTCTTTCTGTCCTAATTTTCCTAAATATTTAGTTCTTCATTAGTTACAGTATTGGCACAAACCCTAATAGCAATAATTTCACATACATAAACTCACTGCTGCTAATCTAAAGGAATGATTTTCAGATTACGTTTCAATTTAGAGAGTAAACATTTCCTGGAAAAATCCCCTAAATAACTTTGACGCTGAAAATTGATAACTAAACTACGTCATTTTCTGTTGTAGAGAATAATCGATAAGCTCTTGTAGATAAAAAAATTCATTCATGCGTTTAAAAAATGAGGAAGATTGCCATTATTTCTAGAGATTGGTGTTTTATGGAATTAATGATAGGTTAACACTCACTGTTATATAGTTGACGAGTCAACCATCTATTCAATAAATAAATTAAATATTTTTAAGAATAATAGAAGATTATTTGAGTTGTTAATGATCCGCAGCAAATTTTCAGCCTCTCGGTTATAAAAGCGAGGTGTTTCGGCGAAAGGGCACGAAGTGAAAAATTGACAGAGGCTGATTAAAATTTAACCGCGTGTGCCCCACCGCGTGTGTCTGACAGCAAGCACTCTAGCATGCATGTTGATTCATTGATTTGCCCTTTTAATTATTTTCCAATCATCCGGCATTTACGCACGAGCCGAACCATTTGTTATCGAGTTTTAATCCGCTCTCTCTTCGTGTCTCTGCTTTTTTGCCCCAGAGTGGATTTTATCTCGCCTCTACTATTTCAAAGTCAATCTAAATTAGTTCTGCGGTCAGGGTGGCGAGTCGGTTGCTTATCACTGGACGCGATCATCACTAACAAAACACCAAAAGACAATGCTAAATATTTTCACAGTACATCAGCCAAACCCTTTAAGGTTGAAATTTTTATTGGTTAATAAAATTGCTTTCATCTCTCATTTAGTTCATTCGAACGAGACGCTTTAAATGATATACAAATATTGCCAATTAGATTTGATTAACTCTATTGTTTACAAATCTTTGCTTTCCAGTGATAGCCAGATAGAAATAAATTTAGTGGTTACATGCAATTTCAGGGCAGTCTGTATAGGACGAAAACAGTTTTAAATTAACGCTGCTATGCTATTCTTTCTGCCCGAGAGCGGTAAATGTTCAATTGAATGAACGGGATGCAGGCCGCTGTTTTGAGAGCAAAAGCTGCTGGGGCGCTTTGTTCTCGCGCCGCAGATTGGAATCAATTACAGTAATTAAATTCCGAATGAGGGCAGTTCGCGATCAATCGTTCAGTCCGAGCCGATAAAAGGAAAGGCGCGAGACGGTGCGTGAAATCGGCGATCAATTCATTACGCTTTTGTCTAGAACGTCTGGCAATTCGCGTGGATTCGTTGCGGCATTTGTACCACCAAAAAAACATTTTCACGCTAGAGTCGATTAAAGAACAGTTAGAGTGATTTACAATAAATTGATTTTACTTGTGTTTGCTCACCATATGCTCACATTAATTGCAGAAAAAAACAGACTTAATTATTTCTAAATAAAATGTTTAAAAGTGTTCATGCTGTTTTTCCCATTTAACACTTGTTTTGCCGATGAAATGATGCTTAACTTTAAATTATTAGTTGGATCATGATTATTGCTGTTTGCAAAATATTTCCCCATTTTTGCACCTAAAAATAGACATTTTAAATAAAACTTTGACGGTACTTCACATAGTTTAAATAAATAGTACAATATATATATATATATATATATATATATATATATATATATATATATATATATATATATATATATTAGCAGATATCTTATTTTTGTTTTCTACATTTTAAGATGGAAACTAGTGATTGGTATTTGTTATGTTGATATTGCTATCAATGAAATATGCGATCTTTCATTTCCCACATTTTTCATCAACAACGTACTCAATGTAAATTTTATCGATCCTTCTTCCAGACACTCGGGAAAATAAACTTGTTCCATTGAGCTCTCAATAAGTTGGCAACAGCTCTTGCGCGCGCCGAGATGGCAATCTGATGCTGGGCAATTATCCTCCAGATATGCACGCGATTATTGATCACCTCGCGGAAGAGCTCGGTTGGTAATCCACTGCGCTTTTTGCTTTCCGCCAAGTGAGAGAGCGAGAGAGAAACTCCACTCTGCTCGCCGCGAGTCGACATCATTATTCAATGCCCCTTTCCATCTTAACTGCATTATCATTTCCCTTTAAACGCCGAGATGCCATACATACAAAGACGGGGGAGCTAAAGCAGCATCGAGGGAGGCCGACAGATAAGGGTTGTGAAAAACAGACCAACTTGTAAATCACCGGCACGAAATTTCTGGTTAAGCAAATTTATTCGATATCGCTCAGTACCCATTGTTACGTCAAAATTTCGTCAATGGATATAGAAGATCTAAATTTCTGTCAATTTTTATGATTAAGTCTAATTTTTATGTATCACTACAGCTTTCTAGCATCATCTCTAATTAAAATTACACTTCACTTAACATCAATTTTTGGCTAACGATTTTTCAAATTGAAATGTTCTACTAAATAAAGAGATTCTTTCAGCATACTAGCTGGGAAGTAATTGAATATTTATCATTTGATATTTTTATATCATTTTTAATGCTTCAGTTTTTAAATGGAATTCCCTTTGGAGCTGTTGGAATCGAGTAATAATTGCATTATATTAAGACTATTTTGTACACCCCCAAGAGAGATATATCGAAGCGGCGCTTTGGCCCGACGTGGCTGAATTTTCAGGCAAAGAAGAAAATATGGTGCGCCGTCCGGGTTTTTGGTTTGCGGCTGCTGCGTGCATTATAAAAAAGGTATGAGGGGTGTTTCCATTAACGGCTCCATGTCTCCAGAGCATGCATTATTCAGCAGCCCCACTCGCCGCGTTATTATGTAGTTACTCTCTCACTCGCTTCCAAAGCTCTGCGCCGCCCCAAGATCAAAAACTGGCGGTTTCCAGCTGCATAATGGGTATGGCAGCTATAGGCCAAAGGTGCATCAAATCTAGAAATTCCAAATTATGAATTAAAAAGTAAAATATAAATAATTAATTCCAAATTGTTGTGTACTTCTGGGATTTTGAATATTTTTTAATTAAGAATAAGTCGCAGCCTATATGTCACCTCAGAGATTGGCCATTGATGAGTTTCGAAGCTGGCAGATTGAGGCTGTGTAAAAAAATCAAATCATATATTTTTAATCTTACAAAGTCCTCACTCGTTTACATTGATTGTTGAAAAGCTAGTCAGTAAAAATGTTTACCTGCATTTTCTGATTCATATAGGATTGCTATGCAACGATCAAGAACGTGTCACACGGAGTTCTTAAACTCCATCTTTAAAAAAATGCCTTGGAAGCGCTTGTTAGTTTTACAACGCCACTCTATAATGACACTTTGGAAAAGTGTGTGCCTCCGATGTGGAATATTTTAAACTCAGAGTGACGTAATAATGAAGGGCGCCGACAGAGGAAAATTGGCATTCGGAAGAGTGTCGAGTGTGTTAAGAGTTGCGCGTTTAATGAAATCTTGAAATTCTCGTTGTAATTCCGACTTGTCCGCGTCGAAGGAATAATTGATTGATTGACTCAATCAAGCCTTTCCTCTCTCTATCTTGCCGTCGCGTTGGCTCATTATTGATTGCGGAGGCCAATCAAAAAACTCGGCCGCATTGTTCGCTCGGCTCATCCAATTAGTCCGTGCCGACGAGAAGTGTAATCAATTTATGCTTTCCCTCACGTACTAACATGCTCAGCAATTAGAGATCTAGCCCGAGTTTCGCTCTAATATTTCCTCACTTGACTTTAGTTACGTCGATGGCTGCCTATATATATATAAAAAACGTAAAAAATTCTCTCTTCGGAATAAATTTTACGCCGGAGAGCTTCTTATAGAGCTAAGAAATGAATGCGCCTTCCAACTTCAATAACCTTTCCTGCTGGAAAAGAACGCCATTTTAAATGCCGTTGAATGAATTTTTATAAAAAAAAAGGCTGAAGAAAGAAGGTGTACGCACCCTCTGACTGCCGAGAGAAGCTATTTATACAGTTTCCGCTTTCAATTCGGTACATTATACGTTTCATACAAAAAAAATCATGTGCAAAACCATCTCTCGAGAATGTGGAGAGTGATTGTTCTCTTTCTCTGCCTTTTCATCGTTCTTTTTGTTTTCCCAGATGCTCCTTTTCCGATCCATATCACCAAGAGTGTAGAAAAGGTCCATTTTGTCCCACGAGAGGCTGAACTAACATGCACAAAAGGGAAGCGAGGTAAAATGCACCTAAGTCAAACACGAGTTCCCCCTGCCCAACATTTGTGTCTCTGATTTTCAAACATTTGCTTAAGAGGGTCCCTTTTGGTCCACAAAATTAAATGAAACCCCAGTAGAACTCAGCGAAATGTAAACTTGAGTCTCTCAAAGTTTTTTCGTTCAGAGTTGGAAAGGAACTTGATTAATAGAAATCACGTTGAGAGCAACCCTTAGATGTATAATAATGTTGATCCAAATTTCTCTGACGTTTTTTATTTCAACTTTTGTCGTTAAGCAATATTTTTCTTCTTTTCTCAAGCAAAACTTGTTATTGGCTGCATGGAATTCTGCATTAAGCCACGCGCTGACTAAGTTTCGGATTAATCCCCCTCTTTATGCGTGGAATAAATTTGCATCTGTCTTACCAGCCATGTCTGAGCTAAGAAATAACGCGAAACATGAACTGAATTTGCATTTTAAATCGCGCATATGCTTGCAGCGGACTCATTGCTAAGCGTGCGTGGGGCCGTTTCCATTCTGTACATGCGGTTTTTTCTGTAGCTCTATGATATCAACAACACCAAGCTTTTGCAGTAAAAATGTGAGTTGGTACCTTTAGATTGGGCAATAATTCTAATTGGCTTTTTAGAGCGGAATTTATGAACATTAAAAGCGCATAAAGCAGATCAGATGATTGCAAAAAGTCGTCTTGGGTGAAATCCGGTCGCGTCTGATTGCTCGTTCGGTGGAATTATGAAAGGACATGAAACGTGACGTGGTGGACGCGGGCCAGGAAGTGTAAAGGAAAATTGCATTAACTTCTTTTGCCGGCGCGCGCACTAACGAGGCCCGAGCAAGCCAGACTGCTGGTGATTATGACAACTTTTTCTGCTGGACACGCCGCTTTTCATCCGTCCTGCCTCGCTTTTTGCATAGGAATTGGCTAAGTAATTACTCGTCAGCAGTCGCATTTGCCTGCCACGGACACCCACACTCCAATTTCCAGTGTCCTTGAGTGTCACACTCTGGGATACACAAAGGGCCGACGTGTGCCTTCGTCAAAAAGTATATCATTCTTGCCACGTCAGCATTGTACGCATTGTTTCCCTAAATTGACAGGCACACACACTCTTGCACACAGCCAAATTCAAAAAATGTGTCGTGATGCAAAGTAAATATTTCTTTTGCTCGTTTTGTTGGAAAAATTAGACTGTGACACATGGTTTTTTTGGCCTCCGTAGCAGTTATTGAAATGCTGGACGTTCATCCATTTATTATGTCATTAATTTATTGTTCATTAGTTCTGGGGTCGGACTACTTGGATCTTTCACTTGTTGGGTTAGGTAAAGAAAATAAAAATGGCATCGATTTAAGTTTTAAAGAATGATTAAAATCATCAATTTTTATTTTGCAATAACGTTGTAGCGGTTCCCGCACATACTGGCGCTAACTAAGTTTGTATTAATCTCAACCTATAGATGTCGCTATTCCTGTTTGATAAGCTCTTAACGCGATGATCCTGGATGACCCCGACGTAACACAGCAATATGCCCATAGACGCGGAAACTCAGGGAAATTTTGAAATGATGCCGCCAGTACGTCTTGAAAAAATAATAATTATTGTGATAGAAGTAATAAAACGTTAAAAGTCAATTGCAGCATTCATACTTATCAACCAAACTACATTTAAGTTTTCATCTAGACGACAATTTTGCAAATTGGTGTCTTCAGCGTCGCGTTCAGATCAATCAGCTTCAGACACCCACATTCTCAAATTCGAAGTCTCGTAATGCGACATAATTGCAGTAGAAGCTCGGGACCAATCTATTTACAGCCGTACTGCCAGATTCCAAAAATTGATTAACTGTCATTTAAATCCGCAAACAATGCGAAGCGGCTTTCGGGTCTTGGCAAATTGTGGCCAAAAGCCACTTTCATGAGACGCGCCCGCACTCGACAAGCTTCATTACTTCTCCCCTGGCTGAGCACAAGCTCCTGCGGACCCACATAAATTCTGAATTTCACGAAGACAAATCACAAATATTTCTCGTACACACATTCAGTTGGCGAAATACTGCAGTTGACAGAATATGAACCAACAAAACTCCAAATACTCGCTACACCTTAAAATTAATTTACGCATGCTGAATTTAATTAAAGGTGCAAACCGCAGTATCTGGGTGTGATATTCCTCTCATAAATCCAGAGAGAATTGTTATTGGCAATAAAAGTATTTCAATCGTAAGCAGCAGTCCGCAATCAACCCCAACATGACTCCAATTCTATCATAGCAATTTCATGCAGTAAATGCGATCAACAACAAAAGCCAAATCGACTATTAGTTATTTAAAATATTATTAAAAAACTACTCCCGTATATTTATTTTTGATAAAACCGTCATTATTTATTAATTATGTGACCAACATTTAAAAAAGCAAACGAATCTTTGAGAAAATGCATGTTAGTTCAAACTAGCTGATTAAAATAAAAGGGGTTACGAAGCAATGCAAGCAAAAATTATTTACAAAAGTTTAGCACCGAAAAAAGTATTCTTTTTTAATTTTCCCCTATCTTTAAATATAGCAAATCGCCTCTGGACAAGTGCATTTCCAATTCGCCTTCACCTATAAATGGTCTTGATGAGCGCGGCACCTTTAGCTGCCATATAATCATCTCGCACTTGCGTTGAATTGCGGGGTCATTGCTTACGAATGGAGAATGCAGCAGCAAGACTAGACTTTGCGACTTCAGACCAGAAATGGATGCCAATTGCGGCGGCTGCAGAGCAGCCCTTATGGCTAATATCTATGCAGATGGTATGCAAATCAGGCGGACACAGAAGTTAGCACAGCAGAAAATGCAAATAGTATTCACCCTCCCTGCGGGTGACCTTTGTGCCTTCACTTAAACTGCCCACCGTATGTACACATTTCTCAGTCCTATCTGCTCTTTTTACGGCCTCGTTTTCCGCGTATACATGCAACTCGCTGCGAGAGGTCGGACCCGATTTGAAATTTACGGCTGCATGGCTGTGCCTCCAAAGCGGAATTTGTTTCACAGAAACGTTGGAATAGCTATCACGAAATGCGCACTTTTATTTCTATTCAAATGGATTATTTTAAACATCTATGTTTTGATAGATGCCACTGAATGAGAGGTTGTCATAATTCTCAGAAGAATTAAATGCAGCTACCTCAGTGCGAATAGTCACACTGAGGAAGCGGCATTTAATTCTTTTGTCAATATTTTGACGAAAACAGAATAAAAGAGGAAATTTACTTTAACCATCATCTACGGTTTCTAAAATGACCATATAGATACTAAAAAATCGGAATTCACTATGACACAAAATATATCGTTGGTATTTAAAGATGAAGAGAAAAAATTGTTTTGCTTCTTTTGTGCGGATATATGTGTATTACATGCCCGCATAGTTCATTGCTTGCTTACATGAAAGTTGATATAGACAAAGAGAAAAGAAACAATGAAACTATAGCTATATTACTGTGTTTACCAACTTGCAATCGCACTACTCGCATCGCCATACCATAATTTATTTTTCCGCAGTTGAATGGAAAAGATAAACGCTTCAAGCTTAAAGTATTTTACTCCGTGCTACCGCTGGGAAGAAGATTATATAATCACCCCAAGGGATTCGCCACAGATACTCTTCCAGATGCGGAAGAAACACTTTGTACTCTTTGCACCACAGCAAGAAGGTTCGAAGTGTTTAAAAGGAAATTATTGATAACAAGTTTCAATATATAAAAAAGTGAATCGCATAGATTCACTATTCACTTAATATTGAATGCTGGTCTTCGCCCTTTGTTCTATTTCGACCAATTTTAGAGTCCCCATAGCGCCCTACCTCATATATGTTGTCAAAATGAACTGTTCTGGTTTTTAATATCTCGAGATTCTAACTTAAAATGAATACGCATATTATTTTTATTAGAAATTATCTAATTGAGAGACAGTTTCTTTTACATCAAGGAAAATAAAAAATTAAGTGTAATTTAAATTTAGGAATTCAAGGAGAAAGAAACAAAAATTCTCATGGGTGCATGGTGAATGGAGGACAAAAAGATGCAAAAGGAAAACAGAGCTTTGTTCTGCCACTGTCACCAATAAGAGAAGAATTTTATATTCCAATATTCTCTCTTTTCCCTGTCCCCCAGCTTTTGGAAACATAAGAATTTCTATCACAGTAATAAGGACGAATCACTTTTTCAAATAACTTTTTTGGTGATTTAATGTCCAGGCTGCTATGACCTTTCTCTCCTCTTGATATTTGATCAGCAAAGCAGCCACCTCTTATTCGTATTTATACGGTTTTCCTTTTAAGCCACCATGTTGCAACATATCCACTGTGAATAATGTGTTTTCCCAGGAAAGGACTCGTTTTTCTAATGTGAAAAGACATGTGCTCACACACAGAAAGCAGCAGCCGAAGACGACTGCTCTATACTCAGTGTCTGTAAATAAGAGTGCATGTACATCCGGGGGCACATATATGTGTATTTGTGCGCCCGCTTTGTGTAGCCTAGTAGATCAAAGGAGCGCTGGTTATTCAGCCTGATGAATTATGCAATCAGCAGTGCACACACTGTCTGCAAATTGGTTTCACGGCGACAGCAGACCATATAGCAGGTGCACATGCATGGCTTGACGACGCCTGCCATATCATTATCTGCATCAATTTGCAGTCCTCTTGATGCGACGCCACTGTGTCATCCGCATAATATATGCATTAAGTACGTGAGTAACAAATCTCTTTTGCCGCCAGAGACTCGAATTTTGCCAGCAAGCTTGTGGCTCAATTAAATATTTGTCTCCACATTCGCGGCCTACGAGTACTGAAGTAACATTTTATGCACGTCATAGCCAAGCACTCACGATAATTGGAGCAGTATAGCAGAGCGTACACATCAGCGGAGATTTAAACCGCACATACACTCGCAAAACGCCTATCTAGTGCGTCTAACACGCAGATAATTTTGTGAAGGAAACAGCACTGTGGTATTTTCAGTAATTTTTTCCAACAGCTGTTGAAATTTATCGATTTTTCCTGTTAAGGGTGCTGCGACAAAATATTTTTTAATATTCTCACTATTTTCACAAAGTGCCCATAAGACAAATTACCGTCACTATGGTTTTCTAAATGCGAATATTAACCCAAACAATTTTTCACAAATAAATTATTGCGTCATAAGTTGATATCAAAACATATATATATATATATGGCAGAAAGGGCGTAGCTAGTAGAAAAAGTCTAGATATTTGCAATAGAACAAAGATTTTTGTAAATTATTTAGCATTTATTTCAACCCGGTCAGGGGATCAGTTATGAATATTTATTTTCTTGCAAAACGTAGCTAGATGAGATCTGGTAAAATTAAAATTCTTCAGCTTTTCATTCAATTTGGCCCTTTTACTCACGCCTGATATGATTCCCCTTCTATCTACAGTTTGTTGGGGAATAGAAAAAAATCTTAAAATTTCTTTTTCAACTTTAAATCGTGTTTCGCTTTGGTGCTGATGCTGAGCTATTCAAAAATACAATAATATTTTCCTGATACATAATATACAGTTATTATATAACTCGATATAACATTGTAAATTTTAATCAGGCGCATTGAACATGAAAAAAATATAACGAACAACAATCATAGCACTCCTCCACGTCACGCGTAACTAAGTTCCCCATCTATCGATCTTTCCCGCAACTTGAACGGGCCGAGCTGAGCGCCCTTCCTCTAACAAAATAGCGAGCAAGGATTGGTTCAACGTAGCTGACGTTAGCCAATTGCGTCACGACAAATAGTAAACAAGTAGTTGCTTCTGGTCCTCGTGAAACAAGTTGTTTTTCTTGCATCGTTGTGAATAACATTATTTGATTAAATGTTCTACTTGCTTCTGGATTGTAATTTCACCGACGGTGTTTTCAATTTTACGGACAATTAAAAGTTCTGTGTAATTTCGTCAACTTAAGACGTGTTTGAGAGCCTCATTCACTAGATACAACTTATGTATATGTTTTTTCGCCTGTTCGAGATTCAGATTCAGGATCAATGCAGAGACAAAGAAGAAACCGCGGTCTCGAATATGGAGTTATTCTTTTGATAATGGAACTTTTTAACATCGGGATCACCAACATTCCTCCTGTCACATTCATATCCATAGTTGGGCAGGTTAGTACCTTTCTGAATTACAAAATAGATAATTATGTATTGCAAACTCCTGAAACCTTATTCTCATGGAAAAATTTTCAGCTCGCCCTGTATGCAGGTTTCTTGGACGTGCCATGGGACAAATGGGACGTGTGCTTGAACGCTCGTGACATCATTCGGAATAAGGAATATCGCCGTTTGTTCTTATCGGCCGTGGAGCATGGAGATGACATGCATCTCTACTACAACATGCTGTCCTTCATCATCAAAGGTCTGGTTTCATATATCAGTAATCAAACTAGTGTTTTTCAATTGAGATTCAGATATTTCTGCTTGTTCAACACTCTTAACTTTATGTAATAGTTGCCCAGATTGATCTTTTGCTAATTTTGGCTAAAAATTTCTAAAGGGAATTTAAATAATCATATTTTAAAATTGGAGTGCCACTGCGACTGAATTTTTGTTAAGACGTGATGGTGAGCATGCAATTAATGTTAAAGGTCGCTCCCTTGAGAGGCGCATGGGCTCCAAGAATTTCCTTCTCACCCTAGCTGTGCTAACAGTGCTGACCAGTTGCTACTATGTTGGACTGGGTTGGGCCCTGACGCACTTAACAAATGACGTGTACTATTCCAAGGTGTGCGCAGTGGGTTTCTCAGGTAGGCTAATATCGCCGCAGCTGATCACAGATCACAGGAGAGGCAGAGATAATTTTGAGATTACTACTTGCAGGAGTTATTTTCGCACTGAAAGTGATGACTTCAGAACAGCAGGACACAAGCATGAGATACGCTGTCTGGTCAGAGCTGATCCTGATCTACCTGCTGGTTCCAGGCTCCTCCTTCATGGGCCACCTGGCTGGCATTTTAGCAGGTTTAACTTTTTCCAGAACTAGGATAGGAAAGTTCCTCAAGAAGATTATAGAAGGAGTCACAGGTAGGATAAAATATGTCAAATAAAAACTGCTGTTGTAAATTCAAAATCTTGAAATATAAAGGCAATAAAAATACTTGTTATAAGTATATAACGCTTCCAACCTTGCAATTAAAACCCGGGAATTTTCAATTATAATTTAAGACTTACAAAAATAAACTTTGGTAAAAATGTTCCTCGGTACAATTTCCCACAGTGACTGTGTCTTAGATTCTCAGAACCAGTTTAAAAAAAATAAAAAAATAATGTTTTGAATTCCAAAGAAATTAGCATATATATTTTAGCACTCGAATGGAAAAAATTCAGAAGACAGCCACAAATTCTTTTGATGGGGATTTCAAGTACTCGGAAATTTTCCTTTGGGACTTGTTGAGAAATGTATGGAACAGAATGTCCTTCCTTGAAATATACTTCATTAAGGATAGTATTTGGGGCTTTTGAATAAGTTAAAATATAATAATTTTGAAGAAGTAAATTTTGGTGTGATTCTAATTGTAAGAAGTGTCCGATGTTAAACAAAGATAGCCTAATTTATAATTGTTTGTTTTTAGGTGATAGATATGATGGTAACAACTATTACCAGAGTCAACAGCAACAGCAGAACCATGAATTCAATGCACAAGCAAACTTTTTCAACAATCCGTTTGGGGGCTTTGGCTACAGAAGAGCACCGCCAGCTTATGGATACAGAAATCCTCAAAATGTACCTTATGGATGGAATTTTTAAATGACTGACATACACCTTTAAAGCCTGTGATCATAAGACAAATGCCGTGCAAAAGCGCATAGTCGTCTTATTACTTCACTAAAATAAATAGTTCCCTACCTTTTGATAATTTTGAAATTTCAGTTATTTGTCGTAAAATTTAACATTTTTCTTTTGTTCAAAATAATATGGTGTGGATTTCCCTGCTATCTGATTATGAACGCATCCTGCTGTTCAAATCAATGATTCGTTTTTTTTTGCGTAACTATTCAATCACGCCAATCAAATTGATAGGTGGATGCATAAAAAAATCATTTTTTGATCACTAAATAAAATTGTAACTTCTGCCGGGATAAGAAAAAGTAAATTTGAGATGTGTTGACTAACACAAGGTGTGTAGTTTCCCCTTTAACCTCACCTCTATCTGTTTTGGACCAGTGTGGCGTTTTGTTAACTACGCCACAATTTGCATTTCTTTTTGTATGTTTCACAATTTGAAAAAACGAAAATTAAAACAAATTTGTTAAATCATAAGAAAATGTTGAGCTCATGGAATAGATGTGCTTTAACTGGGGGAAATGTTGCAATTTACTTTTTAATTCACAAGTGAAATTGATCAGTTTTCTGCTGCTCTGATATATAAAAAGTAAAAAGTCGTAAAAGTAGATCCAAAATTAATTCGATATTTATTTTACTATCGGGATTACCTAATTTAAGTGAACGTCTAACCATTGGATACGAAATGCTTGTTACCATAAAACTCGTATTATTGCACCCATAATAAAATTCAATCACAACTGATCACAACTAGCCTATCGAAATAATTAGAATGAAAACAATTTGAGTAGAATTCCAGCAGTAGCTCGATTACGCAGTGTCGTGTCGTATCCATCCGCTTCTCCCCGTTAATCTTTACCCCCCACTTCAACCAAACCTCTCCTTTTCCCTCTTCAACACGGCGCGGTCGGCGTAGCCGAAGCCAAGCAGACCGAGCGCCATCATTGCAGAAATGAGACCCACGATGTCGTAGGCAGTTAATTTGTCGCGTTATTTCGAGCAGATAGAGGACTCTTAAAGGCATGGAAGTTGCTAATATACCCGCCCCGAGGCTTTTTATTACGACTTGCGTGGATGCCAGGGATGAGTTCTATGAGGTATTTGCCCTAAATCTTCAATTGAAGTTTGCTTTTGTTTGTCGGCCATAATAGATGGTATACCCGTGGAGCCGAGAGTTCACCACCAGATGGCCTCTTTGGCGCCACATTTGAATGTTCGAAAATTGAGTCTTTAACTCAATTGACTTTAATTTCTGATCGTATATTGCAGAAACTCGAAAGAAGTTATTCATTGGTGAACCAAACAACACGCAATTTGTCGGAGAATGATGCACATGAAGCGTTAGCCTCCAGCATCAGTAGAGATCCCCGTTGTCACGACGATATTTGTCTTGGCCTTATGGTGGCCACACTTCTTGAACCACAGTTGGCTGACAAGGTAAATTTCATTCATAATGTTTTAAGTGCAAACGAAGGAGACTAGGATTTGATGATGGACGCTGACCTTGCAATAAAGTCTGTCCAGGATAGTGACTATCAATCAAAACCTTAATGTCTTCACAATTTGTAGCTTTAGCACCTTTTAATCCCTAATAAAATAATGGTTTCTGTTGTCTCCAGCATTACAGAGACCTGACCTTAATTTCAAGAGATGGAATGCAGGGTGTTGTCAATTGCTTAATTCATATTGCGGCAGAGAAATTCACAAAGTTATCCGAATCTGCCTTACAACAGTTACTATGGCTTACAAAAGAGTTGATTAAAAACACTGTGACAGGGGTGGAACATCTGTGCTTGATTATTTTGAGATGTATTCCTGGAGGTGATATTTCTCCACGCAATCTGCAAGTTGCAGATTTCATGATTGATGTATTCAACCAGAATAGGTAATTATTTTGGGTGTCCTCAAAATAATCCGGACAACTCTTGAATTTGTTGCTTAATATAAATTAATTTGCAAAGTTACAACTTTTAATATTAACTATTGCCTGTATGCTTTAGATTAATGCAATTCTAATAATTTTGTTTGCAGAAACTGGCTAGATACAATTCCTTTTTTGATCGCATCTGTTGTCTACACATACTTAAGGCTGATTGATGACCATGGTGGAATTCACTCACAAAATTTAACTCATTTGCGGCAAAAAGAAGTTGCACTCTGCGTAAAACTTTTGAGAGAGAGGTTCAATGACTGCATAACGATAGGAAGGGACCTTGTACGCTTACTTCAACATGTTGCTCGAATTCCTGAGTTTGAACGTTTGTGGAGAGACTTGTTTGATAATCCAAGCGTGTTCAGCCCAACCTTCACAGGTATACACGTTGAAAGGATTCATTTTTAAGCTATTTTAAATATTTGTTTTAGTATCGCAATAAGTGTAGTTATAATATTAATGAAGTAATGATAATGCAACTAGTAAATGTTATGTTAAGTGCACTCCTATGCTTTGAAAGCACGTGATAGCACTTACACTGACCTGTGATTGCGTTTCATTTTCTTCGACACTTTATAATGCTATGTTTCAAGTTATTGAATAAGGGTGATTCGCGTCTAAAAAATCTCAGATTTATTTATTTTACATTCAGATATCAATAAAACTGGGTCAATAATTGCTTTCGTAACTAGTAATTGATGGTTTCTCGCAAACTTTGAAAGGGAATGGTTTGGGGAAGCTTGATCTGAGTGGAAACGGGAACAACTGCTGAGTAAAAAAATTCTACAGCGTTATTTATTTTGCCAGGATAACTTAAATACTTTGTGCTAAGCAGTTCCTGTGTTGGTTTTTGTTCTCTTTTGTTACTATTCATTGTCAGTTGGTCATTTCCAATTTGTTTTTGTAAATGTTGAGATTTCTCATTTCAATCAATTTTTGCCCGAACCAAAATTTTCTCAGGCATACAACAGCTGCTGCAAATGAGAACCTCAAGAAGGTGTTTGACGAGCAGAGTAACTCCAGACATGGAGAAAAAGATTATTTTCCTCACCTCACATGTGCGCTTTGGAAACCACAAAAGATACCAAGACTGGTTCCATAAACAGGTAACATTTTCTGCGTGTTTAATAGCTCAAGAAAGTTTTAATGCAATATTAAACATATGACTGAATTTGAAGTAATAGAGTATTAGTACATTTATGTGAAAGAACAAGTTATGTTGGCAATTACCTTCTTAATTCAGTGCAATTAAATTAAATTTCATCGCCCTTGTTCAAAACACTAGCTAACTTAATAGAGACATCAGCACTAGTAACAATGTCACTCAGAGTCAAAAGATTTGTTTAAGATCAAACATTCTATGGAATATTTAATGTTCAATCATATATTTATTATGTAACTATTATTTAATGGTTTTTAAAAAACTACCAAACATTTGTACCTAATGAAAATGCCACAGTTGAAGGCCAATACTCACAAAGTGCACATAAAAAGGTAATATTTGTGATAGGGCTGCCAACCTTCGGATTCCTCCGGGTTTTGGACTACTTGAACTGGAGTGGCCCGGTCTGTTTTTTGAAAATTTAATAGGGGAGGTATAGGGATCTCTGGTCCCAATATTTAACATGGGCTTATTCCGCTTTTTAGCTACGGTTATCTACCATTCCTAATTTGGGATCATCCCTCTACAGTCTTAAATGGTTTTCCATTGAACTCAATGCGATTTAGCAAAATGTTAGACTGTCAAAGTGTTTTTCTGAGCTTTTTCAAACAGAGATCAGAGTCTAACTAACTATTTAAAAATCTTTTGTCTAGTATCTGAATACAGGAGAGTCTCAGTCGCTGCGATGCGATCTGATCAGATTCATAGTTGGCGTGATACATCCTACCAATGAGGTGCTTGGCTCGGACATCATTCCCAGGTGGGCAGTCATTGGCTGGCTGCTGACCTCCTGCAGTTCCACCGTGGCGGCCGCCAATGCCAAACTGGCGCTATTTTACGACTGGCTATTCTTTGACCCTGAGAAGGACAGCATTATGAACATAGAGCCTGCCATCCTGGTCATGCACCACTCATTGCGCTCACACAGCGCAGTCACCTCAACCCTGCTTGATTTCCTAGTTAAGGTAAACTTACAATGTTGCCACCTTGAGTACCCTCTTGCCGAATTGGGACAGGCAAGAAATTATAATTATATCCCCTTCAGAATTTTTATCATTTTTTATTGAAAGTGAGCCCAATGTCGATGTAGGTGCTATAAAAATACATCGAACTTTCAACACCCATTGACGTAAATTTCATGACGTTTTAGTGAAATAATCGCATTAGATGAACAAATTGCTTAAATGGCTGATGAATTCATATAAGAAAAAGCATCGATTTGCTCAAATCGAAGTCTGTTTCTGCTTGACATGAACGTGATATGTTCTGGACACAGGATTTTCAGGAAGAGAATATCAACTAACTCGAAGATTAATCTTGATTTTATTGTGTTATCTAAACTCCCAAGCTTTTTCAATAAATCTTATTTTAGCAGTTTTAAGACAGTATATTTAAATCAAATATTGAAATAGGCGATCACTTTTATTTATTTAAAGATGATATCAAATTGATTCAATGCCTGAGGAGGTTACAGGAGAGCTAAAATATAAAACAATATCAAGCAAGTATGATCAAGAAACAAGATCATCAAATCAACTATTGAAAGTTGGTTAACACCGGTCATATTCATGATAGCATTATTATGTGCAAAACTTTGTGCATTCATAATACTTTCTGTGCAAGTGTGTTATTACGAATTTTTAAAAAGTTCACGTAATGCAAATTATATCACGATTCTGTGAGAAACTCTCTTCTTCAACTCATATACCAGGTACAAATTTTCATGCCAACGCCATACTTGAGTGACGCGCGAAACTGGCATTTTATCTTTTCATGTTTCACCAACTTAACAACTTAAACATTTGAGACATTTTCATAATATCAATTTTTTCGTAAAATCGCAAAAATTAGTTTACTCTGCTACTTCTTGAAGGTTAAAAAAGGCACTTAAATTCATTTTGCATGATAATAACTCTAATTCAAATTTCGCGCTGAGGTTGGTACTCACTAAACTCCCTGAATCCAGGACGCTTACTCCCTAATTATCCCCCACATTTGATCCTTTTGATATTTCTGGTTAAAATCTGTGAAAATCGTGACATTTTCTGCGGATTTAGTTCTATTGAAGTGATATATCCTTAACAGGGTAAATAGCTTAATTATGTTTTCATATTTCCATTAAAAAGACTTACGAATTTTTATAAATCTTTGTTACATGCTAGATATAAAATTGTGTTTGCAGATCATACCAAACTTCTACCCGGCATTAGTTGACAAAGTGCAGGCGGGCGTCTTTGCGTCTCTGAAGACTATCCTTGATAAAAGAGTGCTGCAATCATTAGACCCAATATTCGACAACCACAAGCTAGACAAAGATTTGCGAGTTGCTGTGCGTGAAAAGTTCAGAGACTTCTGTACTCATCCAGGCACTGACGGCAAGTCATTACCGCAACGCAAACCAGCTATGGTTGTTCACGAAAAGGGTTTTGCAGGCTCTGCAAGAGTCGAGGACTTAGTCATGATAGACCTGGCGCCACTGCCCATCAACAATCATGTGGGTGATGAACCCACATTCAGCGATGACGAAGAAGAAGTTCCTCTTGGTTTGTTATTAATTTTTTTCGCTGTCAGAATTTCATTTTGTCTCATTTGTAGCTTCAAAGGTTAATTTTCTGAAGGACAACAAGAAGGAGAATATTGAAGATGTTCTCTCTAACGTTGATGATACTTTGCGAGCCCATCTGGAAAAACTAAAAATGGATGACTTGGATAAACAGTATGTGTATCCATACTTGTGGTTCCTTTATAATATCAATACTGATTTGTATACTAGACGTGAGACAATGGAGAAGTTGATGAATGAAATTGTCAATAAGGGAGCAGACCAAGAAGACACTCACGCTGTTGCCACATACATCCTGTCCATTTTAAAGGATCACTTCAAAGGCCAACTTATTCCTGAAGACTTAACTGATGAGTAAGAGTGGAAACTGCTGAAAAAATTTAATCATGAAATTGCTAATTTTGTTGTCTTTTACAGTCTGATCAAGGCAAGCATCGAGAAACCTCTGTTTGCTATGTTTCGGGCTCTGACAAACGCCTTGGACAGTAGTGAAAACACCGGCACCAACACCCTGATAAGTTTACTTCACAAGATGCGAGAGAAGGAGCAAAAGATGGGCTATCTCCTACTCTACTATCTCAAGGCTAAGTGAGTGACCTTTTTTTTAATAGAGCAATAAATATTCTCATCTTCATAGGTAAGTGAAAGAAGCTCAGATGAAATAAAATGAGTATTTATTGGCTAATCTTAATATTTCTACTGTTCTATTATAAAAGTCCCAACACATATCTGATATATTTAATAGTCAAAAATGGATGTTTTGCTTCTTAAATTTTGTTGTTCCTGTTAAAATGTTGGGAACAGTATACATTTGATAACTTATAAAAGATAGTGTATTAAATACCAATTAATAGTTTCACTGGTAGGAGAGATTAGCACATACCACAAAAGATAATTTTTAGTAGATTATCAATGTTTCCAACCTTGTAATTGGTAACTCAATTTGTTTTTTCCTTCACAGCAACTTGGATGGTTACAAGCCTATGTCATCTGTCGCTGCAGTGTACAAAAAATTCTACAAAGAGTCTGAAACGTCGATTATCGACAACCTGTTAAGAGATATGACGGTAGGAACACAATCCACAATGGGAAACAATATGTTAATCGTTCCCTCCTCTTAGCTTTGCCAAGATGATGACAGATTTATGTTTGTGTGGCTTGTACCTGAGGTATATCAGCTCTTCCCAGATTTGACTCAGAACAACACGCAACTGCTGCATCTCCTTCTCGAAGTTGTTGACGCAAATCAAATGCAACTACTTATATGCTTAGTTCTGCAAGTGAGTATTTTTCTCAATTCTCGAACCATTGGAGATAAGGGTTATTTTATAAGTCAACTAGATATGTGCATCATTTTCCTGTTCAAAACCACTTCGAGTAGCGCATATTGCGGGAATATTGGGATTTTCATGTGATAATGAATTGTTTATTTGAATAATTGGCAAAAACATAATTGTGCAAAATATTTAATCAAATAAATAATTATCTGTCACAATCATATCCAGCAAATTGCAATCAAAAGAAAGACTTCATTTCTTACTTGATTCCAGAATCAAGCTAAAATTTGCATTCCTTGGGTGTTGAGTAATGCGTCTCCTGTGAAAATAGCATAACTCTTAAACTTGATTATTTAT
Organism: Cloeon dipterum; assembly: GCF_949628265.1. Lineage (NCBI taxonomy): Eukaryota > Metazoa > Arthropoda > Insecta > Ephemeroptera > Baetidae > Cloeon > Cloeon dipterum. The sequence continues at coordinate 24,192,225 of NC_088787.1, forward strand.
GACCAGATTTTATGAACTCAATGCTTTGCAGAGTAAACTTGTGATATTTGACAATGCAACACTGTTGCCCGTGCTGCAAGAGTCACTTAACTGGGAGACGTTCGAACAGTGCTGCTTCTGGCATCTGATTGAGGCACACAATATCCCATTGGACGACCTGATTGCGATCCTGCCCGAATTGGACTTCAGCAAGCACCACGAGGCGCTGTCTAGTTTGATGCTGTTTATGAAGCAGGAGCGTCCCTCAGCTGAGCTGCTGAAGAATATCATGTTACGCACGGCCAAGCCATCGGACCTGTTTGTTGTGTCCATTTTACAGTATTGGGTTCTGGAATACGAGGATAAACTGGCCGATATTGTGGCCAACCTGCTGACTAAGTTGGTTCCAAACTCACCCACCAAGCGAAAGCGTGGCAGCCAGGCCGCTGTTTCCGCCAAGGGTCCTACTCCACCATCGATTGAGCACGTCTTGGCGCACCTTGACCAATTGCGTATCGTCAGCAAGCACAACCCCAAGTTCTTCCTTCTGGATAACATGCAGCGAGCTTTGCAGCTCGTGCTAGGCTCAAACTTAGACCCTCTGAAGAAGAAGTATCACGACCTGCTTGCGCTGGCTGAGGAACTGCAGCCGCGTGGTTCCGGCACCGGCGGCCGTGGGACTAGAAAGGCCGCCTCGACGGCCAAGAGCCAGAACTCCAGGACCTCTCGTGCTGTTCCTGTTGTTTCTGACTCTGCAGACAACACCAGCGAGGTTTGTAAAATTCAGTTTATTCTCTACTTCGCGATTGATTGATGAGGGAAATTCCTAAAGAAATTGTTTTAAGTTATGTGAAGGCTGAATTTTTTCATTGAAATTTTTCTATAAGGGGATATTTGAAAAAATTAAGCCTAGAATAAAGCAACGGGAGACAAAATACACATTGTAAGGATGAAGCGATGCTTAAAGTTAGCCGAAATATAGGTCTGTAGCTGATCTACAAAAAAAAATAATTAGGCTTAACTGGCAACAAATTGGTATGGCAGTACTCAACATTCAGGACTGATTTACTTTAATTTGTCTATGTGCAGAACTGCCACTTTAACGCTTCACTTAAAATGTTTTTGTCTTCTTTCCATTCTCACTTCAAATTAACTTATCCCATTCCACATTTTCCTCCCATTTTTATCATATTTGGGTTTAGTGAATGCCGTATACTATTTAATCCAAGTTCAATATTTTCATTTTTATTGTTGGTTCAACAATCTTTGCGCTAAAATGCTTCATACTAATTAAAAATTTTAGCTCATAATAAATTATTTGAACCACATCATTGTTAAAAATTGTCCAATTTTTCCTATGATTTTTTAACCTTTCTTTGCCTACCTGGTATTAAAGGAAAAGCAAAACCTTTATAATGATATTATTTACTTTATTTATTTCCATTCTCATATAATTTACAACTCGCTAAAATAGAGCATTACCAGTAACTAGTATTAGCGAGTTTTATGTCTCATAAAATTTTTGAAACTGATTTTTAATGGCATTTAGAAACAAGTAGTGTATATATAATGCCCTTTAGTAAATTATTCCATTTTTAATTTTGATTTTAAATTTAAATTTGACTTTTCTTCCTAAATGTGTTTTTAGGAAGAGGAGGTCAAGCCTAAGCCAGCCAAGAAGCGCAAAAAGGCGAACGTTGTGGAGAGCGACTAACAAGCACATGTTAGTAAAGGCGATTACAATATCTGTTTCGTAGCGCAGTGTCGGGTAGTTTGACGTCGCCCAGGAGTCGTAGATGAGAGCTGTTGCTCATACTGGCCTAAACATCGAGGGAAGCGGGGATACTATACTGTGCTTAATTTTATTTGAAGATCCAGCAGCAGGCAGAGAGAGAGAGAGAGAGAGAGAGAGAGAGAGAGAGAGAGAGCTGGAATTCTAAATACATTTTTCCTTTCTATACAATTCACTTTTAAAGTCGTTTCAATTTCTTATCATGTTTTTACATTTTTCTTTTTTGTCAGTTACTGGAACTGTTGTCGGGAAAAGTACATGAAATTTAAAAAAAATGAAATTTAAGGGAAAAAGGTAGATTTTGCACTTTGTTGTTTCTGTTTTGACTTAAAAATGGGGCTAAAATTGATAATCAATTCTGGGAAAAATTTCAATTTTTGGAGGAGAGAAACATCCACATTCGGTTGTTCCACCATCATCACCGCCCGCATTTTAAATGCTCTGGCCAGTAGCAATGCAACAGCTGATTCTTAATTGCGTGACGAAACAATGGTGTCAACCATTGCTTGCGCGAACTGTGATGCTGCCTTACCTGTGCTGAACCTTCTTGAAATATATCTTTAAAGACTCAGAAAGGCTCACGAAGACCACACAAACTCTCGTGTCCATTCATGTGATGATACCGAATTGCATTTTTCCACCGACTCTTACTGTTTGAAGCCACATGATGAAAACACCGATAATTTTTAACCAAATGAGGGAATTGAACGTTTTAGATGCCTAGAGGATGCAACTTGTAACACTTGCAATCGAGCAGTTTTGTGGTTTAAATTAAATCGTGTACATTTGTTTAATATATGCAGATTTTGTAATTATTGTTTTGTATTCATTCTTAACAACCTCACAAAATTTATAAAATAAACTACACACAATCCAGTAAATTCACATACTGCAATGCAGAAACTCTGACGCTAACTTTATAATAGGAACAAAAATTGCCAAACACATGTCAGATATTTAATTAACAGCAACCATTGCCGTATTTCGAGTCACACTTGCCAAGGCATTTTGGCTCTGCGGAACCCTGTAGCCGTTTCGTTGTAGCATGACGTTCTGGTAGACTACGCCTGCATTATCAATGGTAAATCAGTTACTTAAATAATACGAAGCAAGTGAACAAACCAACGGCGTTTCCAGAATGCTTCTCTAGCACATCGTGGAATATTTTATCCAATTTTGTATCGTCAAAAGCATAATAAACCAGATTTTTGCCTGCAAGCGAGGCGGCCAGCCATTGGATCTCCAATTTCAACTCGGGGTCTCCCTGTAAACAATACATTCAATAAACCCAGTTCCAGACGGGGGAGTTGGATTGTCATGCTGGGCAGCAAAACTTTAAAAAGAAACTATACTCGGAAACAACGATGGGATACAAGTAGTCACGATTTAAGATGGTTAAATATTTTGCTGGCTATATCTAATAATTATTCCACGTTGATAAGATTTTATACCTCAAATCGTCCCCCACCCCAGTTGCCAGTGACGATGGTGTCCCGAGGACAGTTTTTGAAGCCAGCATAGGCCTTGAGCAGTTCCTTGTCAATGCTTTTCTTTGTATACTGCTCACTCTTGTTGCTGGAGAAATTCTGCGCGTCGATGGCAATAACCGTGTCGCAGCAGTTCTTGGGCGAAGCATCAACATAAGCGAATGTTCCGGCGTAACCTTTGACCCTGGCGTATGGGTGTGCCCCAGAGATAACCAGGGCTTCGTTGTCGCGCAATTGATCGCTGATGATGCTGCAGGCAAGCAGCTCAGGAGTGCTGATGAACTTGCAGTGCTCTTGGGCAGCTATTCCCTCCAAGACTGCAGTACCGACGGATCTTAAAAAAAATCGAATAATCATGTTTTATGTTTGAATCTTGAATTCAAGGGATATTATGGAAAGTGGGCCTAAATTTATTGAATAACCAATATAATTAATGTCACTTTTGTTTGATATAGAGGATGGATTATTTTTATGATGCTTGAAAAAGCCTACAATTAAATAACACTACTAATGAAATGTTTCAGTTTGAAATTTCTTACGGGTTAGCAAAGACGACCTGAGCCCATTCCTGCGGGCTGTCGAACATGGAGTCTTTACAGACCTTCTGCAGGGTTGTCATGCGATTAAAGCTTTCCTCCCATTTGGGAGACTCTTCTACGCACACTCTATCAAATGTGACCCTTTCTGCATGGAAGCATTTTTAGTAGGTGCAATTATTATCCTATACATTAATGAAAAGTCGTACCTTGAGATGTAACGTTCAGGGACTTTCGCCAGTATTCAAACAGGCATTTCAGCTTTTCAACTTTGATCCTGTCAGAGGTCGCGTCGCGATTTGAATGGTAAAGCCTTGTATATAGTTAATTAATTAATTGGCGAATTAAGAGTTCTAATCATTTTTGTTACTCCTTGAAATCAATCGAGCTGTTGCCAAAAGAGCAAAGAAATCCTTTGGCCAGAATCTGCGAAATGGTCTCCTTTGTCAGGGTCAAGCTGTATGTAGCACCAGCGGTTAGTTTCCCCTGGATGGCGGTGTAATTTTGGGCCCGCTGCTCAACATGCGACACTAATTGAGCAAGAAACGCCTGCTTTTCCTCATCAAGACCCTGCGGGAACCGCATTAGAGAAAATATAATTTTATGTAATACAATTTATTAAATTTGTTGAATACCAAGAGAGAATCAAAACTATACTATATACCATTAACTCCTCGTATGCAGTGTGGAAGTTATTGAAGTTGTAATTTTTCAAATCTGAAGTGCTTTTTTCTCGGATATACGACTCCACGCTCTTTGGAGTTTTATATTTCGACATGGTTTAGTTGCTCGCAAGAGATCTTGAAAAGCAGTATATGAAATTGTTAAATAAAATTAGCACTTGAATCTGCTTTGAAAATTATAATATGTACATTAGAATTATTATATAATATGTTGCACTTCTTACCCTATTTAAGCGCTCTTTCTGTTGTGCCTCCCTCTCTTGTTATATCTTCCTTAATGTTCGTATCTGCCCTTAAATATGCGTTAAGCTTCTAAGAGTTCATAGACTTTATGCAACTCATATTACATCGCAGTAGGCAACACGAACTACTGAGACTTAAAAAAGTCTACTAAAACATTATTCGTTATTCGATTAAATTCTTATCAGCGAATTTTGCTATCGATGTCCTCCAGTCTTTTACGATTTTTGGTCATTTAAATGTTGATATAATATATTATATTATATATATACACATGATAAGCATCATCAGGACAAATACCAGAATTTATTTTATTCCTGGCAAATATAATATTAACTATTATGCGCGCGTATCCTTAATTTTACCTAATTTTACGCGTAATATTGTTAACACCATAATTATTATTTCCAGTTTAATTATTTTGAAAATTTTAAATCTAAACGGTTTTATTGTCCTAGAAACACTAAAAACTGAACAAACACCATAAATTAATATTGAATTTTGTTTTTCTAACCAGCTTATTCTGCACGTGTTCTTCCAAGTTCATCGCAATAATTAAACAGCTCAAACACTCTTTTGCTATAAAAGGTTAAGGTAGGTTAATTCGGTGTAATCCGTTAATTATTTTCAAAGCTGCGCGTAATGGAAATTAATTTGTGAAAATAAATGGACCAGCACTTATTGAAATGTAGGTGTTGCGGGGTAGCCGGGTAGGAAAAAAGGGAAAAAGGAATAAACTGCTCAGTTTGGCTGCAATAGAGACTGACTACTTTATTTCACACTTATTCGCACTCCTCTATGCGTGCATGCACAACATACATTAAATACCTGAGTGAAAACTTGGGATATAACACTTATTTCATGCCAAAAAGAGTTTGATTAAATTAGATTTATTTTATGCCTTTAAAAAAATCATCTGCAAATTTCGTAAATTTGTTATTACTGTAATGGTGTTAATTACACACGCTATAGCTCTTCTCGGACAATTTCAGTTCTAGTTTCTCGTATTTTTTTGTGTTTTAATTTTTGACAGCTTCTCTGTTTGCGTTCAAAAGGCTGTAATATATTAACAAAATAAGCAAGAAATAAAAGGAGAAATCGGTCCTCTTCCCGCGCTTGACTAAAACGAAGGTCATGTCTTGCGCGGGCGCAGATCAGAGGACTATGTATTTTGGCAGTGTTTGTTTACTTTTAACCCTCTCAGCTGTAATCGGATTGTAGATAGCGAAAAATGATCTGATTTGCATTATATTATATAAATCCATTTCCTTAGTAGTTTTCATTCTAATATTATGTATATGTGTATAGTTATTTTTATGACTTTTATTTAAAACTCCGCAAAATTATCTACATTATGGACGAGGATCAGGTTATGATCCCGCCGGATTGTGTGTCTTCCCTTGGACACTCAAGGACGATAGTCCACATCGACGCCGACTGCTTCTACGCACAGGTTGAGATGCTCGAAAACCCTGAGCTCAGGGGCAAACCCTTAGGAGTGCAGCAAAAAAACATTGTAGTAACTTGCAACTACGTTGCTAGGGAAAAGGGTGTTTCGAAGCTGATGCTTGTTGCAGGTATGTATATATACACACACATTTCATTCTACTCGACCTACTTATAAATCAAGATTTTGTATATTGCTTTCAGAGGCGCGTAAACTTTGTCCTGGCCTGGTGCTGGTGAACGGCGAGGACTTAGCTCGGTACCGCGTCGTGTCCGACAGGGTGACCGACCTCTTGCAGTCCAGGTTTAGCTCGCTGGTGGAGCGCCTTGGCCTGGACGAAAACTTTGTCGACGTTAGCGAGATGGTCAAGGCCAGAACACCCACCGCCCAGGTCGCAGGTCACGTCTACGGCGACTTAGTTCGAGAAGAGGAGGAGCAGGGCCTCGAGTGCCACTGTGGCTGCGACCAGAGGGTAAAGATCGGCTCTCAGGTCGCCCAGGTGATGAGAGAGGCCATCCGCGAAGAAGTTGGGCTTACCACCTGCGCAGGCGTCTCCTTCAACAAGATGTTGGCCAAGCTGGTCGGCAGTCAGCACAAGCCAAACCAGCAAACCACCCTATTCAGCTGGCAAGCCCAGAAGCTTCTCAGTAGTCTTCCAGGCTAGTTTATTGAGTAAAAACACAAATATATACCTCATGTTCTTTCAGTCATTATCTAATAATATGAAAAAAAAGTTTAGTATTTTTGTTTTCATTTTGCCATTTTTTGTACAATAGGACCAAAACATAATCATTTAGACGATTGACATTTTTTCTTTATGTTTATTAGTTAATTTCTATAAAAAGCATTAATTTACTTATTATAGCAAACTTGAAACATGAAGAACGCGATATTCTTGGATCTCGATATTATGCAGTTATGATTTTTTAATATTATCACAAAATTTGTATGCTATTAATTTCTTGCAATGAAATTACATATATATGAAATCAAATATTTGTTCTAAAAAATTATATAGCTCAATTCGTAGTATTTTAAATTAAAGAAAATAAAGTGAATAAATTACACTGAAGTTACTCGCACTTGCTAAGAAATAGGAAAGGCATTTAAAAGATACCCTAACAAATTTGAGTAATGTAGAAATCTGAAAAATGTATATTTTAACAAATGCCAGTGAAGTGATATTTTCCTAAACTATCGTTTGATTATTTTAATTTAAAATTAATAAATTCGCAGGAATATTTTTTTCAATAAAATTATTTTCAAATTTCAAATTCATGTTTGTTGCCAGTTAGCGAGATTTCAACTAGACTAAAAGTGTATGATTTGATTTTTCAAATTGAAAATAGCAATTCACACATAACTTTCTAACGTATATTTTTAAATATAATATAATATGAAGGATCGCTATTTTTGTCTCTTAATTTGTAGGTTAAATCAATTTAATGCAATAAGATGAATCGCCAAATTAATATTTGCAGATTGTTTTATATTGAAGAATAAAAATATTAAATACATAAATGCATAGTGGTTCATCAATTACAATTTAGAATGAAAATAATTAAATGTATTGCAAACGTTCCTAACAGACTGAAAAAAAATCATAACATGTGCATTAATGTTGTTAGGCGGAGTGAGGGCGATTCCAGGCATCGGCAGGCAAATGTCAGACTTGTTAAAGTCTGGGGGAATCTCGTCTCTCTGCGACCTTCAGCAGGCTGGTCTGGACACCCTGACGACCATCTTTGGCAACCGCGATCGCGCCTCAGTGGTACAGAAGCTGGCCTTTGGCGTGGATGACACACCCGTGAAGCCGAGTGGACGGCCGAAAAGCCTGGGCATCGAGGACGCAGTCAAGGGTGTGAACTGCGCTCAGGACGCGGAGGCAAAGATAGAGGCCCTGTCCGGACGGCTTCTAGACCTGCTGACAGCACAGCAAGACGGCCGGCTGCCCGGCACGGTGCGTCTGACCGTGCGCAAGTGGGACAAAGCGACCAAGGAGGCCAGACGTGAGAGCAGACAAGCTGCCATGCCTGCTCTGCCTCCACTCCACAGCGAGACCTTCAGAGCGAGTTCCCTGGCGAAGATGATGCCCTTGCTGAAAGAGCTATTTGCCAAGATGGTGCCAGACAAGAATGGTAAGTAAGAAATTTTAAAATATTGTGCATCAGCGTGAATATCAATTTTATAATTGCATTATTAATTATGCTAACAAAAGCTCTAAGCTTTTGTTAAAATGCAACAAATTAATCACTAGCATGATTATAAAGGTGATTATTCTTCTTAATACGAAAAAAGTAATTATTTAAATAATAAAGCATCACTGGAGATTTTTGTATCAACTTTGAAGCAAAAATATTAATTTCTGAACTGGTAATATGGTTGCTGAAACCAGTCTAGAAATTAAAATTGGACAATAAAACGTAGGAAAGCTCAAGTTTTTGTTAAATTTGTTCCCCTCTTTTGATATGGGCAACCTCCTGATAGCGCGAAAACTCTGTGTCCGAACAACATCACAAACGAATCGCATGGGCGTATTGGCCTCTCTCATTGGAGGAAGCCCAGTCCAAAAAAGGATCAGCTCGTGTTACTGCCCACGCAACGGGGTCTTTTTTTATTGAAAAGCTAGACATTCGTCACTTGAAATTATCATTTCACGCATGCTGTAAAGGTAGCGAGTTGGACTGCCGAAAGCAAACCTCCCAAAGCCAAATGGGAGGATTCAATTCAAGAGCGCAAATCAGCCCACATTCGACCCCAAACATCGCTTGGATTCTCACATAGCAAGTGCACGCAAAGCATGCCGTCAAATATGCGAGCCAATGGCTTGATTCATTTTTATTAATATTAAAATTCTAACGTCCCACTACCCTCATAAAATTTACAGCAATTTACCTCCTCTAGCCCTTGTGTTCCTATCCTAACCAACCAGTTTCAAGGTTTCGACTCACACATTTGAAAAAGCAATTCTTAATTTCACTCTTGAATATGTGTGTATTTTAGAATTCCACCTGACTCTTCTTGGCGTCGCCTTCACCAACTTCTGCGACCGAAAGTCGGGGAAAGGATCCATCAGCTCTTTTCTGCAGCCCGTGGCGAAGAAGGCTAGGTTGGATGCGACTGGAGTTGAGGCGTCAACCAGTCATGTTTTGCTCCCTCCCGAGGTGGACCGTGACGTCTTCAATGCGCTTCCTGCTGAAATGCAGGAGGAAATACTAGCTGACTGGAAAAACAGACAGCAGACTTTGCCTAGTCCAACCAAGGCCAAAAAGAAATGTACTATTAATGATTATTTCGGTAAGAAGAAATAGACTGATTTTTTTGTTCTTTAAATTCATCTTTTGTTTCAAAACCCCCATAACCAGGTGTTTGACAATTGATTTTACTTTGCAAAATAGGATATTATATTTCAAACGAGTGTAGTTAATTTAAATTGAGTTTTATTAGAGAGCACTTGATACATACACACTGCATTACACTTACCTAGCTTGTTTGATATACAAATTTAAACCTGTGATACATCTTGTTTCTTTTTACGCTACCGTTTGTGATGTGGTCAGTTTAGCTATATATGTACAGAGAGTACAACGTGAAAAGCATTTGACTCTTTTCCGCACATTTAAAAGTTGCAAAATAAATAGTACACAATGAAAAATTCTGTTGATGCAGTTAAATGTGCAGCGAATGCTTTTTTGAAGAGTAGAGAACAATTAGTTTGCGAGGTGCATCGTCCGTCAAAGTGTGAGACAATCAGGCTGAGTGCCAAGGCTTGGACAAGGATAAAAATCGCCCCGCGTTTGATTACACTGTGAATAAAGGCGAGTAATGTGTGTGAGTGATAAAGCAGCGTTAAAAGGACTCGTTAGCGCTCTATGAAACTATAACTGCTCTACAATTGTGACTTTTACTTTCGGGTCAGTCTCATTCATAAATGGTGATCTGAAAAGCAATCACATGTTACCTTAACTGGTCTCCGCAAACGTTAAAAAACACAGGAAAAACGACTGGTAAAACACTGCACTTCTCTCACTCAGCATGTGCACAATAATTAATTGTAATTCTAACACAAACAATGGTTTGGTTTTTTATACATATCAGTTGGAATTTTGGCTTAGCTTTATTTATTTACAAAAATTCAATTTGGCCTCCTTCTTGAATGAGAACACGCGTTTTGTAGTTTGTTTGGAAAATGCTCGGAAAAATCCCTTCAAAATGAGAGCATTTCACGTTTTCTTTTGGCAACATTCAGGTTTTTTCTTAATTGTGTTTATGGTCCTTACAACAATTTTTAATTGATTCAATTAATTTACATCTAGTACATACCGTTGTGCGAATCAATTTCACTGATTAACTGAATTGCGTGGGTGGAGCTCATCAAGGCTGAAATTAATGGCCACGAAACGACTAAAAAACTATTACTTCACGGGATTTTTAAATTCATCATTTCCGTGCTGAAAACCAAAATGGTAGAACCAACCAAAAAGGTTTCAGAAAAGGTCAAATCTAGATCTACCAACTCTTGAATTATTTCCAGCACGTTTTACGGCAGGAAATACACTACTCTAAAACGGAAAGCTAATGAGTTTAGGAAGATCTGATCTGTGGTAGATCCCTCTTTGTTCTTCACGAAATCAGTTAACGAAGTAAAGGCATCTTTCCACCCAAATTTTGGCACATGATGATAAGCAAAGGTTTACTCGTGGCGCGCGTACTTGCTAGCGAGCTGCCGCTGGATCCAGAAGTTGCAGTTGTCGTACGAGCTCTTGATAGCCACGTCCTGGTCCACCAGCATGATGTTGTGCGGTAGGGCGGAGGAGCGGTCGGTGCCCGAGGCGCCTGGCGGCAGCTCCTGGTGCCACACAAATCGGTAGAACGTGTTCTGCATGGCGGAGAGGTAGCGTTTCTCCTCGGGGCTGTGCGCCTCATACAGGCCCAGGATGGCGTCCATATCGGTGCCCACGTCAGCCACTCCGCCGAAGTAGCTCGTGTTGCGTGGCTGCGTCACCACATAGAAGTGCACCGACGAGGGGTATCGGTTGCCCGACTTCAAACCTGACAGACGCAAAAAAATGGTTCAATCAATTAATTTTGAGGGGGGAAAACGAAAGGAGAAAAGTATGTTTTAAAGAGCAATAATCTAAATACAAATATTTTTAAACTCGAACAAAGAATTTGAAAGCTGACAATCATGAAAAAATTAATTAGTTGTTGCCAGACTACATCCAAGAAACAATTGAAAAAATAATTACAATAAAATAGAGGCGATATTTTCTTTATTTGTGACCATAAAACGCTGAATATAACGTTAGATATAGAGCTAAAATACTTCAAAATGATCACACATCAAGAAATGTTTTAGTTCATCCCTATAGCCCCTGGCCAGGAAACAAAATAATTTTCAACTCAATTATTGTCTTTTGGCAGCTTTAGGAGTCCCATTTATGTCACGTGATTGTTATTTTACTGTTCTCTGTTTGATACCAGCAGATATTTGAATTAACAGCCGACCAGAGTGGACAAAGTAAAATTCATATTGCAAAAACTGTCCTTGTTTTGGCTTAAAAAAATCCAATAAAATAAGATAATTTGATATAAGATGATATTTGTTGTTGTTTGAAATGTGGGGATGTATGGAGCATAGTTACTCATCTGCTGATCCACAGTAAAATTATTAAATTTAAAAATATTACAAAAAATTGTTAAATTATTTCAATTTTAAATTTGTCGACAGCTAATTAAGTAGACCATTTTCCAACTAATCTCCAAAGAATTTATCAAATACGGATAAAAGCTCTAAAAATTATTTTCATGGAAGGGTGCCACATTTTTTAAAAATTTTGCTCACACCTATCCAATTAAAATAAGATCAAGTGGACAATTTCTTTGACGAGACAACTATCAAATTAATACAAATGTTAATAGATTTCTTACTTGTTGCTTTGACGGTCGCAAGTTCCTTGGCGGTCTGATAAAGGGGGCAGATGGTCCTGAGGTCGCTGATCATGGCGGCGAGCTGCACCCAAGACGGGGGCTGGTAGCGCTTCAGCACTTCGTCCAGGATGCCGACGGGCACGTTGTTTGAGCCAAGCACTGAGCCGCGCAGGTAGTTCTCAAAGTTGACTCTTTGGCTCCAGTCCTTCTTGAATCGCAGCTCATTGCTCGCCTCCACGTGTGCGGTTGTACCTGATAACAGTGAAAATTTTCATTTTTAAAAGTTCCATAATTGAGAAAAGGCTGCACATCTTTTACCTTTATAGTGCGTTCAAACAATAAATTGAGCAAAAATCAATATTCCTATGAAACCTATTATTTTTCAGATTTGTATAAATATATTTCAATCAAAACTTTTATAAATAAATTCGCAAAATGAACATAATATTGTTTCCCACTCTAAACAAAACATCAAGAAAATCTTGAATTTGAGTGCAATTATATTGCATTGTTTTAAATGATAATATTGAAAGGCTTTTCAAATCAAACTGTAAGTGGAAAATAAAGATGATAACTGACCAATGACGACCCGGTAGGGTAGTCCATTCTCCCTCCAGGCGTTCATCAAGTTCTGCCTGACGATGACGCCATCCTGGATGATCCAGTGGTGCTGATCAATGGGTGGTGGGCCGAGCGGAAGTTCTGACTTCCAAATGTTCTTGACCCAGTCATCAGGCACAGCGCCAAGGATTCCTTCAGGGTCAAGCCGACGGATGCAGGCAGCCGTGGTGCAGCCAGTTTTCTCAAAGAACTCGCGGCCGGACACCTCAGCGTCCTTCAAGGTCTGGTTGGGCAGCACACCTGAGCCGCTACTCAGCCACACCTGGTTGAACAGTCGCTGCACTGGAGCCTCGCGCCGCTTGCTCAGAGCGGTCAGAGCGATGACCAATGAGGCACCCGCCCTGTGTCCCACAACCGTAACAGTCTGGAAAGAGAGAAAACATCAGTTTTAATGAAAGGGTTTTGTTTGAGGGTGGCGAATAGTTACATCAGGGTTCCCGCCAAAGTGCTCAATGTTGATTTGTACCCACTCCAGGGCGGCGATCAAGTCAGAGAGGGCATAGTTGCCTGAGTGGTGTGGGTAGGTCGTACTGGAGATCAAGTTGGAAGCCAGGAAACCAAATGGGCCAAATCGGAACCTGAGAACGAGAAAGCAAATTGAAGTATAGGAAATATTTGAAAAATGCGACCACTCGAGGTTGTTTTCATGTTAAATATAGGAAATAATTTATTTGTCATTTCAAAACTTTTTTCCACCCAAAATAAATAATTAACAGAAAAATATAATGAATATTATATGCAATCAAATATGTATCTCCAATTATTGCATGGTTCAGCTACTGAAACCATTAAAACTTAAAAATTGTGCCAACAAAGAATACAACAGATATTTATCTCATCACTGCAGATATTGTTGATCTAAAATCCTATTTTAATTTTTTAAAAATGAAAGCTGAGGTTCAATGTAATTTATAATTTATACCAGAAAAATACACTTCAGCAAGACCTTATTAGACAAAATATAGATGACAAACCTTGGCTGAACAAAGACGACGTCCCGCTGCCGAGCCATTCCTCTGGCCGGTCGCCATGAGTTTCCTCCGACCAGCGTCTCTGAGGACACGAGGACGACGACGGGTAGTGGCGCGTCATGACTGGCCCTGCGCGTGTACACGTCCAGGGTGAGGCAGTCTTCAGAGCCAAAGCGCGAGCCGTTTCGATGCAGCTGCCAGCACTGGTTTGGCGGTGACTCAGACTCGTTCTGCCAAGCCCTGAATGTGTCGTTCCAGCACAGCTCCAGACTTCGCAGCGACTTGGCTGGTGCGAAACGCAGCTCACCCACTGGAGGCGCCGCATATGGGATGCCCTTGAACGTGTACTCGCCTTCGTCCAGCTTTCTGCATTCCAAAGAAAAAGAAAAATCATTTAAACTGTTTCTGCGTTGAAATAAATACACTAAATTGAAAATATAGTTAAAATGCAATGTTAACGTTTTTAAACTTTTGCGTTACGCTAAAAAACTCACTAAGCTATTTTTGACGAAGTTCTTTCTTAAAAACAGGCGCATATGAGATTGATTTTCATGAAGAATTATCGAGATGAACATTTGAATCGCTTCGTTAATAACTTGCTTAACTGACTTTATTGTTTGTTTTTTTGATAATAGTAACGCGAGAAGACAATAGCTCAATAATTATTAGAACTTCGTTAGTGCAACTTAACGAAAACTGAATGATTAACCCCGTTTGGACACTTATTAAAATAAATCCAGCTAAGACCTGACTATGATTGAATAGGTTATTCCGTAACTTATTAAAAACGAATTGAAATTGAAATTAATTATTATTTATAAATCAGTGTGGCAGCATTGAGCATTGTTAATACGTGCAGAGGAATTTGAATTCAGAACACGATTCCAAATTGAGTGCGCCAAGCAAAGAGCCGTATGCTTAGGTTTTAATTGAGGTCTGAATAGAGAGGCAAAGGAGCAAGAACGCCTTGGGCTGGAGCCAATTAGCGAGAGAATAGAATATGGTGAAAGAAGGCACTTGCCCTTGCACAGGACCACAAGAGGTGATGGTGGTGACGTAGGTGCCGCTGACCAGCATGCCGTTGAAGCGCGGCCGACGAGGTCCGGTAATGGCCAGGATGATCAGCAACAGCAGCAGTGATAGGAACACGATCAAACCAACTGCAACAAAACCGAACGTTCGAGTAAAATCTGGACGGATTGAGGATTCCGGTTTGACTCACTGATGAGGAAGCGGTGCTGCTGAAAGGTGTCCCTCAGGTTGCCTACCAAAGATTCTTCATCGCCTTTGCCCTCTTCAATAGCTTTTTCATTTTTCTACAAAAGCCATAGATATAGTGAGCGTAATTGGACACGTGTTCCTGATAATTTAAAAAAAATGAATTTATTTACGGAGAATCATGAATTCAGATCAATTCGAGGCAATTTAAATTTAGAAAAATAATGAAATAGAGCTGACCTGCTCTTCTTCGACGTCGTTGAGCTCAACCTTTTCAAGACCATCTTCAACGTCTTCTTCCCCCAGCTTCTGCTTCTCTGGGTCTGTTTCTCCAGCCTCCGTGTCCTTGTCCTGCGAACGTCCGATCACCATTGAAAATTTTCCTTTTGACCGAATCTGAGCACTCTCGGCCCTCAACTGACTGACTGACTCAATGTAGCATTTTTATCGATCGGGCGAGCGCGCGCCACCGACTTCACAACAAAGCATCTGAGCGCGCGATCTCACTCTCGCATGCACGCTGAAGGTTGACGCTTTTGACATTAGTATTTGACTCACCTCTCTGTCAACTCAAAAAGGGCGTCTTGTATTCAATGGGCTAGTAATTTAGGCTCTTCAAACGGAATGATTTGGTGCAACTAGTCGATGTTAAAGGAAAACAATTTATTCTGGATAAAACTGTCATATTTCAGCACGGAAGGTCATAAATATTAATTTTCTTGACATTTGAACCTATATCTTAATGGTATGGGACAGATAAATCGAAACATCATTGTAGTACCTATGATCGGTATAAAAAATTGAATAATAAATCGAGTAAAAAAGGGCAAAAGATGAAGCATCGCCTGCGAGTTGCCACAATGCTAATTGGATTGCTCGGCAGAGTGCATGACTGCACGGTAATCCATCGTTTGGCAAAGTCTGCTGCACACCGGCGTGTAAAATCGATTTTCCACGCCCTCAAACTTGGAGCGCGAAAATATTCATGCGGGCGCCCCTGTTTACATCAGCAAATTTGAGTGAGTGAGAGGAGAGGCGCTTTTGTTTTGTCACCCCAGTGGCAAAAAATTTTGAACTCAGCTGTCTCAAGTGCGATTGAATGGACAGAGGGATACGAATGCTTTTTTTTAAAATTCAACCAAATGGCTCAGCATTGTCAAAATGCCGAGGGCGGCACGAAAATTATTCCTTAAAGGTTTACCTTGCTTCTCTTTGGCCAGACGGCTTCCAGGGGCGCCCTGATAGCCTTGAGCAGCTGGGTAGTCTTGGAAATAGGAGCCGGCTTTGGCTCCTGCTCTTCCTTGTTCTCCTCTACTCCTTCAACCCCGTCTCCCTCTTTCTTCTCCTCGTCGGCAGTCTCCACGCCGCCCTCAACATCGTGGTCACCAGTCTCTTTCAGCTCCACCGGCTCGCAGCCCTTTTGACCAGGAGAGCAGAGAGTTTATGTTAGCAGGAGCGACGATGGCTTTTGCGCAAGACATTAACTAACCTTATTGGACTTTTTGAATGGCATACTGGGCATCTTGACCTTTGGAATCTTTGAGAGCACCTCTTTGGACCAGGAAATGGCGGTGGGCTTTTCGCCCTTCTCTTCGCCATCCTCGCCCTCGGGTTCTCCCTCCTCAGTCTTTGTGGGAGACATTGGTGGCACCTCTTCACCCTGGAGGAGCTTCTTGTCCTCCTCATTTTCACCACCTTCGTCGGTTTTCTTATCCTTTTTTGAAGGGAGCAAATA
The DNA here is from genome assembly GCF_949628265.1 of Cloeon dipterum. Lineage (NCBI taxonomy): Eukaryota > Metazoa > Arthropoda > Insecta > Ephemeroptera > Baetidae > Cloeon > Cloeon dipterum. Next base: position 24,208,865 of record NC_088787.1, read on the forward strand.
TATAAAGGATAAGCTACTACACTGTCAAAACATTTGGCTTCAGATCTTAGCTACATTTTTTTTAAAAGAAACAGAAAATTGTTTCATTCTTATTTTAAAGCAAAAACTCTTAACCGAACTAAAAATTCTCTTCTGTGAAACCCATTAGATTTTAATTTTCTACCTCAATCGCCAGAATATTGCAAAAAGTACATTTTTCTAGTAGGTAATAGTATTTTCTTTAAATTGTTTTATTAATTCACTTGGTGAAATTTTAGAAATAAATGCTTCAAATAATTTTTGTACTTACTTTTCTATCCTTTGATTTGCTCCTACTGAAAAGAGGTGGTATTTTGCTTTTAATGTTGGAGAGCCCCTTCTTAAGGCTGCCTCCCTTCTCTTTGGTCTTGGTTTCACCAGCGGCCTCGTCCTCCTGCTTGGACTCTTCGCCGGCATCCTTGGCTGCCTCACCGGCCGCCTCATCAGAGGGTGGTGGATCTGGTGGGTCAGCTGGAGGTACGTCCATGTCCTCGGCTAGCCGTTGTTTTTCCTCCTCCTGGATGTCCAGCTTGTCCTGGCTCTTGCTCACATTTTTCGCTATTTCGCTCATCTGCAGAAATGTAAAAAAATCAAATTTTATTTTAAAATATTTTTTACTGGGGATTTATAGCCATGTAAAAGTTGTATGGAAGATATGATTGAGTTCATGAATGGATTGCGTTGCGTGTAAAAGGGCAATTATCGTCTCTGTCTGCCATATACCCATTTGCTTTCAACGTTGAGTCAACACGTACCCTCTTAAATTGTGTAACCGTAATATAACTATATTACAATCAAGATTCCAGCGTCGGGTTCAGGGTCAGATCAGAGCAACTTTCTATTTGATCCGATGAGAAAGAAAATGGAAAAAATTGATAATTTTTTACTCCTCGCTCTCCTCACAAAGAGAAAATTACCCGTAATTTGACCAAAATTGGATTGGACCTCGTCACAATCAATACTCATACGGAATTCCTCTTCTTATAATTAGATCTGTTTTTTGTGGGCATGTTTCATATTTTGGTCCGCACAAAGGAGCTCGTGGCGCAGTGCAATAAGCAACAAAATTGCAAAAATGGTTGCACATACAAGCGGCGTAAGGGTCATGCCTCGCTGGCCGCAGGCCAACGCTGCCGCTGCGGCCGACAATGGCATCAAATGCGCCGGCACAACAGAATAATAATTTACGCTGCCTGCAAAAACGCCCGATGGAACAGTGATCACATATTCGTTCAAACCGACTTCAGCGAATGCCGCATCGAATTAAAGCAACCGCACAATTTAATTTTTTAAGTGGTTCTAGCAACATTGGAAGTGACGTTTGACCGCAACAATGTTTCAGTTCTCTCCTCTTCAGCTTTGGCTCTTAATGATCACAATCGCCGCGAGTGTGAACCGGACTGTGTCTGCTCAAAGAAAACGGCGCACAAAGGGCCGAGCGGTTGCACGTGCGTGTGCCTTTGGCAAAGAAAACGATTTCGCGTGTGCCAAAGTCGGCAGGCCGGATGAGAACGAAAAGAGCCACAGGTGGTACACACGCCCATTCTATTCAACAAAACTTTGTCGGCACTGCTTTTAATTTGCATATTGTTCAAAAGGACTTGAACTGTTTCAATTTTCTGTTGAAATTCCAACCTCAAATCAAAATTAATAGGAAGATTTGATGTTGCTACTGTGCTTGAATCAAAATATTTCGAAGAAAGAAAATGTAAGCCCAATTATCAGGGTTCAAATGTAAATAACCTATTATATATTAAGAAAATCAATAAAATACATATATTACAATGGATTAAGATAAATTAATAATAAAACTTCTTGCTTCACGTTTGTTCCAGTTTCTACAAATTAAAAAGGTGCCTGAGAAAGGATATATCATACAAATTACTATTAAATAATTCCTTTCAAATTACCTCAACCACGGTTGTTCCTTTTGAGTAATTCACGGTCGAGTATTTCAATCTATCCTATTGCATGTATTGCATAGATCGTAAAGCTATATAGGAACGATTAAATGGTATCTCAGGTCTTATGCAGGTGGGCCGCATGTATTACGCAGGAAATAACCTCTGATCCGATTTTCCGCTCGTGCCTCTGGCTGAAATTTTGGCCGGGGTAGTGCGAGGTGTTTGCGCGCTGAAACCGCGCCCTTTTAAAGCTTCTCCAGCTTTTCATACCCATTTGATTGCAGCTCTCGTCACGCTTACGAGTACTAACTTTTTGCTGCTGCTCAAATTTCGACTTGAATTACTCTGAACGCGATACGCCCTCGCTTTTTCACGGCCGCTCTTCTTGCTCGCAAAGCAGCCGAGAAAATACATGCTTTACTTTGCAGAGGCGCGACAATCTTTTTATGGCAATCCACCTGGGACGCTCACGCCGAGGAAGTCTTCCATATTTTACCACTTCCGACTTGTTACGAGGAATTTTTTTGACGTAAACCGGGTTTGAAAACTAATAATGAGCTTTGTTTGATATTGCGAGAAATTCGAAAGAAAAAACAATAAACAGAGCGGACTACAAAACCTTACACGCGGAAAATTAAAGGGTCGATACTTCGCTTTCCACGAAAACAGTTTTCTTAATTAAGGAGGAGCGTCTTATCGAGTTCTTGATTCGTGTATCAATTGAGCCATGCTTCAAGACTATTATACGGATCGTGACTTTGAAAAAGAAACGCGAGAGCAAGAAGGGGGTCCCGCTCAAGAAGCCATCATCTTTTCACTCTTGAAATACAAAAAGGGAGTCGCGCCGTAGGATTAATTTGACGTGCTCAACTCTCGTCACATGGGATATATATTAGTCCGATTCAATATACAAATCAGCTGAGCAAGCAAAAGGTCATACACCCCGTGACAAATGTGACACTTAAAATTCCACTCGAAACTCATGCGCTTGTTCATATGAGGGCTGACATTCCATTGCCAATTATTGACGTTTCAATCACAAGCAGAGAGCAATGGAAGTTGATTTCTATGTAAATTTTGGTTCATCATTTTACTGGAAAATAATAATTGTGAGACGTATAAAATTAAGAAATAAGAAACAAATTTGATATTATACAATTTTACAAATATGCGATTATATATATATATGAAAGCTATATACCGAACCATTATAATTATTCAAATATTATTGTGCAACTCTGTGTTTGCTCGCGTAATCAATTCAAAAGATTAGTTTTCGGAATTGTTCCCGTTTTGTGCTGATGACATAATTGAGTCGCTAGGGAATCAGAAACTGGATCCGCACGCGTCTGCTTGGCAATGTCGCGGTCTGTCGCACGCACAATGTGCTCCTCTCAAAGCAATGACGTGTTCGCCTATTAAAAATAGAGACTGGAGCCTCCTGCAGTTCCTTCTGCGCTTTGCCTGGGGCACTATTGGGAATAAATATGGCAGTAACTCGATTTAAAATTCGCTTTATAGACACAATCCGATTAGAAACCATGCAGACAGCAAGAGAAACAAATCAATTTCTGCGCAACTTTTGCTTTCGCCTTGAGTCGAAAATAAACAGAAGCCCATAAAAGTTATTGACGGGTTTCGACTGTTTGCAGATCTGCAAGTCAGGTGAAATAATATTGTTCTGGATTTATTTTCACTCTCGTTTCTGAACATCGAGCGCACCGGGGCACGCGTTGTAGTACACATGCTTGGGTGTGGCAGAGTGCAGGCACATAGCGTGGAGAATGATGCACCAGCGAAAGCTAGGGGAGTGCACCAAGAAGATGCAGGCTGCCGCGTGATCTCTTTTCGTTGCTAGACTAAATAAAACTCCCGGGGCTTGGGAAACTTAAACAAAAATGGAAACAATTGTATGGCTGGGAAATCAAGCGATGAGTTATATTTTTATTTGCTAGCAAACAGTGCATGTTTTTATTTATAGAAAGGCTACGGATATATCCTAAAAAATGCCTCAAATATTCCATTTAAATCCCCATGCGGAAATAATATTTAATCAATCAGATCCAGCAAGATTTTATTTCAAAAAGCTTTATCTGAGTTTGTCTTGTGAGCAAAGGTTTTTTATTAAATGCTCTAGCACAGCCATAAAATGTCAAACATATTTAAATGATTTAGAATTCCATGTCTTTCAGCTGAAAAAGTAATGCTTTTTATTAGTGGGACTAATAGTTAAGAGATAATTTTAATAAATATATCTTTACTGAACTGATATGGTTTTGTGCTGCAACTCGCCGCACAGCAACCAATTATGTCACAGTTTCAAGAGCTCACAAAACAGTTTCATCAACATCATCAAAATGGCAAAATATTTCCAACAAATTTTGAACTTAGCAAAATTCACACGTATTCTAAATTTTCCATTATAATATCCGGGCCTCAAACTTTCTTTCAATTTGGCAAAGAGTTTTGGCGGCGCGCGTGCATTCATTTCACATATGGAGTCCGCGTGAATAAATAAAAGCAGCGCAAAGGGTGGAAAAGGCGCGTCTCGTCGCACCCGGCGCGTGTTTTGCCTGGTACGAGCGTGCGCACCCTATCCACCCCTCCGAAAGGCACAGGGGCGTCGTCGTCTCTTTCTCTTGCGCGGCGCGTGAGAGAGCGAAAGCGATCGATACGCGTGAAGCGGCCAGCGAGAGACGAGAGAGCGCAAAAAATATGGAAAACGAGGAAAGTGATAATCAGGTTCAAGGTGCGGGGGAGTGCGTGCCACGAGAGCGGAAAATAAATTCCCATTAAGAGAAAATCCGATGATAAGCACAAAGAGTGCCATAGAAAGTCAACAGGCGCCAAACTATAGACAGTTGTTGAATGAAGTCGCATTAAAAAAATATTTATTCAAACCACTTGTTTCTTAAGCGATAATAATAAATAAATATCATATATATTTTAACACTTTCACGAAACCAAACACACAAAGTATTCCAAACTACGATATTTTTGCATTATTAAATATTTTAAAATCTTTTCAATGAGGTAATGAATGAATATTTATATTTTCAAGAGATAAAATCCGAATCTGAACCTTTCGAAAATTGCATTATGTCGTGGCCTGAAGGTGGTTGCGTTAAAATTTCCGCTGACTAAATCACTGTGATATCCGCTTGGTGCAACCTCCAAACTACCCCTTTGGTGATAAAGGTGGTCTAATTTTAGCACATTCGCTTGTCGCTGAGCTAACATTTCACTTTTCCCTCTCAATTGGGCGCTGACGAGGCAAACGGGGCACTTGTTTGCGCCACCCCTCCCACCCCCAGCCCTCAAGGGTGGAAAAGCGCGCCAAACCAGGGGTCAGGCACTTTCGGCCGCCGACAGGCTTTTCCGGAAAAGCGTCAGCCGTTTTTCCGACCGGGTGAGCGACCCTGGAGACAAAAGGGGCGTCGAGTCGTACCTTGCTGGGCCTGCTTCAGCCTGGGTGACACTGCTGGCGGGCCGAAATTCGCACCACTTGACGAGCTGCTAGACGCGCACGGGGTGTCTCTGCTTCTGACTGCAAACGCCGACTGCAGCAACAACAAACCGGCTCTCCACTGCCGAAAGAGCCAGCCAGCAAGGGACGCCGCGCGCTGATTATTTTCCTCTCCCTGCTCCGCTGGCTTCGCTCGCACTGCGCCGCCACTGGGTTCTTCTGCAATCGAACATCGATGCACGCAAGGGTGGACACGGTGGCCTGCAAAATATTATGAAACACATTTTACTAATCGAGCACCTCTTGAAATTCGTTACAAATATACTTAACAATACTTCAGTTAGTTCCTTTTGGCACATAAAATAAATAACATTGATCAGGTTGATTTTAACTTTCAAATTCAAAACTTAAGTTTCTGCGAGCACAAGGAAGAGGATTTTTAGATTATATTTCTGCTAAAAATAAATTCCGATAACTAAAAAATAGGCAATTACAAGCCCATGCCAAAATTTCAACCTTTTTGTGCCGAAGAAAATTTTTTGACGTTTAATTTTTAAGGATTATCGGAAAAAAACCTTGAAATATTGAACATATTTAAACAAGGACCTCGAGCCATGATAACCATATTTACACACTTGAAATTTTTCCATAATACTTCGCTACTGTGTTTTGTGCGAATCGAGATATCAACATCGATTGCAGCCGCCCGTTTGTCTCGCCTGCGCGCCTTCAGTACGAAAGGGAACAGCAGCCCTCCTATGCCTCCCTTTCTGCGAAACAGAGGGTTGCTGCCGCTCTTCCACCCCTCCCGAAACGTGTTTGTGTGTGTGCGTCCCACTAGCTCCTCATAATTCGGCCGCTACTGCAATTTTATTGCTCTCCCGCTGCTCCTGATAGCAAATGTTTGCTTTTACCGCCAAATGTACCTCTCCTGTGGACCGGTTTATCCTTTTCCTTCCCGCGATATCGGAACGCAGCATTCTCAATTAGCCCTTTAAACTTGAAATAATGCACTCTCCGATTTGCTCCCGGAGTCAAGTAGTGGATGTGCACGTTGCTTTTACGAGACTTCCTTTTGCCACCACTGTGATTTTCCCCCATAATTTACAATTCCGATTTCGTTTGTTTCGTGTTCTCATCACTTCACGGTTTGTGATCGCGGGCCGGAAGGCGCGTACAGGATAATTTTTATGATTTTTATTGAGCAGGAGCTAGACGGAAGAAGAGCAAGCACAATATGCATTTCATTCCTTTTTAGATAAGCAGATACAAAAAATTTAGAAACCATGGAAGCAATTAAAATATATTAAAAATATCAGTTAGAAAGCTAAATAATATTTGTGATATTTGTTCTTGTCGTAATCAAAAGTAAATATCTATAAAGTCACATTATGATAAATTTATAGCTCCCAAAAATAAATTTGATTCTGATCACGTAGCTCAATAAAGAAAATGAGTCTTAAAATTTGATGTTTTTCTATCAACTGCAAGAAGCGTGTTTTTGTGTGTCACCAACGTCAAAAATAAAATTTGGAACTTTTGGGTGCCTTCACTACTACGTTTTGAAACCACGAACCCAACTGAGTGTGGGGCTTTACTTTGAATTTTACCAGTTTCACCTCCTGGGAACACAAAACGCGACGACGGCTGTCGGTCGCTCTCTCGCTAATGAGTCGCTTTTGAAAAATTCATGCTTCCAAGTCGGCGAACATGCAAAGGAACGTTTACATACCTCCATGACACTGACGAAACTGCTATACCCACTCGCAGATAAAAATCGAAATCAGGTGCCACATTTTTTTTGTGAATTTTAGAGTAGAAAATAAAATCTTAATGGATTGAAGCAGAAATAAAAGAAATTAAGAGATTTTAAACATTTTTTAATTTAAATTGGGCTGGCATGACTGAATCGTTTTGGTTGAGGATTAATCTATTTAATTAATCTTTAGACACAGCATAAGAATAAGAGCATTAATTCAAATTTTGAACAACGCATTTGCAAACAAAATTATCGGAGTCTGTAGATGTATTGATATTGTTAGAAAATTATGACTTGAAAGTCATTAATTTATCATAGCAAATAACATTAAAGGGGCAAACAATAACTGTTAACTGAAAGGATGTGCCTGTCAAAAATTTGACAAGACAAAAAAAATGATCATAAATATAATATAGCTGAGATTTATAGAATATTTGAAATCACAATTCAGAGCTGACGAGCTGACGAGTGGTAAATCAAAGAAACTACTGAATACTATCTGCTGATTTTCTACTCCAATTGTGAATAGAATAATCCACTCCACCAGGTGGATGTAAATTCGTTTCGAATTCTGAATGAAAAGGGCCGCAGGGGCAGTTGACATTACACGAAAAATAATATATTATAGGGTATAAATGGATTTGAGATAAGAATCTCAAACGCAACAGAAGGCACAAAAGAGAACACGGAAATCGCGTGTATCCAAGCCCTGCAGTTGTTGTAAAATTTGTTTTTCCACGGAAGTTTGAGTTCTGGAGAAAAAAGCTGAATCAATCAAAGAGCAAATCCGGCACGCTAATGTTGGGTGTGCGTGACATTGGTGACCAAACGCGCAATTGAAGGGTTTCAAAGTGAAAGCTTTGGGAAAGCTGCTTTTCGTTGAGTAACAGGAAAATAATGGTCTACGTGCGCCAATTAATTGCAAGGAAGCCAAGTAGTGCGCTGCGCTATTGAATAAAACCGCATGACCCATAATTAGTTTAATATTCAGCGAGAAAATCGCGGATTTATACAATTTTTTGTGGCCTCTGTTCAAGATTTTATACGGCTCTGTACATACGCAATTATATTATGTATGTATTCTGGGATTCAAGTAATGCAATCATAAAAGTTAGGATAACAGAATAATAAAAAGAGCACAACAATTCTAATACTTTCGAATATAAATAATGTAATAAAAAAGTTCCCATACCGGGAGTCGAACCCGGGCCGCCTGGGTGAAAGCCAGGAATCCTAACCGCTAGACCATATGGGACTGTTGAGGGTGTAATATGTTAGTGACCAAGTGTTTTCCAAACATGTTCATACAAGTTAATTCTGAAAATCAGCGCTCACTTTGCTATGTGTATTCGTGGAGCGAGAAGCGAGAAGTTTTAATTCTTTCATGGCACCACGCTGCACTGCTGACTTCAATTAGAGGCAAAAAAGGTAGATAATATTATGCTTGTATCTATATTGAATTTTTTTACGTGTGTATATCATTATATTATGGCAGACTCGCCATTTTCGCCCAACTCACACTCCTCGCTAGGATAGGGCATTAACATTCATTGATTCTTCCCAGCAGAGCGAGAAGTGTGAGTGATCATGCCGTACACAAACATGCATAAATGTGGACATTTCTATCCGAAGAGATTGTTCATTTGTTTTTTACGATTCATAAAATATAGAAGAATTGATTTGAGGAAGTTGATATACATAATAAATGATAAAATGATCAAGCATTACATGTACATATGTATACATACAAATCACACATTGTTGATGCACCCGACCGAAGCTGTATGTACCTGCATTAATGGCCCTCATAGATGTTTTATTAATTTTTTTTATTAAATTTACATGTAATTTTGAATCTTCATCATTGCCCAGGAAAATAAGTAGTTTAGTACACTTTGCACTTACACATGCATGGCTAAAATGTGCATGTATGTACATATTTTTAATATGAAAGGTGAACTGAGAGCAATTTTAATGTATGTATGTATATAATATGTTATGCATTAATTTTCAATTTTATAGGGGGTTTTTTATTAATAAGCTAAAATCACAAATATCATTGACTTTAAAATTTCTAGGTCCGCCCTAAGAATAAGGGAGTGCGTTTCTGTATAAAAATTTTATTTCAATATTATGAATATTATTATGTTATAGTCTATAAACATCAATAATTATATATAATTCTCGTCAATCCTACAACGAGACGGAAAACTGTCTGAGTGTCTGATACCTTTATTCATTTTAGTCCTGCCCACGCCCACATGAAAATAAAATAATGGTCAATGATATGTATTAATAATATTATTCATATTATTACTATCATATTATTCATATACATAATTATGTATCAACGTGGGCTTTCACATTGGCAATAATAACCATTGTGTTGAAACGAGCGCTGAAGTGACAAGTCGGTCGGTAGCCAATCAAAAGGCGCTGTTGTGGTCACGTGAGCGAATAAGATAGACCGGCGCCGCAGTCGACCACCTGACCGACGATAACAAACCTGCTAACTCGGCGTGTACGCTCTCGTTGCATGCCATTTTCGACAAATTTACTGACAGATCTCGCACAAAATGATGAAAGATCAGGTAAGAAACAACCTCAGCTCGAAATCCCGATAGATACAATTTCTTTTACTCGTAGGAGCCGATTCTGCCTGAGAGACAGATGTTCAAGACGGTGTTTTCATATTGTGTGCTGATCATTGCGGCGCCTGTGCTCACCTTCTTCCTGGCAAAGTACTACTTCTTTGACCTGATGTTTGGTGACGGTGTTCCCAGCAATGTTTGGTCGGCGCTCAGTTCAGTGGTGGTGCTTCACGTCGCACTCGGCCTCTTCATATACCGCGCGTACTCAGAGGCGACGATAACAAAACCCACCACTAAAGAGGACTAAAAGAGACTATTCCTCCATTTGCAATGCAGACTAGTCCCTTCACTTCTGACCCCTGTATTATAATTATATGTTATTATCTATTGTGTTAATGTTCTGTCACTGTGAATCATTCATTCGTGTGGTTGAATAAATTATAAATTTTGTAACATTTTTGCCTATTTTGTGAACGCAATTCAGTCCTATGACCAATTTCCTGTTTTCTAAATATTTTTTCAATATTATCAACAACAAATGCGTGGAGCAACTAATATTGAAGACAAGTAATTGCCTACTGCACAATGTTTTTTACAAGAGTTTTAAAACAAAAAATTTACAGTGTGAAGCATGAACTACAATTTTGCCATCGGCCAGAAGTTAACCCTTACGTGTTTTAACACTCCTTTGACGCACCACAAAACCGGCTTCTTTCATTCATTCAACACAGACAAGACCAGGATCACTCTGACCGACGTTGTCTACTACCCCTCTGGAGAGCGTCACCCTAAGCAGTCGCACTTCTTCTCCAGCGAAGTAAAATCAAGTAATGTCTAATGAGAGCATTCAAATTTTACTAATATATTTTTGGAATAATCGATATTTTACTTTGGTAGTAACTGCTGAGAAGCCAAAGAACGGAATGAAAGCTTTCATCGACCCTGAGGTGGGGCGGAGCTTGGCCTTCTGCAAAGGTCCTAGTCATCCTCATCTTTCATACATGTACAATCAGCCAGAGCGTGGACTGCCTCGTAAAGTATTATTCCATCATTACATCATTAAGCTCATACTCGCTTAATGTAGATCCTGACAGAAAGCTTCGACCAGACTATGAGAAGTTTAGTCAAAAATATGAGACATTCCAGGTCATTGCAGAGAAAGATGAGCAGTTTGAGCAGGCTGTGAGTATACTGATATAGTGTCAATCTTAGTTGCCATTAATATTATATTGGTGGTTTTAAATTCCAAATTTGTCAGTATTGCTATAATTCCTCTTTCCCTGAATAAGTGAGTTCCGAAAAGAAGTGAGTCCGGAAATGTACCAGCTGCAGTCAAAGCTTTTGGGCCGGTGGCGGCTAACAAATTTTTAAAAGTGAATTTTGATTTTTCCTTCGGCACTTTTCGATATTTAACTTTTTGTCTAGCGGCTAGCGCAGCTTTGTCAAATTTACGGTGGCTGGCTGCTTCCCACATAACTCAAAATTAGCGGTCTGGCGCTGCTGGTTGAGACTTCAAACCGTTCTATTTGAAGCTGCTCTTAGGAATGATCTGGCCCATCTGGCCATTTACATGACAAGACATGCATTTTGTAATATTTTTCTGTTTCCCTCAATTGCAGATGAAGACGCTTGAAGGATGTCAGGAAGTTGGTGTGGCCTTTGAAGGCAAGCTGATGGGTCGCTTTGGCCAGTTGTGCTGGGTTAACTTTTCGGACGGCCACACGTCGTACCTCTTTGATGTCTTGGCGCTGGGCCTGGATGACGCCATTGTCAGCATCCTGAAATCTGAAAAGGTGCTCAAGATTGTCCACGACTCGCGTCTTGTCTCTGACTGTCTCATGCACAAACACGATCTAAAACTTGTCAACACGGTGGACACTCAGGTGAAGTGAAAATTTTAATATCTCTTCATTTCTAACCATATTTTCGGCCAGGTGTTTGACTTGATGATCATGAGAGCCAAAAGGGAGAACTGTCCTAGCTATGCTAGTGCTTTGAACGAGTGCCTCAAAAGTTACCTCGGTATTTCGGAAATGGTGCTGCTCACTCCATTTGTTTGGGAAGAGAAGATTAAGGTTTGGAAATCTGTTTAACCTCTATTGCCATTATTTTTGATGGGTTTTAATCTCTCGATTCATGAAGAATACTCTGTGGATTAATGTTATATTCAGGCATATGAATTACACAAAGCTAGGTGAATCCCCTTGTTTCTTTAGCAAAGTATTGGTTTTATATATTTAAAAAATATACATATTCTTCTACATGCTTTTTATGCGCCCTAAGCTGTTATTTTTTTTTTAATCAACTTGTGTTTACGTAACTGTAATGTATGAGTCAGGCTTAATTTTCATTTTTGCTTCAGGACGAGACTGCTAAGTGGGCTAAGCGTCCTCTGGCTGACCTGGAGTTGGAGCTAGCAGTGCAAAATGTGGCTTTCCTCAAGGATCTGTATGCTAAAATGCAAGTAGTTTACTTTGAACCTGTTAAGGTTGGCTCTGAGTTCTACCTGAATCATGTGTCCTCTATGACTGACAAAGAAGCTGAGAAATACAATGTGAGAACTCTTGATGCTTTGTTGAAATCTTACGTTTCAATATATTTTGCGCTGCAGGCAATGGGCCACCTGACTCCAAGGCAGCTCTACTGGGTTTGCAGGAACAAAAATAGTGAAATTATAAAGCGGAGAGAGTGATTTAAAGTGGCTCTCACCACTTTGAGAAGCAATGACTGGTCACCACTTCTTTCAACAGCAGCTCCATTTCCATTCATTATTTCAAATTGTTTTAAATTAAATCTTTTATCCAGATGAAATGTCCAGCTAAAGACTTTTATTTAAGGTTTACATACTCTGTTTATTGCTCTGGGCCTGCAGAGAATAATTGCCCTATATCTTCCCACATTGAAAAAATATCTCACAATTTGCATCTATAAACAGTTAGAAGCCTTGATCTGGCTGCAGAATGAAGGTTGCACATGCATTTTCTTTAGTTGGATTGACCTTTTAAGCAAAATTTATATTTTTAAAGTGATTATAGGAAGTCTAATTTTGTAAATTTTGCAATGACTTATACTTCCCTCACAGTCATGAATGATTTTATTTCCTTAATACTTTGTAGTAGTAAAATGAAACATTTGATATCGATTTGAGGGCAGCATACATAGACATTTTTAAGTCGTTTCCTAACAGGGTTTGGAAGGGTTTTAAAAGTAAAAATTGATGAGTTTGAATATTTTATTATTCATATAATATGCGTTCTACAATAATATTTTTAAGTCCTTCAGAATGAATTTGTAGCGTTTTTCTGCAGTGTATTTATTTAGTGATTCAAAACATAATTAACCTTTGAAGTATACATACGTTCTTATGATTTAATATGCTTTATTAAGTTATTTCTCTCATTGTAAAACACATATCAGACTGTTAGTCTGTGAATGAGTAAATAATTATACTTCTGCAAAATATCTCCTCTGATTAAATAACAATAATTAAACAAACCAATAACACAGCGTATCTTTTATCAATATTAATATAGTTATGCACTAATTTTCTTTAGTCTTTGTAGAAAATAAATAAATTTAGCTTTTCTTAGGTATTTGAATACTAGAAAGTGTTAAAATAATAATTTCACATTCACATCAGCAAATCTGTCAAGACGACCAAGATATTTTTGATCTAAAAATTCTAAACCCAAGCTGCAACTTACAAGCAGCATAAAGAAAAAAGGTAAAGTCTTAGACTGTGAGATTTTTCGCCTCTGTTGAGGCCCACATGAAATTTGGTGCAGTCAGCCTATTCTTCTTTTGTTATTGTTTGAACATTTGGATTTTTTTGTTAAACCCAACTCTTCAGCTTCATTTAAAAAGCACAGTTGCCGCCAAATTGAATAAGATTTTTCATGATCGGTTGACTCTAATATCTTCCGCACGTATTATCATGATGTCTACTTTGACACCAAGAACATAATCAGCCTGCAAACAAGCAAATAAAAAAAGGTAAATGCGCATTTCAAAAGAATGAATTTCAGTCAATCACCTAAGGCTGAAAGTCTTGGATGCGAGCAGTCTGTTGCATTCGTTGGTGTCTGGAATGGGCAGTGGCACAACAGGCCCTTCGCAGTTCTGGTCGGAGAACTCTGCCACGTAAGTGCGCGGACCAACCTTCAGGTCACCAAAGGGTCCGCTCAGGATCATGTAATGAACAGTCAGAGGCGTCGGAGCGCTTTTCGACTTGAGGACCACCTTAAAGGCCAAGTTGGTGTTACAAACCAATAGTCTGGACTCTGAATGCTAATAAACAGTTTAAAAAATAAAACAAAACACAAAATGATGTAAAACTATTCAAGGTTTGACAGTGTAGAATATTATGTCTTAACGTCTGCGAATCTAAACAAAACGTTTCCCTCTCCATTTTTAGCGCTACATAACAGACGGTCTAGCGAGAGTGTAACCTGATAATTCATGTCTCGCTCAGAGCTCTGGGTGGGGTCCCTCAAGTTCTTGGTGTTGATAAAAGCTTTGACCACCCACTGATTGTTGAAAGCTGTGAAACGAGCCGACTCGTAGAACAACTTGTGCACGAATTCATCTGTTCGGTATGGCTTCATCTGCAGATCTGCAAAGCAAAAAAAAACCATTAGCTTATTAAACATTATCAGCAGGGCCACACTTACCATTAAAGGTGATTTTCTCAAACGAGAGGAGATTGACAAGCTGTCTGAAAATGGCATCCTGCGCGTCTGATTTGCAGTCCAGGCTCTCAAGCAAGGGCAGAAGCTCGCGTCCTGAGCGGTTCGGATGCGGACACTCCTCGGCGTGGCTTTTGGCTTCGTGATGAGGGCCACACCAAGGGCAGCCGAGACGTTTGAACTGGCACTCTGTAATCCTGAATGCACTTGGTTGAATTTTAAATTCTGATCAAAGCGTCATATATACATATTATTGGTTTTCAGTACTAAGCTTTTGTTCTCAACATTTTTTCCATTTTTTTCATTATAACATCACGCTGAGTGATATTAAAAATACTTTTTTATTAATAGCAATGAGAGTGAATGAGAGCTTCATTTTTGTCTATTTTAATTATTTTTTTTGGCTGGTTCAAACTAAATATGTTTCAAACATTTGAATTAAATATTAAAACGTTTCGACTAATTGAACACAAATGAAACTCAACAGTCATTTGGATTCATATTTGAATAAAAATATATCTTTATCCATTTAAGCCAAATGACACGTTGCATGAATACCAAACCATTTTCGGTTTTCTAATTAATTGCGCATTTCTAAGCTCAAGGTAACACGCCATAATCAATTAACATTAGCTGTGACTTGCGTCTCTTACGACCATCAATTATTCAGTAACACCTTGACAGGACTCTCATTTCATTTATGTATACTACTTTACAAATCAAAGGCCTTCGCGATTATCATTTAATAGTTGTTGTTGTTTTTCAATCCTAACCTCTCCTCGCAGAGCTCCTCTTGGTGTCTCTGAAGGATGGCCCTGGCGAACTCCTTGCCGCAAAAGGTGCAGGGCGCGGGTAGCTCACTGACGGCCTTCTCCACGGCCAGATTGCGGCATGCGGACGCCCTGGACAGCTCAACGCGGCAGCTGGGACAGGTGGCCACCTCGTCGCGGAGACGGGCGTCGGCCAGCACGTGCGTGAAGCACCCAGCGCACAGCAGGTGTCCATTCGAGCACTAAAAAAGAAGAGTTAAAAATCCGTGTAACCCTTAAGGAGTGTAATAAACATAATATAATACATTATTTTATTTAATTAATCTAAAAACGGGCAAAACTGCTGTTTTAATTCACTTCTGCTAATTCAAATTTCTCATGGATCGTTTAATTAGAACAATATAAAAACGTTCATAATTTTTAGCAATAACATTATTGGTGATTTGAGTGAGAGAACATTTTTAAACCACTCCTTTAAAAAAATTCCATTTTAACCCTTAGTTGTTTCATTGATTAAATTGTAGACTTCGTGGATTTGAATAGTTTTATTTTCGAATTTATAAATTACAAAGGCATGCAGTATAATATTGATCACTTTTGACGTTCGCGGCATCAATTTTTTTAAGTGTGTCAAGGGCTGTATCAAGTGACTTTTTGTTTTATTCGGCACACAATGGCATGAAAGGCTGCATCTCGAATTTCGAAAAGCAGAGCTGAATGACTGAGTTGACGGAGCCAGGAGCATGCTAGTATGCTATGCTGCTGCAGTGCAGACAGCACGCGGAGACAGGCTGGCGCATGCGAGAGGTCATTGGCATTAGAGAACAGCCTGCGCGCCTCTTAGTGAAGGTCTCCAATTGGCGCACTCGCTCCCCTTTCGCTGCCAACCCCCACCAATGGCGTGGCGTGTCAGCGAGCAGCGAGTTATGCAACCGTCCAACAGCTCGACTCCTGCTGCTTGTCCCTCAACTCTTAGCTCGTTAAAAAATTTCTGCATGATGTAATTGCCTGCAACTGCATAGCCTTTTACTCCTGGCTTCGCGGAAGCATGCTTTACGTCGAATTCCAGGAAGCCCAAATTTTTAGAATTTTCTGAGAATTTGTCATGTTCTAAATATTTTCGTATCTAGCTAGATTTCTCGAATCTGATGATTTGGCAAATAAAATAAATTCGGTCAGTGGCACATTAAAATATAACTTGAGCTGGTGTCGTAAATAGTCTAGCAGCGGATTGACAAGCAAGAATCGTGATTGTTTTGGCGACTGTTTTCATTTCAGCTGACAAAGTTATCAGGCCCACTCCCCTCGGCCAGCTGTTTTTCTACATACCTGGTACACAGCTGAGCGGGGCAGGTCGAGACACACGGCGCAGCAGAGAATGCCGCCAAGACGGTGTTCCAACTTTTCGTTGTTCTTTTCCGTCTCGATTTTCGGTCTTTTTGCTGCGGGTTCCACTTGTTCTGGTTCTTTTAGTGGTTCCGAGAGCGCAGGGCCCGAAGACGAGCTCTCCACCTCAGCCATTTTTAAATTAACTGCGACGTAAATTCTGAGTGCTCACGTGACCCCCACCCCAGATGCTTATTGGCTGTAGTACGAGTGCAGATTCCTGCCATAAGATGACGCTTTTGTGTGTTCTGTTTCGTCGATAAAAAGAAAGATGACTCTACTCTCTGCTCTGACTGTCCAACTCCAGAGTCTAAACTCAGACGCGAAAACAACTGACTAAGCCATGTGTTTTTGTTGATGCACGTGCACACATGAAAATAGGAATAATTAGGATCAACCGGGATAAACCTTGTGTTTGCAGCTGCAATCTAATAGTTTTTGCGGCTTTTGCTATTGTCACCCATAATTCATACATTATACTTTAAAATGGTCAGAGCGGCTTCAAAAAGAAAAGCGTTGGCCGAAACGCGAGTAAAGGAAGCGCCGAAAATTGAGTCTTTAAAATTGTCAGAGAAGGTTGGTGTTATTTTCTTATTATAAAATGAAAATGATCTAAGAATGCATTTAATTTTGCTATCAGGAACTTGAAAATGAAGAGGATCTTCTGGGAAACATAGCTTCAAGTGATGATGATAGTGAGGACAGTAATGATTACGAATCTTCAGAAGAGGAACAGCTTGGAGATGAGGAGGAGGAAGAAGAAGAGCAGTCCAGCGCAAACGAGGAGACCGGAGATTCAGCTAATTCAGGAGGCAGTGACTATGAATCATCTGATGCAGGTCCCTCCAGAGAATTAATTAGTGAAGCGAAGGAAGAAACGACAGAAAATGATAAAGACGAATATGAGAGTGGAGACACCTCTGACGAAGAAGTATGTTTGCATGACTAAAATCCGCTCCGTTTCTTAGTTTTCCCTTCTTTAGGATTTGAGGAACACAGTGGGCAAAATACCAATGCATTGGTACGATGATTACCCAATGCTAGGCTACGACTGGGATGGAAAACCAATTTTGAAGCCAGAGAGAAGAGATGAGTTGGATAACTTCCTGAAGAGAATGGAAGATCCTAACTTTTGGTATGTCTCAACACCAAAATTTTTAAATCGGTTTCTCATGAGCCCATTTAGGAGGACCATTCGAGATCCTAGCACAGGTCAAGATGTAATTCTCAATGAGAAGGACCTGGCTCTGATCAAGCGCTTGCAAGAGAGGAAAATTCCAAATCCTGATCATGAGGAGTATAAGGTTAGAACGAACAAAAATTAAAATTCTGTGATTTTATATTAGTGACAACGAAAAGCTCACGATGATTTTGTCATTCTGCAGCCCTGGGTTGACTGGTTCTCAAGCAAGGTGATGACCACAGCACTTAGACCAATTCCAGAGAGCAAAAAGTCGTTCCTTCCCTCAAGATCAGAGCGTGAAAAAGTTTCCAAAATGGTGCACGCGTTGAAGATGGGATGGCGAGTGCCGAGGGCAGAGTTGGAGGCTCAAAGAGCAAAGGAAAAGGCAGAAGGTCCAAAATTCTTTGACCTTTGGAGCGCGGATGGTGACGATGAGATTAAGAGAAGAGGCATCATTGACCATATTCCCGCGCCAAAGAGAACCCTGCCAGGCCACGCTGAATCCTACAATCCACCTGCTGAATACCTCTTTAACGAAAGAGAGGTTTGATTGTTAGCTTTTTTAAGAATGCAACTTAAATGTAATATTAATTATTTACAGCTGGAGTTGTGGCACAAGCAGTCTGAGACACCTTGGAAAAGGAAGTGGCATTTTGTTCCGCAGAAGTTCCCGTCACTCAGAGCAGTGCCTGCATATCCTAGGTTTGTCAAGGAACGTTTCCTCAGGTGCCTTGATTTGTACATGGCGCCCAGAACCAGAAAGAACAAGGTGAGCCTATAAATAAGACCTGAATGGCAAAATTTATGATTAAAAATGTGCTTGCAGCTCACCATTCAAGCAGAGGACTTACTTCCTGAGCTACCTGACCCTAAGGACCTGCAGCCTTTCCCCACTGCTCAGAGTCTCATTTACACAGGACACTCAGACATTGTTCGCACCATCTGTCCAGATCCAAGTGGACAGTTCTTAGTGTCTGGCTCAGATGACTGCAGCATTAGAGGTAATTGAGAAAAATTGCTACCAATGCTGTTAAATACATCTCTAATGAAGATGGTTAGCCAATCAAATGAGCCCCAGACCAATTATCTAGTCTTTTTATTTATCTAAGTAACAGACTTCCAAATTTGTTCATATTGTATTTATAAAAAGATTAAAAATAGCACTGTCCAGAAATACTTAACAGATGCTGTGTAGTAAACAAAGAAAAATTACTAATTTGATTGCAGTTTGGGAGGTGTCCACTGGTCGTTGCCTTAAGATCATTGCTGCAGGAGCTGAAGTCTCTTCTGTTGCCTGGAACCCAAGCTCTCACCTGAGTCTTCTTGCGGTAGCTGCCGGAAAGAGGTTACTTATCTGCAGCCCTCAGGTTGGCAGCACTGAAAAACTGACGGCCACTGATGAACTCCTGGCTGTTCCTCCAGAGGTTGACTCCAACACTGTCGGTAAGTGCCTGATTAGTAAAGAATTTGAATTATTGAATTTATTTGAACATAAGCCAAATTTATTATCAATAGCCTAAAATAAATGTTAACAATCTTAAAAAATATTTTTGTAGATAAAGTTATGCGCTTCCAAAAAGGCTGAGAATAAACATGCATTAATTACGTGTCCACAGTACCAGAGAGGGTGCAGACTGCTGTCAAATGGGAGCAGGCAGAAGGCAAGGATTGGGATGATGGCCATCGAGTTGTGGTCACACACTTCAAGGATCTTAAGCAGGCAGTGTGGCATGGCAGGGGAGACTACCTAGCTGTCGTGGTTTCAGAGGGCCTCAACCGGTCTGTCATTGTGCACCAGGTGTCCAAGAGGCGGTCCCAAATCCCCTTCAACAAGGCTAGAGGACTGGTGCAAGCTGTCCAGTTTCATCCTGTCAGACCTATGCTGTTTGTTGCTGTAAGTTTTGATAAATAACAATGTCTTCCTTCTCATCGAACATATCGCTGTCTTTTTCAGACCCAGCGGTCCATCAGGATTTACGACTTGGTGAAGCAACAGCTGGTGAAGAAACTGATGACTGGCTCAGCTTGGATTTCCTCCATGGCCGTACATCCTGGTAAGTTGGTTTTACACACTTTCAATTTCGGGAAATCATTAGAAACAGGGAAATACTTTGCTCGAGTTACCGAAAAGTTAGCCTGTTGACCAGATGAGCATCTAATGGGAAATTAAAATTATTTTAATCACATAATTAAATTTATAAATAATATAGATGGTATTTTCAGCATCATCTCACACATATATATGCATGTAGTTACATTGGAATTTTCCTATCCCAAATGAAATCATCATTTTAAAGGATTAGATTAATGTTGGTTCATTTTCTTTTTACAATAAACAAGGAAAACTAATATGTGACCCAACTTAAACTCTAATCCAACCTGCTAAAAGCAGCGCATACTGTTTGTTGTTGCTATCCCAATTAATAGTGTATTTTTTCTATTCATTTTGCAAAGTTTTATGATGTCATGGCTAAATTTTATGATGAAATTTTTAATCCAAGTAACTTGCTCTTGTTTACATGTATTTCAAACTTTATTAGGTGGTGACAATCTTTTGGTTGGTTGCTATGATTGCAAGACCTTGTGGTTTGACCTGGACCTGAGTGTCAAGCCCTACCTGAACCTCCGCCTCCACTCAGCGGCTGTGCGAAACGTGGCATTCCACCCCCGCTACCCCTTGTTTGCCACCGCCTCAGACGATTGCTCTTTAATTGTCTGCCATGCGCGGGTTTTCAAGTATTTTAATTTTTTCCTATAATGTCACACGTGCTAATAAGTTGTTTATTTTCCAGTGATTTACTGCAAAACGCGGCTGTGACGCCAGTTAAAAAGCTGCAATTCCACGCTAGGACAGACGATTACGGCGTTTTCTGTGCTGCCTTCCACCCCACGCAGCCCTGGTTGTTTTCTGCAGGAGCTGATAAAACAATCAGATTGTACACATAAGATTTATGAATAAAACCCAACATTGATGATATTGGAAATATTTTATTTCGCTTATTAAATTATTAAACACAAGGACACCAGATGTTACAAAACAAAATTGGTTACAAATGGAAATTGTGGCTTTAAACTTCAATTGGACCCAGTAAAATGTTTATCGCCTCCTACGACTGCTCTTCTTGTGCCTGGAAATGACAAAATAATTAGTAAAAATGACAAAGTAAGAGCTTGCAATGTTACTTTTTGGGACCAGTCACAAAGCACCAGTCCACGTTAATGGACTGTCCACACACTTCGGAGCCATTGAGGTTATCCTTGGCAGCTTGCGCCTCTTTGAATGTTTCGTACTCAACTAGAGCATAGCCCTGAGAAAAAGATGCAAAATTTTGAGTACCTTCCACTGCTAAAACAATTCTATTCAAACCTTAATGAAGCCAGTACGTCTGTCCAGATTGAGATGAAGATTTTTAATTTCCCCATACTCTGAAAAGAGGTTGTGAATGTCATCTTCTTGCGCCTCCTCATGCACAGAAGTGACGAACAGGATCCACCCTTCTACAGCTGTAAATAACACTATTAGTAAAAATTTAGTGATAACTAGCAATTTCCTTACATCTCTGTGGGCCAGGTCCATCTGGGGTGACCGTCTCCTCAACGTCCATCGTTTCATACTGAATTTCCTCTCTAGCAGTGCCTTCATCGTCAAATCCACGACCTTTGCGCTTCTTTGCCCTCTCCTTCAATTTGTCGACGCGCTCTGTAGAGAAAATAGACAATATTACTTATAATATGTAATAATGATAACATGAAAATGAAGACTCAGTGAATTCCATAATATTTATGTTTTAAAGGAATCAAAATATCGAAATTTTTTAATAAGTTGAGTAACATACTATTTAATATTTTTTTATTGAAAACAGAAAGTTTAAAAATTTCCTTGCAAGCACATTGCCGGCATCAATAGAGACCAATTTTCAAATCCCAATTGAGGGCACTTAAAAGCGGTTGGTAGCTTCATATTCAATATTATAAAATATAATAACAACTTAAAAAGAGATTTAAAGTTTAAATTTCGGCTACTTACGATCCCCATCTTCGTCGACTTCGAATTCCTCTGTCTGATCGAGATCTAGTACGTCTGCCATGTTTACTGTCAGGGGTTTTTGAGTGTTTTGTTTTTCATTTCAAGCCAAGCGAATGGAAATTTCTTCGCGCGTGCGCAAACCGAAAGTTTACCGCTTGCACTACGCATTTCAGGGGTATGGTGCTTATGGGAGTGCACAAAGGACCAAATTTTCTAAACAAAAACTTCCTATAATTTCGTTTAATGAACTCTAAAAATATAAACACTGATTTTTTTGTTTCACTGCATAATTTTTATTGCAATTTAACTCTGCTATTTCACGTCCTTGTGGATTTTTTCTGAAGTACATTTCAAGTAAATTGAGTGGGCGTTTGTACACCAAATAATGGCGGATGGCGGCCCAACACGTTGCTGCCATCTGCCGCCGTCGGTCTTGAAAAAGTGGCGCACTGTCGCTTTGCTCAACGACAAAGTTTGCATTTCCTCAACTTAAATAATTGAAACGCATGTTTGACGCGCACTGAGCTCGACTCAATTGCGGTATAATAGGCTGTCAGTAGGCTGGTACCTCGGCGACGCATCTGCGGCATCCCATTGCCGAAAGGTAAAACTCCTAAGACTGATTTTGTTGGGGGATCAAAAGAGAGCTTGGCGGTCTACCACACATGTGCCAACAATAAATTCCAACTGAATTGTACTGCTTTATCAGCCTTGTTCCTTGTGTCAAAATAATATGTATAATTCTTATCGCTCATCATATCATTAGGCTCTTAAATTTTTTGATCCGTGTTAATGAGTGTTGAGAGGTGCTCTGACGAATCGATATTACATTTTGGCGTGCATTCAACAAGACATTTTTGCTTTACAGGATTGTGTAATCATGTTTAACAACAAAACCACCTTTGGGCAAAACCCGTCCTCCTCTACGTTTGGTAAGTTATTTTAAAATCTGATCCATCTAAAGCATATTTGTACTTACAATTTCTTGTTCAGGTTTTGGCGGCGCCCCAACCAGCTCCACCCCGTTTGGCCAGAGCGCGTTCAGCAAGCCAGCGACTGCAAACCCAGGGTTCCAATCGACAGGGTTTGGCTCAACAGGCAGCACCCTGTTCGGTGGCACAACTGCTCAAGCCACACCTGGTCTTTTTGGAGGCACTCCAGCGCCTGCATTTGGACAGCAGCCTCAGCAGCAACAGCAGTCAGCCTTCTCGGGATTCAACACTGCTGGCTCAAGCTCTCTGTTTGGCAGTAACTCGGCCTCCACTTTCGCCCAGCCGAAACCTGCTTTTGGAGCGTTTGGTGCCTCTACCCAGTCTTCTGGGCTCTTTGGCAGCCAGCCCGCCGTATCTACGGCTACCTCTAGCGCATCCCTCTTTAACAATCAACCAACTGGTGGTCTCTTTGGCAGCTCAGGTAGTTATAATTTAATATTGATTAGTGTCGCATGAGACTCAAAATAATTCACCATAAATATCGCAGATAGATTAGTAAAATTTAATTTCGTATTCATTTCTCATAAGAAGGTCTAATATTGGAAACTATTTATCAGAAATTAATGTGCCTGATCTTTTTTTATCACAATTGTGCTGGAGCTCAAGAGGTTAAGTTAGACTGTGCTAAACAGAAAAATTTGCTTGGTTGGTATAGGAGGATTCGGCGCGTCTACAAACAACAACAATGTGATCGGTACGCCAATCAAGTTCAACCCCCTGGCGGGCACTGACACAATGGTGAAGAACAATCAGACAACCACAATAAGCACTCGCCATCAGTGCATCACATGCATGAAAGAATATGAGAACAAGTCGCTAGAAGAGCTGCGCATGGAAGATTTGCAGGCAGGCAGAAAGGGGCCCCAGCAAGGGAGTGGCCTCTTTGCTGGCTCTACGCAGCAGCAGCCGCAGCAGCAGACGTCGTTGTTTGGTGGAGCTACCCTGGGCCAGCCATCCACC
Source organism: Cloeon dipterum (assembly GCF_949628265.1). Taxonomy (NCBI): domain Eukaryota; kingdom Metazoa; phylum Arthropoda; class Insecta; order Ephemeroptera; family Baetidae; genus Cloeon; species Cloeon dipterum. Next base: position 24,232,606 of record NC_088787.1, read on the forward strand.
TCATTCGGTGATAAATCTCTCTTTGGAGCCACGCCCACCTCCAGTACTGGCCTCAGTATGCTTTTATTTTATTTTTATACTTTAAGCCTTACCTCAACTCAATGTCACCTCTAAGCATTTATTATTCTTTTTGTGCTGATTTTTAAACATTTCTGTGTTGAGCAGCCAATACCTTTGGAGGCACAACAGCGTTTGGCTCTACAGCTCAGGCCAATACTGGTCTCTTTGGCAAACCCACGACTTTTGGGGCGCCTGCCTCAACAGCTTCAACTAATTTTGCTTTTGGTGGAACCAATAACAACAACTCAGCAAATCCATTTGGCGGTGCTACTCAGAAGACATTTGGCAATAGTAAGTCTTTTAAACTATCAATTCTCAAATCACATTTACTCATTAGTTAAAATCCCAATCTAGAGCAAAAATTGTGATGTACTTTAAAAAAATTACAAACTTAAGGCAAATTTTAAAGAAGTGGCATCGCTTTAAATTTTAACTGGTTTAACCGAATGCTTAGTTACAATTTTTTCATAGGTTGCATTACATACATGAGGGAGCAATTTTATTATTATTATTATTGTGACCAGCATCACAAATATTCTGTTATTTTTAAATCTTTGTTCTACCATTTTGCAATATAATCTGAAATTTTAATTCGTCAGCTGGAAGCACTCTTTTTGGCGCTCAGCAGCCAACATCTCTTTTTGGCGCCACTCCCACAACCAACACGGGCTTTGGCTTTGGCGCTCAGCAGCCACAGCAGCAACAACAACAACAGGGTATTGGGCTGTTTGGTCAAAAGCAAACAACCACGCCGTTTGGTATGGCTGCCCCTCAACCAGTGTCTCAACCTGGTTTTGGATTTGGACAGAACACAGCAACCAATACACAAAGTAAGTAGCTTGAGCATTTTTTGTTGAGGATATTTAGATAAGTTTTTTGGGTTATATTTAAAATTTGTATTAGGATATATCTGGTTTCATAATATTTAAATGTTATTAGTAAGTTATTTTATATTCACCGACCAATTAACTCAAAATTTATTGAATCTCAAACCTTTCATCTGTAGCAGCAGGTTTAGTTTCAGCAAAGCACTGATTGGATTATGTAATGATAAATATGATGTTCAACAGATTTGTTTGGTAACAAACCTGCAATGGGCACTGGCCTGGGCACTACTTTTGGCGGCGCCACCAGCTCGCCGTTCGGAGCGAAACCTTTAGGCACCACTCCAGCACCCGCATTTGGATCGGCCTTTGGCGGTCAGCAGCAGACTAATGCCTTGGGCGGAGGTACTTCGCTCTTTGGTCAGAGCAAACCGGCAGGCACGACCCCCAACTTTGGCTTCGGCCAGCCGCAGCAGACGCTGGCGTTTGGTGGAGCAGGGCTTTCTGCCAACAATAATCCTTTCGGTGCCAAGCCGGCCGCGCCCACTAGCCTCTTTGGCGGTGGTGTCATGTCAGCAGGCCTGTTCAGCAACCCGTCAGCCGCACCTGGCACGGGTCTATTTGGTGCCTCCAACTTTGGAACTGGCTCAACTGGTCTAACACTTGGCCAAGGTGGCTCATTAGGACTCAACACCGCCAAGCCCTTTGGTGGTTTTGGTGCCCCTCTTGGTGGTCAAGCCAATGCTGCAGCCTCTCAGAGTCAAGCGGCCCACCAGCACATCTTGGCCCTAACCGCCTACCCATATGGAGACCAGCCACTCTTTAGGAATCTGGTGAGCTTCATTTTAATAATTTTGTTGTATGTGGAAAGTAGAATATATTATGCTCAAGTTTTCATGAACTTTGATGATTTGAAGATCAGTTAAAGTGGTTCAAATGGATTGATTGCTGTTATTTTTTTTTTTAATTTCAGTAGAGATAACAAATTGATAGGTCTAATTCGCACAGCCTTTACAAATCCTATTTTCATAATAAGATTGATCTGCTTATTCTAGCTTGATGCCAGTTAATTATATAAATATCGAATGAAATTATTTGCATTTTTGCAAGATAAGTAAGGATGCTTTTTCAAAATTTATTATAAATTCTATTTTTCATTTATTGTAGCACTAGGGGATTTTTCCCAAAATTTACTTTAATTAGTGTCAATTACCTTTTTTCAATTGCAACCTTGATGTATTTTATTCCCAGAAGAGCTGTTGCAACAAACAGTGTTTGAGTGTTTATTAGAAACAAATCTAACAAATAATACTATCTTATTTCATGAGCAGCCAAGTGACAAAGTTGAAGAGCTGCGAATGAAAGCGACGAATCCAATGGCACAGAAAGCGGCCATCTCGCAGTCGCCATCCTTCACTGTGTCGTCGACGGCGTCTCCTAAGCTTCCAGTAAAGCCTTCTGGTGCGGCCTCATCGACCAAAAGCTCGTTATTTGAGGGTCTAGAAGCTAGCAGTCCTCTGGTGTCAGCTGGGGGCGGCTCATACAAGCACTTGGCCGCCGCTATCACGCCGAAGAGCAGCATTAAGTTGCTCAAGATCCGGCCGGACGGTAACACGTCTAGAGGCAGTCTCACTGGAGACACAACGCAGGGGTCTCAGTCCACTCCTGTCAGGTAAGATTGAACATTGTGTTTTAGTTATCTTGTACTTTTGACAAATTTAATCTTATTTACTTCATGTTTTTTATTGTGGTTAAGAATTTCTCTTAGTTAATTTGTTTATTTTAGCACGTTCCGAAGTGCCACCACTAAGTTCAAGGACATATTACCTGGAGGCACTGCAGCATCCTCAACTCCTAAAGCAGCAACATCAAAAGCATCAGATAATGCCAACAAGGAGAATGAGCAGTAAGTTAGCCATCTGAATTATTAGTTAACTGCTGCATTTTACTATCCAGTCAATTATAGTTTCAAATGTGCATGCTTTTAAAGATAACAATATGTGGGAGTAGGTTTCAGATGATGGAAACACGACACGTAACTCAACTACCTCTTCATTCACAAAATTCACAAAATTTGGAGTGTATTTTAACTATATTCATTGCTGTTTACTATTAATATGAATGAAATTGAGTGTGTCTTTATTTTTAGAATTTATAGTATTATAGTATTACATCAAATAATTAGAAAAGTAATTTATCACTTAATTAGAATAATAGTCCATATGGAAAGAGTAAATTGGGTAGGAATGTTCTGGAACTTGAGATTCTGAAACTAACTTAGGAAACGTCTGAAAGTTTATATTACCAAGTAGTGGGGAGAATCACAACAATATGCTTCATCTTTCATTAATTTCACTAATTAATGTGTAACCTGTGCAGGTCTGATGATTTGAACGACTCTCTGGCTGATCCAAGGGCAGTCAGGAAATTGGCTCTTGAGGAGAGTCAAGGCCCTCTTAATGCTACTGACGCCTCTATATGCATCTCTGGTTAGTCTAGTAATACCACAGTTGTATTTTTTTCAAGCTGTCAATCCTGTTTAGAAATAAGCGACGGTGGAGAGGAGGATGGCCAAGGCGAAGATCAAACAGTGCCGCACCCTGCTGGAATTATCATGCGCAGGGCTGGATACTACACCATGCCCTCTTTGTCAGAGCTGGCCAAACTGTTTGAGGAGACTGGGAAGTGTGTCGTGTCAAATTTCTTGATAGGTCGACTCAACTATGGCAACATATTCTTTGATGAGCAAATGGACGTCGCTGGGCTTAATTTAGACGAAATTGGTAGGCAGCATGTTTCTTAATATATTTCTCTCACAATCAATAATACATTATTTTCAACAATATAATGTTAATCTCTATGAACTCTCCTCTTACAGTGCACATAAGACACAGAGAGGTAGTGGTGTATCCCAATGACGAGGAGAAGCCTGCTCTGGGTCAGGGATTAAACCGAAAAGCGCAAGTGACCCTGGACCGCATCTTTCCAACTAACAAACAAACACGTGCCCCCATAAGGGACGTGGATACCATTCTGAACATGGACTATGATACCACACTTAGGAAGGCCTGCATCAAGATGAAGGCCCGCTTCATTGAATATCTCCCAAACAACGGTTCCTGGGTCTTCAAGGTATAAAATCAATTCTTAAAACCTCTGGTCCAATTGGTTTCTTGGAAAATTGACTTTGTGTTACAGTTCTATAATCATGTCCTTTAGGTTGACCACTTTTCAAAGTATGGCTTGCCAGATGAGTCTGATGATGACGATGATATGGTTATTGGCGAGACATCAAGGGCCCTGCCTCCAGCGCAGGTGCCAGTGCCTCCAAAGCCCCCTGTGGTGCAGGCGGCCCAGCAGCCACCAGTGCCACCCAAGCCAACACATACCCTCTCCGACTCACACACCATTTTTGGCACATCAATGAACTTCTCCAATGTGGAAGGCATGGAAGAAGGTGCATTTGAAGATGACGAGAATGCATCAGATGATACTAATCATCCTTGAACCTTTGCAGACTACACCGAAATTCTGTCACCAAGCGAACACATGCCCAGGCTCACTGGAATGGACACGAGCAAAATTAGACTGATGAAGGCTTCCCTCTTTGAAAATGAGGACTCCTTTTTTGGTTTGTTTTGATTCTTAAAATTCAACACCAAATGAAATATACTGTCATGTTAAGATCAAAAGATGGGTCTACTAAGACTTACACATTTTTACAACTCATATGATTCTGCTGACCATCCGATTCACAAATTTGTTAAAGGAAATCGTGCAATAACAAAAGATCACATCTTCGAAAGCATGTGTTTTCTTGCTCAATAGAAATTTATACTCTACAGTTCAGCTACACGTTCTTCAAACTTAATGGAATTTGAAATAATTACATTCATATTGAGAGAATTATTCCTATTAAAAATATTCCATAAAACATCTTGTTTTTTAATGCATTTGTACCTTAACGTGACATGTTTTACCAAAACTGCGCATTTGCAGATGAGAAAATGGCAGAGGAAGAGTTCACCTTTGAAAAACCAGCTTCACCGGGATTGGTTCGTGGAATCGCCATCGTTCCCCAGGAACTGGAGATGACGCTTGCTGTACCAGAGAAAGAGGCGCGACCAAGCCGTCCTCACCAGCGTCCTGCTATTGTAACGCCCAAGACAATGCCCTTTCCAGTCACGTTGCCTGATGGTCTTGCTGACTGCGCCTTGGACGCGGCGCTCTTCCACGGTAGCTGCGCTAAGAGCAGCTGGACTGCCAGGGGTGCTACCGTCACCACTTGTGACCAGCAGGTCACCCTAACCTGTCCATACCTTGCAAGCAATGCCAAGAAGGTCAGTTTAATGTTGTGACCAATCTAACTTGGTGCTTCTTTTATTCCTTCCAAAGTTCTTTCGAGTTAGCTCCTTGTAATTTTATCTGTCTATTATTCTCTTCTGGTCTCTTGTCCCTCTTTTCTACAAGATATCTAATGCCTTGTTTATAGTTTTAATTTTGCTGTTATTATTTGACTCATGTCCTACAAAATCAAGTTCCTCGCAAAAATTGCATCATTTTTGTATTTGTGGGGTAGCCAAAATTTCAAATTTTTTGTTAAAATCATTCTGATTCATACCCAATTTTTCAACTGAGGATTGTGTTTGTACCAAATAATGTTGACGCCCTGTTGACAAGGGTCTTGGAATTTGATGAAAATTGCTCAAGGTGTTGCCCTAGGGAAATAGTGACCCACCTGAAAATTTCAGGTCGAAATTCCAAGTTTGCGATTTTTCAAAAACACAATTTCAGCAATTCGTGACTGTTATGTTTAAGGTAATTCAAAAAAATTGGCACCTAAAATGTTCTACGTTAGACGCCCAACAACTTTCCCACAGTGACCAACCTCGTAAATCTAAGATCCAGGTCATAAAATTCGCTAAAAATGTCTAAAAATTCCTGTATACTCCAGTACATAATATTAAATTCAAGATTTCCTAAATGTGCCTTATATACATGGTAACAGCATATAAAAATTGGTGATATGGTTTATTCAAATTTTAGAAAAAAATCAAACTCAATGTTAAAAAAACGTGTTTTTTAACCTGAAAATTGAGGTTTACCTCCAGAAAATCAGATTTTGAGCAGATTTGACGAATTTGTGATTATTTAAGATCTATCAGAAGTCAAGGTTGTGGGTGAAACCCACCCCCAGCCCCTGGGGCCGATATTTTGGATTTATCTAACTTATTCAAGCGTTCTTGATATCGATTTATATATTTTTCGCCATCTGGAAATAAAATTTAATATCGTTTTTAGGAGTTGATTGAGGAGCACCTTGGTGTGCAGCTGCGCCTAAGCAACCTCAACCGTGAGGATGGCCAAATTCCAAGGTGCACCCCTCAAGAAGGCCGCGACCTCTTGATCTCGCACTGCGATCTGGTGGCCAACCGCAGACCAACCAGTGCGAAGGAGAGGATGGCGCGTCAGGTGCTGCAGTTGTGCAACACCTTATGGGGCGATTTGAGTTCTAACCCGACGCCTGCCGTCGAATCACACCTGCGCAGGCAGGCGGTCTGTGAATGGCTGCAGACAGTCATCTGCGAGGAGGATGCTGCCAGTCCAACGCCGGCGGAATCGCACGAGGCGAGGGTCCTGAAGCAACTGGCCCAGGGTAAACTGCTTGAGTGCGTGAACGCGTGCCAGGAGGTTGGCGACCATTTCCTTTCGCTTCTGGTTGCCTCCTCAGGGTCAGCTGCTCATCCAAAGCAGATGGTTCTAAGACAGGTAAATATTTTACGTATTTTTGTAAGTTAATTAACCATAAACGACAATATATAGTCCAGCTAGACTTTTTTATGATAATTGTTTGTTATTGCAAAAGTAGTATAAAACTTGGGGTTTCCTATTTATTTATTTTTAAATTGGTTTGGATTTAACAAATTAAGTTCCGCTTGTGCCATGCTCAAATTTTTTGAGTGTCAAAAATTTTATTGTAAATCATTGTTTTTTGCACTGTTCATTGGGACTTCTTTTTGTTTTCTATCATACAGCGATAATCTATTTTTAAACCTATAACGGACACAAATTAAAAGATCGCAACTTAAATATGGGTTTCACATAAACTTACTTTTCATCTAGATAATTTTCATCTAATATCTAATTAAACTGACTGTAAGCAATGCAACGTCGTTTCATGACCATATTTTCAATGCGTACTTTGTGTTTTTAGATTTGCTTGTTTATATTTCCTTGGCAGTTTTATATTTAAAATAAATGAAAAAATCAGAGTGAGCTAGAATTTATGAATAAATTTTGTTATCTGCCTAAATTTTACGCAAGCTTTCTTTTTGTCCTTGTTAGTTTCATGACTGGGTGTCTATTGGCGTGTCAAGACACCTGAATGAGGATCGGCTGAGGGCGTGGCTGCTGTGCGGCGCGGGCCAGCCAGTGCTTGCTCAGGAGGATGGAGCGGCTCTAAACGCACTGCAGGGCCTACCCTGGCTGTGCGCTCTGGCGGCGCACGCCTGGTACCTGTGCAGTCCAGCAGCCAGCGTTCCCGACATTCTGGCAAAGTATGAGTCCACCTTCCAGTCGGAGAGCCCCTTTGCTGCCGCCCCCGTGCCTCCTGGGGGCTCTGAGATTCACCTCGACCTGCGATACCAACTACTCAAACTCTTCAGCCAGCGAACTTATCCTCTTGAGGGTCTGCTCAGCGTTGAAACGCACTACCCTGACTCCCCGCTTGACTTCTCACTCAGGTACTGTCAGACTGGAAAATATTATACATTATTTACTTAAAAAGATAAAAAAATTGCCAAGGGAATTATTCTATTAATTTTCTTGTTGAGTGATGTGTAAATTTAAGTTAATGGGTACCTTCCTGTATTCCTTAACAAATTTTATTTATTTACTGGGATTAATGAAAATTTTAAAATTCTATATATATATATATATATATATATATATATATTATATTATATATTATTATTATATATTATATATATTATATATTTATATATTTATATTTATAAATTTTATTTATTTACTGGGATTAATGAAAATTTTAAAATTCTATAAATATATATATATATATATATATATATATATATATATATATATATATATATATATTAATAATTTCCGCGGGATGGATCAAATTGACTAGCACTATTAACTAAGTTAAACTATTTATATAATTACAGTAAAAAAAATGTAAAAAGAGATTTTATAGTCTGGTTTTAAAAGATCTAGTTTCAAATAAATGTGCATTTCAATGACAACGACCATTTTACATTTCAGCTGGCTGCTGCTGGAGCTCTTGGATTCACTCCACTACACACATGTGAGCGATCATTGCTCACAGAGTTTGCACCTGGCGTTCGCAGAGCAGCTGGAAGCTATCGGCCTCTGGCATTGGTCAGTCTTTGTCCTTCAGCACATCATCAACCCTAAAATGTAAGTTCTGCGAAACAATACTGTTCATGTTTTCTAATTCAGACTGGAACTTTGTACAGGAGGCAGAGCGCGGTGGAGAGCGTAATCCTACGGCATGTCATGCCTAACGCAAATGTTGCTCCTAAGGTTCTTTCCCAAAAAGAAGACTTCTTGGTGCACAAACTGGGGATTCACGCCAGTTTGATTTACAGTTCCAAAGCCACTCACCTCAAAAGCACTGACAGGTAAGCTGACTAAATTTAGGTTTTTCTAGGAAATTATGTTAGTTTGTCAGCGTCCTCTTTAAAATTATGCTCGTTATATTCAAGTTTTTATTTTGCAATTTGATTATGGAGTTAACAGTTCTAAACTGATGCCTTGTTGTAATACAAAATTTTAAATTAAGGAAAGAGCGTTTAACATCCATTTTATGTTAAATTATTTTTCTGTTAGGCAATACTTCACAATTTAAATATGACATTCATGATAAGAATTAGTAAAAGCACAGCATTTAAAATTTATGTTCCAGAAACGTGGAAATGGCCTTTTACCACTTGTACGCTGAAGAGTGGAATGAATGCTACCAGACAGTGATCTGCCATTTGTCAGCAGACGCGGTCATCAATGGTAAATTGCTGTCATTTAACCCTGTATCTAAATTGAATCATTTTTTTCTAAAAACAGATGACTTCAAAGAAGTGTGGGAGTTGCTGAGGGAGCTGCAGAGACACTCGCACGAGATTGATGAGTGGCACGGCCATGGCCAGATTGTACTCAACTTCCTGAACTTGGTGGAAGAGCTGGCCGCCCTCAGGTACACCTCAGCTGAGGGCAAGTTGGAAGCCATCTCGCAGAAAGTGGTGGTCACCCTCAACCATCTCAAGCTTATGCCTTGCTCCTCGCCCAAAGAAAGGTACATTTATTATGTTAACCTAAAAATACAACATAAATTATTTATATATATATATATATATATATATATATATATATATATATATATATATATATATATATATATGTTTATTGAGCATTTAAATTTGTTTCAGATTATGTCAGTCTGAAATGGCACACAAGTTGTTTGATTTGGCGCATGCCATCATTCTTGCGCACCGCGATCCAAGGGTCAGCGCCTCCGAGGACTACCGTCTGCTTGAACTGGACAAGTGCATCACTCACTTTGTGTATAGAGACAACGACCCAGTCAAAAAGTGACTTACAAATTGTTGCGTGTAAATATCAGATTATAGCGAATGTCAAGCTGTAATACTGTTTAATTCCTTTAAGTTGTGTCTTCCTTTGTTGTTGGCATGTACATTATACATATTATGCTATTTTTGTAAGAAAATAAGACAACATGCATAAAAGATTACATTTTTTGTTCAGTTGGGTCTCTGTTACCTATAAATTGTACACCAAGACAATGAAAATTTTCCGGATGAAAATAAAAAGCAGTGTTATTCTTACTATTAATTTTTCTATTTCAAAATAACAAAATTTTCAACCTAGAACATGACAATATTTTCCTTTCAAGTCTCGCACTCTTAGAAAGTTAGTATTGACAAAAAATATTTCCTAAGATATCTAAAGGACTACCCAGCAAGAAAACGATATCCACCTTCATAGGCGGTGGCGTCAAGATTAAGAAAAACTTAAGCAAAGAAAATGGATTTGCTTGAAAAGTTTGAGGGACGGATAAAAGGTTTAGCAAAAAAATAAAAATTGCTGCTATATATATATATATATATATATATATATATATATATATTCTGAATTTTATTTTTTTATCCTTATCAAAGAGTAAAATTAATATTTAAATTTGGGTTCTTCAGCATGCCATTCTTTTTTCATACAAAATGTAGCTAAAGTTGTAGCTAAGTTGTTTCTGCGCAATTGTCGCCAGTTTCGTGCCAAACATGTTTGATTGCTATAATTGAGATGGGCCGGCGAAGCTGCAACTAATTTATTGCTCCCTTGAAGCGGTAGATTGCGCTGCTAATGGTAGCAGCGAGAGGAGCAAGGCGAGAGGACTGGTGTGCGAGGGACAGTTTCTCGTTTTGTCAAACGCCTCGAGCACCCCTAACTCTGGTCCCCGGGGCGGAAATCGGCTGTTTTCGCCCTGATTGATGGCTTTAATTGGAATCCCAATTTACGAGAGGCGCTGCACGAGAGAAACAAGTAAAATGCACTCGTCGAGATTAAGAGCGTGGAGAGCAATAATGCTGCTCGCGGCGCTGAAATGATTTTACCGGATTTTACCATTCGCAGCTTGCACCTTAATTCGTGCGGCCGTTGGCGTCGGCGTGTTTCAGGGGATTGAGCGTAATGCGCGCCGATGGACATGGCAATCAGGGCGTGCCTTTTGTCGTCTGACAGTTAATCCGTCACTCTCGGTCCGATCCCCGCGTGTTCCTTTATTCGCGCAGGGCCCCCTGCCTGGTCGGTACTCGCCCCTGGAGACATTTTGGACACTGGAAATTGCCGAAAATGCTCTGAGTCCATCCTTGCTCAAAAGATAGGATTTTAGGAGTGCTGCACTGCACAGTTCAGAAAAACAGACTAACATTACTATCCGAACGTTTTATAAGGCTTGTTTTAAAGCATAGAGATTAAGGGTGCAATTTTCAATATCATCGCGGGCAAATTCGATTATGTAATTGCAGGTTTTAGCATCGTTAATACATGAAATAAATAACTCTAGTCCTTAATTCTTATATAATACCAAATAAAATATTGAAGATGTAAAATTGTATTTATTATACAATTAAATGATTTGTCAGTGATGTCGATACCAAGTTTACGCTGTCATTTATGCTTAGCAAGCTTTGAGGGGATAAGACTTAGTGCTAGCGTGTTGTCAAAAGTATTATTCATACTTATGTAAATGACACACATATTTTTTGGCCGTTTTCAACTGACCTCTACAGTTTTTTGGACATAAAAATATTTTAATATGTTAGCAGTTAGGACAGTTAATATGATTTCAATAAGAATATTGAGAATACAAGACTGACTCAATTTTCTATTTAAGGAGATTAAATTTCCTGACTCAAAAGTGTCCAAAGATAATGTGTTTTATTTTAATTCACCATGATAGATCATAACTCATAACGTGTCCATTAACTAAAAATCCAAAAATTTTAATTGAAATTATTTTTTTTTTTAGAATTTTATTTATTTGAAAAAACATTACAAGTCCAGCCAATTCAAGACGAATTGACGGCTGGTGCTCGTTCAGCTGCTGCATCGCAGCAGCTATTTAACAAAAATAAAAGTGCAACAACATTTTTGTATTTACAAAGTAGTGTGCGAAAAGAAGAACAAAAAAATTAGCCACACGATGACAACCAATCCTTCACTTTTTTCTTCACAACATTTTTATCTGTCAGGTTTTGAAATTTGTAAATATAAAAATTGTAAATCTATGTGTTGCAATCAGTGTACGGCAAACAACACTTTGAAATTTGAAATTACGTGTTAGGAAACTAAAAATTAAACTTTGGAAATGCTTATTGTTAAATCAGCATTTCAATTTTCGATATGAAACCTCTTCCTGTGCGCTAGCAGGACAGTGGGAAATATTCACATAGATATTTTGAGTGATTGATTATATTTAAAGGTTAACTCCATACAGTATGTTGAATAATATATTATGAACTCATATAAAAACACGGTTACAAACGTTAATTTTATTTTAGCCTGCTGTCAATTTGAAGCCGCGTTTCCCCCTCATGTGTCAACATATTTACAGGAGTACTCTGGTAGTTTCATGATTTTTTTCAAGCGAACGAGTGCAAAATGAATCCGCCGAAGCCGTTCTACCCTTTCAAGTGCGTGCAAACGAATACAGAATTCCCCATTCGGACACCGCAGCCAGAGAACGAAAACGCGGGGGAGAACAAAGCGAGTTTTTGCACGCACGCTTCATTTACATATATGCAACATTTTTGAATGAAATTCGCACCCTTTCGACGTGCGCACACGGGGAAATTAAAATGCGCCGTCGTTGGATGCTGCGGTATTTCGCTTTAATTGCAAGTGCGCCAGTGTATTTATTGAGAGAGTGCGCAGCCCCAAATGATAATACACACTCTCTACCCAGCCAGAGGGTCACCATCACTTGACTGGAAAGCATAAAAACTGAAAAAATCTAAGAATCTTCCTGAGTTTAAAGTTCTGACATTTTACTATATTCACATTCAAGAATTAAATTTTTGACTTTGGTAGACTTGAAAAAATTTATAAAATTGAAAGAGTTTGATAAAAATAGACGAATTCATCCTAATATTGAATTTTAAATGAGTTCCCTGCTACAAAAGTATTTAAATCAATGAAAATATTTCAGCAGTTTGAAAAATATTGTGTTCAAACCGAAATCTGTTTTAGTTGAAAAAGGGTGACCCCGCTTATCCGCTGCACGTGGTGTCCGCATGCGATAAATATAGCGTCGGCTCGATTAGCATGCACCCCCGCGCGCCCCTTGCACCCCCAGCCGCAGCGAGAGCACGTGGCGATTAATATTTCGGCGCATAAAACAATGCGGCGTGCAAATAATTAACCGGAACATGATTTATCCCGCGGCGTGGTCGCTTATTACTCATCTCTCTTGCGCCGGGGCCCGAAACCGGAAACTTTGATTGTTGCGTTTCGGATTATGCTGCGGTGTCTGACGGATTTCCATAAATTACAGACCCCTGCAGGTTGACGTATCCGAACTTTTGTGAATATCATAACATGGACGCGCAGGGGTGAATGCCCCAACAGACAATTTGCTGATGGCTGATGGGATTTGCCACAGTTTGGGGTCAAATTAACTTTTCTGTAAGTCACATCAAAAATTTTGTTTATATTAATTAATTAATTTGTTTATTTCACTGAATCATTTATATACATCAATGATGACCTGAAAAGTGAAAATGGCTACATGTGTACAAGCGATCATAAAATGGTGAAGTTAATGAAATGGGTTGAAAGTAATTTTCCGTTAAATCAAGCAAATTAAAATACAAATCCAAAACATATTGCAGAAGTTTAACTAACGCTTCACATCTCGCAGGAAGAACTCGTTCTACGCTGGGACCGTTTTCGCAAATTCCTGCACAAAAGCTACAAATAATTTGCCGGGCTGCCGGCGGAATAATGGTTATTACACAGATTAAGGCCAGCTCACACAGCTCGCGGCCGTTTTAGGCTGCGGAACGTGCTTTACGTTGTCTGCACCGGAATGGCAGCCGGAGCTAGACTTGTAATTTCATGCTGGAACTCGGGCCTTAATAAAACAGTAGACGATGTTGGCTGCCCGACGCGCGTTCTCTCCACGTGTAATCTCAAAATCTCGTTCCTCCACCGCACGCATCACTTATTCACGTTTCTTAACTTAGACCTTCGTGCTCTCAGCAAAGAATGTAATTTATTCATTAAATATTGATGTTTATCTTATCTAAGCAGTTTGGAATATTTTTTTTTTAAAAATAGCCATACTGAAATACCGCATTGGGAGGAAAATTGAAGGATTTAAAGAATTCCCTCAACTACCAAAAGATTTATCAGGATTTTAAATAAATGCAAGATGAATATTTTTGGTTCAATTCTCAACCAAACATTTAACTTATAAATCATTTAAAATGTTCCAGAAAAAACCTTAAAAAATCACAACACACATTGATGATTTGTGCTCAGTGCTCAATGAGAGTTCCATTAAGCACACGCGTTTTTACTTCATTTTACTCGACTGATTTGGCTGCGTTGGTTGGCTCACTGGCTCGTTCTGATTCGTAAACGTCGCTTTGTTAGAACGGCCCTTTGAACCGAATGTTTGAGGTGCGCGGCAAGTCTGCAAACAACCCTCTCGTGCACCCTCTTTGCAGCTCGCTGCCGCCGCCCGCCAATCTATCATTGCGAACAAACGTGTCCTTGTCACGCGCGCAATAGCTACGCTTTCCGTTCGATCAATTTTTCAAAATTCATCCAGTTCACTGTTAATTGAAACCGAAGGACGTAATCAAGGAGTCAATTTGTTCGAAGAACCTGACTTAAGCCAAGTGACTAATGAAAAACTGCGCCGAATAATTTATCTTCGCTCCTTTTGAAAAAACAGAGCAAGCACGTCTCGCCCTACGCTCAGCAGCAAAAAAGACGTCTCAGCTTTTTTCATTGGTGCAAATTATCAGATGTGCAGGCAGAATGTTTAATTTCCTGATGTTGCTGCCGGTTCTTTTTTGCTCTTTAGCCGAGTGAGAGTTAGCGAGAAAGAGAGAGCTGTGGGCGGCGTAAATCACCTTCTCCTCTCGGCTCTGCTAATATCACCCCAGTGCGCTCGGCGAAAACACACCCCGCTTGCTTGCCTGCCTGCCTGCTTTCGGCCCGAGAATATGGCTCAATCAATCTTACCGACAATCAACGCGTCACTGCAGCTTTACTTACACGCGTTTGAATACGCGTCGCATTTTGCTCCTTCTGCTGGAAACTCCTCTGGAAAGGACGCCGTCCGCTCTCGTCGTAATCGCACATTCGTCTGCCCTATCCTCTGCGGGTCTGTGTACTCTGCAGGCAGTGCTAAACGACCTTTTCAACTTCTGCTCTAATCCTCAAGCGGACATGTTGCCAAATTTCGGAGTAGGGATAAGATTTATTGCCGCGAGAGTAAAACCTTCATTTTTTTAATAGAAAATTCCATTATTATTTTGAATAATAGAATTAAAAGATGTCGATGTTCAATTATGTAACCTTTAAGATTTTTAACCATTGTTAATAAAAGCTGCTTTTGCTAGTCAGTAGAATTTTCATTTCTCAAAATTATTAATAACACTTGGAAATCACAGGGAAAGAAATTACATCTCTATAGGATATATACATATATGTAAAAGTGGACGTTCGCACCTCTACTCAGTATTTTAAATTACCATGAAAATGTTAAAAATGCTTTTACCTCGTGTAGCACTTTTAAACGAAAGGGCTGCGAACAGAAAATTTAATAAAGCAATAACAATTCTAGGAATTATTTTACTCATATGTGAATATTTTTTTATACTCCTTCAAAAGTTATATAAAGTAATATTTCAAAATAAAAAAAATTGCATTTCCTTTACGCACTGCCCTGAGTGATTACTAATTATGAAGGGTAGTAGCTGTTATGAGTACGCAAGTTGCATTCGCCGCGAGGAAAGATTAGACACTCGTGGGTCTGCATTTCGCACAGTACACAATAATTTATGTATTATTTGCAGAGACGAAACAAGCAGGCGGGATTAATTGGCGCTATTAACACGTAAGTGACGCAAAGGGAAACAAAGTTGGCTGGCGAAAGGGGCGGGGGGCGTTAATTAGCGTCGGGGGCGCTGAGGGTCTGTCAGTCTGAAAAATGGGAGAAACAGGAAAATGACGGCCAGGTGTGATTGCCGCGGGATGAGAAGAAGGGACCGAATGAATTATAGCCTCTAACGCACACCTTGAGCATTTTTTTAAATGATGAGCCCCGGTCCCAATCTCTTAAACTAACTGACAAGGGTAGAAGTAATGGAGTATGTATTTGTACAAGTTATTAATTTTGTCAGCAGGGAAAAGGGAGTAGTGCATTATCACATTTTCGTAATTATCTTTCATTTACAATCTCAAAAAATTAAACAAAAACTAATATCTTTTCGTGCTCTGTAAAGAAATAACAAAGTTTTCATAAAAATTGAACTTGATTTAATTATTAAGGAAAAAATAGAAGCTGTCAAAAATCGTGTTACTGTAATTTTAAAATGCAGATTTTAAAAAACGATTTTTTTGCACAACACACAAGGACAATTTAAAATTCATGCAAATTCTGCTGCGTCAGCAGGGAAAATAAAAGCACATTCTCACCGCATCGCCGACCAAAATGCAATTATGCAGGGTATGCAACGCGCATAGCAACTACGCCGAGCGGGACGCATACGATCCCTCGTTGCAGGCGTCAAGAGAGCGGAGGAATACTTCAAAAAGTTATATTATCCACTCTGGTGGCGTCCGTTTATTTGTTGTGTGCGGCGGGCTGTCGCTGTCTGTCTCTAGCCAATTCACTTTTCGACGCAAAATCAGCCCGCGGCGTTCATTAAACGCAGCAGCACAAGAGCAAAGGGATTATCGTGTCTCTCTCTCTCTCTCTCTCTCTCTCTCTCTCGTCGAGAGAGAAAGAGGATGAGTGGAGAGGAAAATTAAAATTCCAGACCAGCTGCGTGGAAAAGAGGTGGCATCGCCACGGGGCGACTCCAATCATAGGGGCCTTGAGTCTCAAAATACTCCGCACTAATTGTAGGAGCATGGATTTGAATCCTGATGGAAAGTAAACGTATTCATGCATAACATCAATTGTATTTTCCCACCTTCACTGTCTTTAATTTAATGAATCTCCCCCACGAGTCTGCGTTGTATTTTACTGATCAAACAAATTAAAACTCCAACATTAATTTAGAGAAAGTAAAAAAATTAAACAAAAATAATACTCTTTGAATCAGTCTCTTTATGCAGACAAACCTTGTTGAAAATTTAGCCTTGTAAATAGAACCAAATATGGAAAGAGCTGACTATATAAAATACAATAATAATTAGAGCAAGATGAGTCAAATAATCATTTAACATGGAGTATTTTATACATTTTCTACGTGGTTCTATTTGTGTAAATCACCGATTTTTACCCCTCCCGCTGAATAAGTTCAAAATCTACTTCCTTGTCGAGTTGTGATTTTCCTCTTGAAAGGGCAAACCGATTTTCGGTGGCATGCAACTGACTTGGAATGATCGCTCAGGGGTGGACCGCGTGCAGCGCTATTCGTTTTCTCGCTGATTGAGAAACATGAAAAATGTATTTTCCTCTATTAAAGAGGAATGATAGTGAATTTCCCCGCCAAATCCTTTAACACACATACAGATTGGGTCCTAAAAATCATGTACAGTTAAAAAAATACATAGGCAGCACTGTAAATTTTCGAGAAAATCGGCCTCAAACTAAGCATTGTTTTAAATGGAGAATTTTCAACGGAATTGTGTAATCGCGATTTTCTCTGAAATTCCGCATTTCCCCAAAAAAAGACTCTGGCTGTCCGATAGATCTCGATGAGAGGATTCCAAATCATGTGAGAAAACATAGTGCAGCACTGTAAATTTCGGAGAAAATTGGCAAAAACAATCTGATTGGTCAGCGCCCAGCGCTGCTGGCCAGGAGAGGGGGGCGTTTCACGCCGTCGCTTCTGGTTGCATTACAGAAGGTGGCCGGCGCGCAACTCAATTATCATTTTAATTACGTTTTCATTATCAGAAAAATTTGAAATTTTCGCACATGGTAGCCAATGAATCTGTCCTTGAAAATCAATTAAAAATTTATTTATATTATACGCAGTCTCTGATAGCCATAAGGGTCAGAGTTTGCCTTTGAAAATCATTAAAATTATTAAAATGAAAGAAACTTTTTTTCTGAGATGATTCTTGAATAAATTAACTTAATTTTGGGTATTTTGATTTTTCACAAAAAAATTTTAAACGTTCTTTAACGGACATCTGAAATTTTCAGACGAATTTTTTTCGAAAATTTTTAATTTGAGAAAATTTTGCTGAGTGAGGGAAAACTGGAAATTTAATCAGCTTTCTGAATTTAGGCAGTATTTAACGCTACTATGAACTAGTGAATTTTAATGAAGCCAAACACAGACCCCCTTTTGAAAATCTGCAATTTTTGAAAATATAAAAAATTTATTTCAAGACTCAAAAGCACTATTTTTTATCTTCTCACTATTAAATTTTCATAATTTTTCTCACCCCGGAAGCAATTAATTTCCTATGCTAAAAATAGAGGGCGTAACCGGTAAAATTCGAAAAATTAGATTTTGGGGCACTTTTGGTCAGATGTACATGGAAAAAATAGGTCGGTTAGGGTTAACTTTACATGAAATTTCATTTTTTAAAATAAAAAAATCACTATCATTCCACTTTAATTTTATTTTACTGATAATTTTTATTCGAGTCTTTCGTCCTAAGAATGCAACAGCTACAATGTTTAATTTTTTTCATCTTTAGGCTGATTTTAAAACATCTTTATTGATCATGGATAAAATTCTGCGTACATTGATTTATATTCCATGTTTTGAAGAACATTAGAAGTTTCTGTAGACGAAAAACCCGAAGTAAAATTATTTCGTCTTAACCAAGGTGAATAGTTCTCTCATTGAATTGCAAGTATGCAATTGTTTTGACCAATTTTACAGAAAAAATTCCTCCCACTCTGAAAAAAGTCGACTGGAAGAAGTTGAGCCTCAAAATCAGTCGACTGCATCCTGTTCTTCCGCGGGGTTGGTCGTCGGCACGGGTTTTATCTCTTGTTTGCACGCTGCTGGTGAACAACAATTTCCAAAGTGGCAGCCAGATGCAAATAAATCTTTTCCACTCTTTTCCTCGAGAGCCCGAGTGAGATGAGCTGGGCTGCTTTTTGTGTTTTTAAATTACGCACTGAGATAAATCATTGGCACCCGAGGGCTCTTTCTCTTTTCCTCTGTGGGCATTATGCTTTCGGACCGAATATAAGAGGCTTACGGTGCTCAATTTCGCTGCTCGCCGTCAGTGCAGATCCGTGTCACTTGTGAAACCCCCTTCGGCCGCCCAAAGGGGTGCAGCACACACGCCCCCCGTGTTGCTATGCGACCGGCTCAACGCCTCGCAGCGGTCATTCATCTTGCGCGCTCTCCAAATATTATGTACACAAGCCTGTGTGTTTTTCGCAGCGTTCAGCCAGAAAAGTACATCGCTGGAAGAGCGAAAATTATTGACGGGAAAGCTTCATGCTCTTGGAGAGTGACCCTTTAATTTAAATTAATCATTTTGAAACTTAAATGAAATAAATTAAATTGTGCTATTGCGGCGTTCAATAAATATATACATATGCCTGATTTTATGGTGATAAATACAGCGAGAGTTCCAAATACTTCAAAATCTTTTTTGAATGTTTAATTGTTAAATCAAAATACAATTTATGAATTTTGCTAAAACCATAAAATAGAAGAAGCGTAAACCCAACAATTCGTACTATAGGTTTGACAGATTTCAAACCCAACCTTTAAATGGTCTGAAAAGGTAATTTTTTGGTAGGAAATAAATAGACATATGTGAGCGTTTTTAAATTAATTTGGAATTCATATACAATTTGGGGTGTAAGAGGTGGTTTTCAATGAATTTGAGTGTGTTCAAAAGCCTCAAAACAACTTTTTTTTGGTTAAAATTAAAACAGATACTTCTTCAAAAACACATGGATTCAGGCCATTCGAAAAAATTCAGGTTTTAATATATATTTTTTATTGAACAGCCATTTCCGAAGAATTATAAATTTGTCTGAAGTTTGCTAATTTAATCTGCGTACACACAGAAAAATTTAGGATCTAAGTTTTAATTTTAAATTTAAGGCTGTTGCCGTGAGCATCCCCCGCGTACCCCCGAGTATTCCAGAGGGCCCGATTTTGCTCCCAACAGCAATTAGTTGCACGCAGTTTTGAAGTTGCACAACGCACACGTCGTTTCTTGTTTCAAACTTGAACGAATTTAACGAGACAGCAGACAAAAGTTTCGAAAGCGAGTGCTGCTCTCTCTGTCTTCCGCTTGATTGATTTTGCAGGTTTTCGCCCTTCTTGTTCATTTGCAGGGCAGGGCAACAAAGATGAATGAGTCTGCTGCTCTGACCTCTAGCTTTCCATGAATATGAAACACACTCTCGCGCGTTTTGCTACTTTTGTGCACTGCAAACAAATCGCCACGCTGCGATGATGGAACTCACTCTCTTTCATTGTACGCAAGGAAAAAGAATATTGGATTCGGGCTGGACCACAAATTCGGCCTCATTTATCACTGCTGCTTCTCTGCGAGAGCGGTGGCGGAGCGAAAAAACGAGCAACACACAATTCCCGACTCACATTTTTCAATATCACGAGCAGGAGAGCAAAATAAGAGCGAGAGGAAAGTCGGTAAGGAGTATTCTCCGCTTATATTTCGATCTTTTGTGTAACCGTGATATTTATGCAACCATTATGAAACCAAAACAACCCATAAACTACAACTTCTAAGGCTACCTTTTATCAAACTTAATCATATTATAAAAAATTTTGTTCGAACTTTGTACCTCTTCCCTTTCATCTTTAAAAAAAGCTCCCAAATATGGGTTGAAAGAGCCTTTTGCTCTACCGAGTTGACACGTCTTTAACTTTTTGGTCGATACCATATAAATCGTAAAGGGCAATCAAAATTGAACTCTTTTGCGCGTTATTCAGTCTCGTTTGTGAATAGACTCATCGGCAGTGAAATGGAATTTGCGCCGTAAATTATTCGCGTCGTGAATTCCGTAGAGTCACGTGCTCGTGAAAGGTGTTTCCTCTTTCTCTCTCATCGCCAGGAAACTGATACGGGGCCGAAGAGCGAGAATAATATGCGACCTTTTAAATCTCCTTTCCAATAAAAACGCGACCCTCTCCGCCCGGGAAAGCGTCTTTTTGCAACGCGGGATAAGAAAAAAGCGTCTTCACCTAGACGGTAAATATCCGACGGGAAAATTCCAAAACTTTGCTTCTAAAAATCAGCCGCTGGAAACGAGTTCCTTTATTCTCGCACGACGGTACAGGGGTGCCGGGGAATGAAATTCAGAGCGACTCTCTCTCCGTGCGAGTATCACTTTCAATCTCCAGCTTGGGAAGCAATATAATCGCCGCTGATGGTCGGAATTAGTGTTGACTGATGAAAATTCCGTCGTAAATATTGCGTAGCATCTGGGCTCCCGAGATCATTGAAAAGATATAAGCACGCACGGCCACTATCTCCCCCAAGGCAGACCGCTTTAATTGGTCATGGTCGGCACATTCTTAATCTTGCCCCTCCGTTACTATGTATGTATGGGGCCAGGGAATAAACAAGGCGGACTCTGCTCAGCATAGCGCGGCCGATTACCCTCACTCGAGTAATTGCCAAAATCCTCTCCACAGACGCTATTAATGCCGACGCATAGGGGGACGTGCGAGCTCGTCGATTGACCGTTTTCTGCTGAAGGCAATATTACTCTCACTTATAATTGGCAATAATCAAGGTTGTCACTACAAGCTATAGTGATGGCAAAAACCACTGTTACGATTGGTGATTCAAAGACAAATTAGTACCTAGACCTAAATCAAATTTTATTTTCAATACATGGATGTTGTGGATGTAAATCCCAACTGATCCATGGGTCGGGGGGGGGGGGGTACTGCCCAGCCTGAGAGGGCCCTCGCCAAGGGCATGATGTTCATGACGATTCCCAGCGCTAAATATTTTTGTCTTAAGCCATCTGGTATGCAAATTTAAATTTTTAAGCTATTTCATCCCAGTATCTTTTGCTGCTTGTAATTTTGTATAATTTATTTTATTGTGCTACAACGTTATTTGAAATTTTGCTTAAAATAACAACTATCACCTATCACTTATGTACGAAAAAAATATTTTAACCTGATTTTGTTTTTAAATTGAGTTCACTGCGGATCTATTGAATTCTGTTGATAATAATGAATTCATATGCAGATGTTCCGTTATGTTTAATTTAAAGCTTTTATTATTCTAGCTCTGCGGTAATTTCTCATACTTTTTGGAAATTTCGAATCCAAATTTTTTCAGCACGATTTTATCCCCTTTCTTCCGGTTTTGTATACACATGCTTGTTAAGAAATGCAATTTAGTTATGCAACAGGAGCAAAATTTTGCCTCTCTGGTGCTGAGTGGCAGGAACGAACAATTAAAAAATGTAGCCGAGCTCAAGATATTCCGTGAGTACTGCGCTGCGAAACTCGAGTTAATTAGCAAGCGTCTGCAGACATGTTGAATGGTGCGGCAGTCATCTCCGCCGTTGGAGTGTCAACAGTGGCGGCGCTTAATTAATTAACTTAGTAAAATAACAGCGAAAAATTATTCATATCGCCAGGCGCAAAATGGGAGGCAGGCGCGTATAGCAGGCAGCTGAAAGGAGCGACTCTGTCGATGCTCTCCCGGCTGCCGCTGCCGGCCCAATTTATTTCCGTGGCAGCAGCCACACCGCCGTTTCATTAGTATGTATGAGATTTGACCAAATTGACGCCCGACGGGGCTCATTTGCTAGATTGAAGCAGTGTGCATTTGAGCGCAGATGAAAATTTTGGATTAAATTGGTGCTTGTCAAACTGAAAAAGCCAGGCTAATTATAAAATTCTACGGCTAAATTGATGTGGATTCTATTTTTTTAAGTTTTAATTCAAATTTAATTTAATTGAACAGGGCTTTGCATTATAAAGAATAAATGGAAACCTCGATTTGTTTTGAAAAGTTAATGACTTTGCCGACATGACCCAGAAACAGGTATGATTCTTTTGTGCTGGCAGGGAAGCTAAGAGCCAAAGACATAGTTGTATCTATTTATTATATGAGAGTCAGAAAGGTGGAATGAAACCTGCAGGGGGATTTATTCTGATTCTTCCGAATTGTTTCCATTGAATGTTAAAAGTATTGCCGAGCAGCCTAATTATCTTAATAATCTCCATTTATCCAGTACCCGGGGGCAGATCACGGCACTTTTTTTTAGCTTGACCTTTAAACGCTGTACAATGCTAACCTTATGCCCAGCGTTGCCATTTTATTTCAAGGTTGCGTTGCCGTGATCCGCCCCCCTGTATATGGTGATTGCCATTTTCGTCGATTAAATTAGAGCTCATTTCAACATATTTGCGCGTCTTCGTCATTCCAGTGGATGGATGGACATGATTTATGGGGATTATTTTAGTTTACTAGGGCTTGTGGAAATTAAGTGGACTAAGCTTCATTGAAAAGAGTTAATTATGGAAAGTCCTATTTAATGTTGTTTAAATTTATTTGAATTTCACGAATTTCATATATTCCCTATTTTAGCCGTCTATTCATGTATTCAACCTCTCATTCAGTTCGTTAAACCTGATTTTTGCTTTGAAAAGAGAAATTCATACTGTGCATTTCACGTAAAAGATAAAAAAATTAACGTTTTGAATATAAATGAAAATTTGGCGCAGGTTTCACGCAGCCTATTCAGATATCCCATTAAACCTTTGGGCAATTTTCCCACCAGCTCTTTTCAGTGAACTTTGTTCATTGTATTCACTACCTGAACCTCTATATACGCAGGATACGCAGCAAAATTTACAGCTTACAACATAGATATACCTGCAAATCGATACATGTAAATCATCTAGTTTAAGCTCAAATTCAGATCCATTTGAACGAAATTTTTTTGTTACTTATTTATTAATTCACCGTGAAACTGTTTTTTATACATTCGTATAGGACTGTTCTTTTGCCGAGCTACCCTTCCTATAGTAAAAACTTCCTAATTAAGAACTGCATTATTATAATATGTTTAATTATAAACAGTGTTACATGTCATCTCATTTCCCCCAAATAAATGGTTTGAGGTGTTAAGACATTTTGACCTTTGTTTAAAGTTTTCTTTTAATTATGTGAAAGTGGCGGGACTGACACAAACGCATTTAGTAAATTATAATAATTCACTGGAACCCAGAATGCCATGCTATTAAGCAGCAGCTGCACAAGCAAAAATATTCCACTTTATATTGCGGCCTCTCTGTCTGGCTTTCTCTGTTTTCCACACTCACTCTCTCTTTTTCCTTTTTTTTTTTGTTAATGCCCTCCAGGGTGTTAATGTAATATCGTGCGAAAGAGGTGGGCTCTCTCGCAGCCAGCACTGCGCCAAACAGGCAAAAGCAGCCCGGAATAAAAACTGCTTGCTCCTCGGCGACCGTGTGCGGCGGAAAGCGAAAAGCAACATTTCCCAATACGCACACATTCTCTCGAGTTATGTCTTGGTAAGAAATAAAGCACCTTATATATTAACTCCTCAACCTGGACAAAGAGAAATATTTTAGCTTTAGCAATATGTGTACTACGATCAAGATACAAGCAAAACAAACAAAAAGACAAAGAGTTAATTGAGATCTTAAAAGTAAATTAGCTTAGCTGCTTTTCATTCAATATTTTGAGTTTGGATCAAATGCATGTGAAGGAAACTAATCGAATTTCATTTATTTTCTTTCCAAATCAATTTTGGTTGCAGAAAAGCCTCTTTTGAAATTGATTAAACCCCAAATAAGAATTCCCGAGGAGCGGCACAACTTTAAAAAGCACAATGAAAAATGATATATTATCATTTTTGTGCGGCGGAGCATGAATTAGAATCGGCGAGGGGGCGATAACAACGCGGAAGAATGGCCCGAGACAAGCAGGAAGGAACTCGGCAGGCAGGCGGGCAGGCAGCAGTGCACGAGGAAGAAGAAGGGTCCTCCAAGGGCACTGACATTATTAGATCCGAGCGAATATAATTGAACGCCTGCATGGCGACCCGAAATCCGAGCCGCACGCTTAAAGCCGAAGACCTCAAAGCCTCCACCGCCGCCCTGTGCTGCCACCTGCCGTCAAGGGTAATTTGCTCAACAAGGGGTGGAAAAGTGAGTGGGCAGCGGTATGGTTGGGATGACATCGCTGAGGGTTTTTCTCAGAAATATCTTTCATTGAATATTGCATGACATTAAAAAAATTGAGAATTTAAAATAACAATAGTTATGGGCAGTATGAAATATAAAATGTGAACGAAGATTTTTAACAACTCTAATGGTCACTTGAGTAAATTAAGGAAAAACTACAATCAAATGTGGTATTCTTTGTGCATATATCTTCTAATAAATAGTGGAAAGAAAGGGACGAAAGGATGGGAGACGATATGAGGGACTCGAATATATAAAAAATAAGCAAACAGAATAGCGGAGAGAGGAAGGAGTAAAAGGAAAATCATATTGTAAAAAATGCAATTAAAATGTATTTACATCATGTTTTTAAATCAGGATAGGTCGTTTGAAAAATTTAAAATGAAGACATGTCTTACGCGTAAAACAGTCAGCTGCAAGCTGCGCAGCTGTTTCAACACCTTCGACCTCATCAGCACTAGTTAACTTGCAAAACAAAATCAACACTGCAGCAATTGGCCGAGGATTTTGCTTCATCAGTCATGAATAACGATTTACTGTACAAATTGTCAATTGCTGAGTGCAATAAAAAAGAGAAATTCAATGAATATCGACTCTCTCACTGTTTAAACCTCTATTACAATAAATTCTCTTATTGTTATAAACAATATATTCTCTTCTAATTCATTTTCGGTACCTAGTGAAAATTACTGACATGGAAAAGCAACAAAGCTAGTCGTATCAAACCGAGCGTAGTCATCGCAATGCGCCCGCATTGATAATAACAACAAATTTAATTTGACGGATATGTACTAAACACTTTAAAATTTACTCCAAAAATTATGTTTGAGGAGAGCGGGGAATTGCGCTGCGGTGCAGTCTTTGAGCACGTTCACAATAAGTTCATGATTTCATACCATTTCTAAAGTAAAGCTATGAAGAGAAATCCTGCCTTCTCATCTCGACATTAATGGAAAATAAAAATCAATTTGTCCTGTGTAAAAATTTTGACGAATCTCTGTACGCTCCCCTGTTTTGCGGCAAAGAACGAAACAAAATCGGGTGACCCTTTTCCCTAAATACACGCCGTCTTAAGTTTCAAATGCGTAATGATTAACATTTTCCGCCCATTCTGCGGCTCAAGGTCGAAAGTTTTAGCATGTGATGTAGCGAATCGTCGTCATAAATAAGCGTAAACTGCTTTTGGAAGCGGGGCAAAGTGCACACATCAGACATAAAGGGGAATTTATGGCGATGCACGCGACGGATGCACTGTGTAGCGAAAGGGCAGAAAACAGCATTATTTGGCCGCAGTGGGTATAAACGTGTTGTTTCGGCCGCGAATAAAACGCATAAAAAGGGAGAGTGAAGACCATTCAAGGCACCTGCTGCCGAATCCGCTGAATGGACCCTCGGTTTTTTGAATAAAAATGCTGCCGCTGCCGCAGCACCGCCGCCGCCGGCAAAAGGGCATCAAACGCGCGCGCAAAAATAATGCCCAGCCGTTTTTAAAATGTATTTTATGTGCTACTCGGCTGTTGTTGGCTTTTTATATTGAAAAAGCAGTGGCACAGCGAAAGAGCATGTGTGCGGGTCTGTTGGAATGATAAATAAAAATATTCAAACGCATATTGGCCTGATTGGGATGCTGCCAAAGAAATTCAAAACCGGAAATAAATACTGACGGGTGAAAAACGTCTACGTTTTACCAACTAAAACGAGGACTAGTCCATTTCATTTGTCTCCATAATGTCTCCCTCGAGTAAACAGTTCTTCAGAGGATATTTTTTATTCTCAACAAAATTATGTTTGAAGGACTATAAATATTTGAAAATTGCTCATCCACTTCAATTGGATAGCTTTTTCAAATTAAATAGAGCTGTCTTCATAAGATTGTGAGTGACTATAATGATATGAAAGTGGTGCTGTCAGAAAAATGTTGGAAACCAACGATGCATCGGTTTTCAAAAGCTTCAAAAGCGCGGTCAGTGCGCCTCAATTATTTTTACTCCCCTACAGTGCCCCTTTGGCGCCTCTTTTCCTTTGCGGGGGCGGAATCTCTGGGCCGAATCTGGAGCAAAGTCGTCGCCACTCTCATTGAAAATGCAGAGGCGTCTTGAAAACTTCAAAGAATCGCTGCCAGGCTGGCGAAAAGGGGTCATTCTTCATCAGGGAAAAGAAAGGATGCAGCTGCCACCGAGTACATATACATGGCGCTTCTCGCGGCTCCCCTCATACATTATGTCGCTTTTTGTGGCACATGCATTCACGTTAGCGGCGGCACCATTGTCGCCAGCAAAATGAGCAGCTTCCAAACGAGATTCTAATCTATAGAAATGTGCCGCCACAATCGGGTCGGCGAAATTCGGCTTCTCAGCGCGAATATATCTGCCGACGAGGAGCAACTAACTATGCTACTCCGCTGTTCCGACCGCGTCAGCAGCCACCCCGACGCTGACGTCACCCTCCGAACCGACACACACGGAGTTTGTGTGTGTGTGTTCGCAAAATGTTGCTTGTCTCAGCGTGGGCGTTTCCGACACTTGAGACACACACCGCCTGCAAGAGTTACTATAACGAGGGGAATTTTTAATTGGAGCGCTGAGTGATCTCAGAAAAAGCCCTATCGTTTATTAATCGGGAGAGAGACGAAAAAACCGCATCAAAAAAGTGTGGTACTTGGCACGATATATTTTTAAGGCTCTTCTGCAGAGGCTCAAGTTTTAATAGGAAAATTTCTCCATCCCCCATCGAAATTTTTGCGTGATTGACCAATGTGTTAGGCTCAAAATTTTCAATCCCGATTAGTTGAATGTCCTGTGCACACATAGG
This sequence comes from Cloeon dipterum, assembly GCF_949628265.1. Taxonomy (NCBI): domain Eukaryota; kingdom Metazoa; phylum Arthropoda; class Insecta; order Ephemeroptera; family Baetidae; genus Cloeon; species Cloeon dipterum. The sequence goes on from NC_088787.1 coordinate 24,260,234, forward strand.
GGAGGACAAGCAGCCTCTATCTATCAGCGAAAGCCGAAAATTCGCGTGTAGAAAAAGCGGGCAGGCTCAAAATCGCATTATCCCGCCCGTGGCTGCCAATTATTCGGAGCGGGCCGTCGATTTTTTTCGCCGGCGACCATAAGAGAGGTGATTGATGAAGTCGATGCACTTTCGGCGTCGCCTGCCCGCCCGCTCCCCCAGGGGCCGTGCAACCCTCTCGTGTTTTTATTGGAATCGATATGCCGCGCTCCAGCTGCAATATTATCTGCTTTCTTGCTGCATCACCGTCCGCATGACCGGCAGATAATTAAGGTCAAATTTCAGCCGAGAAGCCCTTTCTTCTCTTCAGCCCCGGCGAAACTTTTCCGACGCAATTTTTCAACCAGTTATTTATCAGCTGTCATAATTAGCGAGCCGACGAGAGGAGGAAAAATTGATCATCCCAACGTCGGCCAGCTAACTTTTTTAATTAAGAGATGGTCTGCCGTCGATCTCTGCTCTTGGCGGACAAAAAATCGGCTCGCTCACGTGCCATGTGCCGATAAAAGTACGCTAAATTTAATAACTTTGCATGTAGTCGACGCTCAGATGAACACACGGATGAAAATAACGAATCTCAACTTTCATATTCAGAACACCCACGTGAAATGCTATAGCTATAATATTTTTTTTCTGTGCTGGAAGGTTGATAAATTGCGCATCCCAAATACATACGATGGCAGGAAAAATTGGTCGGATTTTTTTAAATAATTGGTTTGTTTATTTCCTGGTGAGAGATGGAACACCTCATAAACAAATATGATCATTTCCTATCAGTTATAGTTTAACCTTTTGATGTCATGATTTGAAAATTAAAGTTGAAATTTTCCAAGCAATATTTTCTTGACAATTTTTAACTTTCTCATCAAATTACCCAAATGTGACTATGCTTTAAAACGCTGAAATATTAAAATTATAAAACCCATCCCACCTTAAAAGTCAAATTTTTAGTTCTGAGAAAGATTTATTGTTGGGATTAATCGTATAGCTGTTTACGGTTTAAAATTTGGGATATTCTGTTTGCTTCCCTTGCAAATAACAAATTGGATTAAGTAAAACTTTCCAAAATTGGAATTTGGTTGCAAAATTTTCGTGCGAGGCATAGGGAGCATTTTTAACAATGCAAACCACAGCCAGGAAGAAGGGCAAAAACCTGGCGTGCGCCACAAATTTCGCGAGATGCCGGCCTTTCATTTAATCTGCCTCGGCTCTTTTTGTGCACTGCTTTAAATGCCGACCGTGTACAGAGCATTCCTGCCAGCCAACAGCAGTGTGTTTTGCACAAAAGGAGCCCGAAAGGGTAGAGAAAGGCAGCAAAGAATGCTCGCCGCCGTCGCCGACCAGATTTACGACCGCCGCGCCAGAAATTAAAAGTAACCCGGCGCTTTTACTGGCGCAGACGGTAATTTTACAAATAGAAGAAACTTTTACTTCCAGACTTTAACAGAGCATTTTCTCTTACGGGTTTAATCTAGCTTTTATAAAATAAGCAAATTTACCTTAAATTAAAAGATAAGGTTGTATTCTGATTGTTGCAGTACTTAAAATGTCAAAGTTTTGAGACAAATTAAGAGCAATGAAAATTTTATTTTCCCCAACATAAAACTCCACTTCAAAAAATCCTTGCCATTTTATATGTATATCTCATAAAACAGTTTAAAAACCATAGGATTGGATTAGAGAACGAAAAGTATTATCCGTTAAATATAGTTGGAGCAGTTTCTCCTCTCTTGCAAACTCGGCGTCTAAGTCTGAAATCATCTAACCGCCATTTGGAGGTTTTTACGAGATAAAATATAAGTTTGGTGGCGAATAGGAGTGCTTAAAAGTGCTCTCAACATGAAATATTATTCCCTCGGTCAACATCTTCGCAGCCGGAAGGAGCTCAATAAAAATTCATGTCGGTCGATTTGGCTGGCGCATTAATCGCGTCGGACGCGCGCCCGCCTCGAGCGCAAATCCACTCGCGTCTCGAAAAGCTGCGCTGACAGCACAAATGCATTATTATTCACGCGATGAGATGCAGATGAAAGTGCTGGGTGGCTGCTGACGGTCAGGGGAAATTTTCCAAAGGGCGAGACAGCCTTCGAAAGTGTGGCCGCCGGCAATCGCTGGCATCGGCAAACTCAATTCACAGCGGCCAGGGCCCTCTTCGCTCGGGCTTTGGATTAGGGGTAGGGGGATGAATGATTTCCTTTTGTATGTCTTATCCAGTTGCAGGAATGTTGCATCTTTTTGTGCTTTTGACGGATGTTTCAAAATTAATATTTAGTTTGTCGGTTTATTAACAAATTTTTTTAAGAGCAGGTCCATCACATGTATGAATGATAAATTAAATATTTTCTCTAAGACAGAAATAATCTTCAGGGGAAGAGGGATGAAATCGAACTCGTATACTTGATCCAACATCATTATACGATATTAGTATTTATCCGCTTGATCCGGGTCCGTTACGATTAAACGGTCAACACTTGTAAAGTTCGCAGTCCAGCAAAAACTAATTAACTAAGTAATAAAAATTTATAAACAAACAAAAAATGCTACAAAAAATGAATAGGAGCTCGGCTCCGTATCCGCTACACATCTAATATCAATGGAGTTTAAGGTGCTGGAGGTTACTGGAGGTATTCATTTTTTAAATTACAAAACTTTTTCAAAAGGGCTTAACTTCTATAATTTCCTTAACTGTGATAAGAACAATTTTTCCCTGTATCAAGCTCCCGAAGCAAAAACGAGCAAGTGACCGGTGATGTCCTTATATTTTTCTTGTCCGTTGTACACTGTTAGTGTTTAATAACGCTTTCATTTGAAAGGTTTTCACTATAGATCAACTCTCCAAAATGTGTCAGATAGTTTGAGTTCGAATTTATATGGATGGGGCCCGCTCTTGCGATGGTGCCGAGCGTGAAGGGAACGACCTGCTGTTTGAAACACACGAGGTGCAGCCGACACACGCGGGTCTCTATTTCGCACCTCTGCTTTTTGACAGCAGCCGTCCACTTATCTTGGGCATTTCTGCGCAATAAGCTCTCTCTGCCCCTGCCGCTGAATGCGAGAGGTGTGTGGCGAGCACATCAATAAGTCTGCCGAGTTGACAGTAAAGGAATTACCCCGCATGATCAGCAGCCATAGGGGCCCGAGGGGGCATAAATCATGCGTGCGGCAATAATGAATCAAATCCGGACTAGCGATGAAAAATGAACAAAAATGAATAAATCTGCTCGCATGCTCTGTCACTAGAAAAAAATCCGACGTGGAGGTGAAAAAATATTTTGAATTTTTCCAGGTCACATGCTGAGACGACGGTTGCCCCTTCCTCCATTGCAAGCTATAATAATCTTATTAGAGGCACTGTTCTCGGTATTCAGTCGGCCGTGTTTTATTTGTCCTGGTTTTTCTATCACGAACAACTCGAGGTAATACGAGCGAGACCTCTTCCTTTGGTACATCGTACTCCGTGCGTAGGTGTGCACAAGCGGGTTTTCTGTATGTGTGCCCTGGAGCTTCCCACACAAAAGCAGCGCGCTCGCTCTTTTCTGACACGCGCCTTGGCCGCCGTCAAAACCACCTCTATACGAATGTCCGACGTTTCACACGAGTCAGCACTAATATTCGTCTGCCCTCTCAAGTGCGTCACTTCGCTTGCAAACCGCGATTTCTCGGGTGGCATCACCTGCAAGCCTGCTACTGAGAACGGAAGACACATAAAGGTTAATGATAACGAACAGAGTGTGAAATTGGGAGAGATAGAAAGGGAATTTGAGTGGGATGATAGGGGAGGTGGAGAGAAAATTACCAATATTGAGCACAATAGATTTAGCAATTGTAAAAGACATTTAATGAAATAAAAGACATGATTTGTAAAGGACACTGAATCAGCAAATCTGAGCAAAAATTGATACTAATATTTCCAGAGCAATTTCAATAATAATTATAATTTATTTATGAATTTGAATTAAAAATGCAATCAGCAGACTCTGCAGCCATCACCATTCAGAGTGTTGGGGGTTCTTTTTTAAAGAGGAATATGGGGTATTTCCCCTAAAGAAAGTGGCAAAATCAGAAGTAAGAAACTTATGACACGCAAATCTGACCCTTGAATTTTTTCACTGTGTGATAAAGTCGAGAAATCAAGCACCAGTTGAGGGACGGGATGCAAGGAATATGGCAAAGGATAATTATAGTGTAGGGGAATTACGAGCGGATAGAGAGAAACCAAATTAAGGAAGTTATTTGAAAAGAGGCAGTACAAAGAAAACTGGAAGATTTGGGGTTTTGAAATTTAAAGGGCGGGGAAGACATCCAGGATCACAGAAGAAACGCTATATTCGGTAAATATTATGATTATTATTTATCATACCACACACGTACACACAAATTAAAAAAAAACAGACATAATTATTATATTGGGAATAAATGAAAACAGACTTCATCCTCGTTGTTCTATTCAATTCTTCGTATAATTCTCGACTATAGTTTTATCAGTTCATTAAAAAAAAAAAATGTGCACATAGTGCACACCGCACTATATCCACCCACCCTTCTTTGCCATTTTCCCTGGTGAGTACATGGATAACAAGAAACTCGACTTTCGAACAATGGACGAACGCATCTCTGCTCGCGGTCGTAATTATTGCACGTGGCCAACAATAATGCCGCTCTCTTTGTTCACCCGAGCCATAAATCTGGGCGACTTCCTTTGCGCGGCACGTTTTCCCGCGAGTGCCAGACAGTCTCTGAGCGGAATTATTATTACAAATACCTACCGGACGGACAAGAAGAGAACCAACGAACTCATCCTTCACGTTGGCGGCACGGTCTCACTGGAATTGCAAAAGTGAATTAACAATGAGCGCGTTTGCTCTGCATCACGTGTACATTCACCGTGATCTAATACTCTGCTCTTGCCGAGTTAACGCCGGCCTCGCAGGTTATTTTATTGGATTTCGTACAGGCAAGAAAGTGGACTTTCAATTTAGCGATTACACACTCGAATACTGTTGCTCTTCTCTGATGGAATAAGCCTTTCGGTCATTTTTTTTTCATTTTCTCAATCTGCTATGTAAATCGAGAGATATGTTTTAGAAATTTTCGACTGTCAAGATTAAATTACTTTGCTTAACATTTTGATGATGAAATTGTCGGACTTGTCCTCAATTGATTGAAAGCTAAAATTTTATTTTTCTCGCTGTGTTTCGGCACGACTGGTTCCCTATTCATGTGAATTAAAATCTTATTTTAAAAAAAATATTTTATGGAAGGATCTAAATCAAGTGACACCCCCCTTGGCAAGTGGTCTTCAGATTTTGCTGAAATTCGGTGGAGATGTTGCCCTAGGGGATCTAAGTTGAACCCTAGAATATTGGGTGAAAATTCCAAAAATTGCCCATTTTGCAGGGGTTCAAAATTTGAGATTTTTAAAAAAGGTGATGTTTCCAACGATTTGTAACTTTGACTCTGTTTGTGGTTAACACAAAAATTTAGTATCCAAAATGATCTACGTTTAATGTAAAACAACTTCCCCACGACGACCAACTTCGTAGGTCAAAGGTCAAGGTCACTAAATTCGGGTCAAATTTTTCGAAAAAATCCCACATACCCTAGTACATAAAATTTTGAAAATTCAAAATAGCCAAAATGTGCCTCATATTCATGGTAACAACATATAAAAAATTGGCGAGACTTATTTTTTTCTTTTTCGAGATATTTTGAATTGAGTGTTAAAAACCGGTGTTTTCCGGGTCTTCTGATCATAAATAAAAACACGTTTTCCGCTTAATCTCAGCTTCTATGGGTCCGATTTAGAAAAACCGCACACCATTTGATACGTAAGGACCTCCCCTAGGTAATGTAAGTGACTTTAAGGGTGTCCACCCCCTTCGAACCCTTAACCACCCCCTGGAAATCCGAAAAAAAATATTTTTTCATATATTTACTATCTAAATCGATTAATTAAGCAAATTACTAATCAAATATGTTTCAAAATAATTAAAATATAAAATATTTCTATTTTCTTTGTAGAAAAAACTTTAAAAAAGTAAAATTGCTCATAAAAAGTTATTTAAGTTTATTTTGAATATATAATAATTTTGCATTTTTTTGTTTATTCAAAATGACTTAATTTTATATTTTTACAATGAATTTTCAAATATGTTTTCTATTTTACAGTGTTTTTTATAAATATAAAGAAATGCAACCATTAGCAACAATGATTTAAACACACAATTTTAACCAATTGCCAATGGTAAAACAATTCTTAATAGTTGCATTTATTTATAATAATAAAATAAACACTGTAGAATAGAAATATATTCAAAAATTCATTATAAAAATATAAAATTCAGTCATTTTGAATAAACAAAAAAATGCAAAATTATTATATATTCAAAATAAACTTAAATAACTTTTTATGAGCAATTTTACTTTTTTAAAGTTTTTTCTACAAAGAAAATAGAAATATTTTATATTTTAATTATTTTGAAACATATTTGATTAGTAATTTGCTTAATTAATCGATTTAGATAGTAAATATATGAAAAAATATTTTTTTTCGGATTTCCAGGGGGTGGTTAAGGGTTCGAAGGGGGTGGGCACCCTTAAAGTCACTTACATTACCTAGGGGAGGTCCTTACGTATCAAATGGTGTGCGGTTTTTCTAAATCGGACCTATAGAAGCTGAGATTAAGCGGAAAACGTGTTTTTATTTGCGATCAAAAGACCCGGAAAACATCGATATAATATTTGAAATATACAGGTGTATTTATTTTTTCAAGCCTTGAAGCTATACCTGAAAATTTTAAAATATATTATGATCGATCTTCCGCTAGGTTTAAATTAAAATCATAATAGTATTTTCTTATATATGGTTCAAGCGACTTTTAAGAGCAAAGCATCATGGTCTGGTAGAGATTACTTGATGTTTTGCCTAGAGGGACTACAGTCCTGATACCCAGCAAAGTCATTTTCTTAAAACAGATTGCTTTGCATCATTTTCTTCAATTAAAATGACCCCGTTTCCCATTGTACTGTGCCAGGGCCGCAAAAACGTCCCCGTCGTCGTTGTCGTCGTCATCGCTTCAACAGCAAGCGGATCGCTCGCGAAATCTGCTCTCTGCAGCGGCAATATCGCTTTCCCATTCACTTTTACATCTATTCCGCACAGCAGCAGGGATAAAAAGCGATTGTTATGGCGGAGGATACGCTTGCAGAGCCGCCGAGTGAATGCATCCGCCACCCCCAGCCCCCTTGTGTGCTTGTTAACATGCGGCCCGATGCGCCGCGTGTGTGTCTTGTTTTTCCACACAGCCTTGTGCCACATTCGCAACGACACCGAGCGCGATTTCCCGGCGCTTTTTGTGTTCGGTTGCGCCACCACTCGCGAGTGAGCAGCTCTCTAGATCGCAAAAAACGGCGCTTTCATCAGTTTAGAGAGCAGTGTGTTGCGACACACACACACACGTTCGCCACTCATATTGCCTGCGATCACAAAAAAAAGCAGTTGCAAACTGCGCAGTTTCGCTGGTTAATATGTGATTAACTTGCGAGCCTTTCACTCCACTCTGAATACATCCTGTGTAATTATACCGGCCAGTAGCAATTTTACTCGTTCTTTTTGTTGTCACTCTATAAAGGGGCTTTCAATTACAGCTCCTCTCGAGTTGCCTTATACGAGTAAGTGACCCTTGTTCTTTTTTAATTTGCTATTTATTGCTGGTAACAGTCTCCTCTTCAGCTCTTTCGTCATCATGTTAAAACATTTTGAGGATTACGCAAAATATCTCGTTCTGGGTTTTATATGAATGAATAATTTTTCGAACACATATATCAAAGAACAATAAAAGCAGACGTTCACAATTTCATATTGGTGGCTTCGCATAAAGTTACAATATTTTCATCACATGACACTGTTTGTTTTTTACAAATTCAAAAGTGGAAGCCATGGTTCTGGGTTTTGATAAGCAAATTATCAATAATAGAACCATTTGGAAGTCAGATTTTGAATTAATAAATTGAATTTTAATCATTTTAAAATATAATGTACAGCGAATTTCTACAAATGCAAATTTTATCTCAAATTAATGCACTATTGACTTCTATATAATTCTAGTTTGTGAAAAAAATCATCCAAAAGTGTTTTCTTTTTTTTTGTGAAAGCCATCCAAGTTTGGCTGTCAATTTGTCCAAGAATCTTTCATGTCTAGCAAGTGTTTAAAATTTGTAAGCAAAAAATTTTCGCATGGAATTTTCTTTATTGATTTCCACGAACTGAACCATTCAGATTGTGCTGTGTCAAAGATGAGCGTCGTCTTTTTCAGCAAGACAAGCGGAAAATTGCTCACTATGCATATGCGCCCAATTTTACTTCCGTCTCCTAAAAGACGACAAACAAAAGAAACACGCCGGCGTTTTATCCAAAAGCGATCTGCAATATTTTTTTTCCGCCTGAGCAGAATCAGCAGCTCTCTCTCTCTCTCTCTCTCTCTCTCTCTCTCTCTCTCTCTCTCTCTCTCTCTCTCTCTCTCTCTCTCTCTCTCTCTCTCTCTCGCTTACATACAGAGCGGAGCAAGGCAAAAGCAAGTCTGTGCTGGCAATATTTCACGCTTAAATGCAAACGCGGGCTGGCATTCGTAATAAAGGCCGTCGTCGCTGACGTCGCCGCCCATGTACCGAGAGCAAAAGCGGCAATATGTGAAAATCTGCCCAGGAGCCAGAGCATGTTAAGGTCCTGCCTGCGCCTAAGCCCATTTGTTACGCGCGACACGCAGATTTGAATTCTCGCAATTTGATTTATGACCGAGTTTGTGCCACACATCTCTCGCAAACACCACAACCAAGGAAAACGGAAAATATGCCGTCGAATATGGGATACATTTTTATCCAAACAGAATGGGACCTGAAAAATGCGATCATAGATTTCAAATAGGCTGATCACTTAAAGATAACCAGATGATATATTTATTTTTCAATATTTATATTTTTCCATAATGTAACGCACAGATGTGTTTGTGTAAGGATGCATGTGATTTTAGGCTGACGATAAATTTTAAACCTGTGTGACGTTATTTAACGTACCAACTCCAAATTCATTTTGCCTTATATATAACAACGCAGCTTCAATCTGCAAACATCTGTGCCTAAACCAAATCGAGCTTAGCACTATTGTATCCTTTCCTGAAGAAACGAAATTAATTTGATCCTTTTAAATGATAAAAATAAACCATTTATCCTCAAATACCGAAAGGATTGACATGGTCTAATATCCACAACCCGAAAGCGGCAAACGTATCGTTTACAGACGAGCAGATCATAAAGCTGATTGGTAAACAGAAGATGATGGATTCCTCGCGGTGATTTGTCATCTATCTCTCTCTCTCTCAGCGGCGGCTGTAATCAGTAATCGCAACCGATTGTGTAATCAAAACATCGTGGCGCAAACGAGACGAGACGACCTCTCCAGGGGAAAAGGGAGGTTGGCTACTGAAGCACGAAATAAATAAAAGCTGCGGACAGAGTCTGTGAGTCAACCGAGTTCACGGCATGATCGATCAATCACCCTCTAGTATCGCGATTTCAAAGCCACAGCAGCAGCAGAAGGTTTTTTTATTTTAGCAAAATATTTCAGGATCCGCTCTGTGAAATTTATGAGGCGTGTTGCTGGGATAAAAACTTGGATACAGGAAGAACATGAGATAGTCAACAAAGTAAAAAAGGTTTACTTGGTTGACTTAATTGGAAAGATCTGCTGGCGCGTTGGTTTCCAAATTATAGCTTAGGTAAACATGAAATTAAAACTGTTTTTGGTTAATAATGTCCTTAGCGTCAACGAGGACTTTTTTGTTATCATACTTGTCTTGTAAGTTTTGCTATTTAAATTAGACCCAACTCGACCAGAATTTCTTCATTTGACCTAGTAAATATTGCCTTTTACAAACATGCTACTAATCGTCAAACCAAACAGGACATGATGTGAATAAATATGGTTATTTTCTGTGATGAGTTTCAACTCCACTTCCTCCACTTCGTCAAAGGTCAGGGGCTATCGTCCATTATGACAGTAAGTTATTTATAAAGCAGCACTTTTTAAATTCAATATGATTATTTTAAAATTAAAATGTAGTATGGTAATTGAACCAAGAGTAATGGTCTGCGACATTTGCAGAGAAACAATTTGCGCGAGCAGTGGCACTCGTGTCGTGCCTCCTTAATGGAGATTCGCAATTATCCGGCGGCCATGTGTCACTCTTGTGCGCGGATAAGCACAATGGCGGCGGGTGCGCACAATAAAGGCGATCGCATCAGGTCCGTCTGGCCTTCGGAAGTGCTCTCTCTCTCTCTCTCTCTCTCTCTCTCTCTCTCTCTCTCTCTCTCTCTCTCTCTCTCCTCTGTATATTGTTTTTGGCCGAGTCTTGCTCTTAGAGAGCGAAGAGAGAGCGGGGAGGAAAGAGCGTCGTAAAGTAAGTCTGTGGCACCACATTATTGTTGTATACGCGCCTCGTGTCCCTTGCGATCGGGCCAAAGCCGAAAGGGGGTGAGTGAGGGCGTTTTGCTGCGAGTAGCAACACCGATTCCGTCCCAGGGGACCACGCCGGTCGGCTTCCTCGACTTTGAACCAAATTAGAGCCTCGTGTCGGCCACCGCCCGATTTTCATGCTTTGAACGTGCAAAGCCGGCGATTGCCTAGAAATATATATATATATATATATATATATATATATATATATATATATATATATATATATATTTGCTGATTTTGATCGTAATACAATTTTGAACAAATGGGTAAAATTTACCAAAAAACTAAAAATTCGCTCTGGAAGCAAAAACATTGAAAAATGATTATCTCTATGATGGATATATTGTGCGTTAAGAATAATTATTAAATTTTTATATAATATCTAGGGTATCCAGGAAAAGATCTGGAAGTCAGAGCACCGTTTTTAACGTTCATTCAAAGTCAATTTCAGAAGTACAGTATGCACTCCAGCTTTTTTGAATAAAGCACAGTTTTTTGGGGAACATTTTTTATGATTACGAACTCACTCTAGAGGATGACATTGAGACGATGAATTAAAATTGACATATCCTCATTGGGATACGTAGAGTTTTTTCTCATCAACTTGGTTTCAATTCATCATCTTGAGCAGGTATTATTTTTCCTGTGAAATGTAACACATGATGCAAAATTAGAAAAATAAATCAAGAAATCATTGAATGGCTCTAATCTGCGTGGAATCGACTATAGGTCGGTGACTATGAGTGCAATTTTGAAATGAATTTCAATTTCTATACACCAGTTGCAAAAATCCTTAGTTAAGTGAAAATGCGCAGCAGCGGGATCGAGTGTGAAATCGCAGGGGAAGTGCCTTAAAATCACGAGTAACCACTGGCGCCATCTACTGGTGACTTCGAACACTAAGGGCTTTGCAACTGGTGAATTCGGTTTTCATTCTATTGACAAATCATTTTAATTTTAAATTATATTCAATAACACGTTTTTAGTACTACACAGCGGTTTTTTCGGCTCTGCAGGCCTCATCAGCAGTACAAAACAAAATTTATGCTACAGGAATTTACAAAATGAATCAATGGTCGTTAACAAATTTCGACTGTTCTTATTTCAGAGTGCAGACGGGTAAAGCGACGAAATCTTGTCATCCCTGCCAATCACCCTACCTGCCAAAAATTCAATTAAATTCCGTCAATTCACTGGTTTTCATGATATTCTCTAAGAAGTGTAATTCTTCCCATTTTCTGCATTCCAATATCAAATTTTTAAAGAACTTTGAGAGCAATTGTTAAGAGTCGTTTGATTTTAAATTCTTATTTCAATGGAAATCAGGGTTTGCGGCAACAGTACTGTATTTCGATTCGATCGATGCAGCAAGAAAATCGACCGGCTCGCTCAGAAAACAGGATCGGTGAGCATCTCCTCAAAGCAATAAATCACAAATGTGGAACTTTGCGTGCGGTCGGCGAAAGTCAACAAAAGTTTGCCGGCAGTGAAATAAAAGCTTTCCACTCGGGTGGATGGCAGCAGTTTGTGCGCACAGGTGCCCGCCGTTTTAATCAATTCGACTGCATCCCCTCGACGCACATGCAGCCCCCGCGCCTTGATTGATCACTGCAGATTAAAGTTGCAGCCTGATTGCTCACTCGACCGGCAGTCGGATTCATCGCTGCTACTGCTGTGCATTCATGTGTCGTCACGGCCAGATTGAGGGGGAGTTCTAGATTTCAATGTTCAAACAGAAATCCAAATGAGCCGTGGAAGCGGAGAGAATAATAGAGGAAGCAAGTGGATCAGAATTTTAAATGTGAATAAGGAAAAAAAATCAAATATTCTCGACCACTCTTTTGCACAATTTGTCAGTAGCAAATCTTTTTTAATCATACCTGCAAAAAGGTTCAAATGTTACTCAAATCATGAAAATTAATTACAAAAATCAGCTGAAACATTTGCAACAAAAATAAAAACTGCATGAATCAAAAACCCATTTAGACCTCTATTTGGCTGTTTTTGACACGATTCGAGCGATTTCTAAGTCAATTTCTCAGAACCAATTAACGTTTGCTATTTTTCTCTGAGATTTTTTGTTCAGCTTTTATCATTCGGTTTACAGGGAAAAATTGTAACGTAAACACTGCAGTCATGCTTATTTTATTTTTTAAAACGTTGCTATTGTTTAAATATGGATTAAAATCTGAATTTAATTGCATATCAAGAAGATTTTGTTGCATTTTCAGAGGAGCTCTGAAGGCAGTAAATGTGTTGGGACACGTTTTTTCCCTAGGGGCTTCTATCAAAACCTATTGTATTAAGTTTTTAATTGAAATCATTTCTTTAGTTTTTATATCACCGCTGATCGCAAACTTTGTGAAAATCCTTAAAACTCAACTGCTAATTACACCACTTTTTCCATTTATTTTGGAAAAATGTAGCATTCACTTGAACGTATTACTAAAGTATCTTAACTTTCTCTTTTTCCTACTTCTAAATTTGATAAACGGTTGAACTTTAAAATTAATGTGCTTGTAATTTCAAGAATTTATCAATATTGCGAGAAATTCGTGATCTTAATTTGACACGGTTTCTAGATGGTTATTATGTGGTTTTATATGATTATTAAGGGTGGCACAAAAATCTTCAAATTCCATGAATCGTGCTCATTTCATGTGTAAAAATAAAAAGGACACAGAAAAAGTCGATCGTCTTAAAATCCCAATCCTAATTATAATTGTTAATAGCTAGAATCAAAGTGCAGCGTTGAAACAATAGAGGAAAAAAAGCCATAAAACTTTTACTGCCCCATTTTCTAAACGAACGGAATGAATTTCAGTTGTGCTGGTTCCAAAAGCAAATTCCACCCTTTCTGTTCAGCAAACACGAGAGCACGTTTGGAGCGAATCACGCACGAGTGGCGCGAGGGCGGCGGACCAGTAGCGAATTACTCCGGCTTGTTTGTGCGTGAGGCTTTGATTTGACCTGCGTTCTTTTTCCTTCTGCATGTAAAACAAACACTCGCGAGCGCTTTGATGCCGGCCTTTGTCCCATTTAAATTGATGGCGCTGCAATCCCTCTCACTCACTGTCGCCTGTCGTTCAGTGCGACTTCCAAAGGCCGCGATAAGGTGCGTTTTGGCAGTCAACATGCTCGAATTCACCGATCAAAAGTTTGTCCGGCTTCTAAAGTTCAGATACTAAAGTTGTAATTTATGGCACCATTGTCCTAAAAGAGGCCAAGGAAATTAGATAAAACCAATTCCCGTTTCCTTTATCATTTCAAAAATTTATTTTACTAAAAAGAATCGAATTAAATAAATAATTATTGGACTGTGATTGGCCTGTTTGGAATAGAGCAAAGCGATCGAGTATATTCATCAGGCTGTTAGAGCATATATATAATGTGTTTTTTTTAAAGCTGGTCGAAGGGTGGAACGAGGGCTCAAGAGGATCTCGTATGCAAATCACCGGCTCGCTCTCGGCTCAACCGGCACTTTAATTATTGATTCATTGAGCCGGAAAGAAAAGAGCAATTATCGGGGAGCGAGAGTTTGCCAGCAGCCTTGCTCAAGAGCCGCTCCGACATATTAATTATTCTGCGCCAGGCGAGTGGCGTGAAAGCAGAGAGTGCACTTGTCACCAACAACTCGTTCTTCATTCCAATATAACTGCAAGCGAATTTCACTTTTTTGCATTCAAGCAAACTTTTGCCCTTAACAAGCAACTTTCCTAATTGATGCTGTATATGTAACTGCGTATTTTACCAATGACATCATAAACTGCAATTTTTTTAAGTTGCAATTTATTACAACTTTAACATTAGAGTTTCGTAACACGGCTCGAAATTTGCCTGTGAAATTAAGTTTGTGCTCTTGAAACCTCCATTCAATTCATTTTGTTTGCATGTGCTTTTTTTGCTTTGAATACCTGCCGTAACAATGGTCGGATTACGAGAAAAAACTTAACAAGAGCGAGCGGCCTGGGGATTTATTCGCGGGAGCGCCTGCGATTGACATGCGTATGCAACCTGTCTGGTGAATGTGAGAGGCGGGTTGTATAGGCTGCCGACGACAGGCAAGAGAATTGAAATCGACACCAATGAGTGTCGTTTTTTTGGCACAGCGCTACATACGGTTTTAATACAATTTCTAGCTTCCCAACTGACGGCGAAGAGAAATAAAAACAGAATATTGAAAAGAAATTAATATAAGTAATAATTGAAAAAAATATGAAATAAGTCAATCGTATAAAAAATAGCGAGTTTATATACATCTGTTTATTATTCTGATTATTCACATAAACATATAGTCAGTTACATGAACAATGGCAAAAAGTGACAAGCAGGAACTGCATAACCAACCGAAACAAAAAATTGTAATGACGTACGTTGACACGTGCCGCATGCAAGGTTTGAAATCAAAATAATGTTATTTACAACAGAATAGATTCATGAGTATTTAGAAAAAAAAATTCTGCTAGCATTTAATAAATAGCACCTTATCCGAGAAGAAAATTAAAACAAATATCATTACTAAAAAGTAAAATACAAAATAAATTAATTAAAATTCTGTTTAGGGGCAGTTCATGCAACCGTTTATCTGTTCAATGCGAATATGTTGCAACAAAAATGGAATCTTAGCTGATCGGTAAAAAAATAAAATATTTGGAAAAACAGGAAACAATAATTTTTACTCATCGTAGTATTTTTTCAACTATGTGGTACTGAGAGAGGGTTAAATCAGTTGTGGCCCCTCGGGTGGCCCCTGAGTGTCCGTTCGTCGGTGGTCGCACGGCCGCAGCAAACAACACGGCCCGTCCTGTGGGTGCAATTTGGCTGCGAAATTCACATGCACGACCACGGACATCGGCGGCAGGGTGTAATTCCCAGCCGTAATGTAGACGACAGGCCGACTATTGGGAGCCCATTGGCTGCCGAGTGCGCCGCTTCGATTTCCGAACTCACGAGATCACTCAATTTGCTGCCTGCTGACTCCGATATTCCGATACACGCTGCACGAGAGCCGGTCTGCTCCTTCTGCTCACTTTTCTGCCGCCGCTTCCAATTTTTCAACCAGTTGCGATTATTGCTGAGCGGCGGAAAACGCTGAAATCGGCGCTTGTTTGATTTTTGTGTTTCCAATTTTTGCTCCCAAGTGGACTCTTTCACGAAAAAACGAACAAAATGTAAACTCTGCCACAGCATATGTGGGAAGAATAAAAGATAAAATTCATTTTACGAGCTAAAATTCTTAGCACTTAATTTTGGATGTGATTGGACTAGAAAAGTTCGGATTTTTGGGCAGTTTATTAGTTAGAGCAGCACAACGGAAAAATCAATACTGAAACTGAAGTAAAAAAATGGTTTATAGGAAATAATTCAATTTTTTGGCAGGTCCTTCATTTTTTCGTTTTTCAGAATTGTTTTGCAAGGGGAATTCATATTGTGGGGTGCGTCATCCAGCGGAATTAAATGTGCGAAATCCTTATGGTAGAGTTGATTTATTAACTTCCATAGGTCTTGAAATTAGACTGTTATGTAAATTTACAACAATTACAAATATGCAATTATCAAGTCAATAATATAACAAGAAATATCACAGTAAGTTTAGTCATACCCCGGTATAATCTTCGGGTCTAACAATTACAATATAAGGTATTTACATGACCGGTTGCGGGTGAGGGTGAGCGGTCAGTAACGAGAATCATATACAGGGTAAAGGAGAAAAGCTTATCATAGTAACAACGACATCTATAGGTTGAGATTAGTACAAACTAGTTAAACGCCAAATATGCAATATTAAAAGCCTTGAGAATTATTTCCATTCCTTGTTCAAATATTTTTTTACAGCACTCGAAAAATTAGCCAAATTCTTTGCAATGAATGCTCTTTCCAAGAGGTTTCTAACCCGACCGTTTGTTTTTGTTGGTTTATTTTCCTTTAAAGGAAATTTAAAATGACGAGTTTTGTGCATTTTTTTTTATAAATATCACTGCCTAAGCTCTAGCTTTTGTCGTTTTATTTTCGCTGTTCGACTGCAAGATCTGATTTGGCGGCGGCACAAATCGCATTCGGTCTGTGATTGAAAAAATTCAATAATCATTCACGAGGCGGGCGGTGCGTGTAAAGGCAGCCGGCAAAGCAGGAATAACCATGCAAGACCGTAATAAAAGTGGGATGACTATCAAAGTGTTGAGCGGCCTGCTCTCGCTCTCTCCTCTACATACATTCTCGGGCACAAAAGAAGAGCGAGGAATCCAATTTGTTTCCCAGATCCTCGAGTGGAATGAAAAAGCACCGTGCGGATCGCACACCCTCGCCGGCCGTAATGTAATTCTCCGAGGAGCCAGGGCAGACCGACACCAGCGCTGCCTGTTTATTCTCCTTCCTTTCTCCACTGCTCTGTTCAACTCGCGAGAAATGTGCATTATCTCGGAGCGAAGAGAGACAACCGCTTCGAGAGGCCTCCAACGGGTTGCAAAAGTGCAATTTCGCCTCGCCAAATGAAAACACAAAATGCATATAGGCATGCTGCCGAGGGTGTGTATATCGTTATCGTCGAATCAAGTGGTAGCGTTGTTGCTTTTGCCCTTTCGCACCTCTAGCAAATTTCTCAGTCGAAAAAAAAACACATTGTGCAAACATTTTTTGAACTGTTACAATTATTTGTGTAAAATTAAATACAGGTTATTCGTTGTATAGGGAACTATTTAATTTTCATAGTAATACAGAAATGTCCTGCTCTGTACAGCTACAGAATAAATAAACAATTAACTGTTTACCAAGGTAGCTGCATATATAATATCAACTAAAAAAAACATCGTGACTTTTTTAGTTCAAAAACTTTTATTAGAATTTACAGACAACATTAAAAACACAAGATTTTTTTAAACCAGCTTATCGGTAAAATAAATATTTTGTTTGTTGATGTTTGTTATAAAAACGTGTAATGAAATTTTTAATTAGATGATCTTATGGTTTGGCAACAAAAGTAGTTATTCATATATGTTTATACATAAATGATACTGAATATGGTCACCTGTAAAACCCATGTCTTCTATATTATATGGTTGAACCTCAGATATTGTTTATCAAAACTTAGAAAGTCTCTTTTCAACAGCATAAACAAGACATTGAGAACTTTATTAACTTTCAGGAACTTTCAATTTTAAACATTTTCATCCTCATATAAATAAAATCAATTACTGCCAAACTCAAACATTCATCTGCAAACTCAAACTGTTTAAAGTCCTGAAACTCTGAAATAAATTCACATCAATGGTAATGACGCAATATTCTCCATTCACATTGAAACCCAAACACCAAAGCAAAAATAACTTTGTTTGACGTCAGGTGATTTGTTTGATGTATGTCTAGACTTTTGACAATATTGACACAAAACGAAATTTTAAGCGAACTTATAGTTTTGTGTTTGCTAATTAACAATATACTGAAATCGGATGAAGCGATGAACAAACAAAAAAGAAGAGAGGTTTCTTATTCCATTCGTCATAACTAGGAAAGCTCCATAATCCTCAAGGAGTTCATCAAATGGATCTCACAAATGATTGAATGCTATTTTTTTTTTTTAATTTCGCAAATCCGTTTTCATTTCAAAAAACCTTTGTTACTCATTGTCAGTCGATAAAATGCTACAGCATGAGTTTTGTGCAGTGAAATTAGTAAAATACTTAAAGTATGGAATTTGAATAAGAATAACTGAATGAACTTAATAATTTACATACCTTAAAGAACTGAAAATTAAAGTTGACTAAAAACGATCTCGCCTTTATGCACTGCAATTTTCAACAATGCTGTGTTTTTTTAGTGATGGGCATCATCTAAAAAAACGCTGATTGTGATGAAGGAAAAAAACACTTTTGAAATGTAGAGGACACGGGGAATTAACTTTTTGCGTCGTTTTCCAGCTCGGTATCAAATCAATCGCATCGATGTTTGCACACAATTGTGACCACTTTCCCTGTCGCGTTCGCCCATTAGCGAAATAAACGGACGCGCGCAGATTAACCACGCTCGACAAATATCTCGCGGAAACAAACGATATTACTTGCGAACGGAGTTATGCGAGCCGCAGATAAGCTAATTATATAGGCCGCGCGTGCCGTGTGTTTGTTTGTTCGTTCAGTCATTCGCGTGTTCCAGCCTACGCGTGTAATCTCATTACGCGTAAATTAGCGCTTGCGAGCGGTGATAACCCGGCGACAAATTGCCCTTTCTTCGCAGTGGCTAATGCCTGTTTTATAGCTGCCAAAACCGCTTTATCTTATCATTTCAAGGAAGTGAGCGAAACTTAATAAGGGATTGAGAGCTCAACATTTTGTTAGGAAAATACGTTTTAAAAATATCAAGATGGGAAGATCAAAATATTTTGAAATTATAGCTATTTATAACAAATAATAACACATTAATTGGTGTTTTACTCCTCTCGATTATTCTTAAATCTAATCTCAGAAGTATCGGATGTCTTCCGCGAAGTTTAAAAAATGCTGAAGGGAGATCGATCTTGAACATTCTTGAATTTTCTGTCGTGAACTTCACCATTTGTGATAATTTAAAAAAAAGTGTTAGAGAGGTATAGAAAACTGCCACAGTTTAAGTATATCAATACTTACTTCAAGACTCAAAATAATTCATAAACACTAAACAGATATTTTATAACAATTTTTATGCATGGTTTTAACTTTTATATATTATTACAAAGTTTCAGATTTTCCCTTGAAAAATATATTGCACCCCTTTTATCCGCAGCACACTTTCCTTCTTGACCGCACGGCGCGTTCTCAGCTGTTGCAGGATCAATAAAAAGAACGTGTTTGCCCTCTCATATTTCGTAGCAATGTAGGTCGTCGTCGGCAACAGCCAACTTCTGCTCCAGAAGCTAGGATAAATTCCAGCAGTTTCTGCAACTGCACTTAATTAATTCCTGGGAAAAGGTTCGAGTTTCCCTTCTGACCAGCGCGCGCGGAGATGAGCACAGGCGTTTCACTCTCATCCCAGCTCGCAAATAAATTTCTCCGAGCTGTTGACGGTCTGCAAAAGTTGCTTAGAACTTCTCATTTCGCATGCAGCCTGCTTATCAGGGCAAACAAGATATTTTGTGAAAGGGCGGTGGAGTCCCAGTGCGGCGTCGCTGATGCAATTATACAGAAAGCAAGCTTAAATTCTGCGCCTTAACAGCTCAATCCTCGAGAAAAGAAATGCGACGCGAAAAGTGCTCAGGCGAAGTGATTTCAACTGGAAAACGGTACTTCCTCACATCCAGAGTGCAAAGATTGATATTAAGCCCTTAGTAGATCAAACTTTTTATGATTTCAATTCATGATTTTGAAAATTAATAATATCGAATATTACTTGAAGGTCAAATAATGGTAACAACAATAATAATTCATACAGTCAAATTTCCAGCAACTCTTTAGGCAAACAAACTCTCTAGGTTTGCAAGCATGCTGAATAATTCCTGTTTTTGTGACCCAAAAATGCGTCATCGGCAGAATTCGGCCTGGAAAAGGGTGCTGGCCGCCTGCTGTAAAAAGCAACAGACAGATGGCCGTCTTTTTGTTTCCACGGAGGACTTAATGAAAAATCTGCCGCCCCTGCGAGAGAGGTTTGTCCGGTCCAGATTAGTGTGTGTGCGGCATTAGTAGCGAGAGAGAGAGAGAGAGAGAGAGAGAGAGAGAGAGAGAGAGAGAGAGAGAGAGAGAGAGAGAGCCAGATCGGCCGCAGGCAATATAATACGAGCGGGCGAGTAAGGAAAGGCTATCACGTGAAACGAGCAATATCACAGATGACATCTTCTCT
The DNA here is from genome assembly GCF_949628265.1 of Cloeon dipterum. Classification (NCBI taxonomy): domain Eukaryota; kingdom Metazoa; phylum Arthropoda; class Insecta; order Ephemeroptera; family Baetidae; genus Cloeon; species Cloeon dipterum. The sequence goes on from NC_088787.1 coordinate 24,280,590, forward strand.
CTCTCTCTCTCCAGTCTGCTTCTTGCTCACCGCACTCCTGCCTTCAGGACATATTATTGTGACGTCAGCCAGCACTAAATGTCTGTGTTACTAAAGTCTGCAGAGACATTCCGCCGCTGCAGATAACATCCGCGCCACTCGCTTTTTTCTACGCACCGGCATGCGAGTAAGAAAAGGCTTTAGTATGCTTTAAGACCGATTTATTTTTTTTATTTATCTACATTCGATTAATTCGAGGACTACGACGGGGTGAGTCCCGTGACGTCCGTGATGAAGTCCCAGTGGGAGGCGACCCTGGTGTAAACCACGGGGGCACTCCTGATGCAGTTGGTGTAGTTGCCGAGCGCGAAGAGGCCGACAAGCGTGTCTGTGTTGTCTTGCTGAAATGACAACGGCGCTCCCTCGTCGTTCTGTCATCAATCGAATGTTATTTTTAAGCAAAAAATTTAACCAAAAGTTCTTATTTAACCAAAAAGGATATATGAATAATTTTTTTCCTTGAATTTTTACAAAATTCAGACCTGGCCTCACTCATAACATGAAATCTTGATTCAAAATGGCTATTATTTTTTTACTTTGATGAGGTTTCCTGTAAGACATCTAAAATTGAGTATAGTGTCAAAATAAACGCTAAATTTTTCAAAGCCCAAAATCTGCATGCCCTAATAAAAATCAATTGAGCTTATAAAGAATGTATCTTTTTAAATGGACTAATCCTGTTGTTCTCAAATTCTGCTCTGTTTGTCTTTTGATCGTTCAAAACAGCACTTACTTTGCAAGGCCCGCGGGCACCAGTCGTCGACAAGCAAATTTTCGTTTCGTCAATGATGAATTCAGGTGTGGTTGCGTAGTAATTTTCACAAACGGTGATGTTTTCCCCTACGTTGTCAGCGTACTGCAAGATTTCCGAGAATTCGGTCAGAGCACCGAGATCCATTCTTGCACCCCAGCCACACGTTCGCAATGTTTCTCCTTGATAGGTTTCATTCACATCAGAGGGTGGAGCCATTCTAATTGGCGAAACAAATGCTGCAACACAATTGCATTTGGATCAGAGCACGATTTCCCTGGTTTAAAATGAATCCTGCAGAAATTTCGAGTGAATTTTTTAGTGCAAATATTTTTTATGAAAAGGCAACTTTGTGATAATAATATAATGAGCACACCTCATTTCATTTTTATGAGGCAAGCGAAAGCAACCCGTAAATCAGTCGCCAGTTTGATTAAAAGCTGATAACTCGCATTTAATTGTTTCCATATTTTGATTTTAAAGACACAAAAATGTATTAAAAGTAAACCTACGTGCAGGCGCAACTCTTTCCTGCAAATGTAGAACTGCGATGTCATTGGCGAGGCTTGCGCGATCGAATTCTGGGTGGATGAACAAGAAATCGACCGAGTTGATTTCTCGGCCGCTCTCTGTTGTTGCCGAAATGTTCAGCGCCCCAAACCACACGGTAATTTGCAAACCTGTCAAATCTCTGCAACAAATTTGTTCTTTGAGATTCTTTCAGTGATGAAGAAAATTAATTTTTACTCTGGAATGCAATGGGCGAGAGTAAGCACGTAGTCGGGGGAGACGAGTGCACCGTTGCAGAATCCAACCATGGATCCATTAGACCTATTCTCGATGAAGATGGCGGTTTGGTACTTAAACATGCCTTGGGTCGCTTCATAGCCGCCAATTATTCTGTCATCCAAGTCCTCTTCTGATATAAGTTATTAATTAAAACTATATCTTTATATATTTTTGAAAATATCCCTCTGATAATTTCAAGAAAACGTATATTTTTACATCCAATTCGCACTCAATGCAATATTTTAGGTCAAAAAATTTAATATCTTTATTTTTTTTATTTATATTAATGATGCCACATAGAAATAACTAGATTCACAATCCAACTCTGATGCTTTAAAAATTATAATGAAGCTGTGTTTTGGTTTAACTTTGGTTTCATTTCATGCGGCAATAGGTAAGTTTTAGCATTTTAAATCCAACTAAACCACTTACCTAAATATTCCGCTGACTGTAAAGATAGAGAGACCTGAAATTTTACAGTTAGTAAAAGACAACACGTTGAACATATTAAATTTTTCTCACCGAAAAGCTGATAAGGGCGCAGACGCCCGCAAGAACCCAAATCTTCATGTTGTCGACTGTTCACGTGTGTCTCTCAGTCCCATCTATTATAGGCGTGGAAGACAATCCTTTTATTTGTATCACTTTCCGTCAACTAATCCCAGCAATATGTCGTCAACAGTGCTTAATCTCTTTAGAGATTATAACTTAACAATTCGGCGCTAATTCGAGGCAATCCTAAATGATGGATGAGGAGTAGAAAAAATTCGATAATCTGTTAGACTTTGCAACACACGAGCGAGCAATTTTGTACAAACAAATAACATCGTTGGGTAATAATCAGAATCAGAAGGGAATAGAGGTCAGTTTGTTCAATTTAAGTGGGCGTCCGTGCCTAGAAAACGAGCTGTGGTTGCGCAAAGTGTGTTAATGAAGTGTCGCATCTGCGGCGAACCGACCGAGGCACGTTCGCCCGCCGCCTCTTGTTTGCACGCTAATCAGGCTTCGTTTATTTTGTCAATTATTCTCGGCCGACTAGAACGGTTGTTATTAATTGTCGCCGACCGCAAACAAACTATTTACTTCGTCTAGCTTTCTGTTTGTGCTTTGCTTAATGAGCCCTTATTGATATTGCGTATGACTTTGATGTCAGTGCGGCACCGCATTGCACCAAGAAGCTGCAGCAGTGCTCCAGTTAAATTGCCAGATTTGCGAATGTTTAAACAATGCATTCTTGAATCTGAAATTTTTTAAAGCAACTGCATTGTATGAGATAATTTGTATCATTCGAATTTAGCATAGATAAGGCTGCAGCTCGGTTAAATTTTAATCAGCTTTTAAATTTATGGCCCAATCAAATAATCGAAAAGCGCATGTGCATGTAAACACTAAGCTTGATTGATGAAACTTATCAAATTGAATTTTTTATTGCAATCAAGACTGTCCACTTTAATCCCCCCGTATATTTACTTGGTTTCATTTTACCAAGAAAAAGTGATAAGTATGACTGTAAAATTTAAGATAATAAATTAACATTTTAGCTTCCAATTTCCAATCCGCAGCACGAATTTGAATAATGAAATTTTAGGTCATTTAAGCCACACTGCTTAGAGAAGTATAGTCACATTAATTTTGAAGAAAAACTGCCTGCCAAAGTCGTCTAAATCTGCTTAATTTCCGTGGCAAACCTCTGCTTTGTGTTTGTTGTCTTGAGTCCTTTTTCCAGACTATAATTTTGTTTTAATTTTGTCTCTTGATGTAGATTTGCTCATTGCAATTTTCAAACATTTTTAGTTGATTTTATGCCTTTCTGGCCAAAATGTCCTCTAAAATTCATATTGCAAGCAATAAGTTACATGATAGTGCAATTTTAGATCAATGCAATTTTTTTCAGAAAAAGCTAATAAACCATAAAAGTGAAAATAAACAACAACGACAGTAAAAACTATTACAGGACGTCTGTTCAACATCAAAATGTTGTTTGAGCAATTGAAGAATATGCAAATAATGGAAATAATGCTAGACGCAGATCCTCTCCAAGGTCATTTCAGCCTTCCTCTTTCTCTGAGGTAAAGTAAAATTCGTCTGCGACGCCTGCAAAGCGGCGATTTGAGCCTGGCAAGGCCAAAACCCCGACGCTGGCTGCGAATTGCTCCATTACCATTCAAATTCGCAGCGAGTGCATTAGGTCTCTTATCTTGCTCGCGCTCTCTCTATATTGCCTACTTATCTCTCTTCCCCGAAGCCGACGCTCGCGTTATGCCTGAAATATTTAATATGGAAATTCGCAACGCCACCCCCGCAACATGCAGCGTGTTTTCCTCAAATCGTGTGTCTTCCACTCGCATGTCTGCACCAGCATGTAGGTGGAGACCACGTTCTTGTGGGGGCGGCAAAGACGCAGCAAATTTCCCAGAAGGCCAGAACAAGGTAAAGACGAGCTAACAACAAACATCCCCCAAACCCAAAACACGACGCTAAATAAAGAACACACGAGGGTGAGAAGTAGGGTTAGAAAAATGCGGTGGAATTGAGTCAGAGTTGGGAAAATCAGGACAGAACGCTTTCACTTCAAAACTACTGCCTTTTATATGTGAAACTATCGAGTTTTTTAATATAACAATTATTATTGAACAGCAATTATGCAGTGCAGCAAGATAAATTCGAGATTTTTAGAGGTTATATTTATCACAAATATCGCGGCTCACAGTGCGGCGTGAGATTACCCGTTAATTAATCATTTTTGGTCAATACTTAGCTAGTTCTATTTGACCATGCATTCACTTTTAACAGTTAACATTTTATTAATGCAAATTGTTTAAAAATACTGACAAAAATCAATATTATAGATTAATTTCATTTCAGCATAAGGCTGGTTGTGGTTTTGTTGTTAATCAGTAATTAATGCTGTGCAATTTAACAGTCACTGATTGCTTTTTTTCTCAAATGATTGTAATTTAGTAAATTATAAATTGTTTAAGTCGTGAAACTAATGAACTGACTATGCACAGAACAAACAATTGCATATTTTTTGCATTTAAATATTTTAGTATATATCTATTTAATTTGAGAAATTTGGATACACTAATTCATTAAGAAAAAAAATGATAATATCTGTAGGTAAAGGTACATTTCCCATTTATTCTCTTTCAGGAAATGACTGCGTCACATATAATTCATCATAGTTTATTAGTCTTCTCTGTTAAAAACCCAATTTTTCTGGGAATAGAACTAAACGCCTTTTTGAAATAAAGAAATTTTAAAACTAGAAAAAAATAAGATAAATTAACTGATTGCAAAAAGCTTTGAGAAGGGGTTTACAATGTTTTCCTTGGACTTGATTCAGACAAAATCGGATCGGACGTGCGTGCAGAAGCGGGCTTTCAGTGCTCTCCTTTCGCCGTGGTGGTTTCTGGCCTGGCAGATTCAGGAGATTTCGCTGCAGCCTCGGATTAGCGTCGCTTTTTGCGGCCAAGTGCCGAGGATAAGCATCCGAGATTGTGTTCTTCTGCTCGAGGGGCGAACTGTCGGTGGCAAAACCCACGACGCCCATTTTCTCCGAAATTGCTGCTCCACTCACTAGTTTCTCTCTGCTCTGGCCAAGGTGGAGGAAATTGGAGCGAATTTGGTCCGCTCAGGTGTCAGCTCACCTGCCTCATTTAATTACGCGAAACTCGACGCGTGACGTAGCCCCACTACTCAAATTTCACCAAGGGAGAATGAACATCGAGCTGATTACCCGTTCACACACGCCCGCTGCGGTTGTCGAACCGAACATGTGTGTGTCCCAATTCTGCAATGCCTCATTTTGAAATATTTAAAACATAGTAAGAAATGCCAATTAAGGCTAGTAGAAAGCTGCAAAAACCCTTGAAAACTTAAAAGCAACCTCACGCCGCAAGGTACCTACCTAATTTTCTGATGGATCGAATTTGTTACGCCATGTTTTTTTGCCGATCTTTTGAAATGAACAGATACGTCCAGATATGTTCACTCAAAAGAATTTGTCTGTGGGAAAATGAAAATTAAACAAAAATGTTTTGTTATGAGTTCATATTTGGATATTTAGGAAAGAGAAAATAAATTTTAACAAACAGCTCTTCTTGATGATTGTGGTTCATTTGAAGAAAGAGGAGAGCTCGCAGCTCTAGTTTCTAGTGTTAGACGGCAAGAAACCAATTTCTACACTTTTTTATATTTAATTCGTCAAATTAATTCAAACTGCGAACACAGCTTTGAGTGCGAAAGCTGGAAACATTTTTAACTCCAGATACGTTATTTTCCAGTTGGCGTGCTACTTAAATTCATCTGAAGAACGCGAAAAACCTAACTCGTACGTAATTGAAAATATGTTGTCAAGGAAGATTTTAAAAATTAAATCATGTATCTAAAAAACTATATAATTATGCTTAAAAGAATTTGAGGGTTTTACCTGACGATAAGTGCACCGATATGAAATGACGTGAATTTTCACAGGGGAGAGCGGAGGGAGAAACTCAGGTATCAATAAGGGCACCGCAAGAGCCTCCCTCTCGCGAGCGCACGGCGGCTATTTTGCAAGCGGATGTTTTGGGTGCCTACATGCGCACTGACATCCATTTCCGCGATACGCACCTCCTCCGCGAGATCCAAGTAGACACTAGGAAATTCGTGCACTCATGCGAAACATGCCAAAAATACAATAAAAGAACTAACTCGTCAAACGGGAGTTGTCAGTGCGTCAACAGAGGAGATTTCCTGGGTGGAGGGGTGGATTGATATTTAACATCACTCCACCCACTTTTCATAAACAAATTAAAAACCCACAAAGCAAAGTGTAAGCGCCAGTCTCCCTCCGCTCTCCCCTGTGGACGCCCGGAAATTCACGTCATTAGTCATTACTATATCGGTGGACAACAATTATTAATGCGATCGTAATATCGTCAGGTAAAACCCTGACAAAGAATATTGGTTCTAGCCAGCTCAATTTTTGAGATAAAATCTTGAGATGAATACCCCCGAATAAGATGCTTAATCATAAGCTACAAACCAACACCTATTCTCAACCCCTGGATCACCCTTTACACTAAAAGCTCAACTTTTTGGACTTAAATCTCATCAAATAAGTCACGGTATTTTCCAATCTAATACCACCTCTATTATGCAACTGGAAAAAGCTTTAACCAATCGACAGTCATTAATAATTTATTGGGAAAATGCTGGGGAATAAATTTAAACGTGGGCCTCATAATGAATCCTAAAAAACAGCGGCAGTTTTCATTCTCCTTGCGAGCCATCTTGAAAGTCCAACAATGTCTTTTTTGCTATTCGCTCCAAATGACCATTTTTTCCTTTTTCATCAGTTTACGCGGAGAAGGGGGCGAACTGCGCGCATTAGAATTTTTTCAGGCATTTTATCGTAAGTTAAACGAGGCGGAGCGCGCTTTTATTATCGCTGTTGTTGGCGTGCTGACGTTCTTGTCTTGGCACATTAAGCGTTTGCGGCAAAAAAGTCGTTTCCGCCTCGTGTTTATTGCAAAAACCACTAAACTAAATTAAAACATTCACATAATTTTCCACTTTGAGTCGGCGCGGCACTGCGGGGCGTCGCGCTAAGCAAAACAAAGCAGAGTAAAAGGTAAAAGTCGCTAATCTACAAAACGTGTGCTGCCCTCCGGGTTCGTTTGCCAGTGCAGAGCAGACGCAAAAACTGTGTTTAACGACGGGAAAACGCCACCAACACACCTCTTCCAAATCTTTTTCTCGAATAGAACGCAAAAGCAAAAATAAATTGCTTTTGCTCGATTTGTATTAAAAACCTTTGCGTCAGTGAGCAGTCAGCCAATTAGGAAATTGATTTGGAAGATTTGCACAAGCAGAAAATCTTTTAATTTTAATTCCTCAGGTTATTTGCGTCCATTTACAAAGTATCAACAATATATTTTTATTTAGAGGAAGGAATAACAACCTTGAGGTCGTACGAATATATGACGTTTGTAGACATAAATCAATCAAGATCCTGAATCTTATGAATTCTATTTTTTATTCGGTTAATTCATGAAATTGTTGGTACCGGGCTATATAACCTTGGCACGAGCTGTTCGTAATTTGCTTGTTCCTCAGCAACGACCTTTCATTTTGGTCTTCTCTTAATTACCAAACCTTGTCTCGAATTCCCTCCCCCATTTGCGGAATTCTTGATTACTAAGGGAAGAAGAAATACGATAGAATTTGCGGCTCTGATTGACGGCACGTGTGGTGGCGCAAAAACGACGAAAACGAGAGGGATTGCCGATTGCAGAGCAATAATATAATGATGCGGTGACGCGCACGTCGCAGCTTGGCGGCTTGTTATTATTGACAGACGATGTCAACACAGCAGTCAAGTAGTTGGCTCTCGTTAAGGTTTTCATACATCACCAGCTCGCAAACGCATGCCAAACACAGGACGGCAACAGAGCACCCCCAGTTTCAGCGATCCTCAGGGAATGCACTCAAATGTTGCATTTCCGGAATCTCAAAAAGGGGGAAAAGAAAAATAAACAAAACAAAAGTATAGTCATGTTTGCGGGAAAAATATCAAAACTTTTAACACAGTAACCACGGTTTGAGAAAATGATGTAAATAATCGAATTTTGTTATTTGATTTGTAATTTTTTTATATTGATTAGCTTGATTAGGAATTGTTGATGGGATATAATAGGCTTTAATTTAGTTTTAATAGGAATTTATAAAATCAAATAAAGAAAGCCATCCTGACATTTACAAAGAAATTCACACATCTCGCGGGACTTATTTTGAGCATATATTTTAAAATTACAAAATATTGAGCTCATCTCAAAATTTTAATTTTAGAAACCAAAATTAACATGTAATCTTTAACCCAAGACATTAAACTTGGTGTTAGTTCTATTAGGCTCGGCAAGAGGAATCAAAAATTACCTTATTTTTCTAACGGCACAAATATTTCCAAAATTTTTGCGTAAAACCGTAATAATCAAAATTTAAAAAAATAATAATAATACAACTTCGTCAGCGTGCATCTTAGATCCGAATGTACCCATTTTATTGTATTTTTTTCTTGTAAGAGCTGCTACATTTCTCAAGGTTTTCATTTTTGTTCTTTAAAATTTGTCTGCTTTTCTCTTTTCTACAATTAATAGAAAATGTTTAATATTGCAAAATAAAATAAGAAAAAAATAATACAACTTTATTGTAAGAAACAAGCATTATTCGGCTACCAAAAATACGGAAAATACCAGCAAGAAGTGTACAATTAATCAAGTAATGTAAATCCAGAGCTTAGACTATTATTTTTCTGCTATAACGAGGGTTTCGCACCTCTCCGCCGAGTGAAGCACGCAATAGCGAGCGACCAAATGCAAATGAGTGAGTGATTATGCAACCGGCGAAGCCTGCGTAACGCGACGGTTGCATAAAAGTCGCACGCAAGTTGCAAACCTCTTTGAGCCGGGTTCCAACGCTCGCTATAGTGCAGCAAACTTTGTGAATTGAATTATTATCTGGAGCAGAAGCAACTAACAGCGGCTTTAGCGAGAATAATTGTGTGCAAATTAGAGCAGCATATTACTTTGGCATTCAAAATTTGAGCGCGTTGCCGCGCGAATGCAAATAAGTGAGAGTAATCAACTAGCTGCCAACAATGGAGAGAAAGAAACTTTGTTTCTGTATTGTCGTCAATAGCGAGGAGGGAATGAATTTTCCTGTCGGCACGCTGCCTGCAGACTAATGAGAAATTTATCACCAGACTAATTCACCGCATTTCGAGCTTGTCAAAGTTAGCAACACACATTCTGCGATTCCCGGCCGGAAAAATGTGTGCTATTGGCATTGATAGAATTCACGGACCTGGAGGGGAACCTGTAGTTAGTGGTGAGCTTAAACCAGCAGAGGGTGTTCACGAATACGGGGAGTTTTGTTAAGAAAAATCGTAAAAATTAAATGAAAACGTTGCTATCCCATTTTTACTGTAAATAACATAATAAGAGGTCCTTGTTTAATTTTGTACAGATCGCAAATAATGCTCAGTATCTTAAAAGCAGTAAATTCTCAAATTTCACTTATGCAATTAATTATTGTAATTTACAATCTATAACGAATTGCAACTTACTTTTAGACTTCACAAGGTCTGCAATTTTGAACAGAGTTAGAACCCCATTTAAATGGCAATAATGGCTTTCAAAGAAAAATGTTGATGGAACAGTGACCGCATAAATTAAGTATTTCTGAATTCAAAATACGGCCAAATAAATTCATCAATTCTCCAATCTGGAACTGAGATGACAATAATTTCCAAATTCAAATAGTGATTAATGCAAGTCTCGAGAACAAGAGCAAGACCATGAATTACGGGCGTCACTGTGCGGCGCACTACACACAGTACGTATTATGGCAGGCAATTTGAATGCATCAGTTTGTGCAAACAGGCCAGCACATGCAGAATAAATAATTGTTGGCAGCCAAGCGCGGCGAGAGCAAGCACGACGAGTCTGCTGCATATGGGTTAATGTACCCGGCCGCTCTGCAATTACCTTCGTCAAACACATATCAAATTAGATCGCAGTTTGCATTAGTGCACGCGATTAGCGCTGTAGATAAAGGCTTTTGCATTTAATGCCGCCGCGAGAGAGCGAACGAGTGAGCGGCAGAAGGAGAGACACCGCACGAGCAAAAACAATTTTATTGTACGGCGCGACGGATAGGACAGCTTTTTATTTCGTTCGCAGCCGCTCTACACACACTCTGCAGCAATAATCCAATCTCCGCTTTTCTGTTATTGGCTGCTCCAATCGGATTTACCAAAAACACAATCTGCTCTTTCTCTCGGCCAGGTGGAAAGTGGAAATGATGGCCGTGTTTTTGCCACCGGGCTGGATTTCTGGAACAGCATCTGCAACTGAAATTATAAGAACGAGGCTTCAAACGATATAACATGCACATGAAAAGGAAAATTTATTTTTTTAAGATAAAAATAAATATGAATTCTGGGGCTTAGAAGTTTGGTAAAAATCGAGCAATAAATGTATATATTTTTTGAATTCATTTTGTATTTGGTCAACTGCACAAACATGGTGAAATAGTGCGAAGTTTCTTGGCTTTTATTCAACACTTCGATGCAATAAAATTTCCCTGATCCAAACGCAAAGTTCTCCTCATTGCTATTTCTTTTCAAGCGAGAAAATTTCGCATTGCTAATCATTTCGATTTGCATCCTTTGCGATTGTTGAAGGAGAAGTTCACTCCAACAATGGCATAAATTAGCATTTTCGTATCAATTAGCATAAAATGCGGTAGGTGATTATGTTCCAGAATGATTTAGCGGTGCCGGCAGGCGCAAGTTTGCATCGGGTGAAAAAGAACTTTGCCTCATTACAATGCAGCAGATTCAAATCGCGGAGGCAACCGGCTCTCTAGGTGAGTGTGCATTAGCTACCAAGTGTAGTGCGCGACGTACTCACGGCGAGAGTGCTCGGTTTGCTCTTGCCGATGCAATAATTATTCACCTGTTGCGGTAGATAAGAAGAAAATCCGACGTGAATGCGAGGTAATAAATGTTCCCAGGGCATGTGATACTCGTCCGTTTCTAACGTTCATATAAATTTAGATAGTAATTACTGTAAAAGGGCCAGCTAAGAAAGTAATATTTATTATGAGCAGTAATAACAATAAAGATCATGGATCTTCATTAGAAAAAGCGTCGGTGAGAATGAAAGTATTAAGTATTATAAATTACAAAAATTATAAGGATAAACTTGCCCGATCAAATTTTTAAGATATTGTAGCATCTCTCGGACAAGATATTCAGTCGGCTTTTTAAAATATATTTCTGATCAAATTGGTTAGTTTCTTTCGCTAAAGTCTATTTCATATACGAAAAAATTGTTTCATGTTTGAACTCACGAATTTTTGTTCTTTCATTTATATGCTCGAGCAAAGACATTAATAGCAGCTAAAAAACTGCGAATTGTAAATCCTTTTTTCGGTGATTTAGTCCACAAAATTGGTTTAAATTGCAAAGTAAAATTATTAATGAAAAGAGAGATACAATTTTTAAAAATATAATTTCCTTTTTGAATTGAATTCTAGCTCGTTAAATAACAAGAAAAGTGAGCTCCATCTGAAGTAAGATACAAAGTACAGAGAAAAACTCAACCGCAAAAAAAGTGAAAAAAAATCACGGACGAGTCCATAAGTTGACAGTTTCTTTTCAAACCACGCACTAATGAATCACTCCCCGCGAATGAAGTTGCGACGGCCGAGAACTGGAAATTATTTACTGCGGCGTTATCACGAGAAAGGATCGCACCTCGCGAAAAGGAACTGGGAGGGGTCTGCGCGTGGATCGTGGGAATGCGAGCACTTGACCGCGGCCTATGCAAAAACGGCGATGACGTCACCTACTCGCCCGGTAAATAATGAGTGTGCACAACACGTAAAATTATACGCAATATGTATGCCTAGCACACCCAGACGGACATCAGAATCGACAAGGAGGAAAAACTATATCAACTTGTTTTACAGATGAGCACGTCAAAAGAAGTAAAATAATATAATAAATGAATTTGTGAAAACAATCTTACATTTCTGAGTTAATAAAAATTTGTTAAGTACAATTGAAACTATTTGTAACTAGGAATTTTGAGGAAAATTCTAATTAAATTAGGTGACTATGTAGTATATTTTGAACTTTTTGTTCTAAAATTAATTTTTGCAAGTAAGCAATGGTGATTGTTTAAAAATCAATATAAGGAGTTTTTGCTTCAGTTAGGTTTTCATGTAATTTGACGGCAAATATGTGAGAAGAAATCACATTACGCAAGACTTTAAATCTACAAAAGTTAGAAAAAGATCTTTTAAAATTTATGAAAAGCATTTTTGATTGATTTGTAACTAATTGAAAGTTGCTATAATCTTAAAATCTCAGATAATTTTGATTTGAAACATAAAACCATGATGATAAATAATAGCACTGAGAAAATACACATAATTATTGAGACACAACATCGTTATTTCATGTAATAGGTTTAACATCTTTTGAAAGATCTCAAGTTTTCTCTTTCCTGGTCCATTTCACGAATGAAAAAGAATTATTTTTGACTTGAAAGAAAAATGTTCCACGAAGGCGTGAACTTTTAATTAAACCTTTTTGGATTTGCACATCGCACGCCGTAAAGCAATTTCCAAGTTGTCGGCTTGGCGGCGTGTTCTTCACGTCAGTCTTTTTGGCCCGACACACATTTTATCCACTCTGCTATTATTTAACGTGTGCAGTGGAGAACGAACGCAGAGGGCACATATATAAAATTATTCCTCGACGGCTGCTTTATTCAGCAGCAGGAGAAAGAGGAATGTCTAATAGTTAGTTTCTGCGCCCGGCTGCTGCGCTGATATTATACACGGCGGCGATGATTAGCGGCGGAGGGCAGGCAGGCAGGCAGCCTCTCTTTATTCGCCAGCCCCGCGGCCCAAATTATGGCCAAGAATGTAAGGATGAAAAACAGCACCTTTTTGCTCCGCTTCCGTGCACCAGACAAATGAAACGCTTGAGAGTTCAGGTGCTGCCGGCATTCCGACATGCACATTCCTCGCCGCGCCAGCACGTGCAAATTACAGATGCAGTCCAAACTATTTGCACCACGACAAGAAACGCACACGTCAGGAACTCCCGCTTCATTCTGGAAAAGGACAACTTGCTACCGGGGTGAAAACTGCTCTGGAATTTTCACACTGCTGTCACCACCTAAAATAAATTTTGAATTTTTTACTTGCGAAAAACAGTTACTAGAAAGTTAATTTTTTTATCACTTCAGGAATTTCCCGCTCAATGAGCTTCGCCTACTGATAGCTGCCCTGTTTCATAAACTTCCTGTAATATCTGACAATGAGGGCTGACGATTCCAAAAATGGAAAAATAATTCCCTCAATCCTTGTGTGCAAGGGGCCTTCATTACGGCAATTCCACCTAAAAAGAAATATAACAGTTTATCTCATCACTTGAAAAATTGTACAGAAAATTGTTCCTGAGGAAAAGTATGAAATAAAACCGGACATTTTTCGTGGTGCAAAAAGTCCATTAATATCGTGATAAAAGTTTATGCCAATACAAGCTGGAGATATCCTATCCACAAAAATAAATAAAACCAGTGTAAATGTTCAAGTTTGTTTGTTTGTTTGAGAATAAAATTGAAATGTCTAAGTCTAATTCATATTATTTTTCTTTAAAGTAGCTTAACCAACTTACGTGTCAAACTCTGTTTCTGTGGTTTCATCACTTTGCTGTTTTGTTTTTCTTTATGAAAGGGGATGAAGTTAATTTTTTTTTAAAAGATGAATGCTATTTCCATGATATCAAAAATAATCCAGAGAGAAAATTATAAAATATAGTTTGACGTTTTTTACCGTTTTTACAGAAAACTGCCTTATGGATTCGCTTCCTTTTTGTTCAGGGCAATTATTAGTGATCGATTTTATTATTCTGAAAAGACAGATATAGGAATGGGAGGAAAAAGGGGAGCTGTGTAATGTTCATCGTTGGAAGTAAGACTCGTTTCTTTTCAAGACACAAGTCATTGTCGCATTATTTCCCTCGGCTCTCTACTCGCAGCCTTCTTAATTCCTCTTGTCTTTTTGCCTGCATATATAATATTAACTGAGCTGGAAGCAGAGGAGCATCTGGAGCTCGCGCCGACAGAGACGACAAGCTGCTGCTTCTTGCAACGCGTCTGATTAAAATCCACTTTGAATTAAGCACATTTTTTGCCGACGTACTCTCTGGTTCAATAACCAAATGCAGCTGGCTGTGCTTTTGCCGCTCTCCCGCTCTTGCAACGGCAGCTTTGCGCGCGTCATTTGTAATTTAGATTGGTCCGGAGTCGCTGCTAATCCGCTCGAATTGAAAATGGGCGGCCGGATTTGCACGACGATGACGACGACGAGTTCAGTCGCGGCCCCGGAAAGCTCAAAATTTATAAATAAAATCCTTTTTGCTTCATTTGCATAGAACGGGGAGCTCCCCTCAGAGCGCACAATGGCCACCGTGCCGGTCGGCTAATCTAGCAAGAAGTCTTCGCCCGTCTTTCTCTTTAAACTTGGCCTGCTCGCCTCTCTCTGGAATAGACAGTGCGTGAGGCGAGCAAGAAAATGAGCGCACCACCAATTATTCAGTGGCGGTACTGGAAAAAAAATTTTCCTGCAAGGGGTTTCAAAATAAATCCGTGGTTTCCTAAAATAGAAATTTAAGTTGATGCGAAAAATTTGTCATAATGATTGGGTACTGAGGAAAATATGAATTATTATGGAAAAATCTGGGATATTAAATGCATTGAAGCACAGTATGTAATAGAACATTCATTTAATTTTATTTAGGATTTTAAAGGTTGCACAAATCGATATCATAACGTCTGTTATTCCCAAAACGTTAGCATTTCTAATTTGTGGGAAAAAGTTCGCTCTGTACGTAGTCATTAACTAGCAGTTGATACTTTATGAGCAGGACATTTCTGAATAGAAATACGGAATTATAAAAAGCTCGCTATTCGCCAAAGAAGCTGCATTTAATTTCCACTGATAAAATGTGTCAACCTTGAGTGGTCTGCCTTTATTTTGGCATCTGCTAAAATTGTAATTAAGGTATTAAGGAGCGATTCGTCATTTCCTTTCGATTTAAGTTATTTATTGCAATAGAATTGACATTTGAAGCGTGATGATTGAGCCTGCATTGCAAGAATAAAAAATTAGTCGATCAAGTTAAGTCAATCAGCAGACGTTAAAGCTCTAATCACACAGTTTCACTGCCATCTTTTGATGTGGGAATCAAACAACTAGCTTCTTTCTTCAAGAAGAAATATTTCTAAGAACGAATCGTGCTATCGCTTTGATTTTGACATTGATTTTATCGTGACTACAAAGTTCGCAGTGTGCGGATGATATATGTGCAAAGGTTTCTTCCATTGCAGTGAGAATGTTTGATTGATGTTTCGTTTGTTGTTCGTTGCTCTCGGATCTGCTGTAATTGATTTTATTCGTTTTTTATATTCTTTTCCTGTTAAGGAAATGCGTGCCAGTGGCGCCACTGCTACTTTTCACTCTCGCGGAGAACACTCATTAAATAAAGGGGTGAGTTGGTTGCTGCTCTTCTTCCAGCCCATTCTGCCGCTGATGTGTTCTCGGCTGAGGTCGGCCCCGTCGGTCGCTGGCACCAGTGTCACAAACATAACGCGTCTGCCGCTGTCACCGTGCCCGCCTTAACGCGCCAATTAATATGCACCCGAAATAATAACGCCAGCGACAACGCAATTAACGACCGGCGGCGAACTGTGCACCGCCGCCGTCACCCTGCGATTCCTCCGGCCTCCCTGCGCCTGCCAGCCACCCTGCTCTCGTCGGCAAAAGTTATTATTGCCGTGCTCATTGCCCTCCGCCCAAGAAATGTGTTTTCGCCCCCGCACTGCTGCTGCTGCGAAATATCAAATCGCTTTTATTAACTTCGCGCCGGCTGAGAATTTTACAAAAGTTTTTCGCAGTCACGCTCTGTTTACTCGCTTTATTTCTCTCGCTTCCAGGTTCCCCCGGAGCTGGAAACAAAATTTTTATGCCCACCAAAAGTGTATTAAAGGGGGAACAATGCTGCTCTACGCTTAAAGTGGGACCGCTCACCATTAAATTAAATAGGGAGAAGGTTTTTTACTTGACACTTTCATTTCCCTGCAAGTGCGGATGAAAAGTATGTACTGAATTGAACTAACAATCGACGAAGAAACTTTGTGAGGTTCATTTTTAGGGGAAACTCTAAAACTTTTTTATATTGAAACCGTTTTGCAGTTAATTTAGGTGATAGGCTGATTGTGTTCATGTCTTTGCAACCACCAAAAGACAAATTCACAACATTAGCTTAAATGCAATGTGCTGCTCCTTTTTTTGCTCTTTTTATCCCTGTCCGAGGACCGGGAAGGGCGCGCTCTGCACTAGCACGAATGCTGAAACCCGGGTCCCAATAACACCGCGAACGGATAACATGGGCGCACCAGGCCGCACAGGGACCCAGCTCACTCAAGGGCCACTTGCCTCCGCACCAGGGACTACACTGAAATGCTAGACATTCGTCTAGTGAAGCCAAATCACGCATGCTGGAAAGGTGCAAACCAGCAAGTAGCGAGTCGGCGCCGGTGCGCCTCCCATCCCGTTGAGCAATTTGAGCAATTCGAGTCACTAAACTAACCAATTTTTGCCATATCTGGCATTGGGTAGCCAGTATTAGATCTCCGAACTGCTCAAATACCTCCCATTGCTTTGACACTCCTGAGAGTGCCTTAACAATGCGAGCCAACGGGCTGGTTGTTGTAAATTGTTTAAATTTTCGAACAAAATATGATTTTCGAACCTCATATTTTGTTCAAACTGATCAATCAAAGAAAGGAAAACACAACAAAATCTTTTTATATTTTAAATAATTAAAAAGTATTCAATTTAAATTAATTTGAAATGACCTTTCAAATCTGTACAAAAAAGCGTGTGTTGATTGTGATTTGTGCTTTTTGAGAGATCTACTTTAAAGAAAAGGGCCTCTTTTTTCCTTAAAGAGTGAGCTTCATTATTCCAGTTTGTGTTAAATATTGAGGAGGGTGGGCTGCACCTCTGGGCGGCATTCCTCGGCTCCGCCGCCACCGCACGCTGCCTTCCTTCCGCGTTTTTTAATCTTCATTACGCACCCGCCGAGCAGCAGCACACACCACACTTCGCTCTCTGCCAGTGTGTTGGTACAGGAGAGTGCTTAAACTGCACTTTCTCGCGTTTTAAAGGACCGCTTTCCGGCGCCACCCTCGGGCCGCTGGCCAGGAAATGCGCGGAAAAGCTGCTTTCTCGTGAAAGAGCAGCCTGCCGAGAAATTGCACTTCTTCCCGGCCAAAATTAAAGCGGCCAGATCCTTTTAGCTGGAACGACTTGAAACACGATTAAGTTCCCGTTGAGCAAAGGAGCTGGAAAAATGTTCCTGGGGCAAATTTGTTATCCTCAAAAGAGACACAATTGTTAGTGCTTCATAAGTATCAGAAGATAAAATTGTTTCCGATTTTAATTTTTATTGAGAACGATTGAGTATCAACTTGACAGCAATTTAGTCACTCGATTTATTGTTGGGGTGCCATTAATTATCATCATACATCATATGGCTAGTTCCTCAGTGAAATTTAGTTGAATTTGACATTGTCTGAATTATATTTTATGTTGGACAATGTATGACACCCCGGTTGTTGCATCATTGGAATAAATTAAATCGACATTTTTCTCGTTTTGCCTTCACTTTCGAGCAAGCGTGCATGAATTAGGACTGCAGAAGAGTCATTTGTATTTGTATTTATTTGTTTTATTAAGCAGAACAGAAATTGAGGCTTCTCGAAATTCTATCCGCGTATTAACAAACTTAGTCAATTTACAACAAAGTAATGGAAACAAAAAAGAAACATAGTGTATCCATTTAATTGGATGTGAGAAATAAGTATGCGTGTTTTGTTACATATAGCCACCCTGAAAACGAGAAATTCGTCAAAACTATAATATTTGTTTGAACAAACAAAAGTTTTCAACTGCTTCTCGAAAGCGGCATACTGCGCCTCACCACGAACCACGAATCTCTGCTGGAAGTTAGCATGTAAATCTGGGGATTTCTATTAGCCGTCGCCGACACCAAACCAGAATTTTTAAAAGTAAATTATAAAAGATGGAGGATAGGATAGTTCAGATAGCCTGCAAATTTATACCTTCGTGTGTTGCAAGTGAGTGCACACAATCCCAACAAATCTATTATTTTCCTGGGTTGGGACAATTTTTATCAAATCCTTCCTGCGAGATTGAAAGTTTTTTTTTATAAATCAACTTGCAAAGGCTATAAAATTTTCAATTTTAAGCAGCATTGAAGAAAATCTAGATTTTCTAGGATTTCCTTTGAAATAATATTTACATACCGCCAAAAAACTAGTTTAAATCGTTTAAATAATACTTGGAGGCCCTATATTTTCCTTGATTTAGTCAAACTGCACGTATTTTGCTTTATTCTGTTCTAAATAAAATAAAGAAGCTCGCAACAACGGCAACAACAAAAAAACGCAAATTTTCCTACTCGCGACAAATTTTGCTCATCTCAATGCTTTTTCCGATTTTTCGTGAGCGAATATGCCAGACGGTCTGCGGACTCGTGCGTTGGGTCGATAGTTTCAATTTCATCAACATTTCCGATCTCATTAGCGCCGTGGAGCGGACATAAAATCCAAATTTGCGCTCACTTAGCTCGGCAGGCTCTCGCTATCTGCAGCTTCTCATTAAACGCGGCGGCCGCTGCCGCTTTTTCGCAGGCAGGGAGGAAGCAGGAAACTTGATCCACCATGCACGCGCCCTATCAGCAAAGTTTTATAGGGGCTTAACGCTCAGTTAGAGCGGCTCCATTACCAGATAATAGAGGCCTAATTAAAACCGCCGGCAGGTACGCGTGCGTCCCGATTGCTCCCGTGTATCGGCCGCCACTCGTCCGTCGCTAATTCAAATTCATAATTTCATATTACAGAGGCTGATTGTTTATTAGTTTATTGCCGGCAGCCGGGCTTATGAAATTCCGCCAAGCAAAAATTAATTGCCCATCAAGAGAAAGTGCCTCCCTCAGACCCTCAGAGGCAAGGAGGATTTGATTAAATGTGCTTTGCAAACAAAATGACACTCAAGCTAAGCTGACGAGTTTTGGTTTTTATCAAGTTTACCTAGACTCTCTTTGCCATTAAATACAGGTGTAAATAAGATCGCATAACATTTTTTACAGGCAATTTTGTAGGCCAGTTTTTAATTAAACAGCAACTTTAAAAATGAATAAATATGAGTGTGTGCCAACTTTGATGTGAATCAGTCTGTTTTGAAATATTATACAGCGAATAAAAATGATAAAATGACAATTTTACATTAATTTTTACCTGTTTTGAGTGACTTTCTAGGAGCAATTAAACGCTTTTAATGAATCTACGAATACACAGAGGGAAACGCTGTAAATGTGTGTCAGATTTCAATAAACAGCGAAGCACACTTGTGAAACCGATTCATTCATTAGCGAAATTTCAGCCTGGCGTATACTGTTTTAAACAAACAAAAAGCTTTTGTTTTTGCACGAGCGAGTCCCAGTTGGCCAGAGTTATTTTGCCAGAATATTTCATGAAGAGCTAGCTAGCTGGAAAAGAGAGAGAGAGAGAGAGTCAGAGTGTAATGAAAGTTTTTAATTTGGTCGAGCCTCGCTGCCGAAATTACGCATTCAGCGCATATTATTAGGGGCAGTAAATTATTTGGCGAGAAAAAAGTCGGTCGCCCTCCACTCATTATATTGCGTGGCAAACACTCTCGCGACTGCGTGTTTATTTGTGCATTATTAATGAGCGAGTGTCAGGTATAAATTACATAGCAGCGAGTTCGCCACCACCGACACGCTGCTCCCCGTGCTGTTGTGCTGCTGAACGAGGAAAACGGCGCCAAACGGGCAGAAACGACAGCAAAACACACGCGACCGAGCACACGACTGACACGTACACGACTTTAAATTAATGTACTTCCACCAGAGAATTAGTGAATGGATTTTTCGAATTCCTTAGAAACAGATTTTGCAATAATGGAAAAGTTACAATTCACAATAAATGGGAAATAGGAGACAATGACGCCTCACGAAGCTTGCTAAATTTAAAATAAAATTAACACAATCAATCCAATTTGCAATCTAATTGAGGAGAGTGGTAATTATTTTATTAGTTTTGCTCAATATCAGTAGCTAGCACATTACGTTTTCTATTTCACAATGTTTTTTTTCAACGCAATTGCAACATATTTGAAAAACGCATGTATTGCGTGTATGAAAGCGCATATACTATTTAATTTTCCCTTGGCGGTTTGTTGGTCGCTCGGTCCGTTAGCTCTTTTAAATCCGGTTATAAAATTTATTTCACGCTTCAAGAGCGATTCTTAAAAGCTGAGAGACAGAGAGGTATTTTGGTACGCACCGGCCATCAAGGGACGGGGGCGGCGGGGGCTGCGAGCGCAGTGGCGGGCGAAATTGAAATCAAATAAAGCGCGGCGGGTGCATATGACAGAGGGCGAGACGCGCGCACCCTTTGCTTCGGACGCTAGGGGCCCCGAGGGCCGAAAAAAGGGTGCAGCTCGTCTGAGCCGCTGATGCTGACGACTCGCGGAATTATTCGCTTGTTAAGCAAATACACAGGCAGACTCGACTGGCTGCGAGCTGCTAGCGAGCGCGCGTCTTTTATTCAAATTTAATTTGCAGCTCACTCCTCCGCCGACAGCCATAATCATGATTTTTCCCCAGAATCTCCTCTCCAGCCCCCTGAATTTCGTGCGTCGGAAGTATAGCTGAAACCCCTGGAGTGTTTTTGGTTGTGTGCTGATATTAATTAGAGCGCTAAATATTGCTTTTTATGAGTGGAGATTAATTAATTTTTTTTTTTTTTTTTTTGAAAAAAATGAGATTTATGTGAATATCACATCAAACAAACAGTTAGTTAATAATTTGCTGAATTATTGTCCCGAAATTAGACACGTACTTGTCAGTTTAAGAAAATAAATGTGGAAAATATGTGCACCAGTCAAAGTATACATGTAATTTTTAATTGTGAGATAGTTCTTCAACTTTCAAATAGAATTAACAATATCTACCAAGCTGTTGGCTCGCATTGTTAAGCGCATGCTTTGCGTGCACTTGCTATGTGAGAATCCGAGCCTACATCTGGCTTTTAGTCACACTTTTAATTTAAAAATGAAGAGTTATCCTCTCAAAGCATAGTTTGAGCAAACAGACTTCATCCTATCGTAGTTAGAAAAGCATTAATCCATCTCTCTGCTTTGAAGTTGGTGGTCTACTTAATGGGTGCACCTTTAGAACTCCTTGCCAGCTATGCAATGTCTTAATTCACAAATCAATTAAATGGCAATAATTATTTAATGAATTCGGAGCAAAATAGATAACATTTTTTCTGTAAATACAACACCACACACTTGAAACGTCACACACGATCGCTTTTTGCCCAAGTCTCTCTCTCTCTCTCTCTCTCTCTCTCTCTCTCTCTCTCTCTCTCTCTCTCTCTCTCTCTCTCTCTCTCTCTCTCTCTCTCTCTCGTTTATATCGGTTCTTTGGTTTTTTATACAGGATCAATCCAAGCATGAGATTGAACGAACGTTTGGATGTCTGGCGAGCGCAAGAGGGACGAAAATAATGAATATTTTGTTTGAAAGGCCTCACTGGATCTTGTTTGTGCGTTTGACAAGCAGATCGACTCGTATATGTGTTTATGGCAGAGTAAATTTTTATGGTTCAGTGCAAATAATTTAGTGCTATATTTAATCCAGCATCAGTAAAATTTAACCTCAGCGTATACAATTCATTTGAAAAATACGTTCACATACAATCCACACAAACAGTTAAAAAGATAAAATCGCAGTGCATTTAATAAAGTTGCCCAGACGAGTCGAGAAAATTACACAATTTGCTTCACTGCTGCAATATTTTCATGCTCTCTCTGCAGCCAGGCGAGATAAAATCGGTATTGACGTGTACTTATTTATTAATTTATTTTAAACTTGTCTGTCGGCAATGATTTATGGTCACGTGTCGTCCGATTTTCCTCCGTGCAGCAGTGCACAAAACGGGGGTTAACAGGATAATTACCATTTGCCAAGTGGGCAAAGAATCGCGCGACTGCATCTCGCTCACTCTGCACTCGTGCTAATGGCCATTGTAAAAAAACTCTTTGCTCTCGTAAATCCGTATACCCGTAATTACTCGGCGGCCGGCGAGAGAGATAAAAAGCTCTTTCGTTTGTTGACGCGTCAACTTTTGCCCATCGTGCACGCAATGAAAAGCAAAAGTGTCCGTCCAGACTAATCCTTGCGCGCTGTGTTTTCCGACTTGACGCCCGTGAAATTGTGACGTCTGGGCCCAAAAGCTAAAAGCTGTGTCCATGGGATATTCACACTGATAGGAAAGGATGAACTTCGCATTTATTTTTTGTTTTTAAAAATTTAAACACTTTTTCTGTTTTTAGAGAAAACTCAGGAAACGAAAAAAATGTGTGTTATTGTGTATATCTTTCTAAACTCATTTAAAAGCTTATACTACGAATTTGTTATATTTTCTCGTTCTTTCTTGCGTAAAGTATTTACGCTATTTTTGGTTGATACTGATAAATTAATATTTTGACTGAAGAAAATAGGTCATGAGGTTTCTCATTCTTTTATAGTGTCAGGTGTTCTATGTAGTCCCATTTCAAGCCAGAGAGAAATGGCAATAAATAAAAGATGTGGATTTTGGTCAATTTATGCAGATTTGAATTGCTGGAAAACGTAAACTCAAAAGTCAATCCTAGAGTGCTCCCTTGTTGACATTTCAAAAGTCACGTTAGATTTCTGTTATACATCTCATGAAATGAAACACGCTTGTACACGCTGCCTTTAATATCATGCGATTTTTCGTATATTGGTAAACTGTTAAAAATTTAACTCTGAAGCTTCTACAAAATACAGCTGTTTAATGGGCTTCCATAGTGGCCTCACTCATGAAATAAAATGCAAAATATCCCATTTTTCAAAGGACACCGCAGTTGATTGCACCTCCCCTCGGTGCTTTTGCCATTTCGAAGCGGTAGGAACAAAAGGCACCAATTTGCATGAAATCGGTGAGTCACCCCTCGGCGCGGCTGTTTCAAAGGTGGCGTGGAAAGGTATCGCGTTCTGCGCGCTTCCATTTCGTCACGCGCAATTGGCCGAGGGTGGTGCAAATTAAAGGCACTTTTCTAAGGGGCTCACCGCGCCCCTCGCACTATTTACATGAGCTATTAATTGGCTATTTAGGGGTGCGAAGCGACAGGGCACTTGACGGCTTTCGCTCTCCGCCAATTCCACTGTCCCCTTCGACTACTGAGGAATCTAATTTCCGCTTACTTTGACTACCAAAACTATATTTAAATTTGGAGAAGTAACAGCAGCTACGACTTGCATGTTTATTCTACTAACTAAACTATAATTATTGATTTCATTCAAAAAAATTAATGGCTTCTCTGTATGCATCAAAAGAGTATTTACAATAATTTAGTTACACGAACACACACTTGTTTTGTCCTTAGCAGACACAACTTACATCATATCTAAATTTGTTTTGATCGCCAAAAAGAGATATAACGCTTAGAGATAATGAAGGTTGTCAGCAAATATTAATGTCATTTAAGCCGATGAAATAGGCGAGACTGTTATGTTTTTAAGATAAGGTCGATTCTAATCAGAGTGACTCTCAGTTTTCTGCGTCCTCTGTGTCTCGCCGCCGATTTTGTTATCAGTCTTGTCCATCACAATTTCATATTTAGTTAATTTATTTTGACAGTCGAAGATCATTTTCCAGATGCGGCAATAATAAATTAAGACGTCAAGGCAGCTGAGTGAATTAAATTTCGAAAAGTTTTCCTCCAGTCAAGGAAATGAATACGCTTTAAAGTGTTGCTATCTGAATCGGCACAGCAACAAAGTGTCTGGCGTGGGGAAAAAATAATGAGCCACCTCAGGATCAGGCGCAGTTAAAAGCATCGCGCACTAAAACTTATTTATGGCCGAGGCGGAGAGCGCAAATTCACTTTTAATCTGACGATTTACGCCGTGATGAAATTAAATTGGACAGCTTCGGAGTGCTTCAGTCGTGGTCGGCAATTTCAAGTGGATGATATTCCAGTTTAAGTTATCAATTAAGTTAAGAATCGTTATCAAAGATTTATAAATTATACGTATCTTGAATGATTCGTTGGTTGACCTAACATGTCTCAAACGTGCGATTAAAGCTTCAAGCTACTGCGTTATCTTTTTTTAATGTCAATGTATGTTGCAATATTCAAAGCAAAGATATTTATAGAATTTTCTCTCTCTGTTTTAGCGTTTCTGCGAGCGAGAAATTTTTACAATAATTTTAATGGAAACATAATCTGGTGAGGGTTATAAAGAAGATGAAATGCAAACAAAGGTTCCAAACTAACCTTTCTTCGATTTAATATCTCGTCAGCTAATTATTACATCAAATTCAGTTGTACGTTTTTGTACACTTTATTTGAGAAAAAAGTGAAATTTTTGAAACAAATTAAATAAAAATTTTGTCCTACTTTTATCAATTCATTTTTTGATCACTGAAGCAATCAATTAACTTTTAGTCACTAGAATTGCTATTCTAAAAAGATCAGACAAACATACAAGAGAGAGTTATTTTAAAACTGTCTCTACTCCCATATCTGGCAATCATCTGATCCATCTCTCTTATATTATTGTTCAATGGGCAGAAGGACGAAATGTTAGCAGACTTTACGGTGACAAAAACGAGATGAACAATGAGATAGCTCTCTTTGAGATAAACGTTTTTGGACTTAACTCACTCAGAAAAACGTAAAAAGTGTGTTCACCGACATGTAAGTTTTGCTGGCCCCATTCAAAATTTGATGTGCCATGCGAACACGAGCTTGAACAAGTCGTCAAAGTGGAGCGATAATAATTTTGTCGGGCAAACCGCGACTTCTGCTGCTTATAAACCGCGTAAAAGATGAATTTACGACTGGTGGCGCGCGGCTTTAATAAACGCACAAAGCTGCAGCGCTGGCGGCGCGAAATAATTTTCGGGCTTCACTTTAACGGGACGCCGTAAAATTTAATTTTCCTTCGCCACCGAGCTGCAAGCAAGCCAGCCGCCGAGAGCGGAGCAGAAACAGCAACAATTTAGCGCCGCCACGCCACGCTCGCCGGCTACTTAATTCTTATCTAGACGAGCGGGCGAAATTTCGACGCGCCAACCACGATCAATGAATGGTGCTGCGGAGACCGTGCAAAGCCAACAGAGTGCAGAACAACATGGAAAATGCAGACTTTGAGGCCCATGCAAATTTTTTCGGAAAGCATTTATTCTTGAATGGAAAAACAATGAAGCCGTTTGCTCATTTAAATTAACATTTACAGAACCTATTGTAAAAAATGCTAAATTAATTAAATTTGTATTTTGTTTCGTTAATTAAACGAAAAATTCAAATTTATCATTTTCCTTTTAAAAAATAAAATGTAAAGTTAATAAAGAGATCATTATTATTATATATATTTGTTCAGCGGGGGCCAGATTCGTGCGGCGCACAGATATGGCGTCCGGTGGAGTATGGCGCAAAAAAGGTTACGTGAAAATGCGCGAAAGAACCAAGTTTTCGTCAATATTGTGACATAATTTGCATTACAATTGTGTATACAATTGCATTTATACAAAATTGTGTCTTTTGGATCGTAAAAACAAACTCTTGACACTCGTACGGGAATCAAAAGAGAGCTTTTTGTTTCCCACATTCATAGGCGCCATTTTGGATCTGCGCATTGGGAACCAATTTTATCGCACATCTGGCCCCCGCTGATTTTGTTAATCCCCAAAAACTTTAAGAGGTGAATTGTGATTTTTGGAAGACTGTGAAATTTCTCATATATCTTTTAAGAGAGCAGTGTCGTTGAGGAGAGGTGGGAGGGTGGGAGACATTTTAATTATGAGATTTTGTGATGTTATAATTTTTTCGGATTGTGCCAGCTCCTACTTTTCGAAGCATTTTAGTTATCTTTTTGTGACTGTTTGTACACACAGATACTTTGCTATTTGTTTTTCTTTTTATGAGAATTTTTTTCTTAACTGCATGAAATTGGAGAACGCCTCATTGTCAAAGCATAAGCAAGGTGTGCCTCTGCCAACAGAGGAACAAATATACTGAAGGCTCGGTTTTGAAAGCTTATTATATGCAAAATTCTCTTGAACGCGCGGAGTAAATCGGTCCCATCAACAATAAAGCGGATAAGCCGAGGAATTTCGTGGAAATCCACGACTCATCTATATGGGCCCGCAGCAGCGGAGCAGACAACGGAGCAGAAAATCCAATCGAGTTCAAGTGAGGCATAAAATTCCAATAAGAAATTGAATAATATCTCTTATATGCGCGCGGCCGTAAAGTGTACACAGCAAAGGGCGTAACTTAATTCAGCGTGAGTACAGAAAAGGAGCGCCGCCGAGTATTGATCATCATCTTTTCTCTCCGATCCAATGAATCTAATTTTTCCCGGTGGCGCAGCAAAAGGTCTGAGAAAGACTTTTGTTCATCCTCTCATGAATGAATGGAAAAGTCTGCTCTCCTCCCAATCCGGCCCGCTTTGCTTGTTATCGCCCCATTTTTTTACGATGGTGATGAACGCCGGGCGAAATATAATAATAAATACGTATAAATCCTGCTGTGCTTTTCTCGATCGGAAAAAAACTGGAGAAAACGTACGCTTCCCATCCTGGGAAGAATGGGAACAGAAATAATGATGCTCACGACAACAAAAACAACTGATTGCCGTCAGCTGGGATTAAATTTTTACGCGCCGACTGCTTTTCATCAAGCAACCAGACCAGACTGATCCAAGGAATAATAGAAAAAATAATCATCTCTGGAACGTGGGCCTAGAATCGAACCAGTCGAATAAGGAATTTATTCTAGTTGTTTTGAAATGAAATCTGTCTTTATTTCTGTTCCTGAAATTTACTACCTCGAGTGACAGTTTTATTTTTGTACAGTTGTTGAATATCAACCTATAATAAGAAATAATTAATTGCACAGTAAACTAAAACAATATAAAATTAATTTATAGCTATTTCATTCTCGATCAAAGCACCAATAAAAGTTGCGAATAAATCTTAACGATATTCATTGTTAATTAAAAGAGAAAGCCGATGGATTGGCTCTTTGTCAATTCTGCACTGTCGTTGCTTTGTGAGTGAATGATGATTTGCATCAATTGCCTGCCGCTACTCCTTCTCATGTCGGCGGTCGGCGTCGAGCGTGATTAATGACATAGCTCGTCCCAAATAAGGAAAGGTAAATGCCAGGGTCACTGCCGGAGCCAAAAGTTTTTCACTCGCTCCAACGCGAATAAATTGTCCTCGCATTAACCCCCTCCTCCGCAGCACCGCACTCGACAAGTAATTGAAAGCGAGAAAAGCACTTGTTTTATTTTACAAATTTATCGTCCCCCGCTGCACAAAGAGTTTGATGTGTGCGTTTTTTGCTTAAACTTCCCCGCTCATTACTTTTAATAGGATATCGATGACAAAGAAGCAGATGGCGCTGCGGAGGATTAGTTCCAAGTGCAGAAAAGCGAGCAAATAGTTGTTTTCCCATCAACTGCGCGCTGCTCGTTTGCTTTGAGCTGACTGAGCGGAGGAATTGAGATCGTTATCTCGTCGACAGAAGGAAAAAGAGATTCCCCCGATAAAAAGTCACTGCTGCAGTGCTAATCAACGCATTCTCGGCCGCCTTTCTTTGTCGCTGCGGACGCGGCAGCAAAAGCTCTTTTGAATCTTTTCACCGCGCGCAAGACTGATGATCTCGCGAAGGCATTTTTACGTGACTCCAAACAAATGAGACGGCCAGCCGCATGTTTTCCACAAAGCACCAGCCAATTTATTATACGCGTAGGGCCCAGGCATTCCCAAAGTTATTTATTCGGCATGATCCGGTCGCTATTTTGTCTGGCCGCCCATAGAGGGAATACAAAATTAAGCCATCACTTTGACCAGGCCATTAGCGACATGTGGACGATCGCTTTGTGTACCGACGGGACCAACTCCACTTGGTGGCCAAAAACAATTTCCCTTTCAGTCCAAAAGACCGCGGCCACAATTTTGGTAAAAATTGTATTTAAAGGAAATGAATAAAATTATTTAAATGTGTTGAACTCTAAAATATTCAATATAATCTAATTAAAAATATATTCTTCAAAATTTCTAGTCAGGAAAATTCAGACAAAGTTACTTAAAATTGTCGAGTAATATGGTCGGAAAATATGTAATTTCAGTTAAAATGTCGATACTTTAGATAGGGGTTTCAATGATATAATCAAAACGGACTTCTTTCTCGTTGCTTGAAAATTAATTAGTTGGATATTAGAGGACCCCTGAAATAAAAGATTGCCAGAAATGTTTTAACATTTTTAAAATAGATTGAGAAAATTACAAAGCCATTATGTTTGATTTCATTTTTGCACTCTCTTAATACAAATTTCATTTTTAAATTCAAACGATAGCCATCGCGCACATTAGGGGGCTTTTAAAATATTTTATAATAAAGCTATTTGTCGTCCCACCTTTTGTTTTATAATTCACATTCAGTTTGGAGCTTCATGAAAATAAAGATAATTCAAAATCTGATGTTTCCCCAATTCATACTTTTTTGTTTTTATTGCCCAACTGATTCATTGAACATTCGTACACATTAATTAAAATGACACTTCTAAGCATGATAGTTTTTTTCTGAACTTTAATATTTTAAGTTATGAATAGATCAATGATTCAAGTAGTTCTCTAATGCTTATAATATCACCAATTTAATATATTTTTGTAGATCTTCATTGGACGTGAATGGCCCCAACTGCAGTTGGTCCCGAGCCCTATGGCTAATACTATGTATGTGGGGCGCATGTTTATGCAGCGAGCGCACTGTGCCTGAAAGCGTCGGAACTGACGATGTGTGCGAACGTTGTTGGTCTATCACGGCTGGCAGGCAGTATCAAGCGGCAATGTTTGGGCTTATCTCTCTTATCAATTGTCAACATGCTGCAAAATTTACAAACATCAATCGCTGGGCGGTCATCCAGTCAGAGAGCCTAGTGATGTCCTCTGTCAAATAAATAGTTGACGATTATAGACAGATCGAATCTCAAGTGGGGCCTCTAACTAATTCAGGCTGATTGATTTTCGAAACAAAACAATCTGATGCAATTATGTTTGTTTATTCTCACCATAAAAATGTACATATACATTTAAAAAAAAACAGTTTGTCAAAATGATCTTTGCGCTCTTTAAATTATTTTATCAATTCATGTATTTTAGGATGATATAGACGAAGATTCTGTTGTTTTCAATACAGTTGCTATTAAAATAGGAGATTGTTTGGTAATTTCATAAAAAAAAATCGAAAGAGTTACAGGAAAGTTAAAGGAGAGGATTAGAATGAAAAAGGAAATACTGTATAAAATGAAGAAACGTTGATCACCCCGCAGGCACATCAAATTTTGATAAACCAGAGATGCATTGACTTTGAATTAGCTCATCAGTACATACATTTGAGAATTTATGATCAATATCCCACCATTACAAATCTGCAGGACTTTTGGCTGCATAACTAAAATTAAAAATGTATTTTGGCCCCCCATGGCCCCCCCATTTAACATTTAAGTTTCGATATTTTTTCCTTAAACACCTCCCTTTCATAATTTTCATTTGAACTATGCTTGTTTCCTTTTGCAAATCAGCCAGTCCATCTTGGATAATTTCGTGTTAATGCGTATATTTTGAACTAATTTATTTGCAAAACGACAATTTTGCCATCACATAAATTTACAATGCTTTTTTTCTTAATTTACAGCCAGCTCTGGTGGTTCTGCACATATTCGCTTCTAAACACAAGCAGCTTGAATAACGCACATCAAAAACGGAAGCAGAGTAACGATCAGAGGAAAGAATCGAGGCTGTTTTAAACGCATGGTATTTTTCGTCTTTCTCTCTGTTTAAGTGTGAGGCTCGATTTGGCGTGAAAGGGGAGCTAGAGCAGTATGCTAAGCAATATTTTTCGAGCCATTAGGCAGTCGCGTCGTTTGTACAATATGCAGCTATAGGGAGGCAGAGCAAGATGATTCGCCTGCTCCATCCGAGTAATATGCCCGAGAGCTGCCAGCGTGCACAGTGTTATGCGTATATGTACGTATCGTGCAGATGGATATCCTTTTGCATAATATAACACCATATCGCTCGCGCTCCTTTTTCGCCGCGCTCCCCGCGGCGGCCATTGACACACGCGACGCCAGCTAGGATATTTCCAGTGCCTCGTTTTGCACCAGCAGCCAGTGCTTCTTTTCTGATCGGGGAAGGTCGAGCACCACCAACCCTCAATTTTATTGCCCCCGAGAAGCATTGGATACGATATCAAATTGGATCCTTGCCTTGTTCAATATTTTGCCTTGATTCAAATTCCTCACATTGTATGACAGTTTGCTTAACTTTTTTATATTTTTCATTCTAATTAGATCTGTTAAATTAAACCTCTACTTGCACTCAACATTTTTCCAGACTAAATACTCATGCTCATTCATGAAAAATATATATTCAGCTACCCTTGCTTGTAACATAAAAAATCCTTTGAATGTTAAACCCTATTTTTTTATTTGAATTAATCCCCTATTTCTTGAAATTTCCCACGCAATTATGACATAATATCATATATGTAATTAATGTAAGTGTAGAAAGCTATATCCTTTTTTGTTTTCCAGAATCTGGGAGGTTGGTGAACGAACCCGTCTGAACATTTTCCGAATCATGCGACACCGCATCGAGGACTGATATTTTATCGCTCGCGCTGGCGTGCAGTGTGCATTTTATTTTCACCTCTTTGTGCACACTCACACACACGACAAAAGACCCGTCGTGTCAAAGGAAGCGATTTGGCCGCGAGGGGGAGTGTCAAACGATTCGGAAAATTTATTGCTAGAGTAGTAGCGACGAGTGTGTGTCGGCCGAATGGAAAATGTGTGTACCGTGTGTACATGTAGCAACAATAACACTCTCTGCAGATGAGGCCATGCGCGTCCTTTTGTGCAAAAGTTGCCTTCCTTCCGCCGATTGAACATTGTTCAAACAAACAATATATCAGGCTTGCGGGAAACTGGAAAAAATGAGTAATGATGCAATTTGAGCTAAAATTGAATCATTTAGTTAGTAAAATAAAATATTTATTTCTGATATTTCACTGTCACAAATAATGCAATGTTTCATTCTCCCTGATTGAGTAGCTGATTTGACACGTCCAGCAGGTCATGCACGCCGTAAATAAAATTGATAATTACAGCTAATGGCCGCTTTTAAATCCCGCCTTAATTGGGTTTGGTTTTGCGCAATTTCAAACGTCCATTTACCTCTCGACTGCGCGTCATTTCGCTATTGATGAGCGCAATTAAAGCGTCCGCGCAAGGAAATATATTGCACCACGTGGCCAATGCATCTCTGCATGGCGACGGGAACCAATAATAGAGTGCTTGGCTGCGGATAATTATTGCGCTCTGCTCACCTCGCCGCCGCACTTGCAATCAAACGCTGTGAAACGTAAATCGAATTTAATTAAATACCTCACTCGGATGAATTAAAAGAGACACATGACCCCGCCCATAGTTTTTTGCGAGAAAATTAAATGAAACCAGAATGATCCGTTAATTATGGTGCTCGTAATTCATAAGATATGAAATTGTTCATTTGTTATTAAGATTCGGTTCAATTCAAGAAATGTTTTCTTCGGCAGAATTTCAAAGTTACCGGATCAACATTTTGATCGATCCAAATTAGTGAAATGACTATTTTATTTCACTCGGACAATTATTCGTTTTTGATGCGGCATGTTGCTATGACTGCCAGAAAGCAGGAGGAGTAGAAAACGAGAAATTGCCCACTTGGACTGATCTGGAAATTAACCAGAGCAAGAGAAGCTACTCTCGACCTCTTCAATCAGCTTACAGTCAGGATGCTAGCGGCAATTCTCTGGTTTCCTGGATTAAAAACATTGAAACAATGAAGTGCTTCAATTTTATTTATAAATCGATAATTTAGCATTTTCCGCATTTTCCAAACCCGCACAAAATAAAAAATTTACCATTTATTCTCATGAATGCGTTATTTTATAAAACCGGCACCGTAATTTACCACTGACACCACATGAATGAAATACCTCTCCTAAAATAAAGCCCTTACCGCTGAAATTCGAAATGAAAGCGCGACAAGTGCAGTGGTTGTGAGGCAAACGCAATTTATTAGGCCGCGAAGAGCGCAGCGTACGCGGGAATAAATATACCTGACGAGATAAAAGCGAAAGTGCCGCGCCGCCCTTTCATGTCCAGTCCTCGTTCCCACACGCTTGACGGCCCAAGTTGGTCCAGCGAGGATGGCCGATTAAGTGGTGTATTCGGAGATAAGCCGCGCACTAGACCGGGCGACAAGAGTGCCGGACACTCGGGCTTACGCGAGAATGAAAAATTGTACCCACTTCTTCTTGACAGGCAAAACGGGCTAAGCGCGCACAACGCGACTGAGACGACACTAACCGTGACCGTAGGGTCACTGCTCCAGTGTGTAGCAGTATCTAATCACTGGAAGCACAAAGTGATTATTTTTTATGCAATTTTTTTTCCATAAAACTCAATTTTAGGGAATTATGTCCATCACAATAAATAATTTAGCACTGGCTGTAAAAATAAGGGGAGAATTTTGTTAGGACATTGAATCCTTATACCAACGCTACAGGATCAAGAGCTCATTCAGTGGATTGTTTCCAATAAAGTTTCTTGTATTGTCATTTTGTTTTTCATACTATTCGATTTCATTATAATTAAGTGTATTTTTATGTTCTAGTTTAATTTTTTGTTCATGAAATATCAAGACTGGGGTCTACAGTCGGAACTAAGTAGTTTAGCATTAATGCTGATAAATTCAATAATTCTGGAACTGTCCATTTTTTCTAATAAAACCTAGTTATTTTGCAATAACATCAACACGCATTTAGTCAAAGAGCTTAATCGTGCTGAAAAAAATTGTTAATTATGCAAAAACATTTCCTACTCTGTTGTTTTTATGCACATGTGTTATTTAGAAGTACGTTGTGATGTTTAAATCCACCTACGTAGGCCCTATATATTTCCAATTAATCGTACACTACAATATTAAATATTGCAACACTCCTGAAAACAACTATTTTTATTGGAAATTCTCGCTTCTGTCCAATCCATGATTTTCTTAAAAATCGAATGGAAGATCTATCGAAGCTAGGATCAGCGATGTCATCCTGAAGATGAGAAAAGTCTTTTCTGGTGCACGTGGCCGTTCGGCGGCCGCTAATCCACAAAGAAGCGGTCGCTAAAGCAATTAGAGCGCGTCTGATGTGCCAGCTCATGGTGCGGAAGTTGGTAATTTATAAAGAGGTTTACCATGTATAAAAGGGGTTTACTGCAGCTCGACTTAAGGCTAGCACTGTGTATGCTGCATAATTAAGATGCATCGTCGCGAAAAACGGGGGAAATTCTTCCTGCACTGCTTTACACTTTGATTAATTAATTTTCCAATCTTGATTGCCCTCCAAAGACTGCCTCGGTCGAGAGATTAGAACTTCCACTGGTCGCACACGAGGCCCGATTTCACCCTTGAAAGCAACGATGGGTTTGCCCTTGGAAAATAGGAATATACATGGATGAAAAATATTTTCTCTAGTTTTAAATTCATAACATTTATTATCTCAGTAGTAGGTAAGGTTTTGCCCGACTTGAAAAATTCAGCCAATTGACTAATTAGAGTGTAATTAATTGTGCTTAAAAACTTTGTTGGGATGGGCAAATCTTGCGTATATTTCAAAAGTTCGTCGGGTTCGTCAAATTATTTTTTGCTCATATTTAGAAAACTAACACCGGAGAAAATTAGAATCGGTATTTTGCCACATTTTGATTACGGCGATATTGTATTTTGTATACCTTTGCGCAACTCAAGTAAATAAACTCAAAACATTACAGAATAATGTCATTCGATACGTCTACTATGTAAAAGTGGAAAAAATTTTGTATGATAAATGTCAAATTCTTAATACACGTATATCTTAGGAAATTATAAACTTCGCTCAGAGACACAAAATGCTATAATAAATGGGACAGAAAGGTCCTGCAATGAACCACAATAAGACGTATCTATAAGTGCAATCTAGCTCAACTGGCTGCTAAAGAAACCAAATGCTTTGTTAAAGCATGTGTATAACATTTATTCAAAGTGTTATCGAAAAAGA
This sequence comes from Cloeon dipterum, assembly GCF_949628265.1. NCBI lineage: Eukaryota > Metazoa > Arthropoda > Insecta > Ephemeroptera > Baetidae > Cloeon > Cloeon dipterum. Next base: position 24,315,087 of record NC_088787.1, read on the forward strand.
TTTTGAAGTCTTATAAGTCAAACTAAGACTGCTAAATATAAGAAATTGCAGTTAAATAATATCGTTATATAATGTACTCTGTGTTGTACACCGTTGGTGTCTAATATAATAAATAATAATAATAATATAAGTCAAACTAAAAATCTCAGAAGAAAATTAAATCATTATAAATGTGAATGATTTATTGTTGTATGATGTTTCACTCTCCCTTCCCTTAAAAAGATCTAAATAATGAAAAATGATAATAAAGTTAATAAATTTATCAGAAAGACAAAAAGCAGAAAAATGCGCGTAATTATTGGGACAAGAGCATGCTTGTAGCTGTTTTGCAATTCAAAGGAAGTTTGCACACAGGTGGTGTGCGAAAGGAAGAGAAAAGCAGCAGTTATTCATCAAGTTGTGGCTGCGCGGAGGCGGTGTAATTAAATTCGCTCCCCGTCACACGCAGAGTGGTAGCAAATTCGTATGTGTGCGAATGCGCGCGCGTATCATTATATCCACGTACGGCTTTGTTTGCCTACTTGTGCACAGCATAATGAGAAAGAGAGAGAGAGAGAGAGAGCCTTTCGGACGCGTATGAAAAAGGGGCTTGTTGTCGTTATTGCGCCCTCAGTGCAATTAATTACACACGCACCGCAACGTGCGTGCATAAAGAGGACCCTTTTTTCAAGTTGCACCGACGAGTGAGTACTTGACCAGCACGGCCGACAAAAACAGAAATGAGCAATTCTGCAAAATTAATGACTCGGCACTTTGCCTTTTTTGAATGAAGACAGCAATTTGTTGCGCTTGCACAGTTAAGCAAATATTTGAAGTTGTACCTAAATAGCAGAAATGATTTTTCGGAAGCGCATTCTGGAGCTTCAGATCAAGTCCTTGGTTTGGATAAACAGCTATTCGATACTCTTAGCTCTTATAATATCTTCTGTCATGATGGTTTTGGAACAGAAATATGCGCTACTTTTTTAATTTCGACTAGATACATACAACTATAAGCAAGGATTTTTTGTACAATTACTGTATAATTCCTCGAGTTTAATTAAATAACTCTAAAATCAACAAGGCTGAAGTCCTGTTATTCATTTATCTCTCATGAATTAATATTTTTTTGTAATCTTTCGTAAAATGCAAGCACATGATTCAAATGTAATTTACGTCATCTAGGTTAATGTGTGATTGGAAAATGTTCTAGTTGAGATCATTTGGCAGCCAATTCGTTCCGGGGCCAAAGAAAAAGGTTATGTCTGAGCCACACCAACTTCGAACGCTAAGTTTCCTCACCAGTAAGGTGACATTGCAAATTTGGCGTAATTCAACATGTCCACTGAAAGTAAAAAAACAACCATTTTTTCACCGTTCCCTTAAATTATGTTTTCTTTGATTTTTCACTGATAAATATAAATACATTTTCAAATAATTATTTATTCCTTAAAAGGAAAATTACCACTGGCTAGCTTTTCCATTGAAAGACTTAGTCAGGTTTCGCAGTAGATTAAATATTTTATTTCTTTATTTTAGGTTAGACCAAAATAAATTCAAGTTGGTCCTCGACCTTAACCCAAAAAAGTATCAACATAATTTCGAGAACAGTTTTCCACGTTCAAGGTGTTTCTTCTCTCACTGGAAATCCAATAATATATTTTAAAGTGAAATTTACTAATTTAGGAAAAAATATGATTTCCGTCTAGGTCGGTTTACAGGTTTTTGTAAACACAACGAGAAACGACAAGTCTGGTTTTTTTTCTACAGCATATTTTATGCATTCCTCGAAGATTTATTCAGAAAAAATCCAACTTTTCTGTATGAAATTTGTAAGTACGCATACATTAATTAAACAATCCTCACAGTTACATTAATTCTATTTCACAATCAGCTGGTGGCATAATTGTTTAACTGCCCGCTCTAAGGCTTTTTCTTGGCACCGTTCCAACTCTCCCGCAACACCTTAAATAAAACTCCGAGCTCGCGAAATGAAGTGCAAAACTTTAGATTCTCTGCTTGTGTTGAGGCGCGCGCGCGGTATTAAACTCGCGCCGCGGAGATCTTTTATTGCACACAACACGTGTCTCATTAAACTCTGGTGGTGCAGTTAGCAGAAGAAAATGGAAAAGTGGGACAACGTGTTCTTGCAAATACACGTCCGGCAAAAAGAAGCAAAAAGCCGGTCGAGTGGCAAAACGGCAAGAGGATTTATTTTAACTTTGTTCAACCACCACTTTTTGTGCAAAAAATCATGACTGCTCGCCGTCTGCACCCGAGTCAGTTCTATTTGTGTTAGATGTTTTCCTATGCAAATTTCTTTCCACTGAACCTCATCGAAAATTTGTATGAATATCGATTTTCTACAGTCTCGCTTCATCTCTCTTGGCATTTTGAAAATGTTTAACAGCATAGTGTGCCATCGAATTGAAATTTATTATTTGTCAACGATTTTGTTGTGGAATGATTATGCCACCCAAGTTAAAGGACTGCACTGTCGCAGAATTCCCCACCCTTTGCAAGAATTATTTGTGGCAAGTGTATTGTGATAACTTAAGTGTGGTTCTGTTGGGACTTTGCAGCGAGAGATTAAATTGCAGTTTTCTGCTAGCATAGTTAGCCGTTTCTTACTATGTTTTAATAATACCTTATATGGCTTAAATGCAGCTTGTGAGAATAAACAATAATATACATAGATCATACATAAAATAAAATACTGAAAAAGTCTATGCAGTCCTTAATTTTTGTTGAAAATAAACTAAAATAAAAATGTATTTAACTTAAAGATTGATTTACACGTATTTTGCTTTGAATAAACATTTACAAATTAATATGTTATTACCCTAAAACAAAGTAATTACAAATTAGATTAATTTTTTAATTTTAAAGCAAGCGTGAAATGAAGCACACATAGAAGCACACGCGATTAGTGCGGTGACACAAATTGGACTGAAATCCTTTCACATCTGTTATCTGTGACTGCCTGGAATACGGATACTTAAAAAACTAAATTAAAAAGGTTGCACTGCTTGAATAGCTCTTATTAGCTAATAAGCTCATGTTTTGAATAAAAATTCCTAACGCATATGACACTTCAGTTTTGATTTTTTTACTCATTTTTCCTGTACGAGATCCCATTTTTGGCAGCCAACATTTTTTGAAATTTCCCACAGAAAGGCGTCGTTCGACATCATCTGCTCTGATATATGCGTCAACACAAAAACATCAAAAGTGCATAAATTGAAAATAGCAGAGACCAAAATTTGGTACGCTCAGCCCAACGGACCGTTTCAAACGTGATCACTCAGGGCAGTGTTTTCTTTTTGTATTTCAAGTACGATTGCCAAATTGATGTAAGTGTTTTAAATGCTATCTTATCATTATTTTCAGGCTGTACTTTTCATGACGAGGAGAGCTAAAATTGTTTCTGATATAAAATCGTACATTTAGAATAATAATACCAAAAAAAGTGCGGCAAGGAGGAAAATTGCAACAGGCGAAACATTATTATTCGCTCATGTTGTGGAAAAGTGTCCTGCAATGTTGCAAGTTGCAAGACTATAGTTGTGAATAAGACTGGACAACGCAGAACAGACTCCCCATATCTTCATCTGAACCAATTTGTATGCATTAAACACAGAAACTGTCCAGTTTGGTGACTCGAAATACTCAAACAGGTCAACGGGCTGGTAGGAGATGCCACTTGCTAGTTTTCGCACCTTTCCAGTTGGCTTTACGGACAAATGTATGGCGTTTAAATAAAAGACCTCGGTACGGGGAGGCGAAAAGATGGCCACCATTGGATCCTAATCTTTTGTGCAATAGCATCTTTCGTTGAATCAAGCACCGAATTTAGAACAAATAGCCCTTCATTTGCATGCGACTATTCTCAGAGCCCTTTTGTTTGCCTATTTTAGATCTAGTAAAGAGCTCTGTGATTTCGCGGCTTAATCTTTTATTCATTTCTTAGTAGCTCGCATACATATTTACTCGTTTTGTCAAGTGTGAGACCCACGAATTATAATTACCGAGTCGCGTGTGGCACGAATGTGTGTGGCAGCGTGACCTTTTGGGGTCAGCAAACAGACGGACCAACGGCGCCTCTCTCGGGGGTTGCAGTTCGTGTCAGACAACACAGCCTTGTTTGATTAGCACGGAGGCTGATTCCTATTAGAGGGAGTAGGTTCAAAGTGATTTTATTGCGGATCAACAGAGCAACTATGCCCCATACATCCCCACATCCAGAACACAACAAGAAAAACAGAACAAAATATTTTTGTTTTGTTTTAATAACAGAGGGGAAAATAAAATCAGTCAATCAGTTCAGTATTCAACAAAAATATTACCGTTCATACACAGATTCGGCGGCAAGTCGTTCCACAGACGGATAGCTCATGACTTGGAAGCACTGCTCAGGCACTGTTACACTTATAAAGGGGGCCATTTACTTGTGGACAAAGTAATTTGATTTTTAAAAATATAGTATAATTTATTTCTTAAGGTATATCTCCAATGGTTTTATCCACAGCAAAAAATAAACCATGGAGAATTCCAACCTTCAAAATTAATATGAATGAATGAAATATTTATTAGACACCAAAGGTGTACAACAGACATATACAGAATAATTATTATTAAATCACAGATCAGTTTTTGCTTTGGTGGCTTGGCACAATGTCAAATTGTTCTTGTCACATTCAAGGAAATGGTAAACATTGATTGGTTTATCACAGAATTTGCACTCACAGCAGTCCTCACTCGCGCAGGGTGATAGGTAAATTTTTTACAAATAATCAAATAGTGAAAACCGTGGCAAGCCTGTCTCGTGAACATATGTATGTTAATCAAAAGGGCTCCCTTCCAATTTTGGATGACCATGGCGGAGGTGGCGAAAAAACCCGGGTCGATCTCGGAGGCCTTAAAATTCTGGTTAGCCATGAATCAGTCTCCGGCAGTGAAAATCTTATTTGCAATTCTTTTGCACAGAAATCAGTGTCTTCTAGTTTGTATGTCAGCCTGGATTTTATTAATTTAGATACGGATAGAGCTCTTTTTAGGAATCTTGATTTGGAGGATTCTAATCTGTTTAAATCTTTGAGGTTTAAGAATGGCTAAATCGCTCAAAATTAATATCTAAATCTAATTGTAAAGTGACCTTTCATCATGGAGACGGTTTTAAGGAGTATTTTCAAGTCACGCACTCTTTTCCGTTGAAAAATTGATGGAATTTCTTATTCGATTTTTCACCCCGTGACTTGGGGGATGATTTCCGCTAATGGCGCCATCATCATCAATATGAGAGCACACAAAAGTTTCCGTTCCGTATCACTTCCACTACATTTTCTAGGATAAAAAGCAGCATCTCATTTTTCTTCGGCGCGCGGCAGAGAGTATTTTATTCAGAGCCGTTATGCTCTTTCCACCCTCGCCGTTCTGCTTTTGTGCGTTTGCTCAATTTGCAGGGGTGATAAAAATTTACCAGCACTCTGAACAAAGGAGGCATAAGGTGTGGCTTAATTCTCCTTATTAAAAGACAAAGGAGCGAGGGTGTTCCTTATCTCGCTGCGGAGAATCGAAAAGTCCCAACAAACTGTGTTTTACAAAAGTGGTTTCCGCCCTGCGTCAGCCTCTTACTTCCACTCACCCCTGTTTGAAGATAAGCAGACCGGCCGAATCAAGACTTTTTAATTAAAAATGGTCTACGCCTGTAAACGTGTGCATGCTAGTCTCGTTTTCGTCTACCGCGAAAGTCGACTTTTCCTCTCTGGAAAAGAAAAGTTTTAAAATGCATGATTTAATTTGTAAAAACATTATAATGCAATTTTAAAGCAGAGAATGCGGTGCAATATAGCATTACGAGCAGTAATGTCTATATAGTAATATAAATTTTTATTTAATTTTCGATATATATCGGCAATATATTGTTCTTTTAATTTTAGCTTGAACATCCACATGTTTCTCAGCTCCTCTCCCTGAACAACATTATATTGCAAAAAATGATATAAGACAACAGCAATGCATATATACAGATAACGTAGACAGTTCTCTCGTGATTACGACAAAATTCGTTGAATTGATCAGGTTCTTCCAAATCCAGGCACATGGCTTCTTCCCAGTTTTTTATTTGCACGCAAGACAGACAAGACTGATTTGTCCTATATCTGCTTGAGCTGAGCCTCGAGGAAGATTGCACAAAGGGCGCACCATTCGTAAGTGGCGTCGCTGCTGGTTTAATTACAAATTTCTTTTCTCTGCGAATTACCTTTTAGGCCGGAGCGTAGCAGCAGCGGCTTTGTTAGCCGTTGGCCGTTTTAATTCCCTTGGTGCAGTCTGGAAACGCGACCATCATCCACCATAGCAGAGGAGCTGCTGTTCGCAATAATAATAACGTTTATGGCACCGCCGTAATCCACTGCGAGTGACCAGTGTGTTTGTGTACACTGACTCGGCGTGGCAGCAGGAAAAAGCAGCGAAATTATAGGGCTCTCTCTCTCTCTCTCTCTCTCTCTCTCTCTCTCTCTCTCTCTCTCTCTCTGCAGCAGACAGCCTGCCTCGTTTTGAATTATTTTCGCCACCAGAAGAGATACACGTGTGTCGTGTGCGCCCTTTTGGCTGAATTACGTTTTGCGTCATTGCGTCACGAATTTCTAAGTGCAAGTAAGCACGCCTTCACTTTTGTCCTCCCACTGCAACTTTCCGAATGTGGGTCAGCGCACTTTTATCCAGGATGAAAATTGAGTTGTGGTACCTGCCAGCCAGCAGCAAACTTCTTCTGACACGTACAAGTGTGCAAGTTAGTTTGCATCTTGATCGAATCAACAGGGAGGACAAATGAACTTGATAATCAATCCTTCACCTCTTCAGAGCAAGTGCAAATGCACGCGAAACTTTGTTTTCCAATTTACGTGCCACTTGCTGTAAAGTAAGCCGTCGGCATTTCCACAAATTAAATCATTTCATGGAGGAGTGATCTAGAATTTTTATTGGCAAATATATGCTGTCTGTACTCCTCACAACGAACACTTAACAATTAAGTAACTAATTTTGAAATTATGAACGTCTGTATTTATTGTATTTTGATATAAATGTATATTATGTCTGTTGTACAATCGTCGTGTGTAATAAATTAATCATTCATTTTAGTGACATAGAGGGGACTGTCTGCTCAATATTGTGAAAATGAGAATAATAATTTAGAACTTGATTAAAAATTCTGTGTGTTTAGTCACCATCAGATAACAAAACTCATTAACTAAGTTGGGGAATTTCCACTCTGATTTCAGGTTCAATCTGGCTATTGTATACATCCTGAATTTGTCGCGCTGAAACAATACAAAAAAATCACCTCATCTATATTAATGGCAAAAACGTTCAATAAAAGTCTGACTGTTTATATTTTTTAAGACTATTCTGTATAATTGAATGAATGAAATATTTACTATAAACAAAGTGTACAACAGGCAACTCCCAATATGGAGCTCAATGTTCACTGATGCTCGTTTCTACGTTGGCGGCTTGAGACACAGTAACGATTCCTCTATATCACAGTCGAGGGTATGATAGAAGTAAATTTGTTTATCACACATCTATGCATATCAAAAATATTTATATTTATTTTGAGCCATAGTGATGCATCTTATTGTTAAGTGACTTTCCAACAAATCTTCAAATATTTATTACGCTATAAAAAGAAACAGGCTGCAAAGCGTCTATTGTACCACATTCTATTCATTTGATCGATTTGACTTCATGTTCCAAAAGCACGTCTCCACCTCATCGGGTTCAAAGCATCGATCAGCGTGTGTTGGCTTCGTGTGCAAACAGTTATTAGCACCAGCAATTGATTGGGACAAAGCGATTAATTGGTTCTAGCGACGACCTTTCAAGAAGAGCAGAGACAACCGTCATCCATCAGCCGACCGTGAATTACGTCCAGGTGGTTGTTCTGCCTCGGTTGCTCTCACCGTGGCCGCCGAACGCCTGATCTATAGGCAACCGCAGGCATTATTAACAAGCATTGTTGCAGACGAGCAGAGCAAACACAACTCGTAAATAAACCGGTCAGCCCACTGATCCTGTTTAATCATACTGTCGCAATAATTGAATTTTGGTTTGATAGAGATCTTCTGTACAATTGACTCAGGCAATTGTCTCGTTGAGCAGAAAAAATGGACTTAGACCGATTAGATTGCGATAGAAATTAAATTGAAAAATAATCTATCTGATAGACTACACGCAAAAGTGAAGACTTTAAAATTGAGCAGTACAGTGATAAAGACGGTTCTCAATATTGTCAATTGCTTCGCCAAATATTAATACTGTTTAGCGAACCTCTTACATTTTACTTATAAAAAAATCGAATGGGCCACAAGAAGCTGGCTGAAACATGATTTTATGGATTTCAATTTTTTTGTTTCTGATTGTGAGTCATGGTTGTTTATATGCTAATTCCTTCTCAAAAATATTTTGCAAATCCTTTTTTACTTTGATGAGGTCTAATTTCTAACTGTCAGTTCAGAATCCAGATGCGGATTACCTGCTGCGAAACTAAATTATTCATTTTATGTGTAAATAAATCAGAGTCGTAACGCTGCAACAAAGCGTTGTTCATGAATTATGAATCACCCACACTGCACTTCAAAGCGCCCCACAAGCGCCGTAATTAAAACGAACCGAACGCGCGTACTTGTCGCAGCTGCGTATTTGTGCAAATATATAATATTGGTCACTGAATGAAGCCCTAAGCAAACACCAAACGCACAATACGAGCTATAATTGCGGCCAAAAATGCGTTACTCAAAGCAGGCATGCATAATAAAAGGCGATATGTCAACCAGAAATAAAAGCGTGTCACGCGTTCGTCCTCACGAGAGCAGTCTCGTGATTTTAATCAACCGATTTACCGTGTGAGTTCTTCTCTTACTCTCTAAATCTTAATTTCTTGCTGTTATATCTAGACCTGAATAAGTATTTTTCACTTAGGGTACAATCAATTAATTGGAAAATGGGAGATGAATGTAAAAAGATGGTTTGATCAGATTTGGCACTTATTATTTATTTTGTAAAGTTATATTTAAGGCCTGATGTCAGCATTGGAGTTGGTGGCCAACCACGGGAGGAAAGAGGTGACTCTAGAGAATCCAGCTGGAAGTCCAATTTGGCAGCCGCCAGATGATCCGAAAGAGGTCACTCCAATGAGAGAGAGAATTCCGTCAGCCTCAGCCAAGACCAGGGGGCCGCCAGAGTCACCCTGAAATATGGGAATGAAAACCATTATTTGATGACAATGAAATAGGCGCATGGAATCTGAAGAAATCTTAATTACAACACAATTCCGAGAAAAATGACTTAAAAATTACTCACGCTGCAAATGTTGAGTCCGCCAGCACCGCTGGTGCAGATGTTGGAGTCGAAGATGATGCCGTAGACATCAGTGCACTCAGCGTTGGTGATGACAGGCAGGTCGACGAAGTTGAGTTCATCGCTGACGGTGGAGGAGGCGTCAGAGCTCTTGCCCCAGCCGGAAGCTCTGGCAATGGCTCCTTCGAACAGATCGGTGTTAGACGCAGCAGGAAGACGGATGATCTGGATGAACTCTGAAAGTGAAAAAAAGAGATGACATAATTTTCCTACGAAAAAATGTCCTCAGCACTGACCGCTAGTCTGCACTTGCTGGCCAAGGAAGAGGAGAGCAACGTCGTTCTCAATCAAGAACGGATCCCAAGCCTCATGCACGAGGGAGTTGGTGGTTACGACGGTGACTCTTCCTTCTTCGGCTCCACTGCTCAGGGTCTGAGCTCCCAGAGTAACCGCCCAGGACGAGAATCTGCAGCAGTTAAAAAATTTCAGTCAAAACGTTGGAGAATATTCTGGCTGAGTTTTATTTTTTCAAAAGCGAGTCTTACCCATCGACGCAGTGAGCAGCAGTCAGCACGGTGTCAGCCGAGATGAGGGAGCCACCGCAGAAGACGCTGTTATCGATGTCCAGGGCAACCTGGTATGGGAACTGGCCGCGAGTCGCTTGCTGTCCACCGACGATGCGGAAATCAACCCCTTTGATTGAAATCATCTTGTTAGTTTTTGGATTCTATATAGTGGTCCAATTTATATCTTACTGGGTGGGGCATTGTTCACCACCGGCTTGGTGAGGCGGAGAGGCTTCAGCTGCCTCACGGAAGCAGCCTGCACATAGAAACAAAGTGTAAGTTTCGAACTCTGAGAGCAAAAAAAAATACTGTACCTGAGCAATGGCCAGGACGGCTAAGAGAGCGAAGAGGACCTTCATTGCTGCGAGACACGAGCTAACGAGTTGGCAAAACTCCACGCTTTATATTCCATTTTCTTATCAACCTGTGCTGCAAATCCCGTCTCGCAATCGCCCAAGCAGACCATAGATTAGCAACCTGGGCCTTTTTCTTAATTTAAAGTATTGTGTAGAAAATCACCCGTCTGATAACAAAACACTTAAAAGTGGCCAACCACGAGACTAAAACTCTCGTGAGTTGTTACTAAGCTCCGAATTCAGATTTCTATTAAGCTTGCTCGTTTTTCTCAGCGTCCGTCATTTGTCTCTAGCTTTCAACTGTGATTTTGCATTTGAACACACGTTTTGGTTTATTCATTATTCATCAGAATCGATTATTCTCACCATCTGGATTTCACGCACAATCCCCTGATGGAATATCAGCGTTCAAACAATATTCAGGCGATTGTGCCGTGACAAGCAAACGCACATTAAACGTCTGTCTGTGGTGATTATTTGCGCGCGCGGCATATATTTGCTTACAGAAAGCGCGCACGAGGGGCTGAATGTGATGTTTTGTGCGGCGCGCTGGCATTGTGCGGCGCTTTTCATCTGTCGCCCTCCTGCGCTGACGTCTCGTGTGTCTTTTTGTCTGCCGAATGGAAACATCTGAACCCTTTCTCGTCATTATACCAGTGCGAGCAAACACACGCACTCGCCAGGAAATTTCAAATGCTGCTTTTTCTCAAACAAGCAGTGCAAAACAAAATTTGACATTACACTCTTGTGCTCGGATAACATTTTCCTTCCCTCTCAGGTCAGTCTACTTTGCTAATCAAATATCCGTGGGGATTTTTTTTTAATTAACAAACTTGTCAAAAAATAGTAGCGGACGATTTGTTTTTCAAGATATACTGTAATCAGAAATTTAAAATAGAAAGCTGATAACGAAAGACTGAAAATGCCAAATCACTTTATGTGCTAAATCCCCTCGAATGAATTATGTTAATGTGCTCACACATCGTTTTGGATTGCAGCGAATAAAGGATAGAAATGGAGAAGCAGGCAGAGCGTTAGAGTTCTCATCTTTCGGGGTTGGCGGAGGAAATTAAATTTACTTCAGGATGAGACGTTGTCACTCGGCTTCCGTTGCTACAGAAATGATGTTTCGCCCGCGGCTAAAAAGCAGCAGACCATAATTGGATACCCAACCCTTGCTTTCTCTCAGCACTCCTTGTTATTTCTCAGCCCGTGTGCCCGCTTCCGCCAAGGCAGCTGCTCAATAAACACCAACTTGACGGAGAGGTATCTTTTCGCTCCTAATGTCTTTGATTTATTTATCAGTGTGAGCAGAGGCGGAAATAATTGGCTACGTTAAGCTAGAAAAAAAATATAATTTTTATGTTTTTAAGTGTGCACATTCAGCACTGTTCGAGTTCTAAGCCTGTCATCTCATTTATTTTATTATTTCTTTTAAAACCCCCTGTTAATAATTTATCTTTTATTTGTTGTTGCAAATCTTATGATATTCAAACGACCGTTCTGGCGTTAAAATTCGATTAAATTCGTTTTGATTTTGTCAACAGGAATAATAAAGTTTTAATAAATTTGTTGCAAAAATTGTAATTCAATCGTTTCTGATGGTAGAGTATTTCGATTTTTGAGGATCGGAAGATTGCTATTTTCAGCTGCAGACAAATTGTGCAAAGAAGCGACGAACTTCTTGTCGGCCAGCTGATTCTCCTTCATGTCCGAATTCAATCAGCGCGGGAATCAGAGGGTAGCAAATGGAGCGATAAATCGGCCGCCCGGCGTGTGTCATTTGCGAGCCGAACACATATGTGTGTGCAGATTTTAATCAAGGCGGCGGCGGCAGCGCCCGAGGCCCAATAATGGATCTCTAGCAGAGATGAACTCGGCGTCCGAGCGTGACAATCGCTCATTTCCGCGTCCAATTCGGTCTGCAGATGGCCCCGAGTCGCCATTATTCCCATTGTGTGCCTTTGTCCGCATCCATCTCTCACCAGCTCTGCGCCCCTGCGCTCTGCTCAACCCTTTTCATAATTCCGTCTGCAAATTATCCCGCGCGCATTCTTCCAGCTCCGCCGGGATCGGCCGTCTCAATACACACGCACAATGAGCCTGCTAATGTCGCCCAAGAGACTCTCTGCCACGCGATTGGATTTTGCTCCAAATAAAGGCATTTTTACGCTCTCGTGAACGACTTATCTGCTTTTGATATTAAATTTCTAATAAGATCCTCATGAAATTAGACTTTCGACTCTTCAAGTAGAGAAAATTGAGTCGAGGAAGGGAAATTATTGATTCTATTTGAAGCCTAAAGCAAAAACATGGAGACTTTTTTCAATTGATATTTTTTATATATATATATATATATATATATATTTCAATTCTTTTTAGGCGTTAACATGAGTCAAAAGCAAAGTTAGTAAATCCAAACCTAAAATTTGTCTCTGCCAGGTGTAATTAATTAATTCATTTCTATTTCGAATTTATTAATATAGATCGCTTGATTTTGCTCTGATATCTACGCTACTTAGAAATTTTGGGATTCTGATACTTAATAGACTGTTTTAACGGATTATTTTGGACCATAAAAGCAGACATGACCACCGTAATACATGTACAATATATCAGTAAATATGAATATAAATTCATAAATCTCTGCATAATATCGCACGAGGCACGAGCAAATAATTTCATACCGCGCAAAATTTAAATTACACAATCCATCACATTTTTAGTCTTCAAAGAATTGGGAAACAATTTTCTTGGGTACGCATGCCGATTAAAAACAAAATTGTGATATTAAAATACTTGTTTGAATTTCAGCACAGAGTTTGCTACTTCAAAATATATTCAAACGCCTAAATAGCTGGCAAATTAAAACCAAATATTGTTACTGGAAAAAACTAATTGGGCCCGGATAAAGTAAATAATTCTAAATTTATTTGTTTTCCTTGGGAAGTCAATTAATGTTTTTAGCATAAAATTGGCACACATGTTAATCTGTTAAGTCCGAAACTTAATTAATAGCTATAATCGAAATGGGATAGTTAATGAACGAAATGAAAACGCTAAATGAAATCTATCTCGCTGTGCTAGATATGCTAGCAAATAAACATGAACATAAATTCTACACTAATATTCCAGAGATTATAAATCGTTTGGTGAATATCAGGAAAATAATCTTTGTTTTGAAGTTTCAAACAATATTTTTAATTTCTTTTTTAAATCCATTATTCCGATTTAGACATTTTAGGGGGGAGGTAAGTCTTTTTTATTCTGAACTAATAAAAATTATGGTGAAATTGTGTGGCGAGCCGATTCAATACCGAGTGTTGGGCCGCAAGGCGAGCAATTGGCTTCGTCAGGTCGTAAAGTGATGAAGACAGGGCTGCGGCGGTGGCGGCGGCGGCGGAGCGAGGGCCCACTGTCACCAGATACAAGCTCGCGCGGCTGCAGACGCAAGAAATATGTTGCCATTTGTCTTGTACGGGGCAAGAAAGGGAAGAAAGTAAAACGAAGGAAATAAGACTTTTTTGCCATGCAGTGACACAAGTAGGCAGTATTTTACCCGTGCGCGTGGCGGGGTGCGGCGAGAAAAGAACGGCGGAGAAGAAGAGCAAGTTTTATTACAATTGTACATCAGGGCTCTCGCTCCGTGCTCGCCATTCGTCCTCATTTGACTAATGCTGTATCGATTTCCTCCCTCAGCAGAAAAAAGCCATTATTTTTAATCAGTCGGGATTTTTTTTTAGAAAATGGATGCAGTTTTATTTGTTTTACATCCGTAAATCCTTAGTCAACTAATACATTTTTAATTAGATTAGAAAGGTGAAAAATTTTCACGATGGCAAAATAAATAAAAAGAAGTTGTGGGTTCGTGGAGCCAAGAAATTCCGTTTAAGAATGTCTGTTTGCGGTGATCTTGCCTGTTCGTGAGATCTTTTTAACGCTGAAATTTGACTCTCAACTTCACTCTTTGTGTCGCACTTTGCATTCAGAAGACACGGCCAACGAATTACCTGCCATCTGCACACGTTAGACAAGGTAATGGGCTCGCCAACGGCACAGCCAATTTCGTGGAAAATCTCTCGCTGTCTGAATAAAATTCAACGCCTTCTGCAGGCGTCGAGATTGGTGTCTCGACGCCAAAATCCAAATTGGCTCTAACAAGCCGATATCAGGATCAACTTACATGTGTGCTATAGTTCTAAGGAAGACACGTCATTGAGAGCATCCTATAAGAGGTAAATTCAACTTTGAAGACTATGTTCCATCAGTATTTTCTTGGGTAATTCCATAGGATCCAGCGTATCTTCGTCTAGTTTTGGTTGTCACCATTTTTAGTGCATTTTTTGCGGAACATGCTCATTATTATCTATTTAAAAAATAAAATATTAATTGCAAAATGTTAGCAAAAAAAATGTTTATTGGACTCAAGGCTAGCTCTCATTATTTGTTAAATAATGGTCTTAATAAATAGTTTTGTCAAATTGAATCAGCTCTCCGCGAATAAAAAGCATGTGTCCCCCCCTTACGTTTTCGCCATGGGCAAATAATATTCAAATGCAAGTGCCTTTTGCGTCTTTCTCTCCCTCACTCAGTTTTATTTTCAATTTTAATGCCATCCAATAAATCAGTGCTGCAGAGGAAGCGAATAAATAGCTTTGCATGTGCGTGCGACCGTTTCTGCTGGCTGACTCACTCCGTCAGATGCGTATGGTGTGCAGAACACACCCCTATGCGCTATGTTTGTGTTGTGTGTGCAACCCTAGCCGGCATTGCAAATTACTTTTTCCGCTGGTTCACTGCTATTTATTTGGAAATTATGCACGCCCGTCGCGATGGCGGCTTTTTGTGCTTTGCTTCGCCGACCACGCACTTGCCTACCAGCACGCACACAACAAAAAATGATCACTTCCTGGTGAAAAAATATTTTTTTTTTGTAAATTTTACTTGGTTTGCTGGTATTTCTGCAGAAGATGAATGCAAGGCATTTTTGTTCAGTTTTTTTCTTTAATCGGTTCACCTATTTTGAGATGGGCGATTCTGCGTCCCAATAACATCGCAAACGAATAACAAGGGCGCAAAGAGCCTCATTGGAGGAAGCCCAACCCAGAAACGAACCAGAAAATTGTGGTGCTGGATAATCAATTATTATAGCTTTTTTAGTTTATGCAAAGAGAAAGTGCATCAGAAATTGGGGCTCGCCCTAAATATAATCTACACACCAACAAACTTGACTCAGTTGAGAAGCCCTGTTAGCAATGTTTGCAGGTATTGCATACTTTGGCAAAACTTTCCGGACGTTATTCAATATTGCGCATTGAATTATTGAAAATTAATTAAGTTCAGCGACATTTAATCTATAGAAGCAAATTTCATATTGACGATTTCTATGACTTATGAATTCCTTAAATTTAAAGATTTGTGAGTCAAATTTACTTCTCGCTTAAATACATGAGGTAAATGGATAATTTGATGCTCTCATTTCTATAATTGTTAAATGTGTAGTTGGAAAGAATTGCGAAATAAATATTTCAGAGCACCGAATATGATTAAATTTATTGTTTTTTATCCTTGTACGATATTGATATAAATTGATTCTTCTCAGAGAGTTTAAGTTACAAAATCTACATATCTTAATTTTTAATTTTGCAAGATGAATTTAATCAGCTTTGATTAAAGGAAAAATTACACCATATTTGATCTGATTTTGATAATTTGAGAAAATTCATTTCAAAAAGCTCTAAATTCTCTCACTCCCTATTCTATGACAGAATTGCTAGGGAGTATTAAATATCTCTAGATATAAGAGGACGACAATTCATGCTATTAAGAATTCCATTTTTGTATGCAGTACGGAGCAGAGGAGGAAATCCAGTTAGCTGGCGTGTTGCAACCCTTTGGTGCAATAAATATTCCGCGGCACCGCGTTTAATTCCGTAGATATGCATTTCATTATTGCCGGGACACGCGGGTTGCATACACACTGCGCCTTTAATTCCGATAAATTGTGAGCCGCGAGGGCCGCGAGGGAGCAACGAAACAAATATATCCCACAAAACTTGAAACTGCGCTCACTGGCTAGCGTTTTAATTCCTAAGCAAACAAGAGAGTGGATATGCAAAATGAGTTATATTGTATCGTGTTTGGCGAAATCACAGCTCTGGAGCGAGAGAGAAGGAAATATTAGCCAGTGCATGGTGGGTGGGGATGATCCCGCATAATAATGTGATTACGAAACCGACATGCAGAGGGATGCTAATTTTAATTGCATTATATTGTTTCGCAGCATGCGCGGATTAATCCGGCCTAACTGAATTCGAAAGCGGCTTTGCCAGCGAAAAAGAGAGCGCACCATATATCGAGCCGGGGGAATCGGCCTCGCGATAATTTATTGCAGTCGACGGCTCTAGTGTCAACCAATGGGCCTGGATTTTTAGTTAAGTTTTCGTCGGTTTTTCCCACTCACAGGATTACCTTAAATTAAATCCGGATACCTTTTTAAAGTTTTTTTAATAAAATTTTCTTAGCTTTACTTCATTTTAATTTGGCTAGTTTCATTTCCCCCATGATCTGCACTTAATTCTTCTCCCGAGTTCATTTTATTCATTTCCCATCTGTTGTTTGATCCGTTTCAGCCTGCTCGTATAGCTCTCGATCCTCTGTTCATTTATAAGGATGAGTGAGCAAAAAACTGCAAATCCGAGCACATGTCCTGCTCTTGCTAATCTCGTGCTATTGGGATTATATTGCACGCTGCTTCTCGACTGCAATGAAATGAGTTTTCCCTCCCACTGCAATAAATAGATGTTATTGAGGGCTTTGCTAGTTGTGCAGCACCGATTGATACTGTAATTTATTTCTCTGTGCTGTTCGCCTGAATGAAAGCACTGCAGCGCGCATTCCTCTCCTGCAATTCTTCTCGGACGTCTCGATAGACGCTATCCAATAAGAGTGGAACGTACATTATTAATTTTGACGAGTAATGAGAGCAATAAATCGGTCTCTTTGTCTCGTGTTGCGGCATGCAGCTGCCTTAATTCCACGCAGGAAATCATCTGGAGCAATCGGCGTGAAAGGGTTGGAAATTTTCCGGCTGGGGCACTCAACAAGTCCTTTATGCCCTCGTCATTACGTTTTCTGTTCTGCTTTGCTGAGAGCAAGAGAGGAATCGGCCGAAATGCGTGCCTCCCAATCGACTGCACTCTGTTCCTCGTCGGCTAGGGTGCTAATTGCCGATACAAGAGACTCGTCGACGACGGACGACGACAACGAGTCGGTCAGGCAGAAAAGCGCCGTTTCTTTCTCTTTTTCGAGCAGCTGAAGAGCTGAAAGGCGACGACAAGAATAAAGGATGCTCTATTACTGCTCACCCATCTAGGGTTGCCAATTGACTGCATAAACCCACAACTTGAAGTAATATTTTTATATTTTAATGTAGCATAATTATATTTAAATATTCTGATGCAGATTCTTTAGGTCATGCTGTATTATAAATATTAAAGCAATGATTACTCATTGGAAAAATACACGCTCCAATAATAGCGCATTTTCTTCACATTATATGTAACTTTTATCTCAATAGCAGCGAACAAATCTATTTCATTGCAATTTTTACAATTATAGCTAATCTATCCTTTGTTATAACCAGGGTACAGATACGGACTGATAGAGATTGCAGGCTCAAGTGGCTTTTCAAGTCAGTTAAGTTCTTCAAAACATATTATGACACATGCAAATTTTATTATATGTTATATACAAATTTCACAAATAACAATTCCATTCTGTGTCTAGCTTCGTGAAATTACATGAAATGCAATTTTTGTATTTTTTTAACAGTTTTTTTTAAATATTTTTCTTTAAATTTGTCAAACATAATTATATTTTAAAACGAGCAGAATCATGCTAGGCTGCTCTTGTCAAATCCATCAATTTAATTAGCTTTACAGAACTGATAAACTGATCTTCTATGACACAATATGAAGGGGAATCCAATCGCAAATATATTATATTTATTTTCCTAGCTGCGGGATATAACGATCTAGGTGACAAAAACAGCAGCAGTAAAAGGTGATTTCCCTCAAGGATAATGTTGTTCCGATCAAAGTCCACTTGTGAGTGGCAACCCTAGGGCGAAACAGTGCATTTTCTCGTTCCCCTCGAGTGCAGCTGGCGAAGGGAGGCGTGCGCTGGGCGAATTAGAGCGGCGAATAAGGGCGATTGCGTATTCCGCGCACACTTGGTGTTGTCGTCTCGTCTTATCTCGCGCCTAGCAGCTCTTTTTCTTTCTTCCCCGACGGCGGCGGTGGTGGCGGCGGCGGCGCGAGCGCAATTTGTCCCAATATTAGCAAGTCTAAGTGAGTAGCGCGAGGCGGAAGGGTTGAAATAATACACACACACTCCATCCAACAGCGCTGCTGACTTCCGCCTTGAATATTATTATAATTCATGCTTTATACACACACTCATTATGCGAAGCCGGCGTGTACGCTGAGCTAATTACACCGCACGCACATACCATACAATACATCCTTAACTGCGTTAAGATTTGGCCTCGGGGGTGGCGATGAATGCCGGGAAATGCATGTGGCTTTGAACTATCAAATTTGAGAAACAAGAGATGAGATAAGTCTATATATATGCCGTAAATTTTGATTAATTTTTGTGTTTGTTCCTTAAGTTCATTTTCTGTATAATATTATTTGCTATCTAAAAGATTGCCAATTTTCATACTATTGCTATAATATGGAGCCAATTAGTTGGCATAAGACAGTTCAATTTTAGCTGTTCAATTTCTAATCTCGGAACCAATGTTTTCGCACAGAATTTCAATCATATATTCAAGATTTTATAAGAAAATTCACCATCAGACGCTCATTTTAAAAGTCTCGGATATCAATTTCTAATGCTCATAATTGAATTTCTTGGTTTTGAATTTGGTTTCTGGGTTTGTTTCTAGGCTCGGCAATGTAATTTATAAGCTAGAAATTCCTTTTTTCAATCGATACCCCATCATGGACCATAATAAATTTGCAATGGGACACTAACTGTAAGAAATGGCTGACTATTCCCTTTCACGCTCCTTACCTTCCAAATAAAATATAATTTTAAAAACACCTTACATCCTTTTATCATTTTTGTACTGACGAGTTTGCAGTATATCGTTGACAAACTGGCCTTCAAGCATGGAAAACAACATTTTCTCTTTACTAAGCAGACAAATGTATTAATCTGTAGGGATACAACTCCATTAATTATTACGGAAAATTCTATTACTCAAGAGAGCCAAATTCATTTTAGAGGTTTAAAAGTTTGCTTCAGAACCTTGAGTTCTATATAATATTCCTTCGCGTCCATGATACTCACGCTTAATTTCAATATAGCAAGATGCATGGGCGCAATATCGCTAAAATATTTAAATTTTGAGCGGCAATAAAAGTTGGTCATTTTGCATCGCGTGGGACGAGCAGATCCAGCAGTTCATCAGCCGCGGGAATTTACAATGAATTAAAAAAAAGTGAGCCGCGAGTGTCGCACTCGCCTTTTTACTTTTTCCAGCACGCTGACTCGTTTTGAAAAATGGACGACGCGAGAAAAATGGTCTACATTAAGGCCTTTTAGTCTGCCTGCCGTATAATGTAATGGCTCTCTTACTTAAAATGCAAATGTTTTCGCTACTGCAGCAGCGCTGAAATTTTTCTCGCGTGGTAATTTACTGCGCCAAAGTGCCCGGCGCGAAATTTCTAATGGCTGAATTCATCACACAAGTGTAATTTTAATTTTATGACCCGCATATCTGCAGTGCGTTATTCTTTGCCTACGAATAATTGTTGGACTTTTCATTACGGTAATATATTACGTAACTATAATATGATTGCCAACTGTGTGTAGCTTTTATATTAAAAAAAATTGTGAAAACAATTTTCCATTTCAGTAGGTTGTAAATTACAATCAAGCAAGAAATAATGAGATAGCAGTTTTCATGTAAAAAATATAAATACATGACAAGGTTTCTAATTTAAGGTAGAGTATATATTTGGAAAATTAAAAATAAAATGGAAATAAGTAATTGTTGTTTTGTGGTGGGTTTGTTAAAAATAGTTCCACTTTTCCAGCATCGGTTCAACTGCCTGAAATATGAAATTCAGAGCAGTGCACTGCTTTTTAAATTCTATTTTTCAGGAACGATCCAAAAATAAGCTGCTATGGGCTCAGTGTTTTGAATGCGAAATTAGCCCCACTGATTCTCTATTGTATTATTTGTATCGCGCGATTCACACAATTTATTTAACAAATAATTGACATCCGGTGGCCAAGCTGCGAATTTGCACATCTCTCTCTCTCTCTCTCTCTCTCTCTCTCTCTCTCTCTCTCTCTCTCGCACTCTCTCACTCAATAGTGGTAATAATAATTCGAACGCGCGGCGCGCTGCGGCAGATAAGCCTCTCCGTCTCTCTTCAATTTGCGTGTCGTGTTTTGTGTCGACTAACAAGGCAGACGAGGGAGGAGTGACGCTGAGTCCATAACAATAAATACGTGATATGCACACACAATAAACAGGTAATAGATTTGAATCCGCGGCGTCATAATTGAATTGGCATGATTAGCCTCGCATTGTGCTCCAAGCCGGGACGTGCAGCGCCAAATATTTGCCTCCGATCCGTTCTGTTTGCCGTCCACTCAGTGCACACACGCTCGGTGAATCTCGTCGCCAATTGTGTTTCGATATGCCGTCGGCATGCTCATGGTGATCGACATTGCTTCAGGAATGGACAACTTAACTCTTTTCGAGGATCAACGACGACGGAAACTGTGATATGCTTGCTGAATTTTTGGAGGAAACATTATTAGTGTGAGACGTCATTTGGTAATTTCTGATGCCTGAAAATAATAATGATTCATGACGAGAACAGTGGTAAATTTTTCAAAACGCTAGAGATACTTTGAAACTATATATTCAAAAGCAAAATTTGGAAAGCAAGCATCCTAATTATGCCTGAGACAATGACTTCAGTTTGGCTTAAAATCAAACCCCAGGAGTTCTTTAAATCAATGGTCAAATAACTTGAAATTTTTCGGTTTTTTCTTCGAAATTTGTCGTGTAAGAATTTGTCGATTAAAAATATCAATAAAGTATCCAAAAACATATTATGATTAAAAGTAAGTAGATCAGCAACCATTTGTTACATATTAAGTTGGATATATTATATCGATCTATATTTGAAGATTATATTTTTTATCTGGGCCATTTCCCATATTCGTTATTTCTTAATAAAAAATATTTTACAACTTCAAATGCGATCTCTGCAATCTGCTTCTGTGCAATCCTGGAGGAATACACAAGAGCAATCTGAAAAGTGCATCGACTGGAAAACGCACGTCGAACGCAACCGCGTGTGCACCGCAGTCAAGCCGGTTGCATAAGCAGTCTCTGATCGCGATCAAAAGGCCACTGTGTGTCGAGTGGGAACGGGGCGTGGCGGCTGCGCGTCAATTACCTGATGCACAAGTGCACCTGCATTGTGATAATGAGCCGGGGCAAGGCGGCTGATGTGCTCCGAACAAATATACACACAGGTATAAAATTGTACAGAGCGCGCCTTAATTGGAGACGCTCTGCGCAATAAAAATGTATGCACGCTCTCGGGAGATGGCTAATGATTCCCGCTGCTCAGCGCTCCAGACTCAACTAGCCATTGTGTGCTGTGCTGTCTGTGTGCTCTTGTTTCAATAGCACATAAAATTTATTACGTGGCTAGGGGTTGTGAGAAATAGCCGAGTATTTTTCTCCTTCGTGAAATCTGAACGACTGAATAAAAAAATGTATGCAAACGAATAGAGTTTCAGTGTGGGAACGTTCGTGAACATGATTTTGTGATAATTTTGTTAATTCTGAAAGTTCAAGCTGAATTTATATTGTATTTTCTCTACCTCACGTTGGAAACAAATAATTAATTTTTTTCCTCAGATATAAACACAGATAAATTATAAATTTCAAATTATCTCAAATTTTACTGCTGTAACTTGACCAGTTAACATCGCTACACAGGAATAAAATCTTTAAATTTAAAACAAAAATTTCATATTTGGTACTGTTGTGACCAGAAAGTGTTGAAAATTTATAATATCGTATTTGAATAATATTAATTTTTTTACATAGTAAATTTTTATTTTTATCATTCACCGTTTTTCACATCCCCACCCGGCAGCATGTTTTTTGCCGCTCCACTCTGTAATGAAGCTACTCTTTCAGCAGACTTTTTTGCGGTGAATGCACGTTTCCGTGAAATCGTCTTTTTGTTCGTCCACATGGTTATGAAAATAATTTAATGCAAGGGATAAATCATAAAAATAGAGCTAGTCACGTCCGCGGTAAGTAAAAAGAGGGATAAAAAATTGAGTAGTTTGTGAGTGAATATGAACAATTTTTCCTCTCAATCCTCTTAGAATCATTAAAATGAATTAGCCGGGCACAAGCACAAAGCGGATTATTTTCTGCAGCGGCGCTTTTTCCAGCGCGACAAATTTGCGCCGATTGACGCAGGTCAGTGAACCGCGAGTGAGTAGCAGCAGCATTCCTAATGAACAAAATGCACTCTCGTGTGTTCGTGCCGCATTATGAATGCACCTTGCATTTTGAATAACATGCAAACAAACACCGTACTCTGCGCACGTGTGCGCACAGCACACAACTCGTTCCTGCGACGGCGAAGCGTCAAACAGCTTGTTGAAAAATCTTTTTTGCTCCACTCTCGATAATGTAATCCGTAGTTTTCAGAGGCATGAACTGAAGCAATCTCTTAAATTTCCAGTAACGTCCCACAAAGGGTTAAGTAAGCAGTTACTTGCAATCGCCGCTGCCATACAGCGACATACTTATTATAAAATTTCATGGATAAATCAATATAAGCTTTAAACATTAAATGCAAATGATTTTCTGTCCAACCACATTTTGAAAACTTCGTTTGGTTCAGATATCTAACCTAGAAAATCGTTCAATCGGCTGCTAATTTATTTTTTGCTGGTTTTTCGTTGTGAAAAGTTTGATATCATGAAAATTAATCTTGTGGAAGAAACTCGAAGTTGTATTTTTCTTCACATAAAAACAACAGCCAGACTTCGTCCTCATTGATTATAGAGTTTTTAATAACTCATCCAGTTTCTGTGTATCCAGCGCGCTCTATTTCATAGTTAAAAGCCACGGGGAAAGTATTTTGTCACAAATATAAGTTATCGCCTTATCGTTTTCGAACACAAAAAAACGATCGAAAAATTGTGGAAATCATAGGTTGGAAAAAATCTAGTTCACTAAATCCCCTCTCTAAATATACGGAATGAGATTCTGTGCGTAAATTTAGCTAAAAACCAGCGCCCGCATTTGCTCTTCTGTGAGGCGTCCTTGCCCCATTTTCCGTGTAATTAATCCAGCAGAAATAGCGGCAGAAATGTGTATTTCCTGGCGCGTGCAGTCCAGTGACAGATTTTAATTGGAGGACATGAGAGCAGCCAGCAGATTATGAGCGGCTGAATTTTGCGCGCAGGGAGAATTCATGTCCGTCGTCGGCGTCATCGCTTCCAGGTCACGTGTTAATCCCGTGTGTAATTCCTCGTGTACCTTCAAATTAGAAGAACACAGCTCGAGGCGTGCCCTGCTACAATTTGACGCGTCACTGGCTGAGAGGGTTGCCACACTCAATTGCTTTGCGAAGTTGAAAAGACAGTGGCTTAATCTTGGATTTAATACATTACTCTGCCTGAATATAATATTTCATGTTATAGAAAATAGATACAACAATTTCTAGAGGGGTATTCTTTACAATTCAACTACCAAATATTTACGAATCAACCTGTAATGAAGTAAGGTATTGTTGAATTATTGAGCAAAAACTAGACAATTCTTGAATTGAGTTATATAACAAATATTTATATTAAAAAAAGGGTCATAAGTTATAGAGTTTATGTACTTAGGCTACCTATTATTTCAGGCATCATTTTTTGTTTTATTTTTATGAAATTTTTTAGCGAGCTAAATAGAATTCGTCCTGGTGGCGTAAAAATCGCGCATGTGTTCTTGGTGTACCCGTAAAAAGCGCGCACGTGTTCTTGGTGTAACCGTAAAAAGCGCGCATGTATTCTTGGTGTACCCGTAAAATTTGCGCATAGCTCCAAATCTCAATTTTACAGGAGAGAGAAAAAACTGTTTCCCCACTACAATGCATGGAGCACATCGAAGCTGTTGCTGTATTTGAATGCTGTTATTAGATGCAAAAATGGTGGCTTACAATTTTTATCAAAAATTCACGAAGCAAAGCCCAAGTTCCCACTTTTCAAATAGGCTTTCTTCCGAGACCTGCATGTTTTAATAAGAAATTTCATGATTTTTCTTCAAACCTAGTGCCTAATTATATACTTTCCAACATTAGCTTGTACTTTAATCATGAGCGATTAATTTTTAGTTTTCGGAGATTTTGCATTTCAAAAAAACATGACATTTTTTAGGTCAAATGTCGTTGTCATTAAAATAGATTTTTTAATCTGAACTCAAATTTGAGAATGAATATGTCGACATTTTTAATTTTTTTCATATCCATTTTGTAGAGCACAAAAATTTAAGTTAAAAACGTAAAAATTTAGAATGGCATTTTGTATCATTTTTTTTTATTAAAAAATGAGAACTTCGAAAAAACTTGTTTTTCGAGGTTAGTAAAAAACGATGATCGACCAAATCTCGACTTCTAATCATCCGAATTTCAAAAACCACATACCGTTAGACTCGTCTTGACATCCCTAAGTGCAATAAAGTGGTATGATTCCTACCAACCCCCAACCCCCATTTAACCCCCTTAATAACGTGAAATTTAGCATTTTTTCGGCCTTTTCAACACCTTAGCACAACGTTGACGAGTAATTGTCTTCTTCAAACCAATTTAGTTACTTAGTTCACTTCAATACGAGTCAAACGATACTTAATTTTTGAAAATAGGACCACTACAACCTGATATTTGGGTGGCACAAAGTTTTTTATTAAGACGCGGATGCATTAAAATGCTCGATGAGCACCAAATCTCGAACTAAACACAAAAAGGTGGTCCTATTTACAAAAATTAAGTACCGTTTGACTCGTATTGAAGTGAACTAAGTAACTAAATTGATTTGAAGAAGACAATTACAAGTCAACGTCGTGCTAAGGTGTTGAAACGGACGAATAATGCTAAATTTCAGGTAATTAAGGGGTTAAAAGGGGGTTGGGGGTTGGTGGGTACTATACCCCTTTAGTGCACTTGGGGACGTTAAAACAAGTCTAACGGTATTCGGTTTTTTTCAAAATCGGATGATTGCAAGTCGAGATTTCATCGATCATCGATTTTTAGCAACCTCAGAAAACAAGATTTTTCGAAATTTTCATTTTTTATTAAAAAAAATGAGGAAAAACGCCATTCCAAATTTTGTCGTTTGCAGCTTAATTTTTTGTGCTCTACAAAATGGCTATGAAAAAAATAAAAAATTTCAATATATTCATTTTCAAATTTGAGTTTAAAATCCAAAAGTTAATTTTTATGACCTGATCTTTGACCTACCACTTTGAGGTAAACATAAAAGCTGTTAGCCATGTTGAAACGAGTTAAACGTTTATTAAATTTTTGTTATAGTACACCCCTGAGCAAAAAGCTTTGAAGTATGCTCAAATAATTCCCAAGATTGTGACCTTTGAACATCCGCGTTGAGTTTTTGGATTGATTATACCCCCAAATCTCAGGTTCGAACCAACAGAATTAAAAAATAACCACCGCTAAATTCCAACAGTGGTTAGTTTTTTCAATTCTAATGGTTAAAACCCGAGATTTGGAGTTGCAAAACTATCTCAGTTTTGTCATCATGCGCGTGTATGTGGGCATTCTGCAAGAAGTAGTTTTCCTTTCTTTGTTTCTCATCATCCTTACAAGCTGCTCTAACAGAAGTATTGGTATTGCATTTTATTTTACTAGTTTTCATGTATTATACCTTTAACATACTTCATTCACATTACCAACGAAATTATAAACAAAATGAATCTTATGAGAGGTGCATGAGAGGTATGCATGTTTACGCGGCTGCCGGCTACTATCCTTACTTATTGGCGT
Organism: Cloeon dipterum; assembly: GCF_949628265.1. Lineage (NCBI taxonomy): Eukaryota > Metazoa > Arthropoda > Insecta > Ephemeroptera > Baetidae > Cloeon > Cloeon dipterum. The sequence goes on from NC_088787.1 coordinate 24,341,463, forward strand.
TGTCACTAGATGATGTTCCTGCTGTCAGAGGAGCATAATATTTGGATGGGGCATGTAATAGGCGCCAAAAATTTAAAATTTAAAAAAAAATGTGTTTGGTAACCCACTGTTACTTACGCACTTTTTCAGATGCGCAACTTTACACATGCGCGCTTTTTACGGGTACACCAAAAACACATACGCGCTTTTTACGGGTACACCAAGAACACATGCGCGATTTTTACGGCACCAAGACGAATTGAAAAATCTTAAAAAATAATCAACAAAACGAACTAAATAATAATTAGTATTTAATAGCTTGTCGGAAGTTGGCATCCAAACAATCTTTTACATTTTAATTTTATGAATACGATATCGAGTAAATGATTTAATCATGTACTCCTATTAAGTGTCACAAAAGGCTAGTTGAATATTGATTGGAAACTATATCTAGTACAATGTAATGCATTAACATTAATTTGCGAGCGCGATTGCACAAAGTGGCAACCCTATCTGTCCAGTGAGGTCTCGTTAGCAGCGCAGTGAGCGATCAGGCTGATGTCGCCACACATTGCAGAAAGTTATCCGCGCGTGCATATTTTGATTAGCATCGCGCATATCAGCGGCGCAAAGGCAGTGTCATCAGCAAAACAAACAGCGGATTATTAAACGTATGACGGCGCGCAAGCGACGGGTCGACATTGTTTTCGCAAATTAAATTTTGTCCCACGGCCTCGGGTCAAAGTTGCTAATTAAAGGGTCCTATTCATCGCATTCGCATATTATGCACAGCCCTCGCTTTATCGGCTGGCTCAACAAAGCAATTTTCATGTCCTTTCAAAACAGAATGCGTGTTTCAACGGAAACAATGCGCAAATCCGTTTGGAATAACTAAAAATGCCCAAGCTTTTTGAAGGTGCCCTTATATAACGATTAATGTTTGTTATCGTGATCTGATGCCCTGGTTAATTTTAATAATCAGACAACTCTGGTTACAGTACATTTGTAATAGTATATATTCCGATCCTATATATGGATGAAAAATAAAATTATACACACGCATTATTTTTATATATGCTCTCCAAAATCATGTAAAATGGATGAGCAAACGTAGAATCAAAGGTTTACTCTAAATCCAGCGGCATCATTTATTTGATTAATATTAATTAAATCAGGATATCGTAATTATTTGACTAGGTAATCGCAGGACACAAACTGCAAATCCTCCCATCCAATTTACTTGACTGGAAACCTCATTAGCTGAAATCTCTCCCCGTAGACCGATCACTTTTCTAGGTCAGCTTCCAGCAAAAAATAGACCACGGAGTCGCAGCTACATTTTTAATTACCACCAGCAACAATTTGACTCTGGTCGTGCGCTCTGCCATGAAAGTGGAAAAAAAGCGTTATACGAAATGGACTTTCGCTGCAAAAGCGCGAGAATTCTTCAAAAGGGCCTCGTAAAAAAGAAAAGTTCCGCGTGCACTTTTTAGTGGTAATTCCACTCCATTATCCGCACAGTAACTTGTGTGCAAGAGCACGGAGAATGACTCTATGAAGAGAGTCGAGTGGATGAGCTTTCTATAAGGAGACGAAACATTTATTTTACGATAGAAAAATTTGAAAGCAGACTGCATTATAGTCGAGAGATTCTAAAGAACCAAGAACATAAGTGTTTGAATCAAATTCATTATTAGAATGAAATAGACAATCTGCTATGATAAAAAGCAGGGGGAATTTTCTGTCTCTGAAAATATTAAAAACTTCTAAAGCTGCTATAAATAATTGATTAAAAACGTTCTTAGAGTTTAGTGGATCTCAAGAATTGAATTAAATGCATATATATTGAACATTTAAATTTAATAATGGATATCGCAAGATACAGCCATTACACGCATGGGTTTATAAACACGTATTTGGTGATAATCAAATTGTAGATTCATTGCAATATGCTGCCTAACCAAAGTTTTCAAAACACAACAAAAACTCTTTGCTTATTCATATTTATTTTTCCGTTAATTTACATTTTAGGCTTTGGAAATAATTTTTGGTGCGAATTTTATTTCGCCATGTCGAACGGCTGCAAAATGCAAATGTGAGTCGAGATTGAAAACGCGGCGCATGTTGGGGCATAAACAAACACGCTCACGTAACAAGCAGATCAATAAATATCAGTGTAACGTGATCCGAATTGCTGTGTTCTTCGCTCCAGACCCAGCGAGCATCTCCTTCGCCAGAACTAACACATTCAGCAGTCGGTTATTTCGTCGCCCTGTCGACTTGAGATTTATTTAGTATACGCTCCACCAGCACAAGCATCTTTTGTCAGCGAGTGTGTGTTGACATGGAGACGCGCCCTCCAGCTCTTTATTGACTGACTCACGAGACACTGATACGACCTGCAGCCACATTTGCATTTTCGCGATTTCCCCAATCTCGTTTGACTCGAAGGGAAACGGCTCCAATTTCGATGCATTGGATTTATTTAGGTCCCTTAAAAGATACGGTGCAATTGATCTGATCCGCTTACAACAATGACAACTAAATAATGGAAGCTTTACCTGTGGTCGACCAAAATTCTGATGATGATGCACTTGACTCTAAAGTTCCGCGCCAGTTTTACTCTGCATTTTAAAATAGTATCGCTCCATTTCTCATTACAGAAAACCAATTTCACACTAAGAGAGAAGAAGGATATTATACAAAAATGTCACACATATCATTTGAAAATGATAGCGTTGAAAAGGTATCATTGGCAGAGACTGGCAATTTTGGTTTTTAAATTAAAGAGTAATCTAGGATTGCAGCGTTCTTGATTTTTAATTTTAAAAAAATCTGCTGGGTAACCTTACAAGAAATCTTGAATAACACTACTTTTCCCTGATTTTGTTTCTAAAGTCCCTGATTTAAAACAGAAATTATTCTGAATCTGACAGAATGATGGATTTCAGTGAAGCCAGAAAATTTCAATGCATGTGACAGTCAGTTAAAATCTATTATGTGCCGGCCATTTTATTATTATTTCATACCATCATTGTGTTCCCAAAAGTAATATTTCAACATCTCCGTTTATAAAAAAAAACTATTTGAATTTGCCATATAGGAATGCCTCATTCCTGCATTAGGTATTTCAAGTCATGAAGAACGCGTCTCTCTTTCTCAAATTGGGCTATTTTCTCGTGTGCCAAAAGCGCCGCAGGAAATTGCACTTTGGCCTCATTTCCACTCGGCTGCTGCAATCTCGTTCCCTCTTCTGCCCATTTGCATGCAGATGTGCGCTCTGTGCGTGCATTCAGGCCAATAAAATAAATGCACGCACGATATCTCCTCGTATATGAAGAAATAAAAAGGCCAAAATTAAACCCAGCCGTAGACGCCTTAATGGATAAGACCGCAAACATTTGAAATTCCTTGCTCCATACAAAGTGAAAATTCTGAATTTGATATAAAAATCTGATGTTTTTTTTACAGTAGACGAGGCTTGCCGCGTTCTTTTGCTTTATTCAATTTTGTCATCTATTTTCCAGAATATCTAAATTTCATCTTATTAATAAACACATAGCCATTCAAAAAGTTTTAATTAAAATGCGCTCGGTAAATGAGGTGAAAAGTTGGCTTCAATAATTGATTACTTGAGTGAGCTGTCGTGTCTCTTCCTCTCCATTTCCTACAGACAAAAAAAGTTTGCTTTTCATCTAGCAAGTAGGGCGAAATTATAATGGGCCAACGTCCAGCGGTGAGCGACGGCAATTTTCAAAACTCTCCAACATATCTCTCTCTCCTTCTTTTTGCACTGCGGCAAAACTGTTCTTCTTGGCTGAAATACAAAGAGCTCGCTGCTCACCGACGCGAAATTGAGGTGAGCGAAAATTATATACTCGAGCAGATGAAAGTCGCTGCCAGCCAAATTGGCATTTTCCATTTCCGTTCCTCTGCAACCACTGTCATACTTCCACCGGTTTCCTACACTCATCGCATGCAGCATGCTCATAATAAATTCAAATTTGATTACCTTCTTGACGTATCTCCTCGCATATTTGGATTACCAAAGACGCTCCAATCGCCCTCTAAACATTACATAAAAAATTAACGTGTGCATTATGCGTTTATTTAACTAAATTGGTACAGGGTAACAATTGAAATTAATTTAAATCGTTGACTACAAACTAGCATATTTATTTTGATCAAGTTGTTAATTTGTTATAATAATCTATACAATGTGAAATAATCTAGAGGAAATTCAAATGACACAATGGGCAATTTTAGCCTTTTCCTAGTTTTTTGTTTTCTAAGAAAATAAGGTTAAAGGTAAAAATTATTTTCCAGAGTTTTGCAATAAAGATATAATTTTAATTTACCACGCAGCATCAAACCTTTGAATTGTAAAATCAGCTGTTTCAATACGATGAGGTCTGGTAAGTGTTGTAATAAAAATGCTGAAGAACACCACATTCAAATCAAAATTAGTTGCCATTCTATTGGCCACTAGAGAGTTGTAATCCGGATAGAAAATTATGTTCCGTTGAGAGAGCTCACCAAGCGTGAGAATTAAAGCTGATCCAATTAAAAGAACCCCAACCGAAGAGCGGAACTATGCTGATAGTAGAAAATTGAATTTTTGCACTACGCGACGCCGCTTTTAATAAACTGCGGCCACCCCCCACGGCCGCACACACGCACATAATCTTGGGGGCGCCGCTTTTCTTGCCACACAAAAATGTTTGATATGTGCGTCAGGGCTTAAAGGGGCCGAGTAATCGCGGCTTACTCCCGTGTATATACATACATGAGCGAGTGCACGTTATGTACTCAACTCAGAGAGGTGCATGCAGTGTCTGCTCGGTTTAAGCCGGCGATTAACGAAATTGCTCGGCGCGGAAATTGGTTCTGCACGGGCCAGCGAGTGCTCATTTCACTCGATATGAACGAACGCGCCGCGGCCAGACAGCGGCCGAGGGGAATGTGTTTTTGGCAAGTCTGATCTCCCCCGGGGATAACAATAATAAGCAGTGGATTAAGTAAAACGCCTTCTTGCCTCCGTCGGCCGCCGCCGCCAACTGAGAAAAGGCGATCCGATTTTATTGTTACTACGATCGAGACGCCAGTAAAAGCTAATTCACTTTGGAATTGGACGCATGACACATTTCCAATCCAATTTTTCTACTCTCAACCAGCAATGAACGAAAATATGCTCACAATAATGTGGTGTTGGTTTGAGTTGTGAAAACAACTAAAGTCACAAGAAATATTTTTTAATTAGTGGAAATAATTACGAACAGGGGGGATTTTTGGAGATCCGCCAAAGGAACTTGTTCTGTACCAGGGAGGGTGAGTGATAGGGATTTACTTTCTCCCTTTTTGATTTTTATCAGCAATGAATGCAGTCAGACGTTTTCAATGATTTTGTTAGATTCACGTGCAGTCAATTCATGTGACATTAAGGGCACAAACAGATCATTTTCCTCTTCAACTATTTACTTTTAGCCATCCATCCTGCTCAAGAACCAGACGGTGTAGTCAAATTTTTTAATATTTATGTAATTGAAGTTTGTAAATTATTATTGTTCTTCTGATTCATTAACTTTGATTTAAAACTAGATCGTAGTGCTAAAAAGCAATAAAATTAAATTTAAATCGTTTTGTTTCGTGCACAATGTTAGGATCAATGAAGATCTGCTGTTGATGTAATTTATTAATTAATAAATCTTAATTTAACTTTTTATATAGTGAAATTATTTTTTTTAAATTAAAATAAAAACTAACATATACTGTGTCTCATTGTAAATAACATTTTTATCGCAACTAATAGGCACTCAAAATTCTGAACTGTATAGCATGCAACAATTATTAATTTTGTATAACAATTTTTTGATATCAACAAAATTCATTAATCATAAACAGTTGATACATTTTGCCTAATTTGATGTTCTGATATATAAGAGTTAGCAAAAACATTTTATCCCACTGAATTTTAATGAGATTGACTCTGCAGCGCTGAAAGGTGGCAATTCATTGGTGACATTTTATTGCCTCCAGCACGAAGATTGTGATCGGCCGATCCCCTTTCTCGAATTAAAAAGTGAGCAAACACGAGTTTCCATGCGAATAATTTGCGTCGGTTCCCGCCGGAGACGTGATTGCGCGATTTTCAGGAATGGCGCTCGCTAATTCCACTCTGTGAGTGTGTGTGGACGTATTTATGTTGGCTCATTTCCCGACTGGAATGCTCTCTTGGGATGAGAAGCCGCGCTCTTACTTAATATAACACGTAAAATAAAATACCTGCAGGCTGCCAGGGTGCCTCTTCAATGGCATTCCTCGTGCCGTGATTCATTGCCGCTACCTAGCTCAGCAGAGATAATTGCCACGGCCTGTCGAGTGGAAAAATAGAGTGCATCAAAAGGATAATTAATTGTCTCTTTTTCCTCCTCTCAGCCAGCTTAAAGTATAAACACCGAAAAGATGCCAAGTCGCGCTGCGCTGGAAGGAAACAGAGGAATGAATTCCTAAAGAGGAAAAACAAAATAATAGAGCTTTTGATTTGCTTGTCTGCATCAAGAATCCAATTTGTATTGCCAGTGAACAAGGGAATGGAATAGTTAATTTGGTACACAGTTAAATAAGTGTAGTTGAAGAGCTTGAAACAAAAATAAAAATCCCGCAATATATAATAACAAATATCGTAAAAGGCAACACAATCTCAAATTCAATGCAAGTTTCAATTATTGCTGACTAATAGATAAGTAAATAATTTAACTTTAAAAAGGCAGTCAATCGATCCAAAATTTTACTCAACCCCAGCATAATGATAAATAATGATTGGGTGAAGAGTAATTGCAAATACCGTGCTATGTTAATCAGACACTCTTTTCATGGATATCACTTTCTAATCTGTACCAACAAAGATTTTCATCTGGAGGCTTGTGATACATTTTAATGTGCATAATATATTGTAATTCGACATTATCTATCATGCATCACCTATTAGACAGTGACAAAAAACATATGACTCTTTCTAAGGCCGCCACCTATAAAGTTGAAATTTTTCCATGTTTATAAATAGTTGTACGTCGTTGGCGTTTAATAAATAAATCAGTCAATCAAATAGATAAGTAAACAAACCCTTTATTACTGAAATATATCCATCGAGTGCACCACTTTTCTGAAGTAAAAAGTATTTAAATTTTTACATTAGGGGTCTGAGATTAGTAAAAATTAATGCCTTTTACTGGTATCTTCCATCAAAAGATCACAATAATCAAAATTTTAATATTTTATCCATTCTATTCCTGGTGTCATGATTTTTGGCAATTCTGTTTTTTGTTTTCTTTTTATTTCACTTCTGCAGAGAGACTTTAGTAACATGGCTGCGTCGTGTAATTTTGGTGCATTGCTTTTAAAAATTCAAGAGCGCGTCGCATTGTTGAAGCGGCGCGGCGAATTAAAGCAAATGCGTCCAGGCCATTAGGTTTTAAGGGCTTGCAGAGTCCCTTCTAAGGTCGCTGCTCCGCGCGTCAGAGGTACATAAGCCATAATCATTTAAGGGAAGCTGCGAGTGCCGCCTTAATGCTGGCTGACGCAGCTCTCGCCGCTGCCGAGGGGCTTTACTACTTTTATTACACTTGACTCGCCCTAGCTGCCTCCGCACGCCTACAGACGTATCACCCCATAAGTACACGCGCGCCCTGCCCCTTGATATTCACGCGTCATATAATTTTCTACGGGCCCTTCTATGAATTAAAACGGCACAAAATGAGAACGCTTAAGCGCCTCAATTTATTAAGCCAACATTACGCGCAAGTTTAAATTATTTGTCCCTTTTTACTCACACACGCCCATTTTCTCGCATCGTCAAGGCATTCTTCACTATGTCAATGCAATGGGAAATATTTGAGCATTTCAGGGATCTATGTATATTACTCGCTGCTCAATGTCAAAAGATTGTTAATTGAGACTCAAATTGCTCAAAAGACCTGAATGGGCTGGAAGGCGCACCAACGTCGATTCGCCACTAAACTTGCTGTTTTTTTGCATCTTTCCAGTGGCTTTAAGGACAAACGTCTCGGCGTTTCAATTTGAACTTGGTTTAGGGAGGCGAAAAGATGACCACATGGGGGCCCAAGCTCCTCTGGGGCCACTTGGACCCCAATGATATCCGCTCAGCGGTGTTATTGGGAACCGGTGAGCTCAAAGCCCACGGATTCCTGAGCAGACAGAAAATTAAAAAAGAAAAAAATCATTCTTCAGCTGTAAGCAAAAGAAAACTTTGCGTTCCTTTTGTACGTCTTTCGCGGGTGAATGGATAATTTCGAAGAAAAATGGAAAGGGCTGCCAGTAAAACGCGATATGTCGACGAATGAAAGTGCAATCAATACTGCTGCAGCGAGCAGACACGCAAAAGAGATTGATGATCGCTGATGACATTTCAATAAGGGCCAATAGAAAAGAAGCCTACTCTTTTTGCCCATGTGTCGCGAAAATGCTCTCTGGCAGTGTCATAAACAGAACAAGACTGTTTCTCACAGCCAAATCGTGTGCTCTTCAAAATTCTGTCGATCGATCTGGAGTTGACGGTTTGAACTAGAGATGCCAGATAGCCAAAGTTAAAACCCGGAGATTCCGCCCACCACTTCCATAAGCCCACGTTAAATTTTGGGACAGAAAACCTCTCGTGTTTAATTTTCAAAAACAGACTAGAAGATAATTCCAAAAAATTCAGAGTCAAAACATGAGAAAACTGTCAGAAGTTTAGTATGGCCATATTAGAGACCCTTGCAATACAAATTATTACCTTGGACAGTTGCATTTCTCATCAATGCCCTTGTTCAGATATTCAATTAATAAAAAGTACTTTAGAATCTAAATAAACTCCATCTATCTTAAATGGATCGGACTTAATAAAGTAGAGTCTGCTGCTGCAAACCCCAAACGTCGATTCGTCGCAACTCTTATTAAAAATGTAATAAGGTTTACGGCACAATGGGAGTCAAGAAAAGGCGAAGATCTGTGTTGAAATGCATCCCGCGGCCTTCTCTTTCTTGCGGCAATAAACAAAGTCTAGCGCCTTTCAGAATCTGAAATAATGAATTTGCGATTCAGGCCGCACCCACCGCTAGTCCTATATATGAAAGATGCGATTTTCTCCCTTTTCCAGGTCGAGGTGCATTTTATTGCAATAGCCGTGTGGCTGCAGCATGCAACTTTCATGAGCGCCGAAGCAGAGCAACATAATGAAGTTTTTCCTCCGTCGGACGGCGATAGCACACATAATATCAGAGGTCAAAATAATACATGCCATTTTCATGAAACAAGTAGGGAAGTGTGTTATTTTTGTTACTTAATTGTAGCCGTGAGTCATCTAATGACTTGTGATCTGCACTCTTCGATTGCAAATCATAAAAATTAGATTCAATTAATTTTGTTAACGTTTTTGGTTTTATATGGTTTTCTAAACATTGTCTTCAAAAAATGACCTATGAACATGAACTATCTTCTTTGACCTTTTTTGCCGTTTTTGCGTGGTTAAAAATATCAGATAATTTTATCACGGCGTTTTGTCTCTTTTTAAGGCCAGTAAGGCCAAAGGTGATAAAAGATGGTAAAATGTGAGCGCAGCCAATGAACTTGAAGAGCAATAAGAGTTTTCCTTAAATGATTGTGAGTCCTCCAAGTAAATAGGTTTAGCAATTCAGTCAAGCACCACAGACAGTGCATAAAAGAAGTGTGAAGATGACGATTCAAGAGAAACTCAGACTTCTGGTTCTGCTTGGAATTTCATTTTGTGTCGTAAATTGCAGTGCACACTTTCCAGATCCAAGTAAGAAAATCAATGAATATAATTTATCATAACAACTTTAATTGCTGGTAAAGTTTTCAGCAAACAAGACAATTTGAGCTCAAAGAATTGTGGTATTTGGAGCGGCAATGCAAACGAGGAACCCAGTTGGAGAGTAGTTATCGACTACAATGGATTAGTTTGCGAGGGTATTCTAATATCTAACTGGACTGTTCTGACACGTAAGTAATAAAATAATTGTTATTTTATTCACGCACAGGTATAACAAACAAATTACAGCCACATGCACAATTGAAGAAGCAGACTTAAAAAAGGGAAAAAATATTAGTGTGCACTGGGGGGAGTGTGCAAAGAAAAACGAAAGAGAAAATCTTCCCCAGTGTAGCAGGAAACAAGGGAGAGTAAGTTGAGCAAATTTTCAACGCTTCGTTAAATTTCACAGGCAATAGAAATTAAATCGCTAGCATCTATTTGATACAATTTGTTTTCAATTTAGGTACTAAGTGTGATGGAAAAGAATCCAGATTTGAAGCTATTTATAACAAACAAGTTATCTGATATAGACGAAAATATTCATCCAATTTGTTTGTTTAACCGTGGCAATGAATTGGACACAACAGGTTCACCAGATTCCCTCTACTTTCATTGGAATCAATATCTGGTTAGTTTATTTTTTTTACGCAGACTCGTTTGTAAAATATGATTTGATTAAAAGATTTTAAATCATATTACAGTACTATGAGCAATATGGCTTTGACTATTACACACGATCGGTCATTCAAGTACCTGACAACCGAAAACAAGCGCTCTCTCCAAGTAAGTTTTTACTCTTTAGTGCCAACAAATGTGTTGATTTAATCAAAATATTAACATTTTACAGGACACATAGTGCCCATTGAGAATTGTCTCAATGATTCTAAAGTAATGGTAGACAAGAATGGAAGAAATTTGTTCTTATGTACATCACCACCCGTCGGCCAGTTTAAGACATCATATGGTATCGCTCATCTTTAACTTTAGATGCATTTTTCTTATGTTGCTATATCTCAGGAAACTTTTTGGTGAATTTCCACAAAGGTAAATACTTTCTGCGAGGCCTGAACGTGAACACTTTTAATTCAACCGATGGCTTCAATGACAGAAAATTTAACATATATCTTGACCTACTGCCCCATTCGGAATGGATCGCTCGTCGCGCCCTGGATGAAATGGTTCTCACTCTAATTCCGATGCCAAAACCAATGAAAGGTGCCCATTCTGATACCTAAATCGGTGAAAAAATACATCATATATTGCTAAAATATTTTGTCAAAAGAGCTTACTCTTGCTGGCAACCTGAGCTTTCCTGACTGCGGTGTAAAAAGTTTGAGACAAAAAAGAGATGCAAGCAGTTACTCAGAGTCATCAGAAGAGATAGAGGATGCGACACAGTTAGTGGGGAATGGTTACAACGCGGAACCAGAGGGGCATCCTTGGCATGCTGAAATTTTCAACCTCTTGAACGGCAACATCTGTGGCGGAACCTTAATATCGAGGAAAACCGTATTAACAGGTTAGCTTTTTTGAGTGGTGCCAAGAAATTCGAATTAGGTGCGTACTCTACTTCATAAGTAGAATTGGGAAAAGTGTACCTTTTGATACTGAACATCATTGTTACCTTATAATTGGTTCAGTTCAGTTTCGCCTTAAATAGTCGCTTTCACATGATTTGGTCAATTAAGCCGCTATATTTCTAAACAGTGAAAACTTGGAACTCGGAATATTCAGCTACGGATCAAGAATAGAACTGTGGAAAAATCTAGCTTTTGGCTTAGCTTCGTGTTTTTTTATTTATTCCAGTGGCCCACTGCATTTTTGACTGCGAAGAAGACGACTTAAGTGTTACAATTGGAAGATATGACAGGAGTCAGACACACGTTCGGGGCATGCAAACAAAAACAGTAAAAATTCAAACTAGGCCCAACGACTTTATACTCATAAAAAAATTGTAGCCTAGCAAACTGGTGATCCACCCTAACTTCACAAAAGGCGGATTGCATAGTGATATTGGTCTGGTAATATTTCATGATGAATTTGAACTGACAGAACATATTCGCCCAATTTGTCTGTGGAACGAGGATATTAGCCTAGATCACATCGATGGACGATTGGGTGTTGTAAGTAAAAATGGATTCTTCGAGTTAATGAAACTGTAATAATAAAGGCAATTAATAGGTTGTTGGATATGGTTTAGACGCCAAAAGGACTTTGCCTAGTATTTTGCAGGAAGCAAAGTTAAAAATACGGACAAACGTAGCGTGCTATCTTAATGGCAGAAGATTTTTTAAGAAAAACATAAAACCTGGAGATAATTTTTGTGCTGGTTATAAGAATGGTAAGTATACAAAAAGCATTTAATCGTATTAATAATAGTTAAGACAGAACACTAAAATTATGAAAATTTTATAGAACCTTATAGGAATTCTTTTCATTGTATCTTTAATAGCATTTTTAAACTAAAACCTTGATATTATGTAATTTGAGGGTTTTCCCAAAAATATAATTTATAAATTACTTTTTGATTTATTTTTCATTTAAAACATATTATTAGAGGGAGAGGAAAATCTATTTAACACAGCCAGCAGAGAATATTTTGACCCGCTGGAGCAAGAAATTTAAAAAAACATTTTTTTCTTACTTTTTATTATTATAATTATTATGAAAATCGATTTTCTGTATTGGAACAGATTAATATTTTTGACATCAAAGCAATCAAGATTCTTTTCAATGCTTTCAGGAACTAAATTATGCCCAGGTGATAGTGGAGGGAGCCTGTCAATTAAAAAGGACGATCGTTGGTTTATAAGAGGAGCAGTAGCCTTCGGAAAGACAAATATTTCTATAGTAGAGGGCAAGAAAGAACAAATTTGCTTGGATAGCTTTGGAATTTTCGTGGATATTGCATATTATTTAGACTGGATTTTAGCAAACACTCCAGATCTTATGTAATATGTATTTTCTGAAACAATAAAGGAATAGTTAATGTTATTTGACTTTAAATGAAATAAAAATAAAATCAACACATATCAAAAAGCATTTTCATGCTCAATATACATATTTTGCAACTTTCAAAAAGTTGCTGTTATTCTAAATTGATTTAACTTATTTATCAAGGCACCCAAACATTTTCTGAACTAAAAGAATTTGCATTATATAAGAGCATACATGTTCCATAAATTGATATTACTTCTCCTACAATGAATTACTACATCTTGTCAAAAAGTAAGATTTATACATAGTGTTAGCAAACATGCAAATTAAATATATAAATTGTGAATTTATAATCTTTTATCATCAGATAATATTCGATCCGAAAAAGCGAATATGAGATCGCCTTGCCACTTATGCAATGCCACGTTCCGCAGCGCGTGCTGCCGACGCGGGTTGCATATGCAGCAGGTCTACTGACAAAGAAAGCTACGGAAATGCATAGAGTTGTTATTGCAGTTTCTCACTGAGTTGAAGGTGGCCTGTCTGATTGATTATTTTTTGCCATGCAGTCGAAATCACTGCAATTAGGAAAAAACTGGTTAGCTGGTTGTGAAATTTTATACTTTTTGACTACAAAAAATATCGTTTATCCTCATCAGCATGTAACGAGTATTTGGATACTCGTTTAGTTGATTTGTTTCTGCCATCTGTTAGGGCGTTTGAGAAAGAATTGTATTTGTGAATTTGTGTTATTTTGTAAGCCAGCAGGGGCTTTATGCTCAGCTCGGCATAAGGAGAGTGTAGCTGGCCGAGTGCAGCACGACTCGTCCGCCTAGGGTGGCTTGGCCGCGATGGGCCAAGACCACGAGAACGGTTTCGCATTGAGTTGCGGATACAAACCATTTCAAGTTGATTGTACAATCTACCCAAATTTTTGTAAGTAATATTGTACTTCAAAAATAGTCTCTGTTGTGATTTTGTTTATTGGAATGTATTTTGATGTTGGCATAAATGATTTGTTAAAAAGGATACCTGGCCAACTGGCTGTAGTGCGCCCATGTGACGACTACAAATCTGATATAGGATAATGCGGTGATGACGGCGGAAGATCTGAGTTTAGAGGACCTTGTACCAACGGATTTGAAACGTTAAAGTGCAAGACTCTGAGTGAAGTCCAACGTTCATGTCAAACGCCCTTTCTGTGTATTGATAAGTATGAATGTGCAATATTGTATTGACTAACCCCTGAAATTATCATTTGGCCGAAACGTCTTTATAATTAAATCGACGTCTTTAAAAGAATTTTATAAAAATTCCGATGTTTGATTGCTACGTCTTTCCACAATTTGTGTGATAATGTTGAGAATTTCCAAATACTTAAGCCACCCTAAAGAATCTTGTTCTCCTGTACTGGCATCCCACCTTCTACTGTGATAAGCAAATGGACCATCGGTGCTATAAAACACTCGATACTCCTCGTTATTTATTATTCATTTGATGCAATATGAGAAGAAGCAAACGTGTGAGCAGGTGCACGAGTTCACATATCAATACCAAAATTAAGTGCAAGCGAAGGAGAGAAAAACGCTTTTAATCGATTCCCCCATGGAACATCGGCCTTAATGGAAATGTCTAGTTGGCGCAAACAATTGACATTCTGCTCGACTGCTAATATATAATATCAAGTTTCCGCTGAGTGAGGCATTTTGACTCCCTCCCTGATTATAAATAAGCGTCGACTTTAATGGGGCACCGATTTCAAATTTATTGCTGGAGAAATCGTGGAAAATCGTAAATCAGCAGCGGTCGTAAATCATCAGCTACTTGTGCTCAGCCGATTTCTTACTTCTTGGTGCATTTGCATGCGTGTGCTGCTCGCTTGCTCGGGAAAAGGAGAAAATTGCGTGTTTTCCGTCCAAATAGTAATTTACTCACCGCTTCCTCCGACTCGCGGGCGTATTTGCATAATCACCGGCTTGCTGTTTTCCTTACACGGAGAAAAGTATAAAGTTTGTTTGCACAGGCGAAGGGGTTTTTACAACCTACAATTTAAGCACACGGAAAAGAGGGAAAGATTGCAGCCGTGCGCTGAATATACGAGAGAAAATGTTTCTATGCGCTGAATATCATTTTTTGCTTTGCTTTGCTAGATTGTTAGATCGTTCGTGCGTTTTGAGAAATTCACTAGGAAATGCATATTTAATTGGATAATGTCTCATAAATCCATTCAAATATACACATTTAAGTGAGAACAAGTGAGTAGCGATAGGATTGCCACAGCTTGATCTCTATTAGAGACCGCAAGTACAGTTATTTAAACTTTGGCTATTCAAAACGGCACTTGAATATGCATACTTTAAAAAGCTCATTTTGCCAGAAAGTTGAATGTTATTTTAGCGAGCTAGCAGACCGCTTTCATTTCACTTCTGGCCGCAGGGTGCGATCCCTAGGGCGCCGTAAATATCAAATACGCGCTGCAGTGGCAGGAAATAAGCAGCAAAATTGCAAAACTGGCGTGCTTTCAATTACGCACAAGCGTTGGCAAACGGGAAAGCTTAAATTTTGACTGCGCCATATTAGGATTGATTTAACTCAATTATCAGCAGCGTTGGATTAATATTCAAAATATTATATTTGAACCATTGAAAATAGCTTGATGTTTGGAATATATTAATAATGAACACACTCGCATCACACAAGCTTGTTTTTTAATGAAAAAATTTGAATTTAGTCTATTTCAGTCCAATTAGAGTACATACAAGAAAACTTCCCAAAATATGAAAACGCAAGCAGAGAATGGTTCCACTTATTTTAGGTTATGCCAATGAGTTTTCCAAAGCTTTTTTTCGAAAATACTATAGCGGAGTAATTTTGTGTGAAATAAAGAAGGAAATGGGGAAACCCGGAAGAATAAAAATATTAATTACTTCTTTATATTCTCAACTTAATATTTTGCATATTTGGCCTTCATTAAAAAGTTCCTTGCTCTTTTGCAGCGGATGTAGGTTGGAAACAGGTATGATAGTAATGAAAAACAGCAGCTATAAGTGCATTTGTACTGGTGTGCTTTCATGTGTGCGATCAGCAGCAGGAAATGCATTAGTCGGTGCTCAAGAGCCGCGCTTTTGCATTAATTTTAACCGGCTGCATGTAACTCATGTGATAACACACACACACACACACGGAGAGCGGTCTTTGCTTTCGTTCATGTGTGCGCTGCACATGTTCGCCGAGATTGTTCCATATTTAATGCCGCCGGTGCAATATTGCGCCACGTTTTATTTCATATTCATTCCAGGATCGACGCCGTAACTTTGAGCTGCAGCAGCCCGCGCGACTTCGGCAAACAATCTCGCTTGCTCGCTCTCTCGCACACCGGGAAATGCAATAATATGTTTGTTGGTTGAGCTGCAATCGCTCTTGCATAAATATATTCCTGGCCTGCCAGAAGTGATGCATTTGAAACTTCGGTTCCACTATAATGGAAACACCAGTCGATTTACCTCTGAGACTGCATACTCAGAAGAATACAATTTTGTAATCAAACCATCGTCTAGTTCAAATCACACAAATCACATTCAAGTTAAAGATTTAATTCGATTTGAACTCAACAGTTTGAATACTCATAAAACACCAACGGTGCACGTATAGCACACAAAGAGTTTTTTTTGTATAGTAACTATCTATAAGAGATTGATTTTAAAATCTTTCCAAGCAATTATAAGGATTCTAACGTAATGCAGCCAACGAATTAGTTACAAACAGTATGTGATACAAATTAAAAATTGACTGTGACATGCTATCAATAACACCTATCAAACTTGCCAATTACTTTTAAATTTTAACTATCAGTTGTTGCAGTGCCATCGCCATCCGCATGTCACTTGCTAAAAAAACTATATTTTTCAAATTTAGCTCTAGATATGCACATTCAAGAGTTACTTCTAAAATTGCATGACTTATAGTCAAACCATTTACCAACTGAATAGACCTACACAAAGGTATGTAGTTTTATTAGAAGTAACTATAAATTATAACTTCATTGTTTGTAATATTAAGAATTAGGATTTATTTCAAATTCTTGGTGAGATTTTTTCATCGGAATTCCCAGCCAATCTGCAAGCTGGCCGAGTAAGAAATGAATCCTTGTCGGACAAAAGGCCTGCAGCTGAAAAACGGATGCTTGAAACTCAAGCCTTGAATGAAATAAACGAGAAAAATTGCCGAGTTTCTTGTCGAGTTTCTTTTCATCTCTGCAAGCAACAATGGAATCATTTTCCCTTGCTAGACACGCTAGAAATCCAACGATTTTATGCAAATTTTCGCGGTACCAAGGCAGCCGAGAATATTATTTTCCATTCCGCTCCGATTTCTACGTTTCTGTGTGTGTTATATAATTCATCTCTGCCTTTCGTGAAGATGGAACTGCTGCTGGTCGTGCGCTTTTCTTGTCCGACAAGCACGCTGTAATTTTATTATTAATCCGGCACGACGAGACGCTAACTCGGAGCGTCCTGGCGCGCACTCGGAATTGTAACAAGGCTGACGGATTTTAGTCTTCTCTTCATTGCTTGTCACCAAAGCCAAAATTACACTATCTCAGAAATAACTAAAGCATGCCGTCGCTGATTTAATTAGCTGCTTGCTGCACTCCAAGCTGGGTGAATAATTTTAAGAAATTGGCGTTGGGTACCATCAAAGTAATCTAACAACAGTTGTGAAATATTAAAAAATAAATTTGAATACAATCAAGAGCAATATAAATAATGATCAGTACAATCTATTTATACCAGTTAATTAAAAAAAGACAAATTAAATACTATGAATATTAATCAAACTTTTCTCTTTTGAATTTTCAAACAAAATTTTAACAATCAACGCAGTTCTATTTGGATTTTTAATAAAAGTGTTTTATTTTGAGCCATGGTTGAAATCGACAAAGGCCAGTAAAATTTAACAAAACTTGAGAGCTCCTGAAATTCGCGTACGCCATCGCGTCAGGGATTATTTTCCATCAACCTCCTGGAGAACAGGGGAGACGCGCGGCCGAGTTACATTCCTTCATACACATTCAATTAAGTTTAATGGACGATTGTTCCAACGCGGATAAAAATACGAAACAAGTCTCCAAGCGCTCGTTCTATTATTTAATGCGAAATAGATTTTATTTATGAATGAATGGTGTGTTGTGTTGCCGTGGCCGCCGCTGGAGATTATTGTAGCACAAAATAACAATACATGAGAGTGCATTATTAGCCAGATTTATTGTGAGCACGCGTAATTACACTGCATGCATTAAAACACACCGGACCCCTCTGCTAATAAACATTCCACGACAGCCGACGAATCAGAAAAAAAACAAAGCTTGATTTCACATGTGAGGCAGCTCCTAACGCACGCAAGTGTTGCAAGGATGCTGCAAAAAGTTAACTGTCAAATTTGAGTCGTGCATAACTTATTCAATCTTCATGAAAAGAGATAGTTCTAAAATTTCATTTTCAAGAACAAATTACTTTTATTCAAGTGATAGGATTGCGTGATTAGTTTTCAACTCTTTTTATGTATGTGCTACATTAGCTATGTCTATGTGATGAGCTGTTTTAGCCAATGGCAAGATAAACTAACATGCAAATTAATTTGCTCAAAACCAACTACAAAATAGGAAAAACTTGTTTTTCCCATTTCCGCCAAAATATTCCAATGTGTTCCACATTAATTTGTAACAAATTTTATTTTCAATAGAACTATATTAGATCTAATCATTAATTTTGAATTATATAAATTAAGCCACGTTCCATTGAACTAGAATGTTTTGCGAGAGCTCACAGTAATAAGGAATCGTTTCTTTGGTGTTACAATTCTTCAATATAATTTAAGAAAATGAAGAGGCACTTGAGGGTCAAAGAACTGCTCGCTAATAGCCTATAATATACTTGTATTTCGGGTAGAAGCCGAAACTAGCAGAGCAAAAAATAAAGATGACGTCTCTGCTAGCTTAGAGGAAGATGTTGGGATCTTTAAAATAAATTTACAACTGTTACAAGCACCCATTTTATTGGAAAATTTGACAATTCTCTGAATGTATGAAATTGATAAATCATAAAATGAATAATATTCTAAAGCCAATCGCTTCCACTGAAAGGTTGAAAGTCAACCTTTTACTCTAGTATAGAGCCCACATAAAGAGAGGATTTTAGGCTTTATTCCACCAGATATAAATTTTCTCTTTTTTTAAAAATAGCTATATGACGTTCTCGCGGGAATATAAGTTGAACCATACCATTCGTTTGAATAAAGCAAATTAGGCGAAGTTTGATTGACTGAAGCCTTTAATTACGCGTGTTGGCCGCGAGATTTATCGGCGGAGGCAGACAGGTGCGGCGCGGCATATCGATTCCACCGCTGGAATTGGCAGATTCGCCATGAATCATGCAATGACGCAATGCCCGCTCGCGTTTCAATAAGGAAAATGAAAAGGGCAGCGCCTGAAAGCAGCTTTTCGGCGTGCAGCTAATGGGATTAATTTTTATTTGTCACTCGAAACGCGTTGTAAGAGGACCAAAGTCGCCGCCTCTGCAACACGAGAATTTCTCACAGAGGAAGTCGTAAACAAAATTTGGGCTCTGCCATCAACGCACGGTGTGTGGGACGCTGGTGGTCGGAAATGATTGGGATGTTGAGGAGTTGGAAACAAGGATGGATGGACTCATTAGCGGCCACACTAGGAGATGACAGAATGATTTCCACCCGTCGAATTGAGTGCTTACAGCACTGATCACGTTGACGGAAAGTGTAATAATTCATCATAGTCGGAGATTACGGCTCGCTGAAACTGAAGTCAGCGCTAATGATGCACACGATTTGTTCTCTGCTACTATTTGAAATAAAATCTCATAGAAATCAAATTTTCAGGGGGAAAATACAACTTATGACAAACTAAATATTGGAAAAATATGGTTCCTAGTGTGTTAAAACCGTATATGGAGATAAGGTGAATACTATCATGGTGAAAATTATTTGCACGTTATCTAGACTGCAGCTGGTTTAGAACCTGAAGCACAACTTAACCAGCAAAAATCTACACTATGTCAGGTTGAGAAGCAATTGACCTTATCTTGTGACCATTTATTTACCCTCCTCTTCCAGCACAACTTGCCCTTGAAACATTACAAGTCCAAAATTAACAATTTTCAATTTGAAGCCCTTTCTATTTGTTTAACATCTACGTTCGTGCTGCAATTAATTTCTGTTATAATAATGGTTTCACACCAGTTTTAATTTCACCTCCCTGACCGTACAAGCAAATATAAATTTCCATCTCCCTCTAAGGAATTTCTCTCAATTTGTTTTATTTCTATATCCAGTTTAGCTTATGTTTCCTGAATTCCGGAAACTATATTTTTTTACATTTTGAGATCTGATTTTTCGAAAGTTGCTAGAAAAAATAAGAGCAACACTCCCTAGTTTGAGGAAATTTTTCTTTTGCTTGTACGGTCAGGAAGTGAAAAATAAAAATCGGCCCAGGCAACATTCCACTACCTTCCCACGCTAACGTATAAAAATTGAATATTAACTTCAATTTAACATTAAGCATGAGAGTGAACAGCAGACATATTAAAGAAAAATAAAAGCAGACGTTCACAATTTGATAGGCTGCTTCACAATAAGTTACAGCATTTTTATCACAGTTCAAAAAATGGTAAACTGCAATAGGCATATCACAGTTGATACAAATACATCCGTAATTTAAAATATTGAGATCTTTTAATTTTGTTCCAGCCGATTTGTTGACATGTAAATCATGACTCGCTCTTTACCAGTTTCTTCAATTCATTATGAGCCATGAATACGATTTGAGATTTAATCTTTGTGTATATGAACTCCAACATTTTGCAAGCAGACGTTTCAGCACCAATTTCCATATATAGAAATGCAGGTTCGTTGCGTCACACGTTCATAGAGATATTTATCGAAAGAGCGACGCTCACGCAAAGCCAATTGAATAAATAAATCAAGCACTCGCGCAATATGTAATCGTGAATTACGACCATCATTAGAATCATTGTGGATAAACGCACTCCATTATTCATATCAGTAATAAAAAAAAGCTGAACCCGTGGGTGACTTTATTATTTAATGATTTGCTTTGCATATTCTAGAAATGTAGAAAGCTGCACTTGCATGCAGCGTGTGTGCAGTATCGATTGTGTTGCCCATAAACTGAACTATGCAGGGAACAAACGGCATAAATTTCACTCCGCAAGACAAATCTACAACTCTTTGAATTGAATATTGTTGCACCTTCGTGTTTATTTTTTAAACTTTGTTGATTCATGATTCAAAATAGCAACATATATTTAAAGTAGAAGACAATTTGTAAACTAACAATATTGCAATAAAATGTTGAATTTTATGGTAATATGTATACACATGTGCTTTATTTAGGCTTGCTATAGAACCATAGTAAATATGATATTCTTTATTGACATAGTGATGACAAATAGTGAAAGTACTGCACAACGTAGGAGGATAAATATTGAACAAAAATCCTCTAAATTTACATAGAAACGTTATTGATTTTTCATTCATCTTTATAGTTAAGAGTAGATACAAACACGACTCCTCCTTCTCGTCCACCCACCTTTTCACCTGCTGCTCGTTTTCTCGACACAATAGTGAGCAAACAGGCGGTTCACCTTTCAGCTACATAGAATCGGCTGGCCATTGCATCTCTTGCGTTCACTTTCCAGGCCACGCGTATATATAATTACATAATTCCCTGCGAGCTGCGTACCACGCACAATCGATTCTGCGTAGGGATTATCCCACATATTCAACCAAAAAGAACTTTTTTTCCTTCACGGCCGGTCAAGCAGCTTTCCAAAACATTAATAATAGCAATGACGCGCGAGTGAGCAGCTTTTTAATTTTCGCAAACGGACTCGAACGATAAGCGCGAGTTCATAAATTATTCTCTTGCGCTACAGAGAGAGAGAGAGAGAAAGAAAGAAGGAATTATTCTGCGGGCCATTTTCGCCGTCAAAGTGAAATCGTCAATACCGCTTTTTGCTGCAGCACTTTAATATTCGACTCCAATGGCATCCAGCGAAATTTGAGCGGCGATAATTTGAATAAGTGGGCAACATTGTGCTGCCAGCTTGCTCGCTCGTCGCGCCGCGGGGACTCCTTGCCACAGTAAATAAGTTTCATTCTTTCTTTGTCCGCACCGCAAGAAAATGAACACCAATTTATCAAACCACGGTGCGCGAATGAGAAAAAATATAACCAACGCAGCAGATAGTTGTCAGACGACGGATATTATTAAATTTGCGCGTCACTCAATATGATAATGAGCCTTTGCCAGAGCCGAAAGCAAACGTGTCAAATCGTCTCTATAGCAAAATGAAAATGAGAGGATGTGACTGTTCAATTTAAGGATGTTTGGGGAATGAGATATGAGTAGGGGTGAAAATTTGATGAGAAAGTTTAGAAAATATGTGCAATGTCTGAAATGTGAATAGAGATTAGAGGAAGAGAAAGAGGGTGGGAAAGAGATCGAGATAAAAGCTTGAATGGAGAGGACGCGAAAAATGATCGCGATCGAAAGATTTAATTATTATCTAAGTCTCTGAAGGTAATAACTGAAGTAAAAAATGCCTCTTAAAACAATTTATGAATCCCAACCAATATAAAATAGCTGCCGCATAATTCATTTGATTTTTTTTTTTCAATAAAAAATGATAAAAATTAAAGCTTATTTGACACTCCGAGAAATCTAGTGCCATAAATTGCATGTTATATTTGAAATTGTGAGATTTGTCAGCTGGTGGAATTGATGAAAGCGATAAAGTGAGTAACGTACAAGGAAGCAGACAGTGAAGGAGAAATATCTTTTATTGTTTTGGTGACTTCTCAGATTTGACTGCGATTGCTGGAGCGTGACCTTTCCTCGTTCGAGGTCAATCAGAAGTCAAACGATTTATTCGCCAATAAACGTCATCTCATCGTTCGTTTGTGCTGCTGCAAACACGGGCAGCTTTCCTGACGAAACCCGTTTTTTAATTCTCTCCGCCGGATTAGAGAAAGAGCTTAGCTTCTCTAATTGATTTATTCCACTGATTTTGGTGGCGGAATTTATGCGTGTCACCGGAGCCGAAGTGACAGATATTTAATTAGCCGCATGCGAAAGTGTGCCGCGTGTGGGACTTAAATTGAAAAAAGGGACCGAGCAACGCGGCAGGTGAGACGACTATAGCTGCCAGCGTGCCCAAGGTAATTATGCAAATTTGCGTACATCGCACTGGTGGCCGACCTGCCCGACAATAAAACCTCCAATTTGCCGTTTGTCACGAGACGCGAACTGCGCGGTGTCCGCCTGTCGGCCGCCTCCGCGCCAGATTCGCCTTTTACGAGCGTGTTCCAACAAGTGATTCGCAATTGCACCGCAGAACGCGCAATGTTCGAGCCGACTTGCTCGTAAAGCGGCGTTTTGCACGCGGAAGATGCTTTTTACGATTCGATTTTGCGGACGCAACATGGATTTGCGCTTTGTTCATTTGCATGGCAGTAAATCACAACAGAGAGGCAGTTAATCACGCTCGCGCTCAGCATAGTTAGCACGTTTGTAACGGAAGTTCTGGGAAATTTATACCAAGCGATCGATATGATAGAAAACCTTCAGTTTGTAGAGTATAAGCTAGGTATTATTGAAATTTGCTAATACCGAAAATTAATGGTATGTGGAATAATTTTTCCGTATTTTCTTTTAACTTTAGTTCAAATCCCATATAATTTCAAGTTGAAACATAGGAACAGTGCGAGTGATTGACATAATACACAGAAAAATACGATAAATTTTGCTCACAACTAAACCAGCTTATTTAAAATGTGAGAGATATGTATCCTGAGCTTTTGACACCCATAACCGTGACCACTACTGAACTATGGCATTTTTACAAAAAAAAAAAAATTTAGAATTTGTTCACGGAACACATCTTCCATAGCTCCCTCCTTGTCAGCAGAGCCGATTCCTCACGAGTCCTGAGCTTTATTCTCTTAGCCATAACTACGGAAAGGGGTTGACTGCGTATTTAGCCAGTCGATAAAGGAAAGCAGGGTCGGTGGTTTCAAATCCATACCTATGGCGGTTTATTGGTGTCGGATGCGATGAGAGTATTACACTGCGGCAACCCAAGGGATGAGCAAGGGGAGAGAGCTAGAGGTGGCCCGAATTTGACGGGTCCGCCGCCAGCAGGAGAAGAAGGAGCCGTCGCGGGTGTGTATGCGAGCGCTCCCCTCCGTGAGGGGTGGTTGTATAACCTGAGACTGTCCCTCCACGCTCCCCTTTGGGCGCCCGAATATTTTACATTGATTGCCTCGTTACAAATAATATTGATCGTAATATCGTCAGGTAAAACCCTGACATCCCTTTTAATTAGAAGAAGCTAATAGTATTACTCAAGCATGCATGGTATGACTCGTATATTGTTTAAAACTAGCAGACCAATTGTGTTTACTTTTGAACTGTGATGTAATATAAACTGTAAATTTACTTGAACTTAATTATATGAAAGTGTAACCATGTGTGTGCTAACTATTTTGCTTTGAAATTTTCATTGTATAAAATATTTATTGTCGTGACAGTAACTCATTTAGGCGTTTGTATTTACAAATAACAAAATTAATGACAAAGAAAATGTGCTATGAAGTTAACCTCAAACCATGAAGTACATACATCCTGAATGTGCAAGATGCGTTTTTACTTTGTAGAAAAAACGTCTGCTTGCGAATTCTTCTCCAATCCAATTTGCCGCTTGATCAGCCAAGAATAATTCGACTTAATAAACAATTTCACTATTTCTGTGCTCATCCAGAAAATGAGTATTATAATCCGGAAGAGAGCGACTATATACTCATTCAGTGGACGATAAAAATTACCAAAGTGAAACCGAGCCACGTGGAGATGCATTGGCTTTCATCTCGCGAAATGACGAACGGAATGGCAAATTACGATAAAATTTGTATTTTAACAAGCTGCCGAATTTATTCGAGAAAGAACAACTTTCTACCATTGTGCTGTCGTCATTGCAGCTCGAAATTGATGGTTCTGCACTGGCCGCGTGGGCAATGAGAATGAGTGTGAGCAAGTGCGCTAATGAATCGGCAACGCAGATCGTTATCAGCCGCCGAAATGATCTCACTCAGCCAGCAGCGGTCATTTGCAAAGTATTTTATTATTTCTTAATATACATGCACGCAGGTGAAATCTGCGGGAAATTACTCGGATAACGCAGGGAGAAAAAAATGAGCAGTAGACCTCGGTTGCGTGCTGACAAAGGAGTAATTTAATTAAAATTAATTGTGTACGAGCTGGCAGACCCGTGTGTGTATCGTGTGGTTTTTGTATTAATTAGCGTTTTTTGCGCGACAAAGGCGGCTGAAAATTAAGGACGCACAAAAAAGTAATTTAACCTTGACACGACTTTTGTTGTAGCGGAAGAGAGGGAATTGATCAAGTTTTGATATAAAAAATCTCAAATAAATGTATAAAACAGTATACATTTAATTTTCTCTCGAGAGCAGTTTATAATAAATATATTTCGCCATCCAGCATTTTCCCCGATTTTCCAGTCATTAATCTTGGCTGAATGAGGACAAGCAGTGTGTGTTAATGTTTTGCAGTCGAGTTTGCGAGCGTGACTTGATTCTTCCTCGAGACTTTTTGCGACTTCTCATTTCCCTCTGCTCTGAAGGCGCGATTCGAGCTGACTGCCAGAGAGTACAGAAAACAACAACAAGGCTGCTCTCGCCGTGTCTTTGCTCCAACAGAGACAGTGTTACATGCACATACGGCTGCTGCTGTAGTGAAAATAAATAAAATTAGCGTAAATAAATCCGACTGCTGCGGCGGAGGAGCAAACCGCACAACTACATTCCTTATACTTAAACATTATAACAGAGAGAAAAGCTACATTTAATGAACAACATTTCCTCCACTGCAACTATAATCCTTAACTTGCAGCATACACTTTTTGATTTAGCAGTTTGAATTTTTGCTTTAGGATTAGTTCCAAGAAGAAATCTTAATCCTTTGTGGATGTGGTTTTTGCCTTTTCTCTTACAGATTTACAGCTTAAGCTAAAACAAGGAGAGTTGCTGCCTGCTGCAATTCAATTAAAAGTTATAATTTTTCTAGATTGAACAAAACCCGTTTTGTAAGATTTGTTAGTGGAAAAATATATGCTAGGTTACGACTTTGTTGCAAAACTTAAAATGATGTTTAAACTTTATCTAGTTTTATTATCTACTTCATTAAGGAGCACCGTCAAATTTGAAACGGCAAATCTTTTGAAATAAAGCTTTGGACTGTGAAATTTAGACGGTAGAGTACTTTGAATTTATTTTTGAGCTTACATCGTTGCGGACCACCAAATGAGCCAACAATCAGTCATTTTGAAGCAAATTTTAACCATATAATGTATAACGTTTAATAAAAACAGTCATATACCAACTATTTCAGCTAAAAACCAGGGAAATCACCACATTTTGCATCGTAATCGTCGTCTATTGCACTAGGTATAAGCGGTTTAAGTTGTAAAAACTCTTTGTCAGTCTTTCTCGTCGAAAAAGGTTTTCTGACTTACTTTTGTCGGTTTCTCTGCATCAACGGAATGCACGCGTGTTAAATAAATATATAATCAGAAATTATAGGCCTAAAAGGCAGGTCTTAGGAAGGCTATTGCAATATATTTTTTGGAGTTAGATTCCTTTAATTTAATTTAACCTATTAGAAAGTTTTATTTTGGGAAAAGTCATGACTTTGTTTTTTAGACTATAAGGATTATGTGTAAACTCGGCTAAAACATGGTAATTATTGCTTGAAAATATTTAAAAACTGAACTTGTCTGGCGTTTCAATTTAAGACCTCGATACGGGGAGGCGAAAAGATGGCCACAATTGGGCCCAAGCTCCTTTGCGGCCACTCGGGCCACTCAGGCACCATGTTATCCGCTCGGCGGTGTTATTGGGACCTGGAACCAAGGGAATAGCCCACGGGAAGTGCAGTGCAGAGGTTCTAAAATAATATCTCTCCAAAAAACTTCCTAAGTTCACAGCCATAAACACTGCAAGCAAAAATAGATGCTATTCGGTAAATTCAATTTTCAAAATGAAAAACATCTTCACAAGGTTATAAAATTGTGTAATTTAAGATGATGCATAAATGCATAAATTAAGTTAAAAAATGTTTATTTTGAGTCACTGTTGTCCATTTAGAGTAATGTAACATTTTATTGCTTTGAAACCCGCAAGTAAGGAGTTGATGACAGATCAAGTGAGCGTTTTCTCTCTCTCTCTCTCTCTCTCTCTCTCTCTGGCGACAGAGAACAGGTGCATTTTCCGCGCAGACACCTGAGATAGCATTGTTTTCCGCGGCGTGGGCGGACGTTGGGCCGTGTCGGCCGCTGTCAACCGCGGCAGACGTTTCGCAAGTGTACAGAGAGTGTAGCTTCAATTTACATACATCCTTGTGTGTATGTGTGTGTGTGTATATAATTACGCCGGTGTGTGTGTGTGCATGTTGCCCTGGCAATAAATCCAACTAACAAACACAAGTCCATTTTTACGACCGAGTTTACGAATATCAGCTTACATGATTACTCGCCACTTTTATTGGCTCCGCGCGATGAACAGAGTAAACAGTATAAATACACTTTTGCCGCACTTTGCACTGCTCTGTTTGTTGTCACGCACCGACGGAAAGCGAGCCGATTTATCGCGTCTCCGTGAGTTTGTTCCGACCCGCCGCAAGAAAGCTCAACTTTGCAATTAACCCTTATTTTTATAACGAGTCGCTCCAATGCACGCACTCCAAGTTTCTATAATGAAAATGTCATTGAGATTGATTGTTAAGGCTCGCTGTAACAATGAAAAGTGCGGTGAAAGAAAAGTAGAGCGATTTTTCTCGAATTGAATCGTATAGACGTCAAAAGTGGCGTTTATGCAGTAAAAAATGAGGAAACTTTTTCAGTCGCATTAAAGTCCCATGAGATTTACTACAAAATCTCTAGGAGTTCTTTGAAATACTTTTAATTTTCAGTTTTCTGAAATTGGAACACGCAATTATTTTGTTGCATTCGTTAATCCTAGTGCAAATAATTTGCCTTATTAAATAAGATCTATCCAGTCAGTTTAAGACATTATGGGGAAATAAATTAAATTAACTTGAAAGAATTTCAATTATCTATAAATTATAAAGAACCAGCCTATTTTTCCTCACAATTGGCTTGACGTAAAGGTCATGAGTCATAGATTTTTTTCTTTTTATCCCTGAAACGCACTGTGCTAGCATATGATTGCTTAAACCCGGGTCCCAATAGCACCGCAGATGGGCGCACTAGGCTGCACAGGGACCCAGTCCACTGAAGGGCCACTTGCACCGAGGACTTTTTGAAACGCTAGAAATTCGTCCACGTGAAGTAAAATCACGCATGCTGGAAAGGTGCAAACCACAAAGTAGTGTATTTTTTCAAAATATGATTTCCTTTAATAAGAAAATATGTTTGATTGCGGTCAAATTTGATCGCTTGGTACTTTTTACTAAAATTGCTCTGTTCGTTTCTTCAAATTCTCGTGTAAAAAGATACAATAGGACAAATGCTCTCAAATTGCCAGTGACCCTTCGCATTTTATTCCTGCTTCCTTTTTTAGCACAAGGGTACTAGAAGTGTCGAAGTCATTAGCGAAGTGCGTCTTTCCCAGAATAATTACCTCATTACACACTTGGTCGGAGGCTCTGGAAAGATGCGCATTGGCAGATAAAGCCGAAGAAATCTGCCGCAGTGGAAACTCGGCGCGTTTGTATGTATTTGTTGCACACAAACAAAACACATGCACGCAGAGCAAGAGCAGCCAGCTTGACATTATAATCGTTAAACCGGCGACAATAAACTCGGCTCGCAGCACAAACATACTAACTCGCGTCTGCTTTTCACGATTATGTGCCCACTAAACGTCTTTTCTCGGTGCACCCAAGCTGACTCTCGGACGTTAACACGCGCATTAAAATCGTGCACACGGCACACACACACCTTGGGTTGTTTGCATCGGCGCGAGCAAACATCGTAAACGCAGGTGACTTGGTGGTGTGTCTCATTTGCTTCGCGAATCTGCGGGAACCATTCTTTGCATGCGACAAAATTCTTCCTGGAATCCCGCCGGGCCGTCAGTCATTGCTGAGAAGAGCTGTAAAGTGAGGATAAAAGTGTCACCTTAAGTTTCCTGATTTATCCTGTGAGGGGGATCGTGACGCACGCTAAATTGATATTAAGTACTGTGTCGTTGAGGAATGTCGCAGTTTAGAGGACGTTTTCAATTGTGAGGAGATTTATATAGGATTAATCTCGTTTTGTGTGCTGATGGAGAATGTCAGAGAATTTGAGAGGACTTTCCTTGCTGCCGAGGGCATTTTTAAAGAATTTAAATGGATGGAGGAGCGCCCGGAAACTGTTTCCACTGGGCTCTGAATTCTTTGATGGTATTATTTAGCAAAAAACCATTAAGACTCCACTTTGTGAAGAAGGCTAAACTATGAGTAATAATGACTAAGAGTAGTAAGTATGGAATCTGGTGATTATTTCAAGCTATGCCCTCTTTATCTTTGCTGAAAGTGCAAACTTACAACATCACTCGGTAAACTCTCATGCGTCGCACAATATAATCAGAGGAAAACTTTGAGATATCCAGTCTTTTTTAATTATAAAAATACTTAAATAAATTGAAGAAAGCAGATCTACTGAGAACAACTTTAAATAAAATCTAAAAAATACCCCGTATTTTTTTAAAGCTTGCTCTGATATTCTACGAATTAGGGTCGCGTTCAAAGGTCCGAAAGTGTGAAATTTTACTTTAAAGAAAGCACTAAACTTCTTGGATCAATAATTGGTGTGTTTACTTAGCTTTGCAGCAGCAGCCACCGTTTAAAATGACTTGGCTCAATGATGTCATATAATATAAATATATAATGCATTAAAACTTTTCATATAATGAAGGAAAACATTATATTTTAGTAAATAATCGAATACATTAATAATCTCCAAGTACACATGTATGGAATTTTCGGTCTAATAGGAAAATATCATTATCCTCAGTCTCGAGAAAATTAATTATATTATTAATATTTTTCAAATATCTGCAGATGCGACTGTTTTTTTTCTTTGGCCCTATGATTTTGGTTTACAAAGTGCCGGTCTTCTGAATGTTGGGACTACAGAACTTTCCCAGAAATCATTCATTACATGGCACAGTTTTTTTCCAATTAAAAGTTCCATAACTCAGTCTCAAACCCCCAAATAATCTGTTATTATTTCCACTCTAAAGTTTGCACTAATGGTGTAGGGAAGAACCATTTTCTTACCCCTCTAATTCCCTGATTTAAATATAAAACCTTTCGATTGTATATGTCCGCTGCGGCACCAAGAGTAACATAAGCCCGAAGCAAGTCTGAAATTATTGTCCTTTAATACCCCAACTTCTGACCCCGCCTTATTTCCCCGAGGAATACAAATGTGCGAGGCAACAGAAAGCAGAGATTATTCGAATTTGTCTGGGCTTAATTAATAAATATGGTGGTTGCAAGGGCGCCAACTCCGTCAGGACGAATATAATATTCGGCGGTGGCAATTTTCGCCGGCTTCTTTCTAATTGGGATAAATGTTTGCGGCCAGAAGTTGATCACACACGCATGCTGTGCATTTTGCTGCTGTTGGCGGTGGACCGACGCACAAATTCGGCCGAATCCAATTTGTGAGCACACGGAGAAAGAGCAGGGAGAACAAACAGCGGAGACTTTGTTGCCAAACATAAACACATTTCGCCCCGGCAGGACCCACCGACGCAATTGTTTGTTTTTGTGTGGATTCCTAGGAGGAAACGCAGACATACGTAGCATTTTGGGCTCAATCAATGTGCGAAATCGGGCGTGTGCGTGAGTGCCAGATGACCAGCGGCATTTTTATTGTGATCACAAAGCACGTATTTTCAGGCACAATCGAAATTTGATATTTTTGTTCTCTCAAGCCCATTCTTGGAAGGAAATTTTAGAACTTTCAGTTGAAACTCCTCCTCAATTTAGGAGTAAATTGAATCAGCAATAATTGAAGACATTTCATCGCGGCGCTGAATGTTAATTAAATTTCACGGAAACCTCTGCTTTTGTGCATTTTGAATCGTTTCATAGTTGACAGCTATATTTTAGTTCTTTCATTTTTCTCCTTTTTTATACTAGAGCGCAGAGGAGAAAATGGATTTATCCACGTTGTCCCTGTTGAAGTTTTATAAGTATCACGTGCTCAAATTTTGCATGTAAATTTTATTTAACCATATGACGTAAATTTAGAGTGAGCAAAGTACCGTTTGGAAACTTGGTAACATAAATGCATAGATGAATATTCCCATTTTCTTACAAAACCGATCTGAAATAAAACCAAATATCAATTTTTGCTGAGTACCAAACCCACTTCAAGGTGAAAAAGTAGTGTACCTCTCCTTAGCCAGGCGGGGCTGCTAAAAAACGTGAAGTTCTCATCCCAATTTTTCTTGGGCGTGGATTCAGCACCCGCGGCTACCTCGAAAAGCTAGTTAACAGTGGTGAAGCGCAGCGGGTGATAAATTTTGCGGCGATGAAAAATAAATATTATCGTATTAAATAAAATTAAAAGAACGCACCGCACATATAGTAGCCGGAAAAATTAATATGGTTCGCTTTTATCGCCGGAATATAATTAGACGTGCACACATTTTATGCCGTCGTAAAAAGCAGCGGCGAAAAGAGAATTATCACCGCCACGTGGCAAAAATTGTTCCAGTAAAATTCGTCTTGAATTGGATTAGAAGATGACGACATTTTGCAATCTCATTATTAAAAAAGTAAACTTCCACTTTGAGAAATATGTTTTTGAAAAATAAAAATAAAAGATTTTCTTGGTAGTTAAATCCATCAGAATGTCAAAATTTTCTAGAAGGAAATTATCATTAGATGATTTTTTTCGTAAATCACAAACTATGTCAGAACACAATCACCGCAGATTTTGCTGTTGATTGAAATTTGGGAAATTTGTTATTTAATTTAAAGCTAGTTTTGCATGTAGGAACTAAAAATTAATTCTCATGTTAACAACATAGCTAATCGTGTGTTAAAATTCTCTTAATATGGACGAGTCTGGAAATCAAATTCCAACACACTATTTTTTCTCGTCTCTCGTTTTGTCTGCGGGGAATTTCCAGCAGCTCGTATTTCTATAGTCGTGAGGCGAGTTTGGGCAGACGCAGTAAAACCCCTTCATAAAAATGGAAATTAAGCATCCAGCTTAATATTTGCCTTCTTTCTGCTGTCAAAGCGGCAGTTAAAGCTCAGCAAAACAACATAAAAACGTGCGCACACACTCGAAAACTTTTAATTTCAAAACTTTTTAATTCGCACGGCCATGTATGTATATGCGCGGAGCGGAAATTTCCACAAGTGCACTGCAGCACAAACTGCTTGCACAGATGCTTTATTTCGGTACAAAAGTTTGCGAAAATAAACAGGACGGGGAAAAAGGAGCTGGAGTGGCAAGGCAAAGTCTCGTCGACGGCCGATTAAAAACACCGGCGACTCGAAAGTTAAGCAGCTGTGAAATGAGAAGAAAAGTGAGACGGAAACGTGACATCTTAAGGAAACTCACCTCAGAGGAACGAGAGGGATGTGAGATATATAGCTTTTCCCATTTAATAAAGTGAAGTTCCCCGCCCAATGCAGTGCTTTCAGTTCATAAGTGGAGAAATTGCCAAAAGAAACAAATAGGAAAAAATAAAAAAATGTCATATACACTTGGTAATTTATGAACTTTAATATTCTTTATTATATTAACAAATAAGACTTTGTCCATTTTTTTGGCAATTTTCTAATTATTTTACTTGAAACAAACTGTATGGAAAATTTTTTGTAGAAATAGCTGAGTACACCTTGTTGAAAAATTATTCTTTGTGTTTCCCATGATTCCAAAGTTTCCAGTATAAGCCTTACATTTATTTCTGAATTTTTTATTTTATTTTGTATGAGTATTGACACTGAAGAATTTTAGCTCGGGTCAAATTATGAATTGTGTGTGGTTGGAAACTAACGACTATGCAATAGGTTGCTGTGAATGAGGAATGAACCTCTAACCTTTTCAACTTTTGCTTTCTACAAGCATAATTTTCTCCATAGCATTGGCAACAAGAAGCTGCTTCTTTCACCTATCAGCATATTGCACATTCGGCTGCTGCCAACGAACTTCAATAGTGCATTCAATCGACGTACGCTGTGTGTGCATAAAATATAATATGCGTAATTTCGCGGCAATTGCGCTCCTGCCAAGTCTGGCATGCGGGTGTGCGCGCACGTGAGCGAAATAATGATTATTATTCTCTGGTCTGGCCTGGCTGGCTGGCTGGTGTGTGTGTGTTCGAAAAGCTGCAGACTCGTGTGGTCGTTAAGTGCTGCGATGGTAATTTTGAAGGACCCTCGACGCGCGCGTGTGCTTACTTTTCTGCACAATCGAGAATTGACCATGCCGCCGCCAACCCTACAGCAGCAGACGAATTATTACGGCCTCCGGCGCCAGGGATTACAAATTTGTACAAACCCCTCTTGACAGCCAGACAGTCGAATCTGCAATTGGGCCAATTGCACCAACCACGCTTTCTTCTTTGTACACGAGTTCTGCTAGAGCATTGAGTAAGATCCGAGGAAATAATAAGGTGGTTAAAATAAAATAAAAAATGCCTTGTTAAATATTTTTGTTGTGTTCTGGATGTGGATGTATGGGGCACAGTTTCCCTGCTGATCTGAAATAAATAATTTCTGAATCTAAAATATATTTCGAAAAAATAACAAGCATTTTTCAAATGCCCTAGATGGACGGAACAAACATTATCCTAATTTTGGGTATGAAGTGAATATTTTTAGTCTATTTCCGGTTCGTTAATAGGTTGAGAAATATTTCTTGAGTTATGAAATTTCGGTTGTCGACTAGCTCTTCCTGATTTTCCCTTCAGATAGGAATTCATTGCTAGCCTTTTGAGCTACAATCAATATTTTCTGAAGCCATCCAAATTTTCTACAATAAAACAAGCGAATATTTCCATTGCAAAAATTATCAAAATAGATTCAAAGATTGTTATGAATGTTTATTTTCATCAACCAACCCTATTAATTTCCAGTTCAGAAATAGAATTTGATTATTAATTATGTTGCCAGAAATTAATTAATTAATTAAATATTCAAAAATTACGCTATTGGTTTGGAAATTTGTGTTAATACGTAGGTGGGATAGTCTGAGAGCCCTTATGACAACATTTTAAATGAATACGCTGCATTTGCAATTTACCTTCGAGCTGAACTTTATCTGCAGACACGTCGCCCCTTGTGCAAAACAAATAAAAATCTCAACCATGTTGTCACATGCATGAAAATGATATCAAAGAACGTCTCTCTTCTGAGCGGCTCAACATGACAGAAATTGCGTTCAAACAAAATCCCTCCACCACCGCTTTCCGCAGAGAGATCGTTTTTCACTGTCCACGTGATTCCTTTTTTTGCTCCGGTCTGCTCGACCGATATTCATTCTGTTGTATCAAAATAAATAGCTGCAAGTGGACAGATTTGGCCAAGCAAAGAAGAAAACAATGATCGAGAGTGTCGTCTGCGGATCAAATTCCTTTCTTTTTATTTTCGTTCAGTGCGGGGGCTGGGGTCGGTGGGTATATTTATTCAAGGGGTGGCCGGGGGACGGCGTTCATGCCCGGCCGGAACACAATGCGGGGGTCGCTTATTATTGCTCGTGTGTAATCCATTGTGTGTTATTGGCCGGGTTAAGAGCTGCGAGAGACAAAGTTTCGCAATATAGCCCCTTGAGGGTATGCAACCGGCCGGACGCAGCCCTCCGCGGCCTCTGCCAGAACAAGTAGCGGCCTATTTATTGCCACGAGCGGCGAATTTATCGTCGAGAATCAAATTTACTGTTCGTTGTTCGGTTCGAAACTGTGCAGTGTGTGTGTGTGGTCCTAATCTCGCCCAACTTGCGAACATAAATCTGATGAGCGAAACTTTTCATAAATAGAACTACCAAAGTAACACTTTTTTCCTTGGAGACTCACGGTGAATGATTGATTTCTAGGGGTAAAACTTTTGCTATCAGTTATCATAAAAAGTGCATTTTTTGCAACCCAAATTAGTGCTTACAAAGGTTGCAATGCCAAAAGATTCATTCTCTTTTTTATTTCATGTTCAGTATATATAATAACTTAATTAGTGCAGTCAATCGTTTCCAACGGCCAGTGGCTGCAGTTAATTCTATGTTTTTGTATTTCATTTTACTGCTGATCCTTTGCGATCGATTTTTCACCTCAAGACGCTCACCATAATCAAAGTTATTCTGGTTACATTCTGGAGATATTTGAAGCAAACCGACAGACAACTCTACTCTATGTTATCAACAAAGAAAATAATTTTAAGGGAAAAAAATCGTCAAATACACACATAGATTAAATATTTTAAAATCAGGGTGAAAAAATATACAGCCTAGAGATTCTTCATGTCAAATACTGTAATATAAGCATAATAACAACTATATGTATATTTAATCACTGTAGATATTATCATCCTTAATAATATACATCATCTCTCTGAAGCAATAATTCATCTGGTATTATTAATTACTGCTTGATAAATTTTTCGCTCCGCCCCCTCAAGTGCAGTTTAGAGCGAGTTTACAGAATGATAATGCTCAGTTATAGCACAATGCACCCGGCGAGCTGCGCGCTTTTAATTGCATATCCATATTAATGCGCAATTAAAGTATGTTTAACAACGGCTACGCGAACGTATTGTGGTTTAATTGAATAAAACATTCGCTTTCTTTTTTGCTACCCAGCACAATAAGCAATCTGTTTTCAGCTTACTAATCAGATTTGAAAGAATGCATTTTATTACAATATTCGCCTGCTGAGCGCGCGTGTGTGTGGCAATATCAATTAAGCGCTCCGCAATAATACATTATGCAAATGCACACGGGAGCAAGCGTGCGGCGGCGGCGGCTGAAATTACAAATCCAGCTCAGTATAATGCTGTTGCTGCTGCTGCTGCTGCTCTCTTGCCTACACGCTGATTATTCGTTGGCGAACAATTTTTAGCCGCGCCGCTGAACAGTGTCAACATTCACCAGAATAATTATTCGCTCGTCGTGTCGCGGTTCAAATTCGACCTCATTTCACTGCGCTGAAACTGCTTTTTAATTGCTTTTATTTCGTCTAGCCAAGAGAATGAGCAAACGTTGTAGGCATCTAAAGCCGTATATTATAAACTATAGACTTCCATCTACTTTAGCGTATTCTATACACATGTAAAATGGTAAAAATATGGAAAATGTATTTGATTCCTTTAATTTATACAGCTTAGTTCTGCATTAAGTTAATTTAGTGAGTATTAAAGCGTTCTACTTCATTAGATTTGTAATTTATTCCAAATCATTTTCTATAGAATTTTATTTTCAACATAAACAGACTTAGAAGATCTTTAGGTCTATTGGAGCAAATATAGGCGGAATCACAAAATACGGCCGATTTTGACGCCTAAACTGGTAGAGAAATAAAACTTTGAATTCAAATTTGGAGGGAAGTCTGTTTATGAAATATTCAGCGAACCACAAGTGATAAATATTTTGATTTCATGTTATTATTGTTTAATAACTTACTGTTTTTTTATTCTCATCCAAGTCACGAGTAAATTTATAGTACGTGTAATAGTAAAAAATATAATTGTTGCATATGTCACAGGTCATTTCGTAAATCTCATCCATTCAGCGAGCAATTATTTCATTGAAAAAAACTATGCAAATTACGACAACTGTCGTAAATTTTGAGCTCAATTAAATGCATTAAACTCTCAAACTAAACGTTCTCGGTAGTACTTTAAAGCTTAAATTTACATCCAGTTGGGCGGGCATGTTTGATAATTATACTTTCAATATTTTGATTACTATACTATCGGTAAAGCGTTAAAGGAAGACCAGAAAATGATCAAACAACGTTATATCTCTTTTTTAATTCTTCGGGCATCCAATCTGCTCGCGCTTTTCAAAATATTTAATTATCGCTGTCAGGCAGAATTATATTGGCCGAGTTGCTTGCGAATCAATAAATGTGCAGAGGCTCTGTTATTTCAGCCTGCATGTACAGAGTCGTGGGCAATAATTCAACAGAAAACAAGCAAATATAAATTTTGATTAGCGAAACACGCTGGCGCGCGCATTTTTATTTGCGCGACCAATGACACTCGTCCGGCGAACGCAGCAGTGAAATATTAAGCAATTAATCACCCGTCGGAATTAATAATAATAACGAAACAAGAGCCCTGAGGCTCGTCTGCCTGTTGAACCAGTCAAATAATTTACTGACATTCCGCCACCACCGCCATGCTGTAAATTTCACAGTGCCTTTTGCGACTCCGTAATTACATACGAACCACGCATGCATTGTAGTTTGCGTCTGCGATTAAAAATCTCGTTACTGCGATTATTTTGACAATTTCACGCGCGGCCAGCCGGTCGTAAAGACAACTGCTAAAAGCCTGAATGATAATTGCGACACGAGACGTGACGCCTGTTAAAATTAAATTGTCGCATGCAGGGTTGAGAAGGTAACGCAGCACAACTCTTGTGTAGTTTAATGGGCCTTAAGTTTTAAATGTTTTTGAACCACAAAAAAATATAAAAAATAAGTTATATTTCATTTCCAATTAAGTGACAGTTTTTTGCTTTAAAACCGTGATTTTTATGATTTCAAATTTCTTCATTATTTAATGTTTACTTCTCTTATTGTTGATACAAATATTTGAAATTTTTATTAAAAAATAAAAGAATTGAAAATTCCATTAAAAATTTTAAATAATAGGCTACACCCTGTACGAACCCATTAGAATAACGTACAATTACTTTCCTGACACGTCATATTTTTTCTGTTAATGATTTGATTCAAAAGATCTAACTGATGATATTACTTTAAATGTATTTTTCAAACCCCAGAATTGATCAAAGTCAGAATTGATCACCAATAAAATATTTTCTTGCTATGTATAACTCTCCTATTTGCAACACAATCCAACTTATTGAATGCAACTCACGGGAAAATAGCGGATTTATATCCAATACACACTGCAGATGACAACTAGGGATTGTTGTAAATCAATTTTGGCCCATCTTTTGGTGGAGGAGCAGATAAAATCTAGAGAATTCAGCTCGATTGCAGTATAAGACGATTTTGCAGACGCAATAAGCCAATTTGCGTTCGGCTTTTTTTTTTTTTTTGCTCTTTTTATCCTTGTCCGTCCGAGGACCGGGAAGGGCGCGCACTGCACTAGCACGAATGCTGAAACCCGGGTCCCAATAACACCGTGAACGGATAACATGGGCGCACCAGGCCGCACAGGGACCCAGCCCACTGAAGGGCCACTTGCCTCTGCACCGAGGACTGCATTGAAACGCTAGACATTTGTCCCGTGAAGCCAAATCACGCATGCTGGAAAGGTGCAAACCAGCAAGTAGCGAGTCGGCGCCGGTGCGCCTCCCAGCCCGTCGAGCAATTTGAGCAATTCGAGTCACTAAACTAACCACTTTTTTGCCATCTCTGACATTGGGTAGCCAGTATTAGATCTCCGAACTGCTCAAATACCTCACATTGCTTTGACACTCCTGAGAGTGCCTTAACAATGCGAGCCAACGGGCTGGTTATGCAAGGGAGGAGCGCAAAAAAGATCAAAGCAAATTATCTTGCGGGTGCGATCCAAGCAAATTAGGAGCTGCACTCGTCGTCGCGGCCAAGATTTGCATCGCTTGCACCCGAAAGAGAGTAAGAGGGTGGCTTTTACTCTTCTTCTAGCAGCGCGCGAAAAGGCGCGCATGAGATCTTATTTTTACTCGGAAGAGAGCGAAGGCAGCCGCTGCTGCTGCTGCATTATTCATGAACAAGGCACATGAGGGAATAATTCTTTTGTCGTTAAGATCTCCCAGCTAGCAGCAGCAAAAATTCCTTATCGCCTAGTTGCCTGTGTTTGAGAGCAGCCATCCAGCCGCCCTTCATACAAAACTCGCCCTCGTTTGATATCGCGCGCGGCAAGCAGCTCGGAAATGTTGAATTAGAATGCCCAACTTTTCGCTTTTGCATCTTCCCATTGTGCTCTTCTCTCTCTGTTCTGTGTGTTGTGCTCTTTAAAGCAGAGATGAGCGCTCCCCGATCGGACCAAAATAATTCGCCCAGAGAATCGCTATTTATTGCATTCCACAATTTGCCTCTCTTTGTAGACTCAGCGCCGATAAAACGCTCGTCTCCTCAAACGGTATTTCAATTTGGAACAAAGCGAGCACCTACTCATTGTCAGCAGACGGAGAAAATTCCCAAATCTTTTTTTCACATTTCCGGTGGCATGCTCTACAAACGTAATTAACTGACGTAGAAAATGCATATGGCTTCATAAAAAAGAAACTTTGTAACGTAAGAACTTTTAATTTAAATATTTCATTTTTCATTTTTCATATTTCAATATTGAGATTGGCTCTTCTCTTACTTCGAGGGTATGAGAAAAAGATTTGATTTGAGTAAATATAGCGATTTATTTTTGGATTTTCCGTTATGTTCCGTCCCATGTGGTGTATCACAACATTGGTTTACCATTAAGGCTAAAAATGACATAGAAAAATATAATCTGGGATTTCCTCTAAAGTACGTACAATGAGTTGCCTGGACCACTCTCTAAATTATACGACTACGTTAAATGTGTGTGTCAAATATTTATTTGACGCAAAATTTGTACAACAGACAACGAACATGGAGATCAACGTTCACAGCTAGTTTTTGTGTTGGAAACATGAAAGTGGGTTAAATTCTTCTATTAAAGTATAGGAAATGCGGTTAATTAATACAAGGAATTTAATTTTCCTATTTTATCAACGCAATCGCTTCTATCAATTTTATTGCAAAAAATTTTGATATCTTCTTCAGGCGAAATGGAGAGGGTTCCGTTTGGTTTTAATTCATTTTGTGCGAACTCTGTTGAATGAGTGGTAGTAAAACTCTGCTTTGTGGCCACTTTCCAACAGAATTAGGCCAGCAATCCCGGCGTCATTTCCCGCCGAATCTCCCTAACATGGCAGCGGAATTTCCATTTTACGACGGCGACAATTGCTCGGGGGAGATAAACCACGCGACTGACCATTTGGCCAAGTATATATATACGCTAGCGACCGATTTCTGCAGCGCTGCTCCCAGAATCCCTCATTTTCCGCAACTTCTGATTAATGTACAAGAGAGGCAATAAAACGCACAAATCCACACACGCACCGCATCATCCCCATCTGCCTTTCTTGCTTCCTTGCTCTCATCAATTTCAGCGCAGGGCAGAGATTTTTAGTGTAACATCTCATACAGGGTTCAATATAGTATTTCTCTAAAAATGCCATAAAAGAAAAAATTACTAATATTGCTGTCTTTATCAAAACACGAAGCATAACACGTGGAGTATAAATCAATAAAATAAGTACTCCGACATTATAGTAAGTATAAATTTAAATAGAACAGTGCAAATTAGAGTAAGAATAAAATCGTCCTCCTTATAAACTGCATCTTTTCATTTTCCTTATTTCCATTTCCTTATCTTTCTTGCAGATCATTAAAAAGATCCCAATTGGTTCAAAATCTTTCATTTAAATTTACCTCGAGATATTTTTGAGGTGATATGCCTCTTGACTTTATGTTAGAAGTACTTGAACAAATTTTATGCATTTACCTTTACAAATCCAGAATGATGGATGGATATCGAAGGAATATGTAATTAACATAAATATCCTACAGATGTATGAATCTTAAATGAATTACGAGGTGGCATATCATGCTACAAGCAATTAAAGCGTCAAGCTCTACTAAATCTGATCTGTCTTTGTCCGTCTTTCCGTTATCAGTCTCTCACTATATATCCATGTATCCGCTCTTTGCTTAAAGCTCCTGTAAGATCGATTATTTATGTTCTAGTTCCATGTCTTATCGTTGGTTGCATCTGCCTAGAAATCCCGTCCCCATCTCCAGAAGTGCGCCAGAGAAAAACGCTTGTCAAAAAGTGACCCGCGGCCCGCGCACGCATTAGTCAAATGAAATATACGCGTAGCGTAGGAAAGGCCCCCGCCCCCGTCCCTGCCCGGCGACTATCAGAGCCAACATTGCCCTCGGGAGGGGCATCAAAAGCGTCACGAGCTGTCGAGAAATAATCTCGCAATGATGGAAAACTGCCCTCTAACTACCAGTATTGTGCTTCAGCAGCTTTCCAAGTATAGCGCAGCGAGAGAGAGAGAGAGAGAGAGAGAGAGAGAGAGAGAGAGAGAGAGAGAGAGAGAGAGAGAGAGAGAGAGAGAGAGAGAGGAAAAAGTCATCGCCATGCATTTGGGGCGAAACAAAAAAATGCGGCAAAGTGATGCGTGCGCGCCCTTTTACGAATGATAAATTGCTGTCTGAGACGTGCGTAAAAAATAGAAATGTGTCGCGGGATAGCATTTTTAAAGCCATTAATTACGCACTCGAGCTAATCCTCGCATTGTGAGCGACGCACAGCTTTTTTTAAGCCGAGGTGTGTATTAGAGAGAGCGTGCACGAAAGGAAAAAATCGCTGACCTTTGACTATGTGCCCAGGAATCATCAATTATGAGTGTTTGGAGCAGCTAGGCTAGGAGCAAAGCTCTTTAGAAAAGCGGCATTAGCGAATTTGCAGCAAAGGAGGAGATTATGCAAATAACATAGCTTCCAAAGCCGCCTGAGAATTCAAATTTATAGGACGTGGAATGCCTTTTATGCGATACAAAATTTATTAGCCTCGCTGAGCGTTCAAAAGCAGTGGAAATAACGCTTAGTTTTCTTCTTATTCTATTAGAACAAATAAAAATAAAAATTATGCAATCTTTGGTTAAAGTTTAAAATGTTGACAGCAATAAAGTTACACATAATATTGAGTTAGATTATACGTCCGGTTTCATCATGAGATTCCCTAATTCCATACAATGCGAGTAGTTAATTTCAAAGCATTTAACGTTGCAAAATAATCCATTTTGATCATTTATTTTACTTATTGAGCGATCCGTACCATCAAAACGTTATTGTTTCGAGTGAATAATATCACAGGGTGAGAACCACAGTATGGATTAGTTCCATTTAAATTAAATTTTAACCAACACGAATTTGATGAAAGGAAAAGCGTTGGACAGAAAGAAAAGAGGCGTGATTGATGATTTCTAAACTTTCATTATTACTATTTGGTCTACGCGTGGTGAAAATAAAGAGCGGCGCTAATCGCACGCCAAGGGGGTGAAAATATTGCTGCACACAACTTTTTGTTATATTATCAAAGGGAAAGATGACAAATGAGAACGCGCCGTTCCGCCGACGAGGGATTTCAATTTGGTCTGACTATTAAAAACACAAACAGGGAGAGAGGAACTGCAATGATCCACGCGAAAATTAATTTTCTTCCGGCGAGTGCTCGAGCCGAGTATGCAAAAAAATATATTTTAACGACGAAACTTTGCCGCCGCGCTTGCAAAAAACTGTTCTCTCTCTCTCTCACGCGCGCGCTCACTTCTCGCTGCCACGAGAAATTGCGTAATAAATTATTGAGCTGATGCTCGCGTACACTTTGCCTACTTTCGTTGTTTGCGCTGATGATTTATTGCCTGTTTTTCCCCCAGAGCACAATGACCCTAAATGGCAGAAGCTGTTACAGACAGACGGATGCAGACACGGTTGACGAAAATGGCCAAATGAAAGTTTTATTCGTTGGAAAGAGCGTGGAAGGTGTTTGTGGCTCAGAAGCAGCCGATTCTGTTCTTGACATAGACGGTTTTCTGTACTGCAACAGTTTCGTTTTATAAGAATGTCGCTCTACCATTGTGTGGTTTTATCACAAGCAATCTTTTAATACTGTCAACAAATTGACAGAAAGTGTTTAAGGAAAAAATTGAAAACTCACATTATTTATGATTTTCTTTATTGTTTGTGGATGATGGTCAATATAAATTTCTTCTTGAGTATACGGTAAGTAAGAAAACATTTTAATGTACGGACCCAGTTTTTTTTAATGAGCTAAATATAAATTCAGAGTTCAAAGTATTCTTAATCGGCATGCAAGCAAGAAAGAACAATATTTACAATTGCAGATCCAACTATGTCTTTCAAACGCATCAATGGATTTAGTATAAATAGAAACTGCATGAATGTCTTTTTAATTTTACGATTTTCAAGCTGTAATGTATCCATTCATTATCTCTACTGATGATATGTTTTTGAAATGAAAACTTCATGAGTACTTTTAGAATTAGACATTTTATATTTAATTTGCAGCTTCATGTGAGTTGTATTTAAAATTTTGTGAGTTTTTAGTGTCGGCAATAATATGATTTTTGTGTAAAATTGTAGCTTACGCTCGAAAGGAGAATAAATTTGTAAATCCAACATAAGATTAATTAAGTACGTACATAGTTTATTGCACTTGTTATTGTTTAATAAACTGAGGTTTTATTATTTTCTTTGAGATATTTAGCAACAAACAAAGAGAATAAACTATTTTTTTGGTATTATATATCGTTTCCGTTGGGGGTTATAATTTCATGCGACTCTGCATGGAGGACAAGGAAAAAGTTAAACAGACTGCGACGGAATCCAGTAAAAAAAATGCCACGTACAAGTCGTCGGTGACATTTTTTCCCAGTCTAATACCGCACTACACCGATTTTGTTTACATCACGACCTTTAATGAGATACACAGGCGAGAGAGGAAACCTCAACAGCGCTTTTTAA
Organism: Cloeon dipterum; assembly: GCF_949628265.1. Lineage (NCBI taxonomy): Eukaryota > Metazoa > Arthropoda > Insecta > Ephemeroptera > Baetidae > Cloeon > Cloeon dipterum. The sequence goes on from NC_088787.1 coordinate 24,385,114, forward strand.
CGACTCGCGTGCCCTTACACTCTGGGGTTTACGAGCTGCTTTTTTCCTCCGCTTATTGCGAGGGATGCAGGCCGCAAATATTGACGCCCGCAAATGTTCTTACAAGATGCACGCCGAGTTATTATTATTTTGGACGGCCTCCCCCCGGGGGTGCGCTTCAGACACACATATTACACGCCGGCCAGCGGCAGGACAGGCGGGCGGGGGTGGTTCTTTCTCCGCGTATGATATTGGCTCCCGGGCTGCTGCTGCAGCATCCATCTCGTAGCTGCATTCTTCATTTTCGCAGAATAAATTGGCCAATGATTCCTGGTGCGCCGCTTCACGGGACATTTTCCGCCTCGGCCGCCGATTTATGGTAAACAATACATTATCCTCGCTTTTGAGGGTGGAGCTGAGGAGGGTGGTTTTTCATTATATGAATACATTGGCGGCAGGTCTGTTGTTATCTCACGCTCCGAGGAGCAAAAAGTGGGAAATGCGCAGCGTATTGCTTGGTGTAATTCGATCTTGGCAGCAAACTTTGTCTGCTGTTTAAAATAGCCCCACTACTGTATGATAATACAATACCACAAGCTAAAAAATAATTCGCGTCGGGCACTTGAAGTTTACAGAACATTTGAAAATAAAAAATAAAATAGAAACACGCGCAGATGGTTTTACGAAAACCAATAAATAAATAAATTGCTCTTTCTCTGCGTGGTTATTTTTCTGACGTAAGTATTCCTCTAATATCTCTAAGCACAGCCGCCATTTCACGCGGAGAAAAATCGTTATAATGTTAGTTTTCATAATTCTATAAATTTCTTGTTAAAGCTTAAGAATCAATTTTGGTCTGGATTTTTTTACATTTTGCTCGAACATATTAAAGTGGTATGCCGATCAGATTTGAGCTATATTGTGCTGTGTGAATTCTCGAGTTGCGTTTTGTTGGTGATTTAGGCGGTGCACTCGGGCCGCGAGCCATCTGCAAAAGCGTTTTCCAATATGAACTTTTCTGCCGTCTGCTAATACCGCAGCCGAAGCACAGAAGCAAAAGGCAAACATCAAAAGTTGTTTTGTGTGAGTGAGCGCAGAAAGCGAGCGAGTTTGGAGCGTATAAAAAGCAGGCATCAGTTGCTCTCTGATGATGATAAAGAATAAAGAAAGGCGCCCTAAAAGTTTAAATATGTATTTCTCGGTGGCGGAATGTGTGCGCGGAAAGAGAGACGCAGAGGGGCTTTTTACGCTGATGAGAATATCAGCTTTTCGGGCGCGTCTATAGACATAATAAAATACAGAGAGCGGAGCATCAAGCGAACGCGGGGGATGCAATAAAGCTGCGAGCGCGAATGAATGGAAGGAAAACTTCATCCCCGAGCGAGAGAAAGCGGTGCGGTTGACGCCGCTTTAACTTTTGGGGGATGTGAAAAATGGCTGATTTTATCAACTTGATACTCGTCGTCACAAAGCTGAAAAATTATGTTAAACTTATTGTTTGCAATTTGCATTTTCTGAAATGGAATGCGCCGCACTGCTTCATAGCCTCTCGGGTAATGCTGCATTATTGCGAGATAAAGTGCTTTCTGTAACTTGATAAAGGTGTTGAAGAATGCAAAACGACGCACACATAAAAGAGAAAAGAGAAAAACGATATTCTAGCAAGAATATAATTAAATGGGTGCTATTAATATAAACTGTAGCTTGATACTAGCATTTCTTGGAATGTGCATGGTAACAAATTTTAATTAGCCTCAATGACGCTGTGAATACTGTAATTTAGGCTTAAAGGACATATATTTAATGAACGATAAACGATTATATCATGTAGCAATTACATAACTCGATTATTTTTTTTATAAAATTGCTAAAAATATGCTGCTTTTAGGATTTAAACTTCAACAGAAAGCTTTTATATGTAAATTGAGAATAAACTAAATATTAGTCTCTCATTGTTAGAGCCAACCAAGGCACACTTAAGAAGTTCGACTCCGAATATACAGTAGATGAATAATGTAAACGAAAATCATTTATTTTTTTCTCTGAATTAAGCGCATCAAAACCAATAATATTTTTTAACCTAATTATAGAATCATTTTTAGGACATTCTTACAAAATTTCCGATTATTCGATTAAAATAACCTTTTTTGAACTGGTTTATTTGAACCACTCTTAAACATGATGTCCCCCAGAGGTCAATAAAATTCTGCCAATCAATTTGAAAATAATAAGTTCGCCCGAGGCAAATTGCCGATCGAATAAACTTGCCAGCATTACAACAGGGATGACATACAAATGACAGAAATTCGGGAAAGAAGTCGAAGGAAACTCCATATTGAGAGAATAACTGTTTTACCACACCCCCAGCGACGATTGGATTGCAACTCGCGATGATTGAAGTTGACAACTCGCGTAATGGGTGTTGCATGAAACTCGAAATCAATACCATTTCCGACCCTCGCAGCGCGCTTTCCACGCTGCGGGTGAGAATTAAAAGTCATATCTCGCCGTGCAGAGAGAATATAATAAGAAAGGACGAAAGAAGGGAAATAGTAAATTCTACTGCAGGAATGCGCGAGAGCGCCTCATCAGAGTGAGTCAGTCACGGGGGCGCGCGCGGTGGAGAAGAGGGATGAAGGGGGTGCAAGTGGCGAAACTCGGCTATCTAGCTCTGACTCATCTGCCTCTGCACTTTATCTCGAGAAAGAAGCAGAAGGGGGATGTTTGCCAAATCCGCACTCTCGTCGCAAACACGACGCCTATGTATGGTTGCGTATGTAATATGTATGTATCCACACGCAAACGCCGCCTGCTGCTGCTGCTGCAGCAGCAGGATAGATTAAACTATATAGATATATACGCTTTTGTGTTTGTCTCGGCGTGCAATTTGATCCCCAGAAACTGCTGTCGTGCGATTCAATCAGCAAATTTCGCAGCAAATCGAATTTCCGTGTATGCTGACAAAGGCAAAATTACGGTGGGAACAAAGCGGAAGGAGGTGCTTTTTTCCATTCGCATTGCTGGTTAAACTGATTAAAGGATCTCTTTCGATGATAATTGTGCGCCTGCCTATGATAGGAATGAAAATTGGTAAAATATATCTGCAGGCCTGCTTTTGATTTGTTCAATCGTTTCACCGTTCACTCCATTAAATTTAAATATTCTACAAAAGGATTAATTATAAATCTGCACTGAACACTACCTTTGTCTGTAAATGAAATAAATTTTTAAATAGTACAAAATTTTATAATTATGTTTAGCGTACGCCACAGGCGTGCCACTCTATACACTTATACATCACAAAAATCACTTCACTTCATTGCTGCTGCCTCTCTGTAACTCATTTTCATAATATTACACTTGATCGTGAATGGTTTACTTTCCACATTGCTCTCCACAAAACTTGCAAATACATTCATCACAATATGGCTCATAATGGTATGAAGCAGTTGAACAGTATAAATATTGGCATGCCAACATAGTAAAAATGTGTCATTAATAGAGAGAGCTCTTCGCCAGTTATCATTCATCGTTAATTCCATTTTAAAAAAATTCTTTAATAATTTAGGCACTGAAGTATTGCGTTTTAGTTTTACAAAATTTTCAATGTGCATCAATTTAATCCAATTACCCTGTTGGAAGAAAAAACCTGTTTGTATAATATCATATTAATGACCGAAAGTTGCTAACGACTCTGATTCGCTGATTTTCATGGAGTGGAATAATTGGCATATTAAATGTTCAAGCAGATTCGAATCTTTGCTTTTTCGCTGTCAAAAGGAGAGCGATTGGAAATAAACGACTAAATCAACGGCGCCATTCCTGCGTTTTGTTCAACGACGATTGGAGCTGCGTTTTGCAGCAGGAATCAACTCACGTCGGTGGTGGAGAGGACGCGATTTATGAGCGTCATTGACGCCAGCGAGCATAAATTACTCACCAGAGACTGATCGTGAAAAATTCCTCGTAATTAAAACCTTGCAGCCGGCCGCGATTAATAAAGTCTTTGGACGTTTAATTAAGAAGAAGGATATCGCGAAATAGGCGAGGCGCTGTCATTCAGATTAATTATTATTTTCTCTTTCATGCAGGTATCAATTTTTAATCGCTCGCCGCAGTTTTGCTCAACCAACTGGGCGTTTTTGCCGAGAATAACTCACACAGCTTCCTTTTGGTGTTTAATTCAATGTTTCTTGACGTTTATATAGAAACTATTGGATTTCGCTATTTATTTGAAATTTGAATGGTCGCTCTATTAGAATAAAATGAAAGTTTTTATCATTTACAAGGCTCGATTACACATTTGTTTTGCTTTTGACACGCGATGCGAGAAAGCGTTTTATGGGAGAAAAATTAAGCGAGTCGAATTGAAATGCGAGGCCTTTACTGCTCCAGCAAATTACAAAATAGGTCGTGAACGTGCGAAAAAAGCAGCGAATTGCTATTTAAACGGCGAGCGGGCGCAAATTACACACACTTTGTGTATTTACAAACGCTCTCTGAGCAACTTGATACACACGCTGCATGCAATTATCCGGCTGATTTACGGCGCGAAAGTTGTAAATCAAATTACAGCCAGCGACGGCATTTTCGCAACTTTTGCCGCGATAAACCGGATTATTGTGTGCAAAGTTGATTTTGCCTTGCGCAACGTGCAAATTCGCCGAATAAAATACCACTTTATTCACTGGCAAAATGTTGAGTTTTACGTTTTATGATCTCTCTGTGCCATTGCAGCAAAAATACCCATTTTGCAATAAATTTGGAGTTTAATTTTTCACTTCATGTGATTTAAAAGGTAATTAAAAAAATAGTTCCGGGAATTGCAGTAAAACAGATAAAAATCCAAGCAAGCAGCGTTAAACAATTTAATTAGTTCTTGCCTTTTCGCAGTAGTGCGTATTAATATTACGGTAAATATAAAAATTGATTTATTCTGATATTCGACTAAAGCCCACATTTTAAATTTTTGTTAAAAGTTAAATATCAATTCTTTCAGATGAAATCCAGTGCACCAGTAGAAATACGGAAAAGCTCGAATATTCACCGAGGAGGCTGCATTTAATTTCAACCAAAAATTATGATGATCTCGTTGCTTCTGCCTTCATTGGCAATAAAAGTTTATATCCTTTAAAGGAGGATGCAAAATTAGAAAACTAATTAGCTGAACGAACTTTGAACCCTTAAGAATAATTTTGATCTTTCTTTATTATTTTTTATTTTTAGTGTATCTTTAGTAAATATTTTGATTTTTAATTTCAGTAGTGTCTTCTATTTCTTTTGAATTCAAGGCATGGGAAAAGGGGAAAAATTCTTCCTACTTTTGGACATTGAAAGCATCCTGGAAGTCATTTAACCCCCAAATTCTTACGATCTTTCCTGTTCAAAACTTGAGCTATCACGCTTTCTAGAATTTCCTCGCTAATACGGGTGCTCAAAATGGAACTCGGTACAAACACATTTTCCAGTGGAAAATGCGGCGAGCGTTTTGCCTGTTTTGCGGGTGGCCTGCTCTCGTTTCTGCAGGCGCGACGCTGCAGCACTCGCTCGTTCTGCTGATGTTGGCGAGTTGGTTTTGGTCTCTCGCCGGCGCCGAGCACGCCGCTTATAATTAACACGGCCGTAAGCACTAAGTTAATTAACACCGTATTAACCTATATTAGAATTAATAGCCCCCAATTACACCGGCGCGCTGCACATCGAGTCCCAGCACCCTGCGTGCCTTCCCACCCCCTTCTAATTACGGTCGGATCATCTGCATTCGCGAAAGCAGCAGCATCCAGTCCAATTGCGCACCGCGAATTGAAACTGCCACGTTCAAATTCCAGTGATTGGCTTTTCGAATCACATCTTAGATTCTTCCATCACAGAGATTTAACTATGCAACAGAAAATGCTTAAATGTCAGTGTAAAAATTTCAGTATCACGAATCAACCGAATTAACAATTTAGTGAATTGGATGCAGCGCAGCCAACGATAGAAATTGGTTTAGTTGATCAGAATAATTAAAAACATAGCTTATTGATATATGTATATTCATAATTTACTAGTATTCAAACTATCTAAGATATTTTAAGCTCTGTTTAATATGAATTCACGTGGTTTTAAAATAAATTGACAAGGTCCAGCTTCGCTGTGGACATGCCTAAATCCTTATCGAATATAAATTCAATATATATAAAAAGCTAAATTAAGATTTAAAATTTAAAAAAATTAATCAAATTAAAACGATCATTTCCTTAATTGAATTGTTAGGTTTGTTATGGAATAAATTAGCATTGATGAACTACAAAATTATTGAAATGCTCGAAATTTAGCTATCTTTGTAGATACTGAAAGATTCTATAAAACAAAGGCAAAACTCCAATGGTGAAGTTTCCCTTTCATGCTCAATATTAATTTAACGTGCTTCCAGAGATGTAAGAAAGGGCCACGCACTTGAAATGTATCAACACGAAATCGGGCCAACAGATTTGGTGTGCGTGAAAATCAATTTGGCTGTGCTCTCTCGGTTCCTGCGCGTGTCTCTCTCTCTCTCTCTCTCTCTCTCTCTCTCTCTCTCTCTCTCTCTCTCTCTCTCTCTCTCTCTCTCTCTCTCTTCGCTTCCACTGATAAAATCCGTCTGTCAACCGCTTTATCGCATTACCAACGCACTCACACGCACACACTCGCTCCTTTTCCCCGTCGGCCACGTTTCGACATGATGTGTGTCGATAACTTGATATTTCCCCTGCTATTTTTCCTGCCACCGAGTATGATTGGTTTCCTGCTGCTTTCGCTCTCTTTATTTTTGCCCTCTGCATGAATTCGAGGCAAAGAGAGAATTTGCTCCGCTTCGATCTGTATGGCTCTCCTGAAATGAAAAAACGATCCCCTTCAAATGCCGGAGGAATAAAATTTCCATTTTGTCTCCGTGGAAAAATAAAGCCGAAATGAGGAAACCCAAAAATAAGCCAAATAATTGAGGCATTCGTAAAATGAATAATGTGTCAAGCCATCAAACTTCTTTGCGAATATCTAATTACATTACATTATTTTATTGTCTAATTAACCACCATAAATGCCATAAATGCCATAAAAATTTTCAATTTTTAGCAAAATTGTTTGCCTATACAGTTATTTTCAATTTCACAGTTAGGGAAAGAAAAAACTTTACTGGTTGATGCCAATGAAGGCAGATTCACTCGAATTTGTCATAATTTTTTAGTTCAAATGCAGCTTCCATGTATTGTATATTTTTCTTTTTTTTTACAGAAATGTCGGCTGCTGGTCACAGTTTTAACTCTTGATCTTCCCCGTCTGAGGGCATGGGAATACAGTCATCCAAGACAGTCAAAATCTGTAATAATCACAAAAGATTTTTGAAGCTGCAATGCTTCAACTTACTAAAGCAAACGTCATTGTTTCATTGTTTGAGCCTTTGTAATTATAAAACTTACCACGATTCCCATAAAAAAGAGTTCTCCAATGCATAAATTTCCCGTTCTTCTCTCTTCTTAATCTAAATTCAAAACCTCCAACGACAAAAGATAGAAAAACTATAGTTTTCTTTGAAGCACATTTGTTAGCAACTACACTCATTTTGCGAAATGCCGTCGGGCGTCTCTCTGCTCTCTTTTGCCTGCAAACCACTCCTCTCTGGCCAGCGTGGTTTATCTTTCTTTCCCTCCGTTTAACTGCTCCTCGCACAGAAGATGCCTCGGGAACTTCAGTTTCCGCGTGATTCATCGCTTTAAAAGTAAATCACAGAGCCTGCTTTGTCCCCATGAATCAACTTCGGTGGAAATAGGGTGCTTGCATTTTTTACAGGGGCAAAACGCAACGGTCTCTGTGCATATGCTGAGCACGTTGCATAATCTAGAACTCAAGGGGTTCAAGGAGACTTTAATCTCGGAAATTTAAAACTCGATTTTTAACGTAGAAATTTTGAATAATGAAGTTACGCTTTAAATATTTGAAAATTCGCCCTAGAAATTCCAGCGTAAGTTTTAAAAGCTTTTTTTTCAAAAAACTTGTAATTTTTATTATATTTCAGTTATATTTTTTAATAAAATCCATCTGAGTTCTTATTAATTTATTAAAATATATATGATAATTGGCTAATAATATAATTATACTAAAATCAGATAGTCATTATGTTAGATTCCAGGTCCTCAAATTGTAATGAAGAGTCTTAAAGATAATTTTTTCCAATTACAAGCATCTTTTGACATTCAAAAGTATTATGCAATATTTAAATCGCATTCAATCCAGTTTTGAAAATTAAAAGAAGCATTTTTTACCGTGTGGAGTTGCTGACGAAAGGAAAAGACTTCATTTAGCAGGGGCGAGAATCGATTGGAAAACGGTTTCCAATTCAAACAGACATTTTCCCGAGGCGGATCAATCAGCTTAATATATGTGGTCCTTTTTTGCGGGCGTCTGACCTTTTTTCCAGCGGCGGCAAAGTGAATAAATAATGCTTTGGTGGCAGGAAATGATCCGAGTCAGATGACGAGCCGCAAAGCGCTGACTAAGCGGTCGATCAAGTGGCCTCTCGCCGCCTGCGAGCAAATCCAATATATTGCTGGCTGGCCGGCCCGCAGGCGCTGCACTTTTTTGTCTATACCACTGAATCGCGTATTTATTTATTCAAACGGACCCGAGCCAGCAAAGCCATTGAGCGAGGCCTGCTGCAATGCAGATCGGGCGCAATCAAAGGAAAGACAAATAGCCGAAATCTGCAGCCGCCGATCCGACGTGTCTCCTGTCAAATGTTTGCCAAAGTCGATAGACAGCAGGCTGATGTACAGTGAAATTTTGTTTGCACGCCGCACTTCAAAAGACCCAAACGTTAGCATTTAGAGGCCGACGCAGTGTACCGGTTTGCACTCGGTTCAACTAATGTTAATAAATTAGGAATATTGAATTTGGTAATACGTGTGCTTAGCAATTAAAATTCCACAAATCACGCAAAGTTAATCAATAATTTAAAGAGAGGCAATCCAAATTAATTAGTTACGTCCACATATGTTGACCAAAAACGTTCCTCTTAAATTTTGTTTTATCAAAAAGAATGAAAATAAAATAAAGACAGCATAACACTATAAGCACAGCAATTTTAGAACAAATTTTAAAAAATAGAGGACCTAATAATTTGAATTTTGAATTTTTGTAAGTGTTGTTTATCTGATTTTTTACTGTTGCAGCTTTATTTAAACAACCGCCTACAGAAATTCATGTATTTCCATGTTTTTATTTATGTTTTGTATATCCGAGTTACAACATAACGAACATAACATATATATGCACCATAATGACACTTTTTACTGTTCTAGTTCATGCTCATTTTCGCAACCATTACATCTTACGAGAACAATGGTAATGCGATCAATTTTGCACTAGCAGTTGAAGAAAATCGGCCGTGGCAGTCAAGTAAAACATTAAACGTGGCGTGCGTGTCACGAACGAAAACAACAGTCCACGCCGACAATCCAGGTTAATCGGCAAAAGCTGCGTATTGTATAATAATATTGGGATCAGTGTTCACGAAAGTGCAAAAGCCGTCGGCGCCTGCACGCTCTGTACCGGGACCTTCTCCATTAGACGGGCTCTCGACGAAACTTAACCGAGCACCACAATGTGATTTTCCAACTAAGTCCAAGAATTAAAATTCAATACATTTTAGTTTGTTTATATTGATACCACTTCAAAGTCAGTTTAACCTTTTTTTAAATACATGCAAATTTCAGTTCAAATAGATGTCTAACTTTGTTTACTTGAATTTGTGTGTGTGTGTTTTTAACTATATTCGATTCTGTTCAAATTTTAAGATTCTATCATGGATAAATGAATTTTCGTCTTCGCTTCGGTCCCGCTTCACACAGCTTATTTAATGGGCAAACTAAACAATGCTTGCCTTGCATAAATTAACCACTTCAATGCTAATTCATCTTTTGCAACTGCTCAAGCAACACCGAAATTCGAGGGACGGCCCTGCTCGGCCCGTTCCCAGGTCATAAATAAAAAATTTGCGCAGACCGAAAGTAAAAGCCGCCGAGCAGGTGAATTCTGCCCCGTCGGTGAAAATCGTGACTGGCCTGTTCGCCTCTGCATTAAACAAAAAGAACTGTCGGTGTGCTAATAAGGCCTATTGACTTTTGAGAGGCATTCACTTTTACTGTCGCTTGCTCGCTATAGCGTACATGCGACCATAAAAGCCCTGCAGAATCCGATGTGTACCAATAAATGTTGTGTGTGTACAAAAAGTTTCCAGTTATTTATTCGCTGAGCGGCTGATAAATTGTTGGCGTGTAGCACGGCTGTAAATCTTCATGCACGCTGCACTTCACGCGACAATCGAAACACCCACTTCGCAATTCAAAGTTCGATATCTCAATTTTGTGCCGCGGCGAGCGAGTGTCTATTGGTAATAACTCACTTGATTGGCGCACGATCAATGCTCACTTTCCTTACTTCAATGCAACTTAAATGACTCAATTGTTTAAATGTATGTTCTGCGGCAAATAAGATGGAAAAATGAAGTATCTTTGGTACGACAGTAAATATAGACAGATATGTTTCGTCCAGTAATAATTCTTGTAAATTTATTTTAAAAAATCAGATAAGCAAGCGGTGTTGATACAAATCTATTTTTTCTTAGTCCGTTTATGCCCCTAAATTTATTTGTAAAAAGTATTAAAATGAGTTTTATCCATTTACTTATAGATCTCTTTTGCTGTTTAACACTACTCACAGTGATTTTTTTAGGTTTACCAAGTTTATAAATTCGTTTCAGATCGTACAAATGAGATTAACATCTAGTCCTTTATTGTTTTTTAATCCTGAATCTTTTATCGTCTAAATTTCACAGTACAGAAAAAGTCAGGTAAAAGCTTTTATTCCGCTAAGTGCTTGAGGTGTCTACAATTTTTGTTAGTCATCCAATTCCATCTGGAGAGGAAAATTTTCTCGGAACTCTAAAAGCGCGTCGTAATTGCTAACTTGAAAGGTGAGTCGTCGTCGCAGCAGGCTCATCACAACAAAAACATAAAAAGCAAGCTTGTTTGTCTAGAACGTTTGGCGAATAAGTAGTTATTACATGGCAACGTGACATTTTTCCTACCAGCAGTTACAATTATTCCGCCGTTTTGATCGATCTGACGCGCAGGAGAGAATGATCGTTTGTCGTGCATTAGTCGGCACTTAGGCCACAGGTGCGTGCGAGAGGGCAAATGAGGCTGGGCTGATGCCTCGTCACGTTCGCCGCGGCTTCTGAGACGCACGAATTTTGTGCCGCTCTCTCAGCAAACAACCACCGGCGGAATCTTCAGCAGCAGTGAGTGAGCGAGCGAAAAAACACGGGCAACGACGGAAACTGAGAGCAGGGCCGAACTAAAAGGGAGCCTAAATTGAGTTGGGACATGTGAAGAGTTCTTCTGCACCCATCCGATTTTAAGTGACGCAAAGAGAAAATCAGATTATAGTTCCTGTTTTCTGCATAATGTAATAACGAGCCAAAATTAAACTGTTGAAAATAGCAGAATCTGAAACGGACATATGACACTAAATTTCAAGGCTTTGATCAAATTTTTATAAAATAAATTGGCAGTACCTGTATAAACTATTGACGGGGAAAAAATTAGTTTAAGAAGCAAGAAAATTAAGTTCAACCAATCATAATGGTCAAGACAGCATGCCAAAAGTAACAGAGTCTGTTATCCTTTTTGTTAGGTTGCTTCTTGGAATTGTATTCATTTTACCAAGAAATTGAATATTAAAAAATCGACCCCAAAACTTATAAATGATTTATGCGTCGACCATATTCTTGGGTTAAATTTAAGAAAAGGATTTGAACTGCACTCTAATCTTATCGATATTTCTCAATATAGTATTGCAATCGTAGGAGCAATCCTCATAAATATTTTTTAGTTGTTTTATGCTATGAACAATAAACACCAATTAAAATATTCAGGTATTGAAAGCATACATAGTTTGGCAATAATACCGAAGAAAGGTATTAATTTAAAAACCATACTTGAATTATTTTGTAAGATTTTCTGCATTGATTTGTGCAGCATCTTTGTAGCTGAGAAACCTTTTACACGCGGGTGGGAGCTATTTTAGTCTTCAAGTCTAGAGAGGGTTACTTATACACAAAGAAATCCATTGCGCTGGTATTTTAGCTTGAGGGCTTTATTTAGCATTAAAAAGCGTTTAATATTCTTTTTGAGCGGTTTTCATGGCAACACAAAAGCTGCGAGCCTTCGCAAATGAATTAGCCAGTCCCTTTGATCAAAATACCAGCCGAGCGTTGCAGTCTCGCTAGTAAATTTCGCGCAAATAGCAACTTCCCACAAAAACTTGTGATTTTCCTCTGTTAAAGGTTGAAAGCAATTAGGCGTGGGTGTAATTTCAGCAGACGGATCGATAAAAGTGCATGCAGGCTGCTGTGTTGGGGGCTCATGTAATCTGCAGCGCGCGCGTTTGAAGCGAGACGTAAGTCTTCATTAAGCAAATCTTCCCCCTTTGCTGCTCAACACCTCGCTGCGTTTTCAAGAGAGTATAGAATACGTGCCGGGGCGCGGAAAGACGCGGGCGGGAGAAAAAAATGAGGGTGGAATTGTATAAATAATGATGGATTTCCACGGCGACAGCGTCAGACGACGCTGTGCTGCTGGAGCAAAGTTGGGCCCTTCAAAAGTGAAAAGCCACTGAAATGCGCCAGTCACACTTGTTAAAGGGGTTCCTCGGCAATTTCGCGGGGATAATTAGCTTCTTTATGCTTGGCTGGCCGAGATAGTAAGAGAATAATTCAACTTTAAAGAAATCTGCTCGTCATTCACATCATATTCTTTTAAAATTATACGCGAGTGTAACAAAGCAGCAATTTTCCAAAGTAGATCTTTCAAGAACCTCGGATCATATTTTAAAAAAAAAAAGAGGAAAATTCCTAGATAGAGCTTGGAATGGTCTATTATTTGCTTGTAAAAATTTTCTGTTGAAATTATAAACAACTACGGTGGTTTACACAAGCGAGCTGTTCATTTTTCTGTATTTATGGCTACATAAATTTCCTTGCTCAACTAGTTTTGGCTGCCTGTTTCAGCCCTTATTCATGAGTTAGAATGGAATATAAGTTATAATAGGGTTAATTCATAAATGTTCATTCATTCATTACTAATTCGTTGATATATATTTAAAAAGCAATGAATATGTGTTATCCTTCAGTTTTAATTGCAGAATGTCACAGCCTTTGTGAAATCAATGGGCAGGGACTCCATTTTTTTCAAATCTGAGAGAAAAAAATTTAAATACCTGTTCCATCTAAGGGGGTGAAGATGGACTAAATTTAAAAATTAAATGGCCCATTCCAGCTGAAACTAGCTGGCTGTGGTTTTAGAAAAAAAATATACACCTCACCAGCAATAGCTGGAAACCTAATGAGCTCTTCGAATTCATCAGCCAATCATAGATTCGTGTTCAAACTGAGCCCCTCATTCTGAAAATTACAGAATATATAAACGGATAAAGCCAACCAGATACACACATTACTAAATTCTAGATCTTGTTGAATTTCATACAAAACTTGATCTATAAATTGCCGATACCTGCAAACATTGAAGTTCCGTGCAAAAAAACTCATACAAAAATATAATATTCTAGAGCTTGGAATGAACTGCATAATTTAGGAAACGCCTAGAGGGGAAAAACTAGCATATGGAAATTCGACCGCAACCGGGCCTATTGCGCGAACTAAACACGCGCGCAACATCACGCGTATACATATTTGGGCCGTGTGAGAGCTGGTAAATGGAGGCTCTTGTTTGCGAAAAGAAGCCGTAAATTAGAGCAAAGCTCGAGAGACACATATTCACACGCGGTGTCGTCGGCGGCTGTGGCGGCGGCGGCGGCTGCGGGTCTAATTTATCTACTCTGGCGTTGAAAATTCTCCAGTTCGTCGGCTGCTCTCTGCACTCCCTTGCGTTCGCGAGAAGGTGGTGCTCGGCTAACTCTTTTCATTAACCCCCATTACAAGAAGCAGCACACCCGCGCTGATGTTTATTCACCATCAGCCGGCAGCCAGTGCGCGAGCACACTTTTCCCCGAAGCTCGCTCGCTCACTCTCTCGCTCAGCCGGCTATAGAATCCTCGCTAATGGAGAGGTGCGAATTTAATGAAGGGGAAAATGAGTTACGCGCGTAAATATTCATCTGAGCTGTCTTCACGGGTTCAAAATAAGAACGCTCCAAGAATACTGCGGGCAGTGCTGCAACATATGGAGCAACACAAGCCAATGTAAATGTTTAGTAAAATTGCCATTTTAAAACTTTTATCTCAATTGAGGGGGCGAATTTCAGGGAGCTTCCAAGGCACATTTTCCAAATAAGGATGATTCAAGAAATTACATTAATAGCCAAGATAGTGAGTTTGGATTCTAACAAAAAAATATAGTAGTGGCGATATTGATGTATGATAAAAAGTGAATGACGAAAATTCAACAGCAATTTTTTCACTATTATGTATTGGAATTGTAATGCTGATTTGCTAGTTTCGTCTTATACGCGGAAAAAATTAGTAACTTGAGTTAATTCTAAAAAATAAAACATTATCAAGCTTTAGACAGGTAAAATAAAACAGATTTTAACTCTTAGAAGCAGGAACCAATTTTAAAATTAAAAGCCTAGTGATGAGAGATTGCTTTTACGGCTTTTACGAATTCAATATTTATCCAGCTAAACGTCTGTCTCTGATTTTTATTTTAATAAATAACGTGTACCATTCCAATTTTTCTGCGTGAATTAGGTGAGCTTTTAGGCCTTTAAAGCGCTTCTTACACGTCCCTTTCGCATCTGCAGTGGTAGCTCTGGTGGCCTGGACCCTCTCGGTTTCATCGTGCACACGCATTAAAGTAGTGGCGGCTGGAATATATACGTGTATATGTTCCGGGGCACGCATATAGCAGAAACACGGCGAGAGAGTGAGCAGAGAGTTTTGCTGTTGCTTTAAAAGGCTGATGCTGTGCCGCCACGCGCGTCTTGCAGGCTTCACGCTGCTTACTGCCCACTTGGGGAAAGCGCACCGAGATATATTAGAATGGCGGGCACTAACCAAAAGAAGGAGTGCTGAGTTTGCCAGCAGCAGCAGCACGCACGCACGCACTGGGCAAGCCCTCAAATCAACAGTATATTCGCACCTTGAATTCCAAAATGTATGCAGATAACTTTAATTTTAAAAGAAGTATCAAATTATTAAATCGATATCATTCATCTCAAATTCTTTATTTTTATTATTACAAATTTGTCATTCTCTTTTTTCTTCCCTTCTTCCTACAAAATCCTTTTTTAACGTACTTTCTTTATTCATTTCAAATTTTAATGGCTCAATTATTTTGATAGCCCTTGAATACATATTGTTGTATACTTAAATGGAAATCAATTTCAATTAATTTTAAGTACCCAGCTGTTTCGACCATAATACGAATAAATTCTCATTAATGAAATATTTTACTCTAGCGGCTTTAAATTCAAAATCATGTATTGAAGAAGAAATAATGGAAAAACTATATTCAGCCGTCCCGTGACTGATGGAAAAGAAGTTAAGTGATTGAAAGAAATATAGAATAGACATAGTTAAATATCTATGAGCTAAATTTATGCGACTTAAATAGCAAATGGAAACTGCGGCGTGGACCAGATCTAGACATGATTAAATTTACTCGTTCTCCTTGTCATGGTTATCTTCTTTTGCAATTATTACTCAGACGCTATATTATGAAAAAAGAAATGCAAATTTTGAGGTGCTGAAGTGCTGTGGAAACATAAAAGAGAAAGAAACAATATGAACATCGTAGTGGCTTAAAATCATACAATTTGATATACATTAAATTACGCCAATTGCTGCGTTTAAAAAGTTTTGTGTTATTTAAACATCCCAAAATTTGTGAATTAAATTAATCTACCCCAAAAAGCGATTGCCGTGAGGAATTTGTTTACAATATTTTGATCGTACATTTTAATTTTCCGCCCTTCACTTTGCAACTCGCTGATTATGCAAATTGCTTTTCAAAGCTCATCCGACCATTCATCTGTTTGCAGACGCATCGATGATGCAATTACCAAAAAGTGGCGATCAATATTGACACACGTGTCGGCGCACGCATATTCATGCACTAGACAACAAAATATCGTGATGCATCTCGGCAAAAACCAAAACTGGCCCCTCGTCTCAGTCAGCGAGCTATGATGCCGGGCATTGTGTGCGTCAGTTTGCACTTTGGATTATAAATTAATACCCGCGCGCGTATCAGAAGCCTACAATGCAAAACATTATATAGGGCGAAAAGGGTACATGCACAACGGCGTATTAGTCCCTCTCTGGTGGGCAAACAAGCCAAGAGTGCACAATATGAGCGCCTGTTTTCGACTTGACTCTCTAGCTCCGAGGGAATCGCGATATGAAAGGGTTCCGAACTAGCTGTGTCGCCGGAAATTTCACTGGTTTTAATTTTTCCGCCCGGCCCACGGGACTTGTGTGTATATTGTTATAATTTTCAGCGACTGGCCGCTGGGGTTTCCAGAGTTTATTTTACTCTAATTCTGTCAAATTGCTTTTTGCCTAAAATTGTAAAATTGTTCAGGACGCTCTAAAACAATGATTTCAGTGGTGAATAAATTAATTCTTCAGTCAGATAGCAAATTGGACTCAGTAATGGATTTCGGAGCGAGCAGCATAACAAAATGTTTATTTTTGTTTATGATGTTTGATTTGTATGAGTGCGAGTCAGTATTTATTTTAGAGTTATATTTTATTAACAATTGTAAGGTCCGTGTGTAAAATATTGTTGGTGATGTTTCTCCTTGCCATACTAGTTTTAATTTCCTCTCTTTTATCCATTATTTATTATTCGCGGGAGTCATAAAATGTAAACGAATTTTCCACCGTCAGCGATTCTTATTCATCCGAAAGTCCGCAATATGTAAGTGCGTGAGCACACATACACACAATTGACAGAGCGAGAGGGCGAAAGCACACAATGCAATATGAAGATCATAACATTTTAGTGTCTTGGGGGGTTGTTGCAGCCCTTGTCGGGGCGATATGGCGTTTCTGTGCGGCGGTATACACTTTGCGTATTGTGTATACGCTCGCTCGCTCGCCACAACATAAAAGTGCACGGATTCTCTGTTTGACGGCCATTAAAAGGCCCTCAGCCTTGGCGTGCAATATTGCTCATCTGGCCGCAGACTTTTATTGTCAATTCAATGCCGTAAAATTCATAAATAAGCAGCACCGGCTTATTGCCGCCGAGCGCGAAGACAGGCCGAGAGTTAGCCGGGGATAAAAAGTACCACTTACTTTTTTCCACGTGAGACGCGACTCGACAACCTTGGTGGCGCAATTAATAGCCTGGAATAAATATGGACGCGCTTTATTCTTAATGGATTTGCTTGATTCGCGTTTAGCACTCTGTTGCTTGTAAATTTGATTGTATGTACCCCAATGACAGGTGTGAAAACCTCACGGGTGTGCACCATTAAGCCAAATTGAAACCTCTTTGAGTGCAGAAGCGAAACTTTCTCACTTTTTTCCCCCCATTTAAAAGTGGCTCTGCAACATTACTGCTTATTGCTGTGTTAACGCAACTTGCTTACGATAATTTGCCAAGTAATTTAATTTTACTTCTTCCCAGAAGTATTGAAACCACATTCACCTTCTAAAGAACGCAAAAGTTTTACTCTCCGTTGCAAAATGATTGGCGGCCTTTCATTTGGCGCATCGCATGCAGCAATACAAAAGCGATTAAAATTGGCCGTAACAATGATTCATCAAGAAATTCCTAGAGGTCGCGCACGTTAAATCTAGTAGAGTCACCGTGCGTCTTTGAAAGCGTGAGTTGTAAGGACGTCTTTTCTAATCATAATGCGATGCGATTCATCACCCCAGCCGCGGCAAACAATTCAAAACGAATGCATTCCACGCGTGATTTACCGAGCTCATTATCGGCCGGTAATCATGATTTAATGCATTTCGGTGTTTTCTCTCCGATCCCGTGGAATTAAAGACCTGCTAATCGTGCATTAAATCACCGGATGAAACTAATTAATATCGTGGAAAAGAAGTGCATTTTGCCTAAAGTGATTCATAATTACACGCAAGGAGGCGAGAGCGTAATTTATGCGCGCGAGACACACCGCAAAGAGACTTAATTTATGTTTAAAGACCGCTTTAAGAGCGGGTTATATTTTCACAGACACGCATCCGACCGAGAAAAGAAAAGTAATGGTGGTAGGTGTTTTTTTATTGTGTGTGTATGTGTGTGTGTGTGTGTGTTGGGTATATACGCGAGTGTTACTTTTTATCATCTCTCGCTTATACGTACGAGAAGTGCAACTCTCTCGGCAACATGCATCTTTCAATGTTCGCGCGCGCAGCTTATTATATCGACACACCCTGTGACAAGCGGAGGATGAGAGAACACGTTTTAAAAACACAAAACAGCCTCACTTGTAGAGAGCAGCCCAGCTGGCAGTGTTCATAAAGAGTCTGTGAATAATTATCGTTCGTACCGTACTGGAGCGAGAAAACTGAAAGATAATAATAATAAAACACACACTCGAGGCAAATAAGAAATATACTCGTTCCTAATAGGAACGGTTGAGAAAGTAGCTGGATCGATTTAAGAGCGGTACAACGTTCATTTTTGCGTTGGAACTGTTGGAAGTGAATGATGTAGCTCCGATTTGCCATTTCCTGCTAAGATAATCAATTCCTATTTTTATTTTCAATTTTTAAATAACAATAAATTATTACAAAACCTAGTCAATGGCTCGTGTTGTTGTGCACATGCATGCACTGCGGTATATTTTGGAGTTGACTCGGTTACTAAATGCCTTTTTACGGTTGACTCACTTGAATTGCAAAGTAGATTCCAATCAAATTTGACAGAGTTGTACAAGCAGTCAAACTCGCTAATTGCTGGTTTGCACCTTTCTAGCATGCCTGAATTCATTTCACGGGAAAAAATGTATGACGTTTCATTGAATGATCCAGGTGGAGAACAATGGCAGTCCTTCCATTAATTGTAGGGAAATAGTTAAAGGAGCGGTATTTAAAATCGATCAAATATCTTGTGGAAAACTAAGTTATTTGAATTTTAGAGTATACTAATTTAGAGGACATAGATAAGGGATGGTTTGTTTATGAAGATAGATGAATAACTGAAAGTAACGTGTCTGCCTAAAACGAAACATTAAAAACCTTTTAGTTGAAATTTATTTAACTTTAGCTAATTCTGTGACTTTCTGTTTCAATAAATGGAATTGTATTTTTCCTCGAACGAAATCTGGAGGTTTTAAAGATTATTATATATTATCTATAATTAATTCGTCAATATACCGAAAAAAATCAAATTATTATTTGCAAACGAATATCATATTAAATTCTGGCAGTTTGTATTACTGTTAGTAAATTTAGCAAAGTTCTTAATTCCACGTCACAATAATTCTCATCTAGCTTAATTTTTACTGATATTATACGAAGAGATACAAAGAAAACGAATAAAATGAGTGATTTAGCACGACATGATTTTTGTGGAAACCATGATCCGTTACATTTGAATAAGCTAGGCGTGATCTCTTGCAAGCGTAAGCGAGATACAATGTGTGTGTCCTCGCCCAACACACGTGTCATCAATCACCCGGCGTGAGCAGAATGAAGTGAGAAGGCTAAATGAGTCGGCGCTCGTTCAACAACTTGGTGTTCTTGCACTTTACACGCCGAAAAGATTTTTCATTTAACACACTCGCAAGTGCGAGGAGTTACAATTTACATGCGATTGCGTCACGCTGATTGCCAAAGTAATTTCACACCGAGAGTGACATCAGAGGGGCAAACCGGTGCCAAAAGAGCACATTAAAAGTGAGAGCTTTAAGAGCAGTGACCGCACCTCCTGGCATAATTGGAAAAAATTTATTGTTGCATTAACTTGAAACGCTTAAATTTTCCCTGTGTGTGGTTTGCATTGATTTCAATTTAGGCATGCCAAAATAGAAACTAAATCAATTATATCACACGGATCTTGCGCAATATGTAAAAGCAATTTTACTGATACGTTTACTCTTCATAAAATACGAGCTTAACAAAATTTCCTCCATTGAAAGTAGTTTATTTGCCATTTGCGAGAAACCGGCGCCGCACGTAAAATCGGGAATCGCTGTGCGATACAGCGTCACTTGCGAGTTTTGTGGCTCAGCGGCGGCGGGAAAAAAGAGCCGATGAGGCACCTGCAAATTTTCCCAGAGGGCCATCAGCAGCGCCGACGACACACACACACACAAGAGTTTGCTTACATTTCGCACTCAATGAGACGAGATATAGATATACACAGACAGTACTTCTCAGTGCGTGCGCGCGTGTCTGCCATAAGTATAATAAAGAGCAGCGCAAACTATCTGCTCGTCGTCAATACATCCATCCGAGCGACAACTTTTTCCCCTCACGTTGTAAAAATTTCAGCGACCGACTCCAGTTTCGCACCACTTTCTTTCCTTCTTGCAAACTTTTTCTTCGCTGCTCTCGTGCTCTACCGTCGTGATTGTTCCCACGTCGAATTAGAGATGGCTGCTTAATAGAGTGTTGCGAGGTGACACTTTTTTGACAGCGTGCCAGACGGCATGTTCTCACTCGCCTCTTTGCGAAACTCACCTTTTTCCTCCAGGTCAGCCGGTGATTACAAGGCGTACACTTGCCAAACGCCTGTTTGAGTGGTGAAACTTTTTTATCTGGCTAATTCGATTTTTTGTAACAAGATATTTTGTGAGCCTTTTTTATGCTTTTAATTTAATTTTGCTTTGATAATAAAATCATTCAAAATTGTCAGGGTTCTCTTAAAAATATGTTACTTAAAAGATGATAGTAAAATTTTAAATGCTAAATGAAGTTTTGATGGAAAAATTACTATTTCTCCCACTAAAATTTTAATGATTTTATAAAAAGAGCTTCCATCTTATCTAGATTTGTCACCAAATGTTGAAAAGCTGCTCTTGACATTGATGGAAACCTTTAGGGTGCGTTGCAAATTTAATATCAACAGAAGTGGCGAGTGTCGAGCGCACCGCAATGAATCTTATCTTGGAGTGATTGCCATGCGCCACGCGACAGGTCACGAGCGCGAATACAGAAAACAATCATATAATGTGAGAGCGATAGTGGTTGATGGAACCCTTTCATGAGCACGGGCTTTTTACGCTATCACACGACCGACAATGTCGAATAAAATCAAACTTAATGCTTGTACACGTTGCTGCACATTAATGCGTCAACGCGTGTGCACATGATACGGGTTTGCTCTTTGACATTTCCCTGGTTTATCAACTAACTTCAATGTGAATAAAACACATCCATGATAAGCATACAAAATTGAACAAGGTAACAATGCTCTTATTAAAATTTGTAAGTGGAAGTGGCTTTCATGTATTTATATTTGATACAGGAGGTAATGATAATTAATGAACAAATGCCAGAAAATTTGTGCTTTCATCAATAATAGCAGATCGATACTATTTGATTACAAGTTAAGTCAGCCTTAAGACACTTAGATTTTTCCAAGGCCTCCTCAGCGTCCAACAACATCAAAACGCAAAAATAAATGCGTTGGGATTATGAAGCACTGCGTGGGTGGGCTCGATCAATCGTCTTGAAACGGTTTCCTCCTCTTTTCCATCTGCAAAGTCCAATTGATTTGTCATTTTCTTTACAACAAAGGGCCGTCGGAATAAAGAGTGTCTGTGCATGCATTTCATTGGCTTGCAGAGCTGTGTGTCGCGTCTCATAAAAGGGTCATTTGCATATCGCGCTTTCAAACGGATTACAGTGCACAAAAGCTGCACTGAAGAAATAATTTTGTTTCAGCGCCGAGAGCCGACGTGGTCATGTATTATTCATCGCATTGTTGAGCGTTCAATAAAGCGTGTGCGACCAAGCGGTCTGCTCAGCGAGCAAAAAATAAAATTCAAGAAAACCAAGTGCAGCTAGCAGCATCAGCGCTCCGCGCGTCTATAACCAAACCCATGGAACACAATATAATGCAAAGGAGAAAGAAAGCGCCGGGGATTCGCGTGTTGTGTCTTTCTTGTGCTGCTCTGGTGGCTCGGAAAGAAGCAGAAAAGCTCTTTTGATCTGCTTGCGAAATGTTCGCACGGAATAATATTCTTCACTGGAAAGAAACTGATAAAAAAATCGGATTCTGTCATGCACCAGAAATAGCCAGGACAAGGGGAAAATCGCCTCCCACGTTTAAAAGTAACTTATCTGCTTTCCTCCTTTTTATTTTATATTTGGTCAATTTTAAATAATACAAGCTGCACAAATGAGGGTGACAATTATCATCTATCTAGGTTAATTATAAATTGGTTACGGGAACTCGGCTGTCCAAGTACATTTTCAGGGGTTGAGGATTTGGAAGCGAGTCAGACAGGACGAAAAATTAAAAATCGGATCATTTTTACAGAAAGTCAAATAATGAAAGTTTTCTTGAGTTTTCTTTTCTCAACGCTAATCAATAATTACGTAATAATTATTGTAGTTTGATTGTATAATACCTCAACAATTGAAAAAACATCAATGTTACTCATTGCGTAAAAATTGTTGTTTTTGTCCCTAAATTCCCTAAATTATAAAATTGCGGACAGTGGTACTGGATTCCGTGATGAAAGTATTCTGCTAAAATGCTATTGTTATCGAGACAAATTTAAATATCTGCTTTTGGACAGGTCTTCAATTGATAGAATAAAAATAATTATTGAACTACATCATCATCCACGCCGTAACATATTTTGTACTTTCAAATTATTTTGTTGATTTTTGAAGCCATTCGAAATACGTATTTTCTCACACAGAATGCACGCAGCTGTAAATTAAAAAATGTGCTTATTTCTAACAGCACACCTCTTTGTCTCGATATATAGCTTTGTTTTAAATGCACGTTTGGTTTTCTCGGATCGTTGTCAGCTAACCTAGAAATATCATGCTGTGGAAGATCTTCTCACGTGCATGAGCAACGTCAAACAATGTTTGTCACGCAGGTTGCCTGACTGCCAGGTGTTTGACATTGCGGTTGACTGATTGCATGAGGTGAAAGAAACATTTATACTGTCTTGAAGTAAACAGATGTTTGATGTAAATAATTAAAGTAGAATATGCTCAGAGACCATGAAAATTAAGCAGCAACCAAATGACTTCAACTAAGCTCATTCAGGTTTAGTGGGGAAACAGTTGGAATAACAAAAAAGATTAACAAAATAAACTGAATCTTTTTTGGGGCAAATGAATAAAACCCAACAAAGCAAATTTTATCCAGGAGAACAGATAAAAATTCAACCTACTCAGAATTTTTCGATTGAGTTGAAAGCGGTCAAGAATTTTCAGCGACAGCTGTAAACGGCGATAAAAAAACAGCAACAACAAAAGCTGTGCCCGCTGCTAGATGTGAGAATGCACCACGCGCGGGCCCTTGCTGTACTGGTACGTGTGCACAATATAATTCTATTTACATACATATACACGGGGCGATTCAGGCAGAGTCGGGAACGAATTCCACGCACGTCGCTCCCGTCTGCATCCGAGAGAGCAATCACTCAAAGAGAATACTGATGACGATTATGCTCGGCACACAAAAATTCCTACCCGCCCATTTATAATGACACACGCTCGAGGGGTGGAACGCAATAATCACGTGGGAGAGATGCAGCCGCGCAATCTGCAAGATGCAGCAGCTAGCTCGCATGCAGGGGTTGTTGTTGTTGTTGTCGAGAGAAAGAGAGAGAGAGAGAGAGAGAGAGAGAGAGAGAGAGAGAGAGAGAGAGAGAAAAACGAGCCTCGCTATTCACTCACCATTCATTCTTGCATCTCATCAGCCAGCCAAGAGGGCTCGAAATCCACGACGCACAAGCAACAAAGGCGGTGCGTGACTCGGACGCAAATGATATGTGAGCGGCTTACAGGGTTGATGCGTACTTTTTCTATTTTCTTGATGAAAAATCACCCCTGCAGTCGATTCTACAAATGAATTCAATGCTGTCTGCAGTAAAAATGCGTTTCATTTTCAGTTGAAAGAACTCAACTTCCTATCCTGAATTTCAATGCTCCAAGGAAAAGAAGTCGAATATTTGCAAATTTATAATAAAATTAGCAAGAAGCTCAACAAATTAACATTTTTCTTTGTTATAGGAAACATTTATTTATTAAATTTTTAGTTTTCGTTTTGCATTATTGCGACCAATGATTTAATATTTCCATGACTAAACTCTGAGTAAAATCTAGGTCAACTACACAACTTATCTTTTTTCGTGCTCATGTCACAAGTCCGCGAGCGTACAAACGTAACATTGAACGTTAAGAGAGCTATATCCCCTTTGTACTCTTGCAGAGAAGGTTCACCGCGTAATAATGCAACTCACTTACTTCCCAGCTTTCTTGACTCTCCTCCGATTGAATCTTGCACTAAATAGCATTAAGGTCACATGCAACAATTCACGAATCCGTAAGTACAGTCTAATTTGTTTCGGATCTTAAATGAGCGTTTAAAAATTGGTTTTTGGGATTCATTGTCTGCAGATGTGACAAAAAAAACCCTAAAAGACTCATTACATTGAAAACATTGAAGACTAAACTATTAATTTTCAGCTCCACAGCATTTGTTGGTTGAGAGAAATGGAAAGGTTTACTACTTTAATAACATATTAGGTTCAGAAAAACAGGTACTAGGGAGTTCACTGATATATTTTCACTGTGTTAAATGAAATACATTTCAGCACCTAAACTGGAATGATTCACAAAAGTGGTGTTGGGAACACGGAATGGAGTTGGCCTCGCTAGAAACAAAAGAGGAGCACACGAAAATTCTCACGAGTGCTTTTGGTATGTTCATTATCCTGATTCATTTTATTCTGATTTAATAATTTTTCTAATATAAAAACAATAATTGAAAAATCTACGCTCCTGCCGTTCAATTTGAGTTTGAATAATGTAGCTTATTGTATCATATTGGTGTATGTGTGCATGACATGTTTTTATTAAATAGTTTTTTTCTAAGTTAGATTTCCATGTGTATAATTTACATGAGGTAAAATAGTGATCAGCAAAAAATCACAATCAACATCATAATGATTTAAAAAGATTTTCAAGAAATATATATAGCAAAAATGACTTCCTAAATTTTGGGGCAAAGAATTTTTGAATTGTTTCTAAATGAGGATAGCAATTTGACATTTTTAACCTTTTAGAAGAACCAATTTGGACGAGTGGTGTGAAGAAAGATTCTAACACAGACATCTGGACAGGCACGGGCGCAAAGATGATTTTGAATCAACCAAAAGTCCATGGTGCTAAGACTGGCTGCGTGATGGCAACAAATAGAGAGCTTTTAGTCTACAACTGCAACGCTCGGCATGACTTTGTTTGCGAGCTTGAATCAAACTGCCACCCTGAATCTGATTTAAAAAACCTTGGAATGGTAATTTCTTCAACCTCAATAATGCAACCAGAAACAACCTTATTGACGACACCATCGAGTAATCTATCAACTAAATTATTTCATCACAACCATGTCGACTGTGGAAATTTAAATCTACGTGAGTAAGCATGTAGATCAATGCTCTTCCACTCAATTTACTTTTTGGCTCCATAATACAGCTCCTCGGCAATTATTGTTTGAAAGAAGAGGAAAAATATACTACGCAAGCTTGCTAAGCGGAAACAATAGCAAGGTAAGAGTGAAAGTTGGATCATCATGCTTAAAAATTATTTTATATTATTGCTTGAAGCCAATTAACTGGAGAGATGCAAATATGTGGTGCAAAACACATGGAATGGAGTTGGTCTCGCTAGAAACTGAAACAGAGCAATTGTATCTTGATTATAAAAATAATGGTATTGATTCCTGTTCTCCTCTTCTCACGGAGATTAATACTTCATAATATTGATACTATTAGACCAGCCCTTTTGGACGAGTGGCTTGCGGACGAATTACAACACACTCATGTGGAACGGGACAGGCCAAGAGATATTAAGAAACATTATCATGCTTGGAAAAGGTGATGGCTGCCTAATGGCTGCCAGAAATACGGTTCACGTTTCAGATTGTTTGTCAGAAGGATTTTTCATTTGCGAGCTTGAAACATACTTCGTTGACTCTGGATTAACGGAGGCAATATTTTCATTAGCATCATCAAAAGTGAAATTAACAGATTTAACACAAAAATTGTTATCGCCAAGTACATTTTCAACTAAGCCCGTGCCCAAATTTTCTTCATACAGAAAACCAACAACTATGGAGTATTCTTTGTCACAAGGACAATCAAAACCGTCTCCAACAATCGTCCCAATACGAGAGTTGGCAACTCCAACCCCATTGATTTCGCGACCACCCACTTATTTATTATCGTCATCAACCACACCAACGACGCAAATGAAAGTAAAACCAAATCCATCACTATCAGGGACAGAAGTTCAAACTAGAATTTCACCTGCAACCAGTCATGAAAGACGACACAGTGAATTGGAACCAACTTCAAAAACACCACACATTATTGAGACAAATACAAATTCTATATCAGGTTGGCCCAAGGACATCAAATTTTTTATCAAAATTAGCTCCGTAGTTCTATTTTGGATCGTATTTATAGCTGTTTCTTGCTTCCTTATACTTAAAAAAACATGTGGTGGTCGCTCAGTTTATCATGTTAATGTGAAGTAGATTTTCGTTAATTTAGAACATCATGGTAAACGTTCGTTCAAGTAGACTTTAAAATAAATAATAATTTTCTTACGGATTTTTATATACAAAGCTTTATTTATAAATATTTTGTTTAGAACACCAAATAGCAATTATTAATAAATGTTTTTTTAATATCTATATTCAAGGTTTTGCGTAAGTAAAAAATGGTTGTTGTTGTTGTAAGGCAATAAAATCTTAACCTACAAAATTTGTGGACTATCAATATGATTCGTATTTTTTTCCAACCATCGTGACACACTTAATGAACATTTGAAAGCTAGAACTAGGAATGAAGTACCGAATATTGAATACTAATGTGAATAAAATGAGGGTATGAAAAAAACGCTTTTTTACTAACCTCTCTTCTCAGCACATCCCGTGGACTATGAGTTCACTGGGTCCCAACAAAACCGCCGAGTGGATAACATCTGCATGGAGACCGAGTGGCTGCAGAGGAGCTTGGGTTCAATTCGGCCATCTTTTCGTCTCTGCGCTCCGGGTTGTTTTATTGAAATGCCACAAATTTGTCCCTTAAACCACTAAAAAGTTGAAAACCCCAGCAAGTGGCACCTCCAAGCCCGTTGAGCAATGTGAGCATTTTGATTACTTAATTAACCACCATTTACCATCTCTAACTTTTAGCAGCCAGTATTAGTTTTAAAGTAATCTTTATTATTGTTCCGCAGGGCTAGTTTGCCCCATAAATTGCCTCATATCCAGAAAAAAATAAATTCAATTTGAATATAAATATTAGATCTCCGAAATGCTAAAATATCTCCCATTGCTTAAACACAGTGAAGAATACCTTAACAATATGAGCCAACAGGCTGGTTGAATAAAATGTTAAACAGAAAAAATAAGTTCAGTTCAAAAGGATTTAAATAAATTTAATGGGGAATCCAGTATTATATAGCTTTGGATATTGAGGATGATCATAAAATGATATAAGAGTTTGAAGCATTAAATGTGGTTAATACAGTTCTCATGTGTCAGGTGGTTCGCCTCGTGAGTGCAATTAATTTGTAAACGTTCTCGTCTATCCACCCACAACAAAGCGGAGGTGGCGACCTTTGCGAAGGCATACGACAAACGACCTTTTTGCTGCCGCTGATTTAGTCGTATACTGCGTTGACAGTGATTTTTCAATGCTTCACGTTCGGTTGGAATGCGTTCGACAATTTATTTGGCGAGAAAGCAAACGAGCCCATTTATCAAAAGCACCGCTAATGGGCTGTTTGTTCCTTATTTGACGCGCATGCCAGACGAAACAAAGATGTGCATATCATCATCTCGGTGTGTTTCGCGTCGGCTACTTTTCTTTATGCATAACAGACCTTCAAAACAAATTGCTTCCTCATTTCTTCAAGTGTATCTTACTGCATATTTATTTTTTAGTTTCATTTCATTCAGCCAAAATAATTTTTTTTAATTATTACCTCCGCAAATGTTTGAACTGAAAGGAGCAACTGCGATAGCAAATTTTTACATGAGATCTAAAATATATAAAAAAAAACTTTCACCATGTATATGGCAAAAAATATTAAAAGGCCTTCTCCCTCGAACATGAGTCTAAGTTTCCTGCAAGCAAATCGACGAAAATGGTATATTTTTAAAGGAGTAGAAACTCGATCTCTCGAGTCAGAGTCTCTCTGGCATGGTCACTCGTCGCCGATGACTGACTCGAGGGTCCTTTTAATGACTCCCACGGACCGACCGAACCTTTGGCAAACTCTTAAGTCGCATTTTCATACGCGCTGTGAGAAAAGTAAGCAACAAGGACCTTTGGGAGTGGCATGCCGCACGCCTCGAAAAGCAGCAGGAATATAATTTGCGACAATCGAAATGCCGAGATAAAAAATGAAATATTCGTCTTTGCCGCGCCAGACATACACACGCGCGGCGCAACAATGGTTTGAGAAGTACTTCTGTACACAGCATTTACTCTATTCGTGGAAGAACATTATTTGATTTTTTAATTAGTATACCTGAGGAATACATATTTGGGCAACGGTTATAATAGCATCTCTTAAAAAAAAAATTTGAACCGACAAAAAACAGGAAAGAAATTTATATATTTGTTTATTACCAAAAATACTTTTTATTGCTGAATGGTTGAATTTGTTGAAAATGTTCTTGAAATGTAAGAAATTTACTCATTAAAAACAGAGATGATAAGAATTTCAAAACTTAGGGTATCATGATATCAATGCGGAGTGAACTGCTTCAAGTCGGCACCAACAAAATTACCTTCTAGTCTGGCAGAAGCACGAGAGCAAGAAAAATGGCAAGCACATGATATAAAATTGTCTGCGAGACTGCGAGTTGTGCTTTTTTTATCGGCGTTATTAGAGTGAAAGCCATTACCACCCTCAGAGCGGACCAAGAATCACCGGACCACTTAAGCAGCTCGCGAGAGATACCACGATCCTTGAGATGAAATACCCGACATTTACAACAACAAGCCGGCCAATGAAATATTAGTGGCGAGAGAGGCGCGGACTTTATTATACACGGCGGTCATCTAAGGCAGAATTCACTTTAAATTTATCCTCGCCAGATTCGTTGCCCTGCACGCACTTTGCCAATAAAACCACTGATATTGAATCGTAAAAATTTTATATCGTTCTGCTCTAGACTATTGCTGCGGCAATTAAACCAGTATCGCGTTTTTCCTTATACTTGTTGCACTTGTTATTAAGATTACAGATGGAGTAAGCGCGAAAAGGGATTTCATTATTAAAAGAATGGGTGAACGTGAGAAGGGGAAAATATATTTTTATTTTGATGTTCGCCTTGTCAAAAAATGTGATATTTATGGAAAATATCTAAATAACCCTTATGCGCCGCCTCGTGCATAAAGGCTGTTAATATGTGTGCATGTTCTTATCATAGTAGCTGTGAAAATACTCAAGTTAAAAAAGAGAGCGCTGAGGTTGTTGCCTTTGACTAAAATTGGATTAAAATATTTAGCTCTATTGACACTGCACAATTTAGTAGGGTTTCATAATGCCAGGAATTCACAAGCTGGTATTAACATAGACTTTATTTGTGCCAAATGCTAATCTGCAGCCCACATATTCGAGTGTATGTTGCATTTTAATGTCAAAACAGTCGCGTTGCAGCAGTCGATGATTTAATTACTATCGACACTTAAAGGGGTTGATTTCCGACTATAAAAGCTTTACCCCCTGCTGACAACAACCACAGAAGAGAGCTAGCAAGAGAACGAATCGTGTCTCCTTTTCCTTTATCCAATCCTAAATTCCATCGAAGACGAAATGTTCCTCCACGAGAACACCTCAAACCTAGCTTTCGGGCCGTTAGCACTCCCCGTTCAAAGGTAAGTATCATTTTTGGAAATGATTTATTAGCCAACACTGATGGGGAACAATTTAAAAAAGAAATTATATTTGTTCTGTTGCTCATACGTTGCTGCTTTCTTTAGAGAAATATTTCAATTTATACCTATGTTTTTCGTAATATTCAATACAGAACCTGCGATTGTATCTTTTTATATACTGTATAAACTTTCACAATTTAATTTGTAAATTATGTTTTGCATGATTTCAGCTCCGAACCAGCTCGCACGCTGGTTTGGAATGTACCGGCAGATAAACTACACGAAATTCCAGACCATTGGTTTAAATACCCAGCGGTGGACTCTCTCGTTCACTTTATTCTCGCCATCGTTTACATCCTTTTTATGATCTTCGCTCTGACTGGCAATGGAATGGTCATCTGGATTTTCGCTACGTGAGTGTTGCGTCTCTGGATGCAAAATGTTCTTAAAGGGTGTTGTATTTTTACAGCTCCAAGTCCCTGCGGTCGGCTTCTAACATGTTTGTTGTCAATTTGGCGATTGCTGACTTTATGATGATGCTTAAGGCACCTATCGTAATCTACAACTCACTATACGAGGGCTACGAACTAGGCTTGTGGGGTTGCCAGATATTTGCCACCATGGGTGCCTACTCTGGAATTGTGCAGGCTACCACCAACCTTTGCATCGGTTACGACAGATACAAGTAGTGCTAACATGCAATAAATATTGAAATTTACTAACTGAAACATTTGCAGGAACATCTCGAGTCCTCTAGACGGTCAGATGAGCAAGAAAAAGGCCTTCTTTTTCATCCTGCTGACTTGGGCCTGGGCAACCCCCTGGACACTGATGCCTCTCTTTGAATACTGGGGCCGGTTCGTTGCTGGTGAGTTCCACTAGGGATTTCCCAAATTTAGCAAGCCTGACTTGGCGCTTTCTTTCAGAGGGATTCCTGACGACCTGCAGCTTCGACTTCCTCACTAATACCATGGACATCAAGTTGTTTGTCTTCTTCATATTCACCTTCTCCTACGCTATCCCGATGTTTATGACTATGTTCTTCTACTCGCAAATAGTCTCTCAGGTTTTCAATCACGAGAAGGCCCTCAGGAAGCAGGCTAAGAAGATGAATGTGGAATCTCTGAGGAGCGGTGACCAGGCTGCAGTATCCGCGGAAGCTAGGATTGCCAAAACTGCTATCACTATTTGTGGACTTTTTGTCTTCTCCTGGACACCTTACGCCGTCATCGCTTTGATCGGCGCTTTCGGCAATCAGTATTCTTTCGTTGCTCTAATTTGGTCTTTGATAATAAATCCTATATTTTAGGGCACTTATCACACCTCTTGTGTCTATGGTTCCAGCCTTGTGCTGCAAGCTTGTTGCTTGCTTTGACCCATATGTGTACGCCATCAGCCACCCCAAGTACAGGTATAGGATTATAATTTTTTTCTAGTAAAATAGAAGATAAATTAAAATTAAATGTTTTCAGACTTGAGCTTAAGGAACGTTGCGCATGCCTTGGTATCAATGAAGAACAACCCGCTAAGAATGAGGATACGAAAACTACTGCTGCTTAATAAAACATGCGACTGAAACTGTTCTACGATGATGACCGGATGCAAAATAATTAAAATAAAGCAAGCAAATGAAATTCACAAAATGCTCTTCATTAGAATATCCTGAAAATATTTGAGATGTTGATGTGGTTTTGGGACGCTTGTATGGTATAACAATTGTGTGAGTCCAAAAGTCGTTGCACTAAAGTTCCATTCTTAAAATATTAAATATATTCATAACAAGTTTTGTACAGCGCTTTGCATAAACAGTTTTAAAACGTATAGATTTAGAAAATTATTCCAAAAGAAATGGTAAAAAAAGAACATATTTTTTAACTATGATTTCGTCAGCAAGGAATATATTTTTAAATTTCCATCAGACAGAGATGTGTTTCCATGTATCATTTTTCCCTGTTTCGAGGGGGCGTATTTTGCGATATTTTTAATTGAACATTTTGCACGCGAATTTGTGACCTTGACCTTTGACCTACAAACTTTTGACCAATGGAAAGTTTGTTCTACTGAAAAAGTTACGTGTGGAGGTGAAAAAACCACATCGAAATTCCAATCTGGACCGAAGATATTTCGGATTTACTATCTGAAATTTTCCGTTTTTGAAAATCGTGATTTCCCAAAAAGTCCAAAATTTCAGGTTACACCCCTAACAACATATGTAAAATTCAGGATGGAGAAATAAAGTCGGTAAAATTGACAATTACCCTTAAAAGTCTCCCGAACACACACAATAACAGTTCGGAAAAAATTTAACAACTGCTTGTTCATTGTTTGCGAATACCTAAGAATCTTTGATTAGTGATTTTGGATGAAGATATTTGTGGTTATACCAAAGGTATGCAAACTTATCTCGAAATTGCGTATTTTTTCACGAGTAAAACCGCAGAACGCAATCGTCATCAATGAATGATTTATGCTGCTTGAGCCGAGTTAAGCAAGTTTTTATTGTGTTGCCAGCGAGTCTGCAGCCGCTCTCTAGGCGGAACGCACCTACCACACACTCACGCAGCAGCCCTTGGTCCATTTCTTCACGTGCGGCCAGCCGGCGCACCTTCTTTTGCTTGCTCCCAGCTGGGCATGAATGAATGGAAGCATCGAACAGAAAACGCCCGCCAACGCGCGCACACTAATGATCTGAACGTTTATTTCTCTCTACGCCGAGAAAATTCCTAAACGAGAGCGATCCCAACGATGATTTATCTCGCGCGTTTTTCGCCACGCCGAGCACGGATTTTTAGAAGAGATCGACATGCACCTTGTTTACAAACGAAGCGACACCAATTAATTTTGCTGCTTTAGGTTTTCTGATACACGAGCGAGATCAAACTTGAAGTTTTTGAATTGAGAGAAGTTTTAGATTGATCTAAAAAAATTGTTTAAAATAGCGCACGTCCGCTTAAATTATTCGTCTATTATCAAAGTGTTAATATGGAGAAATTTGATCATGAAGTACTTGACTGATAGTTTGAAATTTATTTACAAAATTTTAAATTCAGTTTTCCATACATTTTGATATACCGGCGGATAAACGATAAACCTTGAAACTGAAATAAAAAATATTCCCAATTAGAGTTTTAAAAATGGCTGCAAAGTTAATGCAGTGTTTAAATATCAAAAACAGTCACCGTCCAAAAACTGTTGTTTTAATTCCTACCTATAGGCTTTAAATAATGAAAGTCATGCTTTCATCTTAATCTAAAAAAATTTATGGTACGTAAAAACGATACGAAGTTTTGTTATACACGTCTGCTGCAAACGAGTCAAAATCCTCCATTTACTTTCTATCTGATTAGCCAAACGTTACCAGAATTTGAGTATAGTGAAGCACAATATGATGAAGTCGTCAATAAGCTTTATAAATTTTAGTTGCTCCGTTCCTTCCTTCAATCGGCTTAATTTGAGGCTGATTAGAGCTGCGAGCAGTTTTTATTTTTATCGATCTGACCTCCGAGTTAACCTTTCATTTTCTCGATCAGCTGCTTTTGGTTTCATGTCGAGGTGGCGAAATTTTGCATTCCTTAGATCAAATCTCTCGTAATTTTGAGCGGAGACGGCAGACCATTTAGGGAAATACCAAACGGTTCGATAACAATCAAAACCAATGCCACCGGGGTTGTGAAAAATGGCTGGCAGTTTGGCTGATGTTAAAGCTTTCGATGGATTGAGTTTCTTTCGATTTAGTGTTATCATGATATATTTAATAAGTATGATTGCGAGATCTCATCCCTATCTCACCTATAAAAAGACGTGAAATGAGAAACTGATGAGAAAGCAATAAAATCACATTCACGGAACGATAATTTTGTAGCTTTTGATGATTTAGTGCACTTTAATTAAAAAAATCGAGGAAATATACATTTTTAGTTTTGACTCATCTAATAAAATTCTAGAAAATGTTTTCGCCTGATAGCAAGGAACTCTTTTAAAGACACAAATTTTAATTTTGACTTTTTTATATTAGGATTTTTTAAATGCATGGAAATAAAACATAGCAAGCTTTATTCCTAGTAACAAATCAATCATTTACGGCATATTTTGAAATTATATAAAGTTTGAGTAAGAATACTTGATTAAAATTTTTTTCACGTCCCCTGCTTAGCCACAAATGGCAATTTGATTTAAACGTAGCGAGATCAGTATCAGAAAATCCGTCGATCACGATTCTCCAGCCACAGAACAATTCATCAACAAAATTATCCTCTCCACCGGCGAGCGCATTATTTATTATTATGCAAGCCCTACAATCGAGCGTATCAACGCGGAATGCACGCAATTTGGAGATGAACTCTTTGGTCACCGCCTAGACCCACATTTCGTGAGCAAGGGCGATTACGTTGTGCAACTCTCTCGTGATTCTACTAACCCAGTCTCAGCTGAACACCAAGTAATTAAGATATTACTCCCCAAATAATGCTCAAGGCCGCGACTAAGTGCAATTTTTTACTGCAAAATCGACCGCCAACGTAGACACTTGCACAATGCCTCTCTGCTTTCAAATTTGCTGTTCACTGTGGTTCTAATTACAAGAGTTTTTATGAAGAAGACTGCACGAACAATGAATTTGTCTCAAACACCAGAAGTTTATCAATTTTCACTTCTTCTCCATTTCAATACAAAATTGCAATAAACTCAAAACGTTAAAAATCAATAAAATTAAATCAATATTTAATAAATTAAAACCTGAAAATAAGAAGCCATATTCACATAAAATTACATTATACTTTTTTATCGTATATTTTTCCAAGTATACAGCTTAGTAAAGAAAAGCTACCAAAAAATTGCCTAGTAAATAGTGCGCGCAATCAGTTTGCACTCTGCAGTGCATGTTGGTAAATTTGTTTGAATAATATAGAGCATGCGAAATAATAAAAAGTGATGTTAAATTATTTTGCACAATAGACGTGCACTAATTTAATACTGAAGTAAACGAAAAATTTACATAAGCGAGTATTTTAAAAGTTCTAAGAGGAAAGAGGAAAATAAACAAGTTACAAAATTTGTGTTTAATGTTTCCTTAACCTCATAGTAATGATTGAACCGAGTGAAGAAATCGCGATACGCGGCCAACACACGATATTTCGATTACGAGATCGCTTATTTCTTATTGCGAGCTGAATTCGCTCGGGTTCCCATGCATTGAAAAAAGCAGGCGACTAACTAAATTGTCCGCCGCTCGGCCGCTGAGTAGGTCAAGAACAGAGCGTTTTACTTTTCCTCTCACTGGTCTCACTCGCGAGCCTTACCCGTTGATAGCAGATAGGCCCACCGATAGCTATTATCGGACGACGTTTATTTTTTTCTCCTCGCAAACAGCACGGATTTCACCTGCGCTATTTGATGCCTTGCGTCGCGTTGCGTAACTCGATAAATAACCGCGCCGCTCGGCGGTGACACGGGGTCAAACGCTCACCTACCTTTCAATGCTTTTTCTGCCTCTCTGCAAACGCAACTCTCGCATGCATGTGCCAAATTCTTCCTTGTCTCTCATGTGAGAAAAGGGCCGTGCAGCATTCACTTGATTTAATTTTTTGTGTTTCTTTAATATATTCTACACTTACATTGCAACTGTTAAAACAAAAACTAGCTCTAACGACTTCATGCTTCTTGGGTTGAGTTTTCTGTGATGTTACATTTTTAAAATATTTGAATCATATCTTGAAATAAATATTCATGCTTTGTAAATTACAACAAAGGTTTTGTAAATATTTGTTTTTGTTTCATCCCTATCTGACCATGAGTTATGTCTTCTATCTTGTTGGAAATTCAAAGTATAACATTCAAAATGAATCACTGCCCTGCGAGAATCGATTTCTGATTGTTAAATGTGCGAGTGATTTAGAGGTGTTGGCGCTCTTTGTCTAAAGATTTATCCTCGTGAAAAAAATATATATGATGTTTGCCGTTATTCGTATCTCTCCCGCCGGCGCGGCAAACAAAGAAAAGTGAACGCTCTCTCTCTCTCTCTCTCTCTCTCTCTCTCTCTCTCTCTCTCTCTCTCTCTCTCTCTCTCTCTCTCTCTCTCTCTCTCTCTCTCTCTCTCTCTCGTTCTCGCTTGTGTGTGTGTGCAGTTGTCAAACAAATTTATGCGCTGTTTGATATTGTGTATTCGATCTCGAGGAGGCCGATTATGCCGTTCGCTGATGACCAGAGATAAGCGTTGAACAGAAGACCCTCACTCGTTTTTCTTTTGTCTCGCACGCTCACGGCCGATTTCTTTATTGTTGTGCAAATATTTCGCCAATCGACGCGCGTTTATTTATATAAATTTCACTTTTTCAAACTTAAATAACGTCTTCAGTGAGAGTGGCCGTGACGATACTCACATCTTAATAAGTTTTTTTTAATCCTTTCACTGCATCACAAAAACTTCATTTTAAAAGGCAAAATAATTTTTTGAAATCATCTCTCAAAACTCATTTAATTATTTTTAAGAAAATGAAACAGGGAGATGAGACCACACTGTTTCAAATGCAGAACAATTTTATTTATTTATTTATGTTTTGAAACAAACACTTAACTAACAGTATCCAATTCGATCAATTTGCAACATCAGTAGAAGTGTTTCTTTATCAAGCCAATAATTAGTATGTTTCATTCTTTAATGGATGATAAAGGCGCCGAAGCAAACAGTAAATGAAGTTATGCAAATTTCTAGTAGATATTCTTCATTTTCCGCCAGAAAAGAATCTCACGTTTCTCAGGTTATAACCTTGTAAAGTCTGCTTTTCAAAGGAATCATTCATTCCACGTACAGCGCTATTTTCGAGGAGACTCCAAATTAGACGCCGTGTCCCTACATAGTCCCTGCTCACAAACGTTGCGTAAAATAATAAAACGCGGAATGTGAAAAATTCAGCCTTGCGTTTATTTATTTTTTTTTATCAAATAATGCCAAATGCAGGATTCCTGTTGGCCGCCCGCCGAATGATGCAAAATTATTCGCAGCTCATCAAACATTCCGCCGCAGGCACTCGCGACAACACAGTGTCCACAGAAGCCGCGCGCGTTTGACGATCCGCTCGCCTGCAGACAAATCGAGTGCATAAAAGCCACCCGCGATGTGATTCATTAGTGATTAATGCAGTGCCACGCCGGATTTATATAAACACGCTGGTGCTTTTGCGGTTTCGCCAGCAGTCACATGTGAGAGAGCTCTTTTCCCGATGCATCGCCCGTGCCGCTGCATTAAATTGCTAGATAAGCTCGGATTCCCGTATAAATAGAAACGATCCCCAGCTTGTTATTTTTGTTGCGATAAATATACTCTAGAAATTCATCCCACACATTACTATTGCTTGAAAAGGTTCTGTCAAACAGATTGATTTATCGTAAAAAATTATTCAAATGAAAAAATGATCAATTTAAGCATTTTATTTGCATACTCTAAAATTGGCAATTTGATTCATAAATCTTTTTATTTGTTTGTTGCAGTAAAATCCCATCAAATGACTTTGAATCCAAAGTTAGGATTTGAGCTCACATTCTTTCTCCATTGATAATTAAAGTGTTAAAATGCTCATTATTTATACAATTAAACACTGCATATTTATCTGATATTTAAATCGTTGTTTTTAGTTTAACATACTGAATTAAATATAAGTAAATGTGTTAATTTAATGAACAATGAAAGTCTGAATGGCGTTAAATATTCCTCATTGCTGAATGTTATCATAAAAACACTTTTGCTTTTCTTTCTTTCTCAAAGGAGTCTCTTTACGCGTGTGAAACAGCAAGAGTTAATTAGCCGGAGAGGGCAATTACCACAAACATGAATGTATATTTATTTCACATTGTTGCAGCGTAGTGTGCAACGAAAAAGTGCATTCTAAAATTTACTGCCGCGCGCAGTATCTGATTATGGGCAGCTCACCTTGCCGACTCTTTGGTGCGTGGAGATTAAATAATCGAGAATTTACTTACGCGCGTTCTCACGGCAAGGGTTTTTATTGCTCATTACGCTCACTGCGTTCGAGTTCAGGGAGCAACAACCGCAGCCAGAAGGATTTTTCGCTTGCGGGCTGAAAATGCAATCTACTTGAACGTTTCCCAGCTGCCACACAAATATCTCTGGCGTGCAATCGGTAAATAAGAGAAAAGTATAGCTTTGTAGATTGATTAAATTTTTAACGTCTGCTGTTGGAGTGAGTTGAAGGAGGGCGAGGAATTAAAAACAAACTAGCTTTTCCGTGCAAACAGATCGTAATTTATTAAATATTTGCACAATAAAGATAAAATACAGAGATCAAAGTGTTTAATTTTACGGCTTGAAATTAAGTTTGATTATTCTCTTTTCTTATCACTTTGTTGGAGGAAATTTTATAAATCGTTTCCTTTCATTAGAAGCAGTGAGAGGTTATTCCTTTTACCTTGTAAAAGCGTGTGAACAGTAAATAGGTGAATTTAAGCTAACTCAGCTCCTTTTCCAACCATGAAATCAAATTTAATCCTAATTTTCTCTTATGCAGATAGGGATTTTTAGAGAATTTTAATGCCATGCAAGGACGGGGTGCTATCATTGATTTTGTGTATTATAAATATATATTATTAAATTTTGGTTGTATCTTCTCGGCTTGTGATCTTTTGCAGTGCATAAGGCAACTCCCACAAAATATTTTCAACTTTTACTTGTGTGAAATGGACATTAAAGCAATAATAATTAGGCTCTTTTATCTTCATTGAAATTATTTAAAAAGTTAATTTAAAACATGAATTTCATTCATTATTCCTTTTTGGATTTTAAAAGTTGAAACTCTTAATTTTTAAATTGTTAAATCACTATGCAAGATAAGCGTTTCATAGATCATTGGTTTTAGGTGATAATAAGATATTAACTTTTTAATTTAGGCTCATTCTCGTTCGTCAAAACCAACACAAAAGTGAATATTTCATCAGTTAAGTCGAGACAACAGAAAGTGATCATAATTTACACGGCTAATAACACGGTTTGGAAAGAAAACAAAGGCCTTCCGCGTGTGCGTTCCAAGAGATTGAGTTATTAATCGACGCGCGAATGTGGGTTAACGGCGGTCGTCTCCATTCAAACCTCAGCCTAAAACAAATCGCGTGTGAGGTGTGAGTGTTTAGCAGACGAATTATATCTCATGAGACAATCGAAATACACGCGTTTTACGAGATAAGAGAGACGGATCTGGGTCACGCACAATAATAAGAAATCATTCGCGCCTTTGTTTGTGACCAAATAAAAGTAAACGCGAGGGCGTCGACAAATGTAAATCCGCTCGTGAAATGTGGCAGAACAACAAAATTATTTGGTGGAAAGAGGCAGCGGCGCCGCAGGCCCTCGACAGCTTGGATAACGCAACTTTACGCCCCGACTCGCGAGTTGCTCGTCTTTGCTCGAAAACGCATGGGCGACGGAGAACATAGAAGAAAGTCGTTTTTTCTGCTATATTATCCGCACCCAAGTAAGTGAAATGAAATCGAGTGTCCCTGCCTCGAGCTAATTTTGCAACTTATTGCGCGAGAGGAAAAAGTCAATTGACATCTAGAAAAAATCAAACTCAGCAAGAAATTAATACGTAAGACAATATTTTATCCTAAAGCAAAACATTCAATAGGAATTCAATATTAAATAATATACAAAGAAATGTTTTTATTTAATTGTTATATATATACCATTTATGTCTGTTGTTGGATTTTTTTAAGAGCTTGTTTGCAGTGATTTAACATATTTGAGATGATTTTAGAAGTTATCATTCAAGGAGGGTAGTTTTCCTGATTGGATAATCGGATTTGTCTTCGCTGTTTCAAAGTTTAAATTAATTGGTCTCGACATGTTTGAGCTCCAATTGGCAGCCTAGTTATGAGGGGTTCTATCACATATACAGATAAAACATATTAATATTGTGTTTCTGTTTCATGTAAAATACTAGCCTAATTTTTGAATGAAGATTTTTTTCATTCACTTTATTATTTGATTCAATTGATGAATTTCATGAATCTTCCACACTGTGCATCTCAACTCGTAAGCTACATTTTACGTGTGGTGCGTGGTGAGGCCAGATGGACACTCTAAAGGTCGTGTCTGTTCTTCCTATTCATTTTGCAGGCCTCTTTTTTCTTTTTCTGAGCCAAACAATGTCCGGTTTTCATTTCATCAAATTTATTTCGTTGAAAATTCGATACCTATTTAAAAAGTTAAAAATGCCAGCTCATTGATATAGTGATGTTTCATCTCGCTTTCATTCCACCGTGGACAAGTCATTATATGATAATAGTCGCTTGTTGGCGAAACGACTATTAGCAATAATAATAAAGTACAATAAAACTCATGACGCATGCAATATTCGAACGCAAAAAGCGACAGAGTTTGAAAAGAGCTGGCTGCGATGCTATAGGTCGTACGTGCCGCTCGTTGGAGCAAGCAAAGAGTTTCCATTTTGACAAGAGCATTCATTTGCAACCCACTCGCACTGCTGCTGCACTTGAACACACGCGAGATTGCCATCGAGGGAACCGGCACGTGGGATTGAGTTCGTGATTAAACTCACCGTTTTCGGACTTAGTGAGCGCTGCAATGGTGACACACTCCATGTTGACAACCTCGAAAAATGCATTTTCAAATGCGGTTGTCAAATCCAGACCGTCGGGTAATTTTTCTTAACGTGCGTGGTTTGAGTTTAATTTGTTTATTGAAAATCAATACGTAATTCATTACCCTAAACCATATCTGCTATCATCTCAATAGGATTTTTAAAGAAATTAACAGTTTAATCTCTAGCGGATTTCTATATTCTCAAATAAAATGTCACCTTGTTGCTGCTCTTATAATTAATTTTAAATCAACAAATTAACAGTAAATACATTAATTTTTTTGGAATAAATGTCAAGTTTAATATTTTTAATTTTTCCATCTGTATCTAAAATACGCATGGAAATATTGCTGAAATCTTAAATTATTTCTCTATAAATTTAAATAGATATCGTCGCTCCCTGTAGAAGTTAAAACAAAACAATCGGTTGTTGGGTTATCTTGGTATTGAGTAATTTTGTTGACCAAAGCAAATTGTGTTGATTTTCACTTTCATCTCGCACTTTCGAATGAATGGCGCGTTAATTACAAACGCCGACTGATTTTCGTCATGGTCGCGCGCTCACACCGACTTTTTTCCCCATTCAACCGCTTACAGGCGCGTGTAATCTAATATTCTTAATGGCATTTTTTTTTTTCAATTAATAATCGGCTGAATCAATCGCGGCGTGAGTGTTGCGAAACAGACCTCACGCGTTCCAACTCTTTGCTCATATACATAATACTACGCTAATGCGTGAGAAAGATGACAAAAAATTTCGCTGCCTCCAACAAAGACGCACATTTCGAAACTGGCTTTTTACCCCTCTGCTAATTAAGAGCGAACGCGAGGGAAATTGCAGCCGCATTTTACTTAATAATGTCGCAAATTTGCTCCAGCGTGCGCGGTGCGGCTTTGTTTGTTGCGTAATGCGAAATTTAATGAAATGGTAATTAGCAGCCGACAGCAATTAACAAAACGTCGCCGCCGAAATTAGTTTTCACACTTTCGCCACGGAAAAAGCACACTGCCTGATTTATTGTTTGCAATTCGTCTTCGCCGAGAGGAATAATTGCAATCTGCCAAGACCATGCAGTAATTTGTGAATTCCATTAATTTCAAAAGGTTTTCACTTTAGCGCTCGTCACAAATAATAAATTTTAACAAATTTATATCTAGGGAATGGGAAGGAATTGTTACTAAATGCATTTTGACACGTACTTTGAAAATGTATAAGCATAAATTTCTCTGCAAAAGAGTAAAAAAATTTATCAAAAAAAGAACGGCATTTTTTTGCAATCTACATGACCAGAAACTTCTGTAAAAAAAGTACGTGCAAAATTAAATTCCAATTGCAACACACAACACGTAAAATTTCTTCAGTTCCTGCGTTTTATTGCAACAGATTTATGTAAAACATTTTCCAGTTTTCAACCTATTTATCATTCCTTTCATTCGTCTACTCAAAGTCAACCGAGATCCCCTTCGTAGTTGGAAGGGTAGAGTGGAATGTGGGCGGAAAATTATTCAGTTGGACGCCAAAATTCTCGGCCCTGAATGTAATAGCTGGCTGGCACACAGAGAAGACCGTCGGCCGGCAATATTGTGCTGAATAGAAGTCGCGCGCGCATTTAATGTTTCCTTGTTTCGCATTCGGAGCACATTCCTGCCCAATGTTCCCCCAACCCCGCACTGCCTCTGAAACGGGGTGTGAAAAATGGTCTTCTCGCTTTACTATATAAATGTTGGAAATAAAATTTGGGAAGGAATCCTCTCATTATTAAGATTTTGCGATTGTCATATGACACTAAAGATTTTTAAAATATTGTCTCATCAAGAAGAAGATTTGAATCGAAAATCAAACCAAATTGAAAATTTGAAACATCCTCCCATCCTTAGAAATTCTTTAGCTGCAATTCAGTCAGTTGAGGAATTCTGATCTAAAGAAATGAAGTGACGTACTACCCCTTTGCAATACAGCCTGCAGAATTGCGCGTGGGCGTGGCTTATGTTTTCATCCTCGAGGTGTTAATTTGCAGGACCACTCTCTGCCCTGTTCGCCGGGCCATCTCGTATAAAAGCTAGCTAGTTCCCATTTCGCTCCCCCGGAATCAAAAGTCGGCGGTCGGAATCTGCTTTTTGCGGAGAACTATCAAAGCAGAACAACATTTCTCCAGGGACACGTGCGTCGAGCGCATTTTTAAGATTCAGTCCCACACGCTGGCCGGTGCATTTTCGCGCTGAGAAAAATAGGGGAGACTTGATGGGGGGAACTAACTTTTACCTTTAAAATGTGAGCAGAGTAAGAAAGAAGAATTATTGAAAATATGAAAACAGTGTCTCAAAATTCAATTGGAATTCCTGCACTTAAAATTACTAAATTATTAAAATTGTACCAATAACACTCTTGCAAAATTATCGAAATAAAGATTCATCTGAAGAGATGATTAATTTATTATTTTTTCTTTAAAATCGTATTTGTTAGTTGAACGTTAAATACACAATAACTCCCAATTAGCTGTACATATTTGCAGCTTCTGTTTATCCTTTCCACATCCACACATGCTTTATATACAGAACGTTTTCCTGGAACGCCGTTCCATTATATTGTTTTAATCCTCTCAACACGGATTCATCACCAATTTATATTCAGAGTAGTAGTAGAGTTTTAATACTTTTGAATGCCTCACCACACATTATCCAGATTTCAGCCCTGCCTCAGTCGCTGTTTATCACCTAGAGGCCAATTTTCATCAAGAAAAGAGCGATTTGGGCCCAAGGAGGCGACCCTTCCCTCTTCCCTGGAGCTTTTTTTCGAACACAATAACGCTTGCATATAGCGGAATACGTTTTCATACGCTGTTTGTATCCCTTTCCACCCCTGCGGCCGCATTGTCGCACAACTTTTAAGTACCCTCTCGACGTATTTGGAGACGAGGCCTCTTTATTAAGTTAAGTGCTGCGGTTCATGAGCGGTGGCCGGGACAAAATCATTCTATCTGCCCGCACACAAAGGCCGCGCGCAGATTGTATAATTGGAGTGGGTGCACTGCCGCAAACGTAGCTGAATTAAATTCAAACTAACCGGCTGATGGCGAGACAAATTATGCTCCACGCGAGCTGCATGTACATTCAAACGGGGACCGCGAGTTTGCTTTATGGCCGAGATTTGCCGCCCGCATCTAAATTGCAAATGTGCGCGCAAATGTTTTCTTTAATTAACTAAACGC
Organism: Cloeon dipterum; assembly: GCF_949628265.1. Classification (NCBI taxonomy): domain Eukaryota; kingdom Metazoa; phylum Arthropoda; class Insecta; order Ephemeroptera; family Baetidae; genus Cloeon; species Cloeon dipterum. The sequence goes on from NC_088787.1 coordinate 24,429,004, forward strand.
GCGCACCCCGTGCATGCAGAGCCAAGTGCCTGCCAATTATGCAATCTCCTTGACGAGTTTTCAAACTCAAAGTGGATTACCAAGTGTTTGAATTTTATAAAATCTGTTAAGAGTCAGAAACGCAAAAATTATAGCTGTTCAAATGTTAAACGCTCACAGCAATTAGTAAAATGAGAGGGATTTATCTTTCTTGAGTGTAAAATAAATTAAATGCTTGTCAAAAAATTATGAAACGTGGAATTCAGACAAATCGACTATTTTTCCTGATCAGAGCACGAACCATACTTATCAAGCCAAACTCAAAATCGTCTAACATTGTACAGTGTCTAAAAGATATAAATTAAATGTGGAAAACTGCACATTTCTTTTCTTCGTTATTTAGTGTTTTTGTCTTAAAGGATGGCTTTCTGGTCGGTATTTTCAGCCAACAGTTTTCCAAATAAACTTTTTATGAATAATTTGAAAATTACAAATAATTAAATCTGCAAAAGTGGGCAAATTTTCACGCTCCACATTAAAAAGAAATGCTTCTGAAAAGTGAATTTTCAAATTTTCTCCTTGTATGCAAAATGTTTCCTTTTTCAGAGAGCTTCGATTCTACTGCAGTGCACTCACACAAACTTCGCAGGTGACGCGCAGAAGAGAGGAAGTTGGTCCCGATATTAAAAATAACGGGCCGTAACTCACGCTGAGCCCCATTCAACCCTTTTGCTCGTCGGCACACCAGTCAAATATCATTATATTCGGCCCATAATACGTGCGGCCGAGACCCTTTCTTTCTCCGCCCTTTTGTTATCTGCGGAACACGCCGGCAAACACCATAAGAAGTTTGCTCCCCTTTCAATGGCCCACGCTCAGCCCTTCTTCTTTTATCTGCGGCGCGTGGCTGCCTCGTCCACCAGATGAAATTTGCCGCGCCGACCAGACTGCTAAACAAAGCCAACAGTGTGCGAGGGCGGAAGCAACGCAGAGTAGCCAAAGTATGCAACCTGCGCTACGCGAGTGCTGAGAAATTGCCTATGGTTGCACTCGCACGGGGGTTAAGTTCCTATTCAAAATTAACTCTATTTTATTGGGAGCTAGATTTCAAATTGACGTGATGCTTAAATGAACGAGAGTTGGCATCGGACACTGGAACACCAACAGAAACATAGCGAATCTTCAGTTAAAAAATTAAGAGCTTAATTATAAAAGCAAAACTCGATATCTTAAAAAAAAATTGCACAATTTGTGCTCAAATTATGCTCCCAACAACGAATGAAAGATCAAAATGCAGTAAAAAAAGTCAATGGTCTCAATTCCACGTTAAAATATTACCAATATTCTTTTATTCTTTCTTCTTAGATGATGATATACTGTCTTTTATTTTTTTATCTCGTGGTTTGCAGGAAACATTCAGTTAATATGAGCTGTCCTCTTTTTTACTAAGAGTAGTGAATCGTTTTTATTTCTTTGCGCAGCGAGTGTCAAGTTTCGTGATTCCAAGCAGCAGCAGTCAGCTGCAGCTCGGCTTTCTTCTTTCCTTCTCTTTTGCAGTCGCACATAAAGCTGACGTGCAGTGCTGTGCTCAAGTACGGCACTCGTGAAACGCTGAGACGGGCAAAGAAGTAATACACTCGCAGCGCAGTTTCCTCGCTCGTGCTCCTCATTTCTCCGACGAGACGCGATCTCCTTACCCCGGCTGCTGCAGTGCGGGTTGCATATATCCGGGATTAACTCGCGAGACAAAGAGTGCCGGACGCTTTTTGCCTGCAGCTTGTTATTTCTGTGAATCAGACGACGAGCGAAAACAAAGGCGCGCGCAGAGTGAGTGCTCTCCAGCCGCGAACAAAATGCACTCCACTCACTTGCACACAGCAGCCAAAGCGGCTTTTCCAATCGATTCGCAGACGCGATAAAGCGTGCTTCGAGCATATTATTTGCTAGTTGTTGCCAATAGAATTGCATTTCACCAGCAGGATATTTATGGTAATCCTGAAACCATTGCATAAAGGTCGGCGAAAGATGTGTGTTAAACAAGACAACAGATTCGCGTTTAATTTTAAAAGCACGTAGATCACGTTTCGTGACAAATTAGAACCAAGGAAAATAGCAGGTTTTTATTTGCAGTGTGACAGATGTCATTTTCTGTTAGTATTTGAAATTACTTAATTTGCATCAATAGTATGCAACGAGAAAATATTTGAAGAATTTCTGTTTGAACGTGGTGGCCTTCTTTGAGGACATACCTATTGATCTTTCACTCAAGGATAATAAACATTTACACGATTTTTTAATGATTTCATATGTAAAATATTAATACTAGAAAATTTTGCTCTTTATACGCTGACGGAGATATTGGTCTTTAAAAGCTTTATAGGTTGCTGAAAGATTACTTTATAATACCATAGGACGCATTGTGTGAGATATAGCCAGCAAAAATTTAGCAGCTTTACACAGAGCAATAAATGGAAGATGATGAAAAAAATTTAGTTGAGAAACATCAAAAATAAAATGTCTGTGTCACAACTGTGTCAAATAGCTTTATTAAATATTAAAAAAATATTTAAAATGCGATTAGACAGTCTGTAATCGATCCAGCATTTTGATGATCCCTCGATCAAGCAGCTTAACAAATAATTGTCTTCAATAGATGAACACTGTTGGCGTTCAATAAATAAAGCTATGTAACCGTTTTTACGTTTGAATTTGGATTTAAAATGCAGATTTGCATTAATTTTTACTCTAGTTTAAATACACCATTTTTATTTTAAAATATTTTTATTTTTAATATTAAAGTTTGTTACGTGTTCAAAATGCTTTACAGCAAACACATTATTTGTGGATTTCAAAATATCTCATTTGTCATGATTTCTTTAATTCTGGATGGACTATTTAGAATCAGAACGGTCGGATAACCGTTCCCCTCTCGCATTTATAATCTCTCACGATAATCACAGGAAGACACTTTCTATACGTACTCTACCGAAACGCGTGAGATTAAAAAAAATACCTTCGAAACGAGAGAAACAATTGCGCTGCCTCAGCGGCGCGTGTAATTCGGCATGTCTGTTGCATTTCTTGCCCCAGTTGAGGTGGAGTAAACCATTAATTCGAGGAGAACTGTAAAATGCGGCAGCTACGTGAGTCGCACTCTGGGCACGAAATTTCAGCGCAAATTCAATTCTGCGCGCACGGAGGAGAATAAGATTCAATTCGTCGGGCCAATTCGCACAGAGCAAATCGAGAAAAACGGCACTCTCGCTCACTCTCTCCCTATATGCTGCCTTTGAATTCACCGAATTTACGCTCCAAGAGTAGTTCAACCCTACTTTTTTGCTGTTGTCTAGAGTTGAATCGATTCCTTCAACGAAAAAAAAATAAAAAAAAAATAAATCAGATCATAACAACACAGATGAAATCTTTGATATACCCATCAGTCAAAATCTTCAGCATGAATTTAATACTCATTTCTTTCAAAACGAATTTAAATTTAAGCACGGAAAATGAACTATTTAATAGCTTTGAATATGTATTATAAAAAATTAAAAGTGTAAATATTAAAAAAAACGATCTTCATTAATTGACGATACAAATGGAGGACCACACAAAACTAAAATTTTAAACTTGCCTAATGTTTAATTAGAGTGCTCGACTTTCCAATTTGATTAAGACGTCTTTTCTCATTGGACAACACACTGTTCCCGCTGGTCCTTCTTAGGAGAGATTTAATGGCGGTCGTTTGGTCGCAAAAGCATAATTTTGTCGGCGAGCCGCCGTTGGTCATTCGCGGTTCACATGCTCCAACTCCGCGGAGGGCAATAAATCATAAAGCAAGAGAGCAGTCTCTAGCCGCTCTGGGCCCGCGTCGCTTCTTGGGACGCACACAGCCGGTAATGACCGAGCATTAGAGCTGCGATTCCCATTCAAATATATTCAAATTTATCCCCGCATGGACGCAAAATTACACGCTCACTCTCACTTGTCTCGCTCTAATGATAGTAATCAACCGAAATTATTGATATATGTAGCGGGAAATTGTCTCGTGCGGTCTGCTGCGTTTTCGCCGCCGGTTGACTTACAACAGAAAATAAAATCATGTTCAAGGAGAAGTATCACCAGATAGAATTTTGGGCAGCTCGTTTAGAGCTCATTTAAATTGGGAAAAGTACCCTAAGTATTGGGAATACTAAATTATCCTCAACTCTAAAATATGATAGATTCAAAAATGTATGGAAACATTTGTTGCGTGAGAAATTTTTGTGACTAAACATAGCATAATTAATAAAAATAATATACTCAAAATCAAATGTTGAAGCGTTATAATAATATTAAATTTAAATCAATTGATAGCAGCGGAAAATTAATTAAATTTTTAACCTCGAATTTCTTTCAAGTGTTCAAAGAAGGCAGTGACTTCTGACTGAGACGATTGAAACGGCCACTTCCGCTCTTCTTGGCCAGCCGTCAGGTCATTAGTCATTGTCCGGGCCATTATTGTGGGGCAATCCTTCAAACTGTGCATAACGTTTAATCGCAAAGGCAGGAGCTCACTGCCTGCTATTATTGTTATTACTATTGCGGACGCGTTGTCGGGCAGAAAGACTGACCGGGAGAGAGAGAAATGCGAGGCCGCCCAGCTTTCTGTGCGGTTGGGAGCCCGCTGATGGACACTTTCATGTGCTCTCTCTCTCTCTCTCTCTCTCTCTCTCTCTCTCTCTCTCTCTCTCTCTCTCTCTCTCTCTCTCTCTCTCTCTCTCTCTCTCTCTGCTGCATTCAGATCTCGCCATTGGCGGCGGTAGGAATGAAGAAACGAGTTGACGTCCTTTGAGCTCAGTCTCTGCAACGACTAATTAAAACTGGAGCGAAATACTCTTTTTGCGACACCTACGAGACAGAACTCGGAAATGAGACTCGATTGAAAAAGTATTCGTGATTTATTTAAAACTACAAGCTGACCTAAAGAATGTCTTCTGTAAAACCTAATAAACAAATGTGACCTATTTTCCATTTAAACATAACATGTTACCATCCCTCTTTTATCTAAAAAAATACAGTTTTTGCTCCAAAATTTGTTGCAGTTCTTCACTAGCTTTAAATTAATTGCTTGTTTGCTACACAGTTTGCCATTTCATTACAGCCTTTAGCCTCTTTTTTATCAAAAGCTTGACACGTAATTTTAAAGCATTCAGTGGTAATTAAATAACGCACCCTTTACCAACGCTTAAGCGATAAAGTGTCTGGCCAAAAGCAAATTGAAAATCGATGGCTAGCCCATGCGTTTTCACCGTGATACAAACGCATAGCAGTTGCATCACAGCTGCTGGCGAGAGTGAAAACTTCCTGCAGCAGCCAGAAATCAATCATGCTGACCGCACTTAAATAGTTTGTGGTTTATTGAATAAAAATAGCAATTAATTTAGTGCTTAAGGGTCTCTCTGCGGGACTTTTGTTGAGGAAATTTCATTCATAATATTTTGTATGGCATTCGTGGAAGGAAAAAATCTCAAATGAGATTTTTAATAAAAATTCATGGTGTTTTTCTTCATTCCTATGGGAGATTTAAGAAACAGACTAACTTATATTTCGTTTTATCTGAGACGATCTGGAGACCATCATTCATGCTCTGCTTAAAAATATTTGCTACAAAAATTGTTCACATCTAACAACATTTTAGAGATACATTGCTTTTCAAATGGCAAGCTATTGCTTACTATGCGAAATGGTTTTGCAAAATGTCCCCATATGAAAGGAGAATATCGCAAAGTGAGTTTCGCAACGGGCGACCTGAGATGCATTGACAATGATCTCTTTCTGAGGCTGCAAAGTGGAAATTATTATGATGAAAAGGCTTCGCCGTGAGCACTGCAATTCTCTCTTATAAGGCATGTGCACACATCAGATAATTTCTGCAGCGTTCGCACAGCAATCACTCGCGCGCCACGTATTTTCCTTGTTTGTCACCCGTCAGTCAGCCGCGGCAGGCAGCGTTTCACGTCGGTTCAAGAAAAATGGTTGGAAACAGGCTCAAGGTGCCGCTCGCCTATGCATCCACAACGTGCTGGATTATCACGGCGGTATTGGGTGTCTCATTAAGTACGTTTAATTGCCAATTATATTGCACTCTCTCGTTATTATTAATGGCGTTTCACGTGCACACAGCAGCAGCAGCAAAACTCATTTTCCCTTTGCCAACGCCGAGATTGATCGCGTGTTTGCTGTGCAGCTGTTGCAGCCGCGGATCTGTGCCACTCTTTTATCATTGTGTAAAATTTAACCCTGGCGCAACGCAATAATGAGTGTGCACGTACACACAAACACACCGCCCAGAAGTGCCTCAAAGGCTTTATTAGGCGACAAGAACGCTAATGACGAACTAGGTAATTATTAAAACGAGCTAAGCAGGAATAAAATTTAATTGGTTATAGCTATATAAGAAACTGCTCGCAGGGTACGCGCAAAGCGCAAATCTCACTTAGTTGATGCTGGAAGTTTTGCAGTAATTACTCAATTTACCTCCCATTGTCATCGCCAATTAAGCGTTTCAATATGGCATTGTGCTGGTAATTGATGCAGTTGCTTGACCTTTTCGAAGGAGACATTCAGAAGATGATTACAGGTTTGGTTTTAACTTGCGGTGATTTCCCAGTTAAGAAAAAAATGTTAAATTTTCCTTCAACAAGCATCAAAATTTTTATTCGAAAATTAAGCGCCAAGAATCCAAAACAAGCTCTTAGATTTTAGGCACTCTGAATAAAAGCAATATTTATAAAAAAGCGTTTTTTATCAGCCAAAAATAACACTTGGATCGGGAAGTGCTATGCGAGTTTGTTGCTTCCAGAGCTTAGAAAAATATCTGACTCGCTGATGTTCCCAGTTATATGAATTATATTGATCATGAACAGTTAGCATCTTTAGATCCTCAATCAATGAAAAAATCACCAAAAAATCATTGAAATTTGATCTGAAGTTTTTGCAACACGCATATGTATTTTTTCACTTTTCACGTGTTTATATTGCAGTTTTCCTTGGAAGTAACGCTGTTAACCTCGTATGCGGTTTTCACAAATCCCAGACCGTTGTTGTGGCGAACTCGTGCGTCATCTGTGCCCTGTGCGTGTGCGTGTATGTGTACAGAGTTGTAAGTGCTCCATCAATGTCTTCCGCGCGCACGACGCATTATTTGTTACAAACTCTCGCATCTCCGCTCGCGCTGCATGTATCTTGGTGTGCACATTGTTGCTGCGCGTCGCATCCTTGCGAGTGCGCGATTAATCAACATCTCTTTTTCCGCGCGCGCACACACACACGAAGAAGCCTTTTGGGTAAATTGTTTTCTGCTCGCCCTAGAGCGTGTCAACTTTGACAAGCTTTGTTCGAAAGGTTATAACTCATTGAGATTGAAAATCAGCGAGAGAGAGAGAGAGAGAGAGAGGAGTGTAAATTTGGACAGTGAAATATGCAGATATTCAAAGACATGAACGTTGAAAAAATGCTATATTATTTATTATTTTTTTAAATTTTAACGATCAAATAGTCGTCTATTTTGGTCACTGCGTTAAAAAAGACAAGGAGCGGCTATCAAAGAGGATTAATTCTAAAAAAAAAACTTAAAAATCTTACTGCCAATAAAATTATGTATTCCGGGTATTCCCTAAGAATTCATATAAAGCCAAAAATTGACCTAGGAAGCAAAGTAAGTGTTTTTAAAAAAATAGTACATATGCTTTTCAAATGGCGAGAACCGTTGAGTCAAAATCTTGCTAATTGTAAGAAAATAGGGTAAAGTGCTTTAAATTTGGGATAAAATTGCCAAAATTTAAAAAGGACATTTTAGAACAAAATCTTTAAAACTAGCAATATGATCAAGCTCTTATTGTTGCCAACCATTTTTAAAAAATCCAACTGCATTTAAAGAATAATTAATTTATAGCATCCCTGTCCTTTAAAAGGATGAATAGTTTCTACGCATCTCCACATAAGCTTTAATTTCTTCCTTGTGAATCTTTTAAAAAAATAAATCTTAATTATGTCCAGACACTCTATAGAAGTTGTACATATTTTTTATCCCCCTCTTTACCACATCAGCTCAATTAGCTAAAGATTTTTTTAAAATGTTAATAATAAGTCTCGTAAAAGTGCGTTGAATTGCTCCCTGAAAGCGGAGAAGTGTGTCTCTCTAGGAGGAGATTTTCCGGCCGGTAATGCGCGTCTCTTTGTTTTTGTAACATCCTGGCTCCAGAGAAGGATGGATTCGCGTTTCACTGCTTTCAACGACGTGAGTTGGATCGGCACCCACCGCAAAGATAGCGAGACGCACACGCATTTCGCGCAAGGAACGCCCTCGCATCTAATGTTGCCTGTCGTCAGCAGCAGTGCTAATGAGACCTCTAGATATCAAACAAAGTATGCGCCCTTCCTCTCTCACTTACGCTGAAACTCAGCTTCGTCGACAGATCATTTTGCACTGAGACAAGACCAAGTCAAGTGTGTTTGTAGCAATTGACGGAAATACTCTTGAGAAAAGTGATAAGCTTCTAGCTTCTTGAACGATATTATACAGCTCAGAGATAGTTAAAAAATTGCAGTATAGAAATGAAGGAAATTAGTTGTACTAAAATTTAGGAGAAAGTTGGGGAAAAGTATAAAACTCAATTTTTTTGCCTATATATATTGAAGTGTAAGGAATCTTCTTCAGAAAAATACAGATGTTTCAAAAGCTTTTACAATAAGTACATGTTTTTTATATGCATTTTATAACCTTTTCGACACTAAAATGCCAAGAATTTTAGTATAGTTGAGGCAGGCAACCAAAACTCTGAATATTTCAGGACAAAGTTTTGATACGTGCTTGGGGGCGTAATACTTGAAGGCAAATACACTTGGGTGCATATTCAAACAGGTGCTATTTCTGGGAGAGCGAAAATCAATGCTCGTGCTAATGAGCAAACTTGGGCCAAACTTGAGAGAGGCCTGTCAAGCAAGCCTTCAATAAAATACGCGCCAGTCAAACGCACTCGTGAATTTCAGCACGGTTGTGTGTGTTTCCAAACATATCCAAACTGCATGTATCAATGTTGTAGATTAAAATGATTATTGAATGCTGCGCTGCTCGCGTCTGCCGCCAGGGCAAACTCACTCTGACTGCCTGCCACCGTTGCACTGGATTTGTGTGTTGAGCCTCGCAGGCGTAATTAATTAGCAGCCCTGATGAATTGCTATAAAGTTAGCGGGTGAAATCGATCGTTGCAGCAAGCGAAAGATGAGACGTCTCTTCTGCTTAATTCAACAATGGCCTGTCTCCGCAGGAGAACTTTATTTATTTTTCAACTCTAAACATCAGGAGTATTAAGATATTCTTACAGCGCTGATGACATCAAGTTTCAAGGAGTGCAATCTTACCTTCTAACAACAGCGCACAACAAAGACAATGGAGATCAAATGTAATCAAAATAAATTTGAATTTAAGAAATCACCTCATATGAATCCTTGTTGATGATTGCATCTATTGCACAGTCGATTTAATAGTGCATCCAGTTAAACATATGCAATATATGCACTATTTCACATCAATTTTTTTATTCTGACTTTGAAATTCGTTAACAAACAAATTGACATGAATTTAATTTCAATTGTAAACATAACTATTGGAAATAAATAGAGCATTTTGTTCCTGCAGCTCATTTAGGAAGATTGCATAACAATAGCTGTGTTCATATTTGCAAGGAGTAATTAGGATAATTGGAGTGTTTGCGCGCGCGATCACGAAGTTTCTCCACCGCGAAAAGGAGATTGAGTTAGTGACACGACTGCGTCCTTTGTGAAAATTTATTTCATCAAGCGACTTTTCTGCAGACTTAATTGAGCATCAGAGCGCTGAAAAGTTAGTTGCGCTCCGTGGATTGAGGTAAATTAAAACTTTTCAAGCTTTAAGATAAACGCGGCTGCCACCGAGACTCAGCTCCAGAGTGTTCTTGCACAGCATTGCACACATATTGTTGCTTTACGCTTTGAGGCAGTAAAACTTCGCTGCCCATAAATCCTTGCCTAGATCTGCACAATTACTTTTAAGCTCGCTCAAATGTAAACACATCTCGCAAAGCGGCACGAGATATTTCAGCTTGGTTTTATTTCATAAGAAAATAGCTCCTTGTTTATCACTTTCTTTTCAAAACCATGGAATTCATTAAATGATTACGTTTTATATGAGAAAGATAGAGTCACATCAGTTCTGCGATATAGGTTCTCAAAATTTGTTATGGACAATCTGTAATTTTACTCGATTTATTAAAGAAATTCATTAAAAAAAACAGATCAACTTCCGCGTCAGCGCTGTATATCTGAAATGGAAAATCGACAAGCCGATCAACAACCTTGGAATTTGAATCAGGCAGCCGCGAGACGCTGCACAAAAACCTGCTGAAAATACGACTTTTTGCTGTCGGCATTAAAATACCGCCGAATGGTGGGTGAACACAATAAATAATAATAAAATTATATTTTTAGCGAGTGCGTGCGTGGTGTCGATGGAATACAAGCAAAAGGCCGGCTCATCAAGGTTACAGCCTGGCCTTTTTTTATGTTTATCATTCTGAGCGGCTGCTAACCAAACTCGTTTTTTCTTCCCTGCTGATGCTAAAAGATCCTGATTGTAGCAGGGAGCTACAAAGTTATATTTCTAGTTTTCAAAAACCGATTATAAATCTTTTCAAGCCAAAATTATTGCTTTACGGCAATAATTAAAAATGACTAGAAATCAGACATCGACATCATATAAATACAAACAGGATATATTAGTCCAAAAATTAAAATTATGGTTTCTTGTTCAGAATCAGAAATATCGGGCCCTGATACTCTTTGACGTATATTATCCTAGTTCTCTATGATATCTACTTTCTTTCTTTTTTCTTTGACAGTATGTTTCCTTAATTTGGCACCCTTTATTTAGCCTTGTTTTTCTTATATCGTGTTTTAAACGATATTCTCCCGATTTCTCAATGCTGTGTTGTGTGTTGTCGGGAACGAAATTTGTGTAGGGTAGTGGCGGGTGGGACGGGAGCGGGAATTTGTTCCCGGTAATTCATCCACATAATTCACAATGTAAGATGAAACTTAAAAAACTTTTACTGCATTCGTTTATTTAAAAATGGGATGAATATATAAAGATATACATTCTCATACTTAGCTTTCTCGACTGGCTGCTGCTTCAAGTTTTCTAATAAAACTTTCCGCGACGGCAGCAGAAAAAAATCAGCGTTTCGATTGCCATTTTTGTGCAGCGATGCAAAAGAATCATATCAGACATATGAAAAAAGCCATTGACGGCGAGCCAAATACGGTCGCTCGACGCTATTAGTTATCGTATCGAGCAACGCGATTGCTTTTCGCTCCAGTTAGCAACGCTCGCTGCTCATTTTTTCCCCTCTAATTCCAGGTTTTCAAGTACGTTTATTAAGCGCGGCGCGAATACACACCTGGCTGAGGCAGGTCGTTTTCTGCTGCTGGGAGCGGCAGACAGCGCGGCTCCTCATATTTATCGAGTCGAGCCCGTTGTCGCGTGGGCTGCAGAAGACGCCGCTAACACGCCTCTGTGCCAGCGTCATCGCAATAACCAGATTAGCAAGTAATCAGCAGCCTGCGTGCCTCCACGAGGTGTGTAAACAGGGTGCTGCGCGCAATAGCTCTCGCCCGCCCAGCCGCCCGCCTTATCTCGCTCACCTGCGGGGATGTGAAAGACAGTTGTGCCAATACAACTTGTCCATCCTCCATTTCTTAAGTGTCCTCCAAGCACGTCCCTTTGAGTTTGCATCATAACTATTGCGCATTTGAAAATACTTAAAAACAAAAATATATTACTGAAGCAGAAAATCAGATGAACTATTATATTTTTGAAGCATGAATTTTGCTACATTACGGGTATGGGTTTGAAAAAGATTCATAATCCAGTAATAATAAAAAAAGGTTTAAATGTGTGACGAGTTATCAATGAGTTGTGGGGATAACCATCAATTGAAGCTATTAGTTTGTTAATTTAAAAAATTGATCACAGTCTATTATTTGCTAACGTGGGATCCACCATTAGATTAATTCAAGTGTGAATAACATTCAAATTTTACCTCATATTAAAATTTTTATTGATATTTCTGTGATTATAAAAAGGGAGAATATTTATTAAATTTACGAATGACTATTTTTCACATCCCCGATCTTGACTCGCCTCTCTCGGTTTATTACCTGTGCCGGTGTGCAGGTATTTAGTGTGCACCGCACGGAGTCATCAGCAGCGACGGCGCATCGGTCTGTGAAAGGAAATTATAACCACTCTGAGTGCAAAATTGAAATAAGCTAGGCCATCGTGCGGGATGCGAATCTCTTCTGCTCGAGCTCATCTTTAGTGCCGTAAAGTTGGTGCCCGGGTTTCGAGATAGAAAATCATATTTATGCGCACAAATATCAGTCAAATAAGATTTTCTCGGTAATTCTTCTTTTAAATATTTCTTGGCTGCAATTTTCCTTTCATAAATTTACTGGTTTCTTCGAAACCATTGTGGCTAAACAAGTTTAAATTTAACATAATTCTTATGTCGTTAATTTTATTATTGGTGCTATTAAATTAATGCTTAGGCTTGGATGAATATTAATCACGCACCAAATGTAAACCAATGATATTTATACCAGATGTGACAGTCATTTTAACACACACAGCATGAAGCATTTTAATATTTTAATCCCAGCCACTTCCGTTCCGATTGCAGTGGAACAACGAGAGCTGGGGCAGCAATAAACAAGACGAGCAAACACAAAATACTTGTGTGTGTACATAATTTAATTCCGCCGGGGAAATATTTACGAGTGTGCGAGAGACACGCCCAGGAACAACAAGCCTGCAAAAGCTCACTTGCAGGCGGTGTAATAATCATAATAGTATTATTTGCACCTCAGCTAAAATCCTTTCCGTGTTCAACACACTCGCTGCACCGTAATATAAGCATTTCTGCGGCGCAACCGCCGTGTGTGCGGATTGGAGGCGCGCACTCCGACCGCAAATATCGAATCCATCCTTTGTGTATTTGAACATAATCATCGTGCTCTTGTATCCAAGAATCGAAACCGATGATTAAAGTTGCGGCAAACCGAGCAGAGGCACGCAAATTTGAATGGAAATCCATGGGGATATGCGGATTAATTATTTGCATTGCCCGCATTTGTGGCTGCTGGATCGGAATTATTTCTTTCTTCCTTCTTTTTTATTAGCAGGCAAAGTAAACAGCCAAAAATGTTTTTGTTGATATTATGAAAGGACGAACACGATTTTTGTTATTCAAAGAAAATTGATATATTATGAGCAAATTTAAGCAACATGACTTTTTAGTCGCTCGTTTCAGTTAGAAGCATGAAATAGTATTTTCATATTTTTCTTCTAGCATCATGAAGGTCAAATGAAGGATTTCATCTTGATTGTAAAAAATGCATGCCTTAATATTTTGACTAATGAAAATATTCGGAAAACGCCTTTTTTCAACCAATGAATTTCATTTTATCCAATATAAAATCTTAGAAAATACTTGTCCAAAGGTAGCAGAATAAATTTAACGTTTTTTCACAGGTGCGTGTGAAAAGATCAAACGTGCAATTTCGGCGCGAGTTGGAAGCGTTATCAACCGCGCTCGATCTATATCTCAATCACCATCGATCAAATTAATCACAAGGGACTGCGAGACGTTTTATTCATTCGTCCAGTAGAGCAGGCGAATGATGAATTTAAAACGGATTCATTCTTTTAATTAATTACACGGTGCGCAGCAAGTCCAAAATCTGGCGCAATTTATTACCATAAATGAGCGAGTGTGTGTCGGTCCGTTTCCATCACGAGAGGTGTGACGCACGATAAAATATGATTCCAAGGTGTGCGTTTGTCAGCATGTGTGTGATTCTCGCTTAGGGTTGCCACCCATTCAACAATGTAGTGCAATTTTGAGACTTGCTTTTATCATTTATTTTATAATATTGATTATATAAAATTTTTGATAAAATTTAAAAATATGATGGAAGGCAAAAGAGAATTTAATATTATCAGTAGCTTCAAACTAAGTTAATTCTATGTTGCTTGCCGCGGGCGGTAGGATATTGACCAATCGACGAGTCAAAGGTGTGGCAACCCTATAGGGAGTGATTCGTCTCTCGTTGGGAAAACGAAGCGAGATGAGAATTTATGTTAGCCAGACGCACTTTTGATAGATCGCATCAGCCGCGTGTGGCAGGAAATAAAAAATGCGCGCGCTGTTCACCGCTGCACTCGAGGGAATATTTAATTAATCAAGCGGAAAATTTCCTCCGAATCCGCTTCAAGGCCCGAGAGCAGCGGCAGCAGAGGTCCATTAGCTGCACTCGCCAGATATCATCGCCGATCCGAGAACGTGTGTGTAAAATGCCCACACTCGTCTGCTCTCTGTTTATGCTCGGTAATGGAATATGCCCGATCCGCGTGAGGCGGCGGCGATCACCATCTCACGCTGCGGCAAAAGGGAAATGGCGAAGTTATTAAAAAATCGGACGCCTCTCAGCTCAGGAAAATAAAACGTGTTAAATCCTTGAGCGATCGAGATGCAAACTTTGTTGCTCATGTCGAGTTTCTTCCGCGAGTGGCACAAACTCGTAAATCAACTTCGAAGTTTACGTTGTGAATTTAGCTTCCTTCGAATCCTTCACTGAAAGAAGACAAGCAAAGTGTTAATTAAGGGATTTAAAACATATTCGATAACCGATTTAAATTTGAACAAACAGCCAGGAAAATCGGAGTACGTGAGAGAGCTCAAGGTTGAAAATCACAGTTTTGGTTGTGAGTAGAGTGACGTCAGGTTTAAGATTATAGACGTTGAAGAGGCACTTTTGAATAATTTGGTGTATGATTCAATCAACAATTCATTCACCAAACGTGTTTCCTTCTCTGTCGGCAAATATCACTGATTGTTTTAGCTGTTCCAATCCTCTTGCTGCTTTACATCGACAAAGAGCATGACGTCACAATGTATATTCAAACTTCAAACTTATGGCCTCCAGGTCTTTCACGCGCAGTTTAATTCTCACTGTTCAATAGCAAGATCATTTATCTGCGTATGGCGTATGCTAGATTATTTATGTCGTCCTTCCGACAGGACTCGAATAATATGTATGTTGACAGGTTATTTAATATATTAAAACAGATTTACATTTATAAACCAACCAGCAAGGTATAAAGAGCAGATTCTATTAACTAGGGTATTTATAAAAACCACAATTTTCCGAAACATATATGCACTTCACCAAATCATCAACATTTATTTTTGGATGACCAAAATGTGAATAACAAAAACAATTATTTTATGCAACTGAATTTCAGCAAATACATAGTGGAAAAGTGAAACTTATAGAATTTTTCATACTCCCTGACTTGCTTGGCGCAAAATTTGACTTTATCGGGAGTCAAATTCATAGTCTTCGGTGCGAAGGACTATGGAGCACAGTGGACTAGGTCCCTGTGCGGCCTGGTGTGCCCATGTTATCCGTTCGCGGTGTTATCGGGTCCCGGGTTTCAGCATTCCTCCCGGTCCTCGGACAGGGATAAAAAGCATAAAAATGCTGGAAAATGAGGAGATCCCCCAAAATTAGAGTATTTTTTCCTGCTGAGTTATTGCGCAAACAACCAGAGGTGCATTTATACGAATTGCTAAATTGTCGATCCCGGCTATTGGCACACCCTAGTCAGATGTTTTCTTCTATACTTCTAGCTGTTTAATATCTTTGTTTGATGTACATTTAAATTTTTTCTCTGATATGCTTGATGAATTTATATTGCATATATCACACGCTCTCATCATTTCAATCGATATTATTAATTATCATAAAAAAGGTGCCCCTAATACTTAAATATCAACTCTCATCTAATTCTTAGTATTTCAGCTATTCAAAGCGAGACCTCAATTCTAAATCACGTTACAACAAACAGAGACATTATTTGCGCGTCGGGTGAGTGTGCGAATTAGTTGTTTGAGGCCGCAATTTAAATGCAAATTCGGGGCAAGGAGTCTCGCTCATTCAATTACACACACGCGAGAACGTGTGTGTTGCTTGAGAAGGCAGCTAGCTGGTTGCCACAAAGTGAGGATAATGGACGCACATTATGCAAATTTAATCTTTTTGCACGAGCCGTGAGAATTGGAGTGACTTTTATTTCGCAGCCCAAAAGTGCGAATGATCGTAAATCCTCGATCAAAAATCCATTAGCCAAAGTGTGTGCGGTGCGAAATTATATTGATTTGACGCATTAATCAGCCGAGTGAAGAACTTGTAATAATTGCGCGCGCGTAGGAAAAAAGGAAAAAGCCGCTTCCTTCTCTCTCTTTGGGCTGGCCGATTCTAATTATGGTCAGCGCCAGGCAGAAACCAAATGTCAAAGCTCGGCCTCTCGGTCGAAATGGAAATTTATCTGCAACCGCCATACTGACGTAATTCCCTTCTTATTCTCGGCTTTAAAGAGGAATCAAGCGGATTGACCGTGAAAGTAGTGAAACATATGAAAAATGAGTTTTATTAAAAATCTACCCGCATATCAGCAACTTAAAACGTTAAATATATTAGAGGTTTCTAAGCTGCACGAACAAAGATAAGAAAATAAAAATACATAAAAAACATAAAACATTTCACCGCATGATATGTTACACCAAGTATCTTGGAGCTTAAAGAGCTCAAGTGATGGAAATAAGGTAGATGATATATTGCTATTTTCTTATAGTTGTTTGTCAACTAACAATAAGTGCATATAAAGGTTGGGTAAAAAACAACTTGACCAGATAGTGGAGGAAAGATAATGAGGTTGAATTAAATAAATAACTATTTATGTTTGGAATTTTGAAACAGATGAATTTAACACTTATTTTTCTTGGAATCGGAAGCGCCTTTTGCATTTCAAAAAGGGATCGCACCGATATGAATGAGTAATAGGCTGACAAAAATTAAAGCATTAAATTGTACCAAAGCACTGTTGAACCGATAAATAAACTGCGTTAAAAACATGCACACTAATAAGCACGTTTCTTGTTAAATTAAATCTCACTTTCTTAAACCTATACAAATCGAACTATTTTATTCTACAAATTATCAAATGAGTTTCAAAGAACAGAAGACTCAAGCAATTTTCGTAAAAAAAATCTTAATAAATTCACGGTTTTTATTTCGCGAAAGAATCGAGGACAGCCTTTTTACGGTCCTCGCGAATGTTGAGAGAGTAGGGCTCCTCTTTAGAGGCCTCTCTGTCTTCGTATTCAAGACCCGCTCATTATCCTTTACTCGTTAAAAGAGCCCTTGGCCTTGGAATTTGCGAGTGTGTAATAACACTTGTGCTTTTTTCAATCCGCTCGAATCAAGAGCATCAACGCGAGATAATTAATTAATGTAAAACGTGTTAAGCCATCAAGCTGCTGAAAAATAATTATTACGCGTCTAATTTATGAAGCTTTAATATCACACGCTGCGTCTTAATGGTGTGTTCCGCGTCCGTCTGTAATTTTGGCAAATTTATAAGCAGCAATTATTTCCTCTCTCGCAAAACCACAATTGCTAACAAACGAATAACGATCCGCCAAAGAGGAACTATGCTCGTCTCAATTTTGTCTGAGAATTTTCGCTAATTGTGTAATAATATTAATTACTTCGCAAATAAATCGGCGTGTGTTTCCCTCTCGCGTGCGAGCGAGTCGGATGCTTTTAATTAATTTGTGCTAAGTGTAGCCAGCAAAATGAGGCAGTATCCTGGAAAGTTTGTACAAGAAAACGATTTACTGATGAAAACTATTTTTGATCGGTAAACAAGAGGAAATTCATATATATATGGTGAACGTGTTTTGAAAAAGATTATTTAATCGTTAAACCAGATCTTTGCATTTCCATAGGGATTTATTATTTTACCACACAGTGGTGCAAAGTTATTTAATTTTGAGTTTCCAAATGTTTCTTATTTTGAAAATTATAAATTTTTGTAGATCCCAAAACTTTTGAGATTCTTTACATTGCACTTGTTTTAGATTGTACAAAAATTTATGGGTAAAAACAGCCAAAGATTCCTTTTCTTCAGTGATTTCAATTTTAGAGACCCACGCGAACATCAATTATTATTTTATGTGCATTTGTACAGAGACCTATGCAGTTTCTCGCAGGGTAAAAGTAAATCTCTATTCAATGTGTTTGCCCCAATTAGAATGATTGACGCCATGTTTTGGTGACAAGATTAAATTGTAGCGTATGTTGGTTTCCTGACAATTGAGCCAAACAACTATTTTAATATTTAAAAATGTCGTCCATTGTTCATTTCAAGGGGCCTTTAATTCTGAATATTTCTCACGTGTTTTAGCTCCAAAAATATTTAATAAACCTTTTTATATTAACTTGGGAGCTAAAATTTGAAGCTCAAACAAGCAGTTATGTGAGAAGTTATAAAACGCACCATTCCCTTATAAGAAATGCAAGAATATTTAATTAATTTTCACTTGCGCCAGAAGGTCTGGCGGATCACGTTCTCGCGGCGAGATCAACTTTTCGCTCGCCTAGATAATTAACTCCTACGCTAATCACACACGCAATGAATGAATGAGAGAGAAGAAAATATATACATATATACTCATATCAATCGGTGTAATTGCGATTTGCATAAATAAGCAAGCTCTCTCTCTCTATCTTTCTCTCTCCCGAGCAAGCGTCGATTAAATTACACGCAGAGCGTTCGCGGAAATGTGCCCCGTGATTATTTTATGAAACGCGCTGGCCGTCGTCTTGTTGTTTATGCGCACACCAGCGGCTTGGCATAAATACAATCGTTGCATGGGCTGAGCGCGTCAATAAATTAATAAATAAATAAATAAACGAGCACGCATCTAGCACAGAGTATGGAAAATAAACAGCGATTTACCAGCATTTATCCTTGGATTAGTTCAACTCGTGTGTTAGCGCAGTGTGCACCGACTCGTGAATAAATCAACCACTGCCAAGAGAAACGAGTTGTGCAAAATAGTGGCTAATTAAATTACATGGAAAAACTGCCAGCCAACTCGGTCAAACGCGAGTAATCCCAAAGTTGCTGAGATAGTGTAAAATTATTGGCCTGCCTGTCTCTTTTGTTTAAATTAAGCCCAAAAAAATATTCAAATGTATTTTTATTTTACAGGCATTGCAAAAACTTGTGGGAGCTAAAAGAGAAACATTTGATTTGTTTCAAGAAAATTAGTGGGTTAAGAAAAGAGTTTTCCTAGATTATTTCAAACTCAGTATAGTGCCAGATTAGCTGCGAGATAAGAGCAAGGTGAAATAAATTTCTAGGAACTCTTGTCACGTGGCACGACTTTTTTAGCATTTCAAATTTCGCCTGATTAGAATTCCAGCAGAATTAATCACTTTCCGGCTGAAGAGAGAAATGCGCGAGTGCTTTATTGCGCCATTGTTCCCGTGCAGGGAGTATGGCGAAATTATCATTTTATCTCAATTAAAAAAAGAGGGCAGATAAATATAAGCGAATGCAGAGACAATGCCTCTCTCTGCTTGGATTACATTAAAAGTGCAAATGCAAATGAGTACATAAACATCGAGCAGCCGCTAGAAAACGACAACAAACACGAAGAGACTTCTTGCACCAGGTGATAAGCAATAAATAAATTAGCTCGCATTGATCATCGATCAATCAGCCACTCCTTTTCTTGCTGCTTTAGTAAGCTAAGTCAAGTAAGACTATTTCCACCACATCCTTGCTTTCCCAAACCCAGTGGAGCTGAACGTGGGCGTGCGTGTCTTGTCTCCGGGGTCGTGAAAAATCGATTCCTCTGTCCTCACTTTCGAAAGGAAAGGTTTCAATGATTTTGTAATTTCCAAATAAAAAATCATTGCATTTAAAAGATTACAATCGTTTATATTGACTTCCAATAAATTAACTCTTGGCTGAATTCCAGTGGCAAAAACAAGAACATTCAAAATTTAAAAAAAAATTCAAAAGGCATCATAATAGGTAAAAGCTAATTTATGCATATTTTTTAGTTAGTTGATGAGTGAATATCAGAAAAGGACATCCGCATTAACATTTCCTCCATAATAGCGTTAAAATTTTGGGTTTGGATTATCAACTGTAATGATTTAAAAATAGCTTTTCAATACTTGACATGTTTATGTAAAATCAATTTATGGAAATTTGTTACCAAGTTCAAATTATTGTAACTCATGTTCCAATCTAACTTTGAATCAAGGCTGTAACCAATGACAGAAACGAAATAATTAGCAAGAAATTTCTGCTTACTTCTGAAAATTAAACTGCTCGCAATACATAGAAGAAGCTGCACTTAATTTTGATCTGAAAAAAGCTACAATTTATAATTATAATAATAATCAAAGTACTAATGAAAAGTAAATTTTTTCCTTTCAAATGATTCTCTGGGGGAAGCCATAAAAGCATAACATCTGGATTTCACAAGCCTGTTCATACCGTTTAAAACTATAGCACATCTTAAACGAAAGTATTGTTGACGCACAAAGGGTGCTCGCTTTGTTCAGCCTTTTGGGCCGTTTTTCGCACCCTCTCGGTATAGTCCGCACCCTCGCCGACATGCACACCTAGGCTTTTGTCGCACACACTCTCTTTGTGCGGCCGCCAATTTCAGGCCTAATTTGGGCAGAGGGTTTATAGCCGTGCGACTAATTAACAAGTTGCCCGCCTGCTGAGCGAGTTTGTTTGTTTTGACCGCGCGCGCACGAGACACGAGTTGAAGGGTTGCTTGATTTTATGTGTACACGCGGCTCATCCGCTCATTCGGTTTATGTAACAGGTCGTTACGCACATTCACGCCAAGAGGACAGCAATTTGGCCCTTTGCATCAACGGTGTGTATTAGACATCACCAGATTTGAAACTTTAATTCAGTGAGTGGAAATCTGATTGCTCAATACACTTCAACTAGTTTTGGGACTTGAAGTTGGTTTGTTTCAATAACTATGAATAACTTAGCTCAGGGGATAAAGAGCTAAATTTAGATTTAAATCGCAAAATTTTGCTGTTAAATTAATATTTTATCTGCTTATAACTTTTTAAAATCAATTTGCAACATGTTCCTCTATCTTAATCCTTTGGACGGTATAAATTCCCTGATGCAACACTCGTTTGCCAGACAGCGTGTCGGCCTCGTATGTACGTGGATTCTCTTCGTTTCTGGGCGCAATTTTTTCCCTCTCTCAGGTCTCGAGCTGCAGCTTGTGTGAGTGTGTTTGAGTATTGCTGTGTTCGTTTGGATCGGTCTCGATAAATAATTCAGGTAGGCTGCACACACCTGTGCCCCGTTCGCTCTCTGTTCCTGCTTCTTCTAGCGAGCAGATCTTGTTTTCAATTCAATGCTTCTTGTCTTCGCGTATACTTTTCCTTATGCCTCCTCGTCTGAGGCTGGCGAATGTTTTATGAAGAAGGAAAACAGCAGGCGTGGTCCGTCGTCATTTCAAGTGGGAAGGAAAGAAGAAGGCTTTTCTCTCTCGCTCGCTTGCAGCTGCCGCTAATAACAATACACATACACACACACGGAGTGCGGGCAAGAAAATAAAAGTGCCATTGTCATCGCGTGCTATTTGCTCGCATAATTAAGAGTACGAGAGGTCTTGCAATTTTCGCTTGGCTCACGTTCAAGGTTGTCACCTTAATGACTTCGATTTCACGGAAGTAAATCATGCATAATGCAGTCAATTTAAGGCGTAATGGAGATTACTTTTTCACGCGCAGTTTCTCAGGTTATTACTGACGATTAAGCTCGGCTTCCCAGTATTTATTTGCGCAAAACGAGTAGGATGATTCAGGATGATTGATTCAACAGCGAATAGATAGTAAATAGCTTTGTCTATCAAGAGCATAGTACTATTGTTTAGTTTGAGTTAATATTTTGTTGCGGTTGCCCCAGACATTGCCACGCCAGACATAATTAACAAATTCAAGCAGGGTTCAGTAACGAGTTAAAAATTTTGAACTCGAAATTTACTCAGTTTCATTTAAAAGCACAAATTTGGTTCTAAAAGATATTCTGAACTATTGTATTTAAGAGCGACATATTATTCAATTAAATCATTTTTATCTGCACATATTCCTGATCAACAACTCTTCTTTACACATAAATTTATAAAAATTAGCAACATATCTCTATTTATAAGTTATGTGTTTCAAGTACATACTTGTTTTTATTAAAATTCTATTAGATGGAATAGAATGAATTTGATCATGAGAGATTTTCTAATATTAATAATTTAAATCAACAGCTCAATTTACAGGGAGGGCAAACTTCATCAAAGTCCTATTACCTTAGTTTTGGCCATTCAATTACCAAAATCCGAAACAAGATTCCATCTAGAGAGGACGTTCCGTCCGATTGCGGACTATGCAGATGAGTTTGCATTTGCATGTGATTGTCGGCCAGCGAGTGACAAATTCGCTGATTCGGCCGGTGCCATTTGTCGCGCAAATCCTCGGCTTTGGAGCAGCGAGTGCGACGCCAGAGTGCATTATTTAACACGTTCGCTGCGAGCGTGGGATGGAGATCCCGCGCAGCATCCGCAGTTGATTAAGCCGCGGTGTTAATCAATCAACTGGACCGTGATGATGGAGAACGATGAGCGTAAATATCAAACAAAAGCTGCTGCCGCGCGGCCAGGGCAAAAATAATCGAGCCAACTGCGCGCTGCGGACACACATAATTGTTGTTTGCCTTCATTTCCGACCATTTGCAGCCGGTTGAGCGCGTCCACAAAAATCCAGACACGCTCAATTGCCGCCGCCGAAATTTGCATCCGTTTGATAATCTGACGCTGGCGTTGGATTTTCACAAAGCGCCACAGCTTTAATTAATTTTAAAGCATAACTTCGTTACGAGCTCCTCTTCGAGTGAACAGAGGCCATTAATTGCACTTGAAAATTTAATAAAGGTTTAATAGAGGGCTTTTGTTTGGTTTGTTATCTCTGCAATGTTGAACACTTATCAAAAAATGTGCTTGATAAAGAGGCAATATTTCAAACAATAGATCATAATTACTAACTTTGATGTTATGTACGCAACCTAAAACCAGATTCTAAAAAATTTGAGCTAATAATTAAACTATGTTTTGCTTTTGTGAAATAAACTTTTAACTAATAAATAGAAAAGAAAACCATGAGTGAGAATTCAACTCACGTTTTTTGCTCATCGCGGTGGCCATTGTTTTAATCTATCTTAAAATTTTGTATACATAGTTGATTTTATTTCAACTTAGTGGCCCAAATTAACTCATCTTCCAATGAAGCAATTTCCTAGAATTCGGATTACAATTCAGGAGCTCTATAAATTTTAATTAATAAGAATTAGAGCAAAAAGCATTGACTTGATGCAAATTGATAAAGCAATTTAGTAGATTTCAGGGTCAGATAGAAATCATTAAAAATTCACCATTTTGGGCAAAGCGCAGACTTAGAGGACATAAATGGCATGAACCAATCAAGTCGTTTCTCTTGTATCACTTATTTAACGCCGGGATCAATCGCTCCTCTGATAGACTTAAGTATCCAACCATAAATTAAATGTGAAAATTGGTTCCAAACGAGGAAGGATTCTGTTTCAGTGCAAATTCAAACACGACTCGCGCTACGTGTATATTATTAGGACAAATTCATCCAATTTCTAGAGGGTCCACCTTGAAATTATGATAATCATCAGGTCGGTGGCAATTTTCGCCTCATTTTATCTGTAAGAGCTGAAACCGGAGCTGCACCCACTTGGCTGCTGTTGACGGGAAGGTGAGTAATACCGCCCGACACTAAAATTATTATTCAAATTGAAAAATTAATCGCGTAAATCATGCGGCGCGCAATGCCTTGACCTTGATTGAGCTGCCGCTGCGTTCAGGGCTCGCCCTTTGTTACTCTCTTTCGCCCTGGTCATCTCTCTTTCTCGCTCGAATATTATACCTGCATGCATAGTCTGCTCCCATGAATAGCATCTATCTCGATTGGAGCCTGCTATTGACAGCAGAAAGAGCCTCCACTGAGCGGCATTGTGCGATAGCCGCCGCCGCCGACCAGGATGCTGCTGCTGCTGGACCAAAAAACTCTAGCGTAATCTCAACCTGCCCGCGATGGCCATTTTTTCCTCCCATCAACTAGGGAATTTGCGCTGCCAAAGAGAAGCACCAGACTTATTTCGCTTCTGGCCCGTAGATCGAGGGAAAAAATTGCACGATTATCGCTCATTGCTTTGCCATGATTGGTCCCTGGCAGCGGAAGCCATCTTGGCAAACGTCCCTTTCTGACTTGACATGATTTAATTCCATATTGAGCTTACAGATTTGAATTGAATGCATAACAAACAGCTGATCATGTCTAATTTGTGCAGTTGATACAATTATGTTTGAACTAAAAGGCATGACATCAGAAAATGTAAAATAAAAATAAGAAATCATAAATTAATTTATTTTTACATTGAATGAATAAATGTGCTTAGTAGAAATCACATGATTTGCGCAATTAATTGTATTTTTTAGGATTAGTGAAGGAACAAATGAGAAAATTCACACGATTTGCGTTACATTCAGATAGCTAAGGGCGAGACGTCTCTCAAAATTTTACTTGGGTGTTTCCACGACTGAACGAAAGTTAATTGGTACAAATATTTTTAGATAACGCCCATTCGTGTTTTTCTGATATGTTGTAAGCGTACAATAGAGGTGTGCACTGCTAAAATATAGGCCGTAATTTTCACATTTCCAGAAAAACGGATATTTTGAAAAACTTTGACCCTGAATAATTCGGCTCCTAGAAGAAATAATCCCAAAATATTTTCACTATATATGATGTGACTTTTCATGCTCAAAAATTCATCTACTGACACCAAAAGTGTCAAAAAAAATTTAAATTTCCGGAAAAATTCATACGCGAAAAAAAATATTTTTAATATGAAAAAATGTTGCACAATGGACGTATGAAATGCCTAGAAAATTTCGCAATGGCATTTTTCGCTATTTTCAAAATATCCACCTTTGAAACTGAAAAAAACACGAATTTTTTAACTATTTAAACGCTGCATTATCTCGGCTTCTACTTGTCACAAGTACAAAAACGACCTACCGTAGGAATTTTCTTTTAAACTCTGATGGAATGAAGGTTTTTTTCAATTTTGGACTATCGAGAACTTCTTATCTGCAAGTTGACTTTCATAAATGCCCACTAATCTTATCCCCAAACAGCCTTGGCTCGAGTATCGTTATATACCCTAACAACATTTCTGAAAATTACGATTGGGTGTGTTTTCTAGAAAAATATGTAGCAATTCACTTTCGTTCATTCGTATGGAAACACCCAGCTATGAGATGATAATATCAAGTAAAAATACCATTAATATCCAGCCAAACAATTTCTTACTTTGGCCTGCTGTTTGTTTTTATTTCCAAATTTGTCGGCACGTTTCTCTCGATCCATCTGCGCCCAATTGTTATGCAAATAGTTTCACAATAGAGAAATTATGAAGGACGCAGGCAAATCGGAGAAAATTCCTGTCGCTTGACAATTAATAATAATAATGTGCTGACCTTTCGGCCCCACTCGAGTGTTCGGCTGATACATCCTAATTTTGTGACGTTTTAACTGGGATATTATTCCTTTTCCGCGCGCCGAGATCGTCCATCACGCTCGCGCGGTGCCACTTTTTATCGCATATATGCGGCAGAATGGAGACACAACTGCCTCATTTGAATGTGAAAAATGCTGGGATGGCGGTGTACGCGCATTAAACGCGGGGCGAAATCACTTCTTGCCGCGCGGCCATAAATTACACAGCAGCAGCCTCACTGCTTTTAGAGAAATCTGGAGATTTATCACTCGTCTAGCTTTCCCACCAAACATACAAACACACACAATGAAATACGTCTCTGAATGGACTTGTTATCCGGACAGGAAGAGCGCAATTCGCACACGCAAAAACGTGTATTTGATATGCAAATTGCTAAAGGCATAAAAAAAGAAGAGGCCGTTTGTTTTGTTGCGTTCGGCCCTGAATCTGGTCTCTTGTTTCGTCTATAAATATTAATTGTGTCCAACTGTGTAAATCTCTTGCCTCATTGTTAGAGGGGAAAGGACCGAAGCGTAGATTGCTTATAAATTCAAATTAAGCTGATTAATCTGGAACAATCGCTGAAGGATGCGAAAATTTAGGCGATCAATTACGTTCTCTCTAGAAATTTTGTTTGGGTCATGATCATTGCTTCAATTTTAGCAATTATATTGATTTAGGACTGATTCTGACTTTTGGAATGGATCGCGATTGGCCTTTTTAAACATTATTTTTAAAAACCACATCAAGAACCTTCTGATTATAATCAGCTTTGGCTCTCCATGTAGTTTAAGTAAACTTCTAAAAGAATGAACAAAAACGTAAAATTTAAAATTAATTTTTATTTAAAAATAGATAACAATTTACTAATTTAAAACAGGTAGGGATTGGAGTCGATTTTTCTCGTTGGATTTGATCATGTAAGAAGCGCACAAAGCCAATTAAATCAAGTGCTCGCTTTGAAAAGTCCATTTTTAAAGAGTCGAAAACTGCTGATGCGTGGATGTCTGGCCACGTCTGTCTGAGTGGTTCGCGTTTTCTTTCCTCCCTGCGCGCTTCATCGGTGCATAATATCAAAAGGGCGAGCGATTGCTGGGAGATAATCAGCTGCCCTCGTCCATTCGGGCGAAAGGCTATGCTGCGCGGATGCATCATGGCCTCCCTCGTCAAGTCGCATTGCCGATTTGCGCGCCGATGTACTATACACTCTGCCAAATTATCGTCCTTTGATCTAGATTAATTGATAGCGCGTACGTGTACAAAGGCGGAGAACGAACCAGAACATCTGCATGAGCCGCGCATGAATTATTGAGCAAGAGATGCGGTGGGCAATGTACGGCGGCAGTCACTGCCCCGCCAAAGGCACACACACACACACAAACAGCCTGTCTGCGAAATCCATTGGCTACCACGTCACTTGCCCAACTACTTAACCGATGTTTGTGCCACGTGAGCGTGTCAAAGGTTTCGATCAAACCGTCGCAAAAAGGAGAATATCCATGCATGCGTAAAGAGAGTAAAATTTATATTTATATGGGGCACTTGTACATCTTGAAATATATGGTACTTATTTTTAAAAGAATAAATTAACCTAAATGAGCTGTTTGGTTGCAATAATTGCATCGAGCTCAAAAGAATTAGAGCTCGTTAGAACATAGATCAAAAGATTTGAGCTGAGAGTGGAGTGGAGAACCTCTTTAAAAAAATAGTACTCCCACTTTATAAAGTTGAAAAGACTTGAGCTCAATAGAATAGAGAATGAGCAGTAAGCAAGGGCTGAATATATAAGGCTTGTGTCAAAGAAATAAATTTCAATTGTATCCCACGATCAAAGTGAGTGATTTTCAAACAAATTTCTTTGTGCGGCGTCTATACTAAGTTTACGGATTTGTTCTAATCCTGACTTAAATCGCAATGAAACGCACAGGAAACGAGACATTATTGCGCCGCAGTACGTGATGCCATTTAATTGGATTTTCGTGTAATACAGATTTGCACTGAGTGAGCAGCGAGTCTCGAGTCGAATTGGAATTCGCGCAGCAGGCGACCACACCTCTCAGCAAGTCTCGTTCTTATTCATGCAAATAGATTTGGCTAGGCACTCAGCGTACATTTCATTCACTCATTTATTTTATTTCCAGCCAATACAAAAACGCCTAGTGTCGACTGGCTGGCTGAACACAATTGAATAATACATGCAAGGCATTTATTAAAAACAAACGGCCCCGCTGGAACAAAAGGCGCACAATACATACACTCTAGCTCATTTGCATTCAGCCAGCGGTTGCCAGGAATAAAGAAAAGCTGCTGCAGCTTGAAAAACAATTGGCCCAATCACTCTGTGTTAGCTGATGAGAAATGATTGGAGCGGATAAACCTCGGCGGTACATCCATTTGTCTCTCTCAGTGCGACCTAAATACATCTAAAACGCAATTGCAATTGATCTGAGTTAATTTTGATGGCTCAGTAATTTTATCAATGTTGTTTTAATTAATTCCTCATATATTCAAGCATTAAGCTGTGAAATAGGGATTTATTTAAAATTATAGAGAGTTCAAAAGAGGGGAACTTTTTAGAATGAATTAATGGTGACGACCATCGACCTTTCCACGTTTTCAATGAGTTTATTACATAAAAAAGTTAAAGCTATCCACACGCTATAAGCTCTGAAAAGAGTTTTAATAGCAGCGCAGGGTGAAAATAGGATTTCTGGCGAGTATATAGTGGAAACTGGCGCGGTGGTCGTAATTCACGACGCCAAACAATGAATGCCAACAATATTTAGCACTAGGCTGCACCACTAATAATAATATTTGAAAACAATCGTGACCAATAAGCGGATGAGTTATGAAAAAGCGCGAGCAGAGGCGCACGCCTCCACATGCTTCGTTCGAAAATAAATAATGCAGCACTCTTCAGCAGCCAAGAGAACAACAGGCCAAAAGGTCACTTTATTGGACTGGAATTTACGCGGACGTAATTGAATGGTTCAAGCTTTAATTGAATGGGTGCTGTTTTAAATTGATTTAATACGTCAAGGAATTTTTCTTCATAGAAAATTGGGCTTTAATTTGGATCATCAGGGAAGTTACTCTGTAAACTATGAAAGCTCCGATCGAGGAATTTAGGAATAAGCAGGACAGGGACTTTACTCCAAATCTCAAGTTGGTGTGGTTTTTAGTAAATAGTTATAGTTTATAGTTGTAGCAAAAATATTATTACACGCAGTCAGGCAAGATTATTTTGAAGCTTGTCAAATCAGCGCCACTCAATTGATTTCAAAAAAGGATCAATCCATTTTCTGCCCAGTAGGCAAATGAGCTGAAAAACGGAATGCAAATTTGCGAGAGGGTACTGAGATGGGCTAATCGAAAATCTAATGGTGGCTTGTGCAACTTGAGAGAAGGGCTATCTCGGCAGCCGATCGCACAGGGCCAATTGAGCAGCCGCCGAAAAGACCGCCGAGATTCGCGATCAGCAGGAAAAATTGCAGCTCCGACGGCGCAGAAGATACTCGCTTCAAGGCCGCTTAATTATTATCATTATGAGCAGATCACAGCAGAGCAGAGAAATGGACGGACGAGCCGAGGGCGCATCGGCAGGTACCAAAATTCAGTTAGGTGCAGCATTCCCTGCTACATTTTCTCGATTCATTCTGCCTCCTCTGATCCAATCAACATAATAACGACGTGATTTAAATTTGAACTGCTTTGTTCACTTTCAGATTAGTTCAATATTTATATTCGGTATCATCTACTTCATGCGCCTGCAATATAATTTAATATTTTGTAAAATATTGTTTACATTAATCATGATTTTAAATTAAATCTAAAATATGGATTATGCAAATCTGTAAAATTCTCACACATCTCATAACTCCAATATTGAAAATTATAAAATTATTTATGAATTTTTTTGGGGTCACATTCTATGGATTGCGAAAAATTCTCACGTGTCTTCACGGAGGGAGGTTTCCGTACGCGCTCCACGGTTACTTACAAATTGATTAAATCGAACAAGTCGCACAGGCATTTCGTCGCTGCCATACTCTCAGAGAATTAATTATTACGGCGTGCGGTTTGCGAGGGCAGAAAGCTTCTCTATTCTCGGTGTGGTGTGCGCTGGAATTTGGCGGAATCGCGCCGAGCAACACTCACTAATCTCTGCTCCGGCATTGTTCCAAAGAGGCGGCGAAATCTGATGCCCTTTTGCACCGTCTCTGGCACTTTGTTTCGTCAAAAACGCAGACAGCAGGAGTTGCTACTTTTGAAACCCTTCTGTTAAGTTGATGTTTCCAGGCAAAGTTACTAAAATTAACAGAAAATAGAGATCCTTGCGTGAAGTTGGTGAAAAATATGCGTTAAATGCCAGGATCGAAATTACCAAGGTTTTCCCAAATGATTGAGAGAACCGTATTTTTCAATTGATGTTATAAATATTCTTCATTGGATATAATTTGTAGCAGATGACGCTTTATGATAATGTATGATTATTCAATTGATTTTTGTTTGGAATATTTTCATTTACCCTGAATTATTTCAAATAAATTTAAAATGCTTCACAGTAGTTGGTGTGTGTTCTCTTTCCTGACGTGAAAAGGCGCAATAGTCGGGTTGATTTTCAAGGCGGAAATCGAATAACAAGCAGAGGTGATCAAGTTGACGAAAGTTGGCGTTGCTAATCCAATTTCCGGTTGTCGTATTAAATCACCTTTAGAGCAACCTCAGCGCGCGGCTTGTTTCGCGTCAGGTGTGTGCTGCGTGGCCGTGACCATGAAACCGTCGAAAGAGAAAAGCCGCCGCCTTTGAATATTAAGAGTGTGATCTCATTTTTTATATCGCGGTCCCATTCATAGCCGCGCGCGGCGCGAGAGCCTGTTCATTAGCAATTCATCATTCCTGCTCGTTAGTCCGGCTGGGCGGCATACGCACTCGCCTTTGTTGCTATGAGTGACAATTTTGGCGGGCCGATATTTCATTGAGCGATTAAATTTTTACACCGGCTCACATGTATATGTGAGGCTAACTAGGTATAGATGTGCGTGCCGAGATAATTTGCTCGGCTGGCTGTTATTAATCGGCACCAAGAACTCTCCTCCTCCTCCGCCTCAAAATCCGACTGCTCTCTGCCGGCGTGTATAATTATGATGGCACAGCAAAGGGTGTTTGTTACACGCGGCCAGACGATATTATATATAGTTTCGCTTCGGAATCCAGTTCTTGCCTCTGCTCTCTGGCATATATGAGTAATACGCCTGCCATGCCAACTAGAAAAAGAGTCGAGGATTTTCCCAGCTATGTTATACGTTCTTGAAGTTCACTCTCGCATGGTGCGTGTCACTCCGACTCGACGGGAAAATATTTCACCAGAGCAACGTTGGCCAGACGGAGTAATTCAATTAGTTCTCTTGGAATGGTGGTTTCTGCAGTCAAATCGCTTTACAAACGGAGCGAGCAATCAAACCTAAATTTAAGTGTGATGAGAAAAATTTCATTTTAAAATGAACTCCTATATTGGGCTAAGTTTCTGCATGAATCATGAATATCAAACATTTTTTGGGTCGAAATGTTGAAATTTAAGTTTTTTTTAGCTAAAGCTAATATTTCGATATTTAATGCAATGTTTTTTGCGGCCTATTACGGTACTTCTGTTTTGTAACGTTTTCCAGTAAATCGATTTAACTCTAATAAATTTAAGACCGTGTTTTGAACACTTAGCTGTGAAGGCAAGTTATTTAGAATGGCTCTTTATTTGCTTATACGTTTGGTAAAATGTGTCCTACAAATTGAATTTTTTTATATTTTGGGAATTTACTCAGGTGATAATATTTAAAATAGTGTGTTTTGTCCAGAAATGATTGTAAGTCAATTTGATGACTTTCGAAGTGGGTATTTCATTATTTCTAACAATAAATAAAAGTTGCAGATTGTGTTGGTGACGCAGTATAACTGGAGGGAACTATTTCAGGTTCAGGGAGCTTGTAGGCGTGAGGTAGGCCTCAACTCTTTGCCATTCTCCTGCACTTTGGCCACGTTCTCTGTCGTAAAATCGAGTACTTGGATGTGTTGTACATTTCCAGTTCAATAGAACGAAGGTAAAGGTCAATGATTGACTAAACTCTTGTTTTTTTATGACGGAAGAGATGCTGAAGTTGGAAATATAATAATTTATTAACTGAAAATGTGTGGTCTTATTGGCATCTCTCCAATTTTATTTATCAGGTTTTAGACTATGTCTGCTGTGAGCCAGATATACAATAGGTGTGTTAACTGTTTTTAATTAATTTTTGGCATCGTTTGTGAAGATGTGAATGCTTGATCGCAGCATCTTTGTACGAAACAGTTATTTTTTCAAAAGGAGGCTAACTGGCATAAAGATAAATGAAAAGACTCAAGTTTTTAGAATTGAAAAGTTACTTGCCATATAACTTTTACTGTTGGTTTTAGATTTACAAATTCGTTTAATTTAAAATATTTACAATTAAGATTACATTTAAAAACATTTTTTGTGCTGATGTCACTACAGTTGACATTTCCATAAAGAATTCGTGGGAATGTCTCTTTTCTATGCTATTTTAGCACGATCTTGTCTTATCCTTTCTTGGCTGAATGACCAAGGGACAAGCGATTACTAAATTGTTTGAGGCGTTCAATCTGAAGAATTTGCCCCTCATAAATTACAGCGGGTATCGCGGCATTTCATCTGCGAGGCACAATTAAAGCTCTCCTTATTAGCCAGGCATAGACTAATGCACATGATTATTTCACAGCAAGCGTCCCGATTGAATTACGCGGGCACGTGTGTTTGTTCGATCTCGTCGCGCCTATCGGGTTCACTTGAGCGCATATCAATCGAGGGAAACGCTGCAGAGATTAATGATAGAATGCGTGTGATTCTCGCTCCAATTGTGCCTGCCTCGCGAGCGCACACGTACGCATTTGCATTTTTAATTGAAGTGAACAAAGGCAGCTGTTAGCGAAGCTGTAAAAGGTTGACAACTGCGCTGGGAGCAGCCCATGGTGTGTGCGTGCGTGCAATTTTAGCTCCAATTAAGGCTGAAGCGAAGAGGCCAATCGTTCAACTGCCACCGCACGAATGTATGCAAGGGCTATTTTATCCGCAGTATAGCAGCAGCAAAGTCCATTAAAAGAAGAGCGGCATTGTCTTCTTCTTTTATTCCGCGCCGCGCCAGTGTAGAACCTTATCTCCCTTTGC
This sequence comes from Cloeon dipterum, assembly GCF_949628265.1. Lineage (NCBI taxonomy): Eukaryota > Metazoa > Arthropoda > Insecta > Ephemeroptera > Baetidae > Cloeon > Cloeon dipterum. The sequence goes on from NC_088787.1 coordinate 24,461,814, forward strand.
TCTTTCGCTTTTGTTCGCCAAAAAGAATAGCGACTTCGTGGAAAGAATTTCAAAAATATTTAAAAGGTCTTTTATGCTCTCTGCGACTCGACTGAAATAAAAATGCGAAAATCTGATATTGTGTCGGACAGACGTGCTGCAGTAAAAATGAATGCAGGACATGCCTCGTCTGGAGCAAGATATATCAGAAGTTATTGTATCGTCTCTGCTCGGGCAGAGAATAGTTATCTTAAAATTACATACAATTACGCTTTTTACTGTCAGTTGATTTGAGTAATAGACGGATTATTTCCCCGCGATCGAATGAATTATTCAAGCCAAAGAAATCAAAGGAACTGACCTAGCTTGTGTTCTGTTTTCGAAAATTGCAAAAAATACTCAAGCTGAAAATTTTAGACAGTTAATAAACTATCTTTCTTAGCATGCAGGAAATATTTTATCCAAAAATTACAGAGTGTAGAGCAGAAAACCCAAAATCATCTAACCGACTTTTTAACATTCTGATAATATTCGAAAATTTTCCGCAAAACAGGAATCTAATTAAGATTGCCCCCTCATACCGGCTATTTTCATATTTTACAATTCGTTTATATTACGTCAAATCCACAAAAACAGGTTTATCTGAAACTCCTATAATATTGATTCATTTAATTTATAATTATTAATTCTTAATTGTGGTTTATGGGTTTAATTTTTCATCCCGCATTTAGTTCTCAAAATGAAAAGGTTGAGGGTGTTACTTTCTGAATGGTGCCAAAACTTTCGCCATTCCAACACGTCAGGCTTAGGAAGAAAATTTTCCGCTCTAGTAGGACAACACATTTTGGCACCAAAAGGCAGCCGGTCAGAGTGTGTGAGCATGCACAGAGTCGGTCCACCCAATTCCCAGACCAGTAGATTAGAGGCCAAATGCGGACCGGAAGTTTACCCAAAGACCCTCAAGTGCGTTTGATTGCCTCAAGAGCTGCTATTTTTGAGCATGAATTATCTATGAAAGGTCAATGGCGGAGAGGCGCGCGGCTGCTTTCCGCTCGCCGGCAAAATTGCCCGCCTGAATTAGTCAGCAGAGCGTATTCGGCCTGCTCTGCTCGGTGCGCGCTTATGCACGACGAAAATTCGGCAGCCACTTCTCGCTCGGCAGCCGCAGGAATTATTAATCAGCGCCTCGGCTGCACAGGATTAGGGTTGCGCGCTCGACCCTCTTCGTTTCGCTGTCTGCCGAAACAACGAGTAGCTGCACCAGGATTTGCATGCTGAATATTTTATTCGCGATGCGCTTCCCGGCTGCACGCGTACACGGCGACTTAATTAATTTCGCGTGCCGCCCCTGCGGTTGCAGCAACCCCTGTGTGCCGCAATCTGGAGCACGCGATCAGAAGATTGTTTGCTTGGAAGGGAGAAAAATTGCGGCTGGAATTCTCAGAGACAAGTTAAAATGGAACATTTATTTCGATCTGGCACAGTAAAACTGCTTTTATTAAGAATAAAAACGTTCGCTACATTTGCTAAATTTGGGCTGTGGATATCTGCTGCGTAACGAAAGGAGGATAATTTATTTATATGCGCATGTAATTTATAGGAATATTGTGCCAACTAGACACCATTATTATTCACTGGAAATTCATTAAGTTTATATGGTTGATTACTAGCAGTGGCCGCAACGAAGATTTTTGATTGATTTATTTATTAAACGCCAACGGCGTACAACTATATTGTATAAACATGGAAAAATTACAAATTCATATGGGCGGCAGCATTGGAAAGAGTCAAAGGTTTTTTGTCACAGTATAATATTAATGTAATACTCAATTATGTCAATCTAACATTAGCAAACGGAAATTGATTAACAAATTCTAATTTTAAATCTTTTGTATATTCTAGCTCAAGGCTGTGAACAGCAGCAGAAAATAATTTAGCAGGGAGATTCTGAAGTGATAGAGAAAATGGCTCCTTGTTATAACTGGCAATTATTTTGATCGCATAACTGCTATGTTTCTTGGGTATCAGCAGGACTAATTGAGAGCTATCAATATTTTATACGAAACAGACAAAAACTGTTATGAGCTCACTTGAGACAAGCAAGAAATTTCTTCCCATCATTACTAAAAACAGCTCATATTTTTATCATTTCTTCCTCACTTGAACTAATAAATATTTCCATTTTATTCATCAAGTTGTATATATTTTGCGTTCCTCTCATTTTGCAGACGCCTAAAGAAGGAGTTTTATCATTTTAATTCAAAGGTGAATATTGCTGTAAAAAAAACACTCTAGCTCTTCTGCGATAAAATTCAGTTAAAAAACAGACATTTGTGCGCTCCAATTAAACCCAATCGCTGCATCAAACATTGAATGTAAGTGCTTTTTGCGCATTGGCTATTGAAAAAGCAACCCTTATTAGCCGAGTATACATCAAAACATGCACAGGTTGTAGCTCGGAGCGAGCACTGCTGCACTAATTATATTCAGAAATCTAGCAAGAAATTCATTATTTTTAATGATCCAATATGCTCTCTGTGTGCAGCGCTTGCATTGCACAATACTGGTCGCGCAGCAAGAAATATACGCGTAAAACAGCTTGAGAGCTGTTATACTTGTGGGAAATTTATCTGCAACAAGGGCAGAGCAGCATCCGCCGCACACAAGTTATCATCGTCTGGCCGAGCGGGCAATTATTTCGAAATTTATGCACACGCGCGATCGAGTGAATCCCGTGGCTCTGGCTCCGGAACTGTTGTATTATTAGACCGTTTCCATGCGGACAGGTAGATCACCCGCAGCACACACGCAAACAAAATCCATCGCAGCCCTTTCACGTGCATGCGATCTGAACATGCTTGTGAAAATACACGTGTCTGGCCAAGCCGGCCGGCAGGCGTACAATCGATGGAAACCCGCCTCTGCATTGGGAATTAGCATCTAATTTGAATTGCATTTGCAGCCGTCCGGCTGTAAATTTCAAAAGTCTGCCTATACTGATAAAACGAAATCGCAGAATACATTTCCCTCGCTATTTTGTACAGGACATATTGGAGTGGCAAAAAGTTAATTTATTTACATCCATGCTAAATTTATGCCTAAATTTATTTGAGTGGAGCAAAAGATACAGTTTACCGACAGAACTTTAAGCTATATTAGTTTTAATCTTGCAAAGAAAAAACGTTTTTGGAAACAATTAAATAATATTAGGAGAAAACGTGAAACGATATGCCACCCGCACTGAAAGTCTGCTCGACGGCACAGTTTCCCTCCCTCTGCAAGGCGTATGTGATTTATTATGCGATGTCTTTTATTTTGTACTATTTCAGGCTGGACGCAGTTTAAGCCTTTTGTTGACTAGAAATGTCACCCTTTGTCAAATGCTTTTGTTCCTATTATTGACCACTGAAACGTCAATTTAATTATTTATGATTGTGAGAATGAGTATCTAGGAGAATTTAGAGCATTAAATAAATCAACAATAGACTAGTTTTAATTTAAAATTTAATCCAATGAATTAATTCTGCTTGATGCGAGGTTTGCAGGCACCCGCGCCTTCCGGATCATCTCTGCTTAGGGAGTGAATTATGGCGAGTAATCTGCTTGTAATTAGCGTGGCAAAAGGCAGTGTAATGACCGCGCGCGGCGATCATCGACAGCCTCGTTTACCATAAACAATTAGTCACTCGGCATAAGGCTAAAGATAAGGAAACCAGTTCGCCGCGGCTCTTCATCCTCTCTGCCCTTGTTCCAGCCTCAATCATCTCCGTCAATGCAGCTTTTGCTCTAACAAGCGCCACGCGGCGCGGATCTCTTCGGCTTGCTTGTCCAACAACTAAAATCTCATAAAAACTGTCACAGCCAGTTACACTCGCGGTATATGTTTGGACTATTAATTTGTCACGCCTACTTTCCAGTGGCCGCGAATCTTCTCGCCTTTTAATTAAATTATTGGCTTTCATCGTAAGAAGTGATATGCATGAATTAGGACAAACACTACTCTTTTTATAAATTCATTTGCTTTAATTTGCTTAGCATTCTCATTACTTTTAAAAAGCTGTTAAATTTCCTTAAGATTTAGATATAGTTTAAGTCACTTTCATTTTCCTTACTCAAAATACGTTGTTCAAGCACTGATATATAAGCCAAATAAAAAAATGCAATGCGACATTTTCACTCGACTTTTGTGTATTGCAGTCAAAGTTTAAGAGTATTTGTAGAAATTTTTATTTTGCACATTGTTGAAAGCAAGTTAAGGCTTTAAAAGTGAATACGAAATTTCGAATTCAGTTATTTTATGTTGAAAAATGCTAAGGAATAGCGGAGCGAGAACGATCGGCACGCTGATTGAACGAGCCATTAGGAAAATTATATACAAATTGAATATATGAAAGTCTTACATTGTTGACTCTTCGTGTGACCTTTTCGATGTTTCTCTGCGGAAGATGGGTATCTCTCAGCTGAAGCTGCTTAGGCATACACATGATAAAAGTGATCGTCAAAAGAAAGTTGTCCAATTATCGTAATTGAAATCGAACCGAGAGAAACCGGAGGCACCAACTTTTCAAACCAGTGTAATGAGCAAGAAATATGCCTAATAATGCAAACATCAAAAGATTTAAGAACTTTCTGTATTTGAGGGAAAGTTTGCCGGTAAAACCAGAAAACTCGTATCACTCTCAACTGAATGATTTTCGATGTTTGTGGCTCAGAGTTGACAGAACAGTGGCGTCGACAAATATTTGCCTTCGATTTTATTTATTGCATTTTCGATTGCCATTCACCGGCGGCTACGGATTAGTTTTGTGACACGCATTGCTATAAATTCCAATAATTCCTCGTTTCTCGGAATCACGACTAGACTGTTGAAACCAGAATTTTCCGGCCTGTGTCAACAACCACGGCGTAATTTATTATTCTCATTTTTCATCTCAGGATTATTTTATGCGCTGGGACTTAATTAAAAGTTTTAAAAATAAATATCTGACAAAATATTTGACAGCAAACTCTGTGAGAAAGAACCGAGAATTTTACGAGCACCAACACACGGAAAATTTTATTACTTCATTCGAGCGCCGACGGCAGTAAACAAGCGACGCGAAATCGAAAGCAAAAACTGTTCACATCTCATTCCTGCTTAATTTTATCAGAACACATCTGCATAATTCGACTCAGCCCTAATGGTCGCGCTCGTCGGCCCGATTGTCAGTCATAGTCAGTCAGGTTTCGCGAATGGCGGTCACGTTTTGTTTTATTATTATTTTTCCAAGCAGCAGCAGTGGCGGCTGCAAAAAGTGTAGTGGATCAACCGGTTCGAGCGAGAGACCCTATTCAGGTGTGCCGCCGCCGAACAAACGTAAATAATCAACCCAGCCTCAGCTTACAGGTGGGCCCAAGAGAGGATTTAAATGAAGAAAGTGAAACGGATGAACGACTGAAGCAATAATTCGCAGCAGAAACATCTCAAAATCAATAGAGTGTGCAAATTTGTAATGCAAAAGTGAAATCTTGGAGAACAGGCATTTTTATAGATGACAAAGTTTCAGACTCTACTTGATAAAAATTCACTCTCAGCCATCCATTCCTTATTTGTTGCATGTAAGGGAGAAACTATTGTAAAATCTATTATAAAAATTGGCAAATGAAATAAATTATTTGGCAAATAAAATCAATCAAGCAAAAAAACTTATTAAGCGATTTTTGTGTGTCTCTCTTGAAATTCTGAGAAGAAAAATTAAACATTCAGTACTTAGAAAACATTTTTTCGAACTTCCCTGCTTGCCAAATTTACAAATTTTCATATTACTTACAAATATCAATTTTTTAAAGAAATTTTCTTTCTCATAATCAAAATGTTAAATTGATAACTTTCACGAAGTTTCTGAGGGTCATAGAATTTGCATTAATGATTGTATTATTCGTGCGCCTCAGTAATTTTCTGGAAAGTTGCAAGACGGCTACTCAATACTCAAGAGCTTATATATATTTATCATTTTTTTCAACAATGGAGAAGATGCACCAGCAGTCGAGGAATGATATTAATTTTATGCTAGCTTCCATCCGAATGAAAGTTGAATTTCTCATTACTCTGTTTATTTCTGAGTCGTGGGCCGACCTGTACGCGCACACATATATATAAATTGGTACCGAGAGATGCGAAATGAGAGGCTAGGCTGGAGAACGCGCGCGTCTTGCTTGGCAGGTGAATCGCCGCGGGGCAAGCGTCACTCTTTGCAAACCCTCTCGACTCGCTTCACAACAAAGCGGTAGAGAGAGAGAGAGAGAGAGAGAGAGAGAGAGAGAGAGAGAGAGAGGCGCGCATGGGCAGAGAGTTTGTTAATGTCGCAGCCGCAACGCAAATTATCCGCCGACCTCTTGTGCAAATATAACGCCAAAGAAGCGCACCTTCTTCCCCCGGATTGCGTTCAAATGTGAGGGCGGACTGATGAGGCCTCTTGCTTTGAGAGTAATTTGCGGACTGAAAAGAAGCACTGCAAACGAGACGAGCTTGGCTCTCTTTCAGAAATTGCGCTTGACCAATCATTTTACTCCAACTACTAGGCAAATTGGCTATGCCGAGCAGTTGTAGGGATATATGCGTTACTTTGAACAAATGTGTCTACTGCTACGTCTCTAGTTAGAATATTTCATTTCCAAAGCAAAAGATTTTGAAAAGATTAACTGTATATAAAGATAAGACTTTTTACATTCTAGCATCGTTTCATTTTAGTTCCTAAAGTAATTTTAAAACGGAATCCAACAACAATATAATCCATTTTTGACGTATACTTAAAATATGAATTAAAGCTCTAATTGAAAAGTAGTAATGGGTTTGGAATTAAAATGTTTTTGCTCCTAACCATCTAAACGTCTTGAATATCAATTTAAATGCCTCAAATGTCGATTTTCATTGCAAAACGTGCAATGTTGACATTTACCTTCTAAGAATTTGCTATGTATAAGGGCTCTGGTGAAACTTCAACTCAGTAATATTACATTTCAGAGTGCTGTCACGGGCTGAGAGTAAATTATTGCAAGTCGAAGGCGGCACTCGCCGCAGATGAAAATTGAGATATTCCTTGCAGCACACGACAAAGTTTCAATTCGAAATCAATAAAACACTCGCGGTTTCGCCTTTTATGCGGTGTTGTAGCTCGTGAGTTGATGCGTTAATAAATTTTATTGCAAAAATCTCTAGGCTAAAAGCCATAATTTAGAAACACTCGAGAGCATTATATCAGAGGCCGTTAGTTTGATTTACGAGCTCTAAAGCCGGCTTTAAAGTTTGATTGATTTCCAAGTTAAAAATACGTTCACTCGTGGCGGCCGTCGTAAAAGGCCGAAATCGACGCGGACAATAAAAGAAGTTGCAGCCGAGCTATTCTCTCTAATATTACTATTGCGTCATCGGCGCTCCTTTGGCCTGAATCTATCAGTGCAGTGCCGCTGACAGCCGCCGAACGTATTCAGATCGGAAAACTAATAATAATTTGATTGGTATGCCAGGCGTTGAAATGAATTTAATTCCTATCAATGAAACCCACGCCACGCGCGTCGAACTCACGGATTGCGCAATCGAAAGTGATTCAGCAGCTGAATCCGTTCAGTTTGCAGCAGAGATGACCTCTGAGTCGAGATATTACACGTGACCTCGCTTTGGGCCTCTGTTAGTCATGAAAATCACGAGAGAGCAGGATGAGCGAGATGATCCACTGAAACCGAAACATGACGATCGCTTTCCGTTTCATTGCCAGCAATTAGCATAACATTAGAAGCATTTTGCTCCTCTATTTTTCATGGGAGGCCCGCCTGAGGCTATTTTTTATAATCAAAACTCCTGCTCTGTCAGAAATTTAAATGTCAGCAGCAAATATCTTACTGATTAATTAGAACACTATTTTGCAATTATTTATTTAATTTAGTTGATACAAAATGGTGATAGAAAACACCACATTTCAAAAAATTGCTGTCACAATAATAAAAAAATTGGTTAATATTTCAGATTCAAATATTCCACACAATAGCATTGTCAGGAACGAGATAATGGGCACATCAGGGCATTTCCTGAACACCCTGAAAGCATCTAAAGGGTTGAATAACACGTATTCTAGAAGCTCTCGATTTGGCTAACGTTGTGCACATCTTGCAAATCGAACCAATACAGAGTCAGGCTGCAAATGGAAATTAAATTAAATCGATCGTTCAACTGCTACCCAGGGTTCAATTTTTTCTTACCTGTTCTGATGGTCTTGTGTGTAAAATAAATTTGGATTATCAGCTTTTAGTGAAAATTATATGAGGAAAAATCAAAAGACTCGTTCTCGTACTGTACAGCAACAATTTCCACTCATAAGCTGACCATCCAAATTTACCTTCCTTTTAAATTTTGCACGTTATGAGACCTACGCAAAATACAGTGTTTTTACTCTCATGATTAATCCACCAATATGTACCAATATGTGTGTCTGTTAAAAATGGCATTAAACCAAATTTGCAAAGCATAAATAAAAAATTGACAAAATCGTTATTTAGTGTAGTTAGTGAATGAATGAGTTTGCAAAGTCAAGTTCAAGGTCTCTAATTATGAAACTCCCATTAATCTAGGACGAAATTTACAACGCTTGCCGTCAATTCGGACGTCTCCTGAAAGAATAATTCTCCTTTTATAGATCCATTTAGCCTCGCGCGGATGAATGAATGAATGAGTTTCCGTCAGTTGTACACAGCACTGGCATTCTCGTTAGGCCATATATGGAAAAGGTCAAATATCAATTCCTGGTGGCGAAAACAAACACACATGGTAGGCTTATATGTGGAAAAAAGAGCTGCCGTTCTCTCTGAGCTTATTTATTGCGGCTGCATCTGTTGATTTTATCTAGGTCGTTTGCCTTTTGCCTCTGCTTCTCTTTATTATCTCTGCAGATTTTTCACTGAAAAGAGACTGTTTCAATATTAACCCTGTAGCTTGAAGCTCTGAATAAATTAAACCAACTCCGTTTGAAAGCACTTTTCGAAGCATGAAATGAAATTTTTGTTTTCCACGATCTTTATAAAAGTTAATAATAACAGTGAGTGCGCCAGGTTCACCTTGCGTTTCATAATGAAATTCGAGCCGACAACACACGTCTCGTGAATTGCGACACATAAATACGAAACGTACGCTATTATAAGCGAGAGCAGACAGGTGTGTGTGTGTATTTTGCCCTCACCGTGTGTGCATGTGAATTATATTGTGAGTGGTGGAAATAAACTGGAATGAGTTAAAAGCACTCGCCGCGACTCAAGTTCAAAAGATAAAACGCTGGAATTATGAATGCAGCGGTGAAAATTAATAAGAGGTGAGAGAGCGATGTTTTATGACTCTTGGCTTTTAAAATAATACCTATCTTGGCTTTATCTGAAGATTTGAGGATAAATTATAATAAAATGATCAAATGCGAAAGTACAAGTCAGAATATAGTGAGCTAGCTGTAATTTTAATGAGGATGAGCTTAATTTAGTAGCTTAATTTTGTATAAAATGGTAGAGTGGCTACCATGTTTAACATTTTAAACTTAATATTCTCACTTCTCATTTTCAACCTTCAAATTCTTTCTCTCTCTCTTCTCATTAATATGCAATCTGGACGGAATATTCAAATGGTTCCACGCAGCGTCAAAACATAAATTCTGAGATGAATTCGAGCGATTAGAACTTGCTTCTAGGAATTTATTAGGGTCCGTGCATTTTCATTTTTCGGAACATATAACCTTATTAAGCGAGAAAAATCCATAAAAAGGAGAGCGATAGCACACAAAAGGAGGCGGCTCTCTTTCACTCTTTCTGAACGACGAGAAAAATGTGTAACACAAACCAAATTCGTGTCCTAATGGAGCCGAATATCTCAATTTTATCGCTGCAAATGAGCACCATTAGCTGCAGTTTCTCTCTAATGCACCGCGGCGTCAAAAGCTCGATTCAACGGAGAAACGTTTACTTTTTCTTTCTTCCTCTTTGCGTTGAGGCGGAAATTACTCACGGGGACGTGACGCAACGGGTAGACTTGTTTCAAAGAAGGCATGAAATTAAAACGGATGCAATAAATACAATCCAAATGTTGCAATTTTACATAAATCCTTTCTTCATTTTAAAATCCAACAATAATTGGAAACTAAGCTTACATAATATAAATATAAACATGAATTATCACATAATTGTTTGTTCAATGTTTCCTAACATAGCACAACATAAAGTAGCTTCAATTTTTGAAAGATTGCGTGTTAAAAAAAATCGAAACATGTAATCCTATTAGTTAGAAAATTGTTAAGCTTTACAAAGATTTGTAAATAAATGTGGTTTAATCGCTTTCATCAATTTTCACATCATCAATATTTACAGAAAACATTTATTTCCATCCAATATTGTCAGCGTAAATTTTCTGCGGCTGTTTTTCACTGCCCAAGGCGTGCTGCATATCGTTAAGCGCGTCGCATTCACGCAGTCTCAGCTCATTAGCGAAGAGATCAAAAGTCTCTTTCTTTGAAAGGAGAAAGAGAGAACACACCTTTGGTTGCTGCGTTTTTATCCAAAGTATGTACTCGTCGTCTCTCGATGGTCGTTTCTGAAAATTCGAATGTGTGTCACCGGCGACTGCATCGATGGCGGCGAAAGATTTTCACGCCAGATGAGTATGCAAATGACTCGGTGAGCGGAGATGGCTCTTAAATGCGCGCAGACGAGTGCCCTTTTTGCTGCGAAAGGTCTAACGATGGTCGTTAATGAAAATGCAGCAATTTTTACTCTCCATTCACAGATTCTATAAAGCGAACGCAACAGTGGCACAATTTATTCACTAAATATATGGAGATAAATAATTGTTGCATCACTATATGTTTGTATTTTTATTCGATCATAAGGATTATGTAATATTTTATAACTTTTTTGTTAAAAAAACTCAAATATATTCTGAAATTGTAAAATGCTTTTAGCCGTTGAGTTTCCTAACAATTAAGCAAATAATTAAGAAATTCATTTTTTGTTTCTTGCTTTTTATGCTACTAAACTAATGCTTTTTAACTTATATCCGTAGATTCAGATCCACTATGTTGACAATGAGTTGTGTTCTTGACGACCGTATCGTGTTTTGTTATTTCCGGTTCTCCTATTCCTTATACTTTATTCATAATTCCAATCTTAATAAGTTAAGTTTATAAATGTAAACGAAAGATGTAAATTTTTCAAAGAAACTGTATGTTTCCTTGGAAATCTACATTTCTTTGTATTTCGACCTTATCTTGAGTATTAAGTTGCGGCATTTTATTCTCCGCGGCATTCTTTGTGAAGTCATATTTGAATATCATGTACATATAAAAGAGCCGCCAATTACCCGACGCAAACAAGGGCTTGAATTAAATAAAAAGCAGTCGGACCAACAACAGATTCACATAATTCTCCTGCAAAAAGAATTCCATTAGCAAAAAGCGTCTCAAATGAAGATGTTTGAGCATGGGAAATTGCGCGCAATAAAAACTAATACGAACTGCACGCCGTGGCCTTGCTCTCGCGTCAATATATAAAACAATTAGGCGGAAATTCGTCCCAGGCTAATTACCTGCGGGCCCCACACACATGCACGCGCTGATTTGCATGCTGGGAATTTCGGGCCGACCAAGGCTGCTCGGCGAGCTGCAATTATGCACGCTGGATTACGATAATTAACACTTTATTAAGGCGTATTTCACAAGTGCAGCGTACAACATTTTACCAACTTGAAATTGTTGTTGTTGATGTTGCTGAGAGACGCGCGACGAATATGAATTGCCCAATTTACGACTTAATGCGTCTGTAATGGAAGGCAATATAACTTTAAGCTTTAAACACGAAAGGCACGCACGGGTTTTGAGCTTTTGCATTCCGTTGGCCTGTGTTTATCATTCAATTCCATTGCGAATCGTGCAAGAAATCCAAGCAGCGACGGGATAGTTCATGACTGTTCGCTTAGTTTGGTGAATGTAAATAATAAGTTAAAATTTATCCAGCATTAAGACAAAATAAACGTGGCGAAAAATTGGTAAAAGTTTTTAATATTAATATTGGAAGGATTTAATTTCCATATTATTGAAGTCAATATTCTTTGCATTCAAAGATTCATTGAAAACCAAAATAAAAAATTAATTTAAGATTCCAGCCTTGTTTTTTCCCATTTGTAGAAACAAGTTGCTCAAGTTTTGTTGTTGTTGTTGTCGGTTCTCTTCTCAAACTGACTCCTCTAGCAGCTTTTCATTCTTTTTCTGCTCGCCGACGCTCTTTTCCTTTCCAATTTGTGGAAAGCAGGATGGGCGTGCGTCTGATTCCGTGAATCGACTTTTGATTGAGTTTCTCGGCCCGGCACAGAAGTCAATAAACACCCAATTTGCGGCCGGAGGTGCTGACGAGATTCTCCAGCAAACTTCTGCCACCGAGCGGGACAAATAATAACTCTCAAATTTTCATGAAAAACAGTCCGCCGACCGCTAATTAGCCAGGAGCAGGGTAAAAGGAAAATTTTGTAGCGGCAATTTCTGAGATTGCTGTTGGTCAAAGCCAGCAATGATCGTGAGCGCCGGTGAAAGTGCACCTGCCGAGGTGAATTGGAAGCAACGAGACTCGTTTTGCTGCTTAATTCAGCTCTTGAGTGATGCAAATGCGGCCAATGAGACTCGACGTATTGCACAGTTAACATTTCAAAACGAGTTAATTGTACATACGCACGCAGCAATTGCGAAAGACACCGTCTAAATGCATCCGAAGAAAAGTATTTTTTCGTGTTTGTAAACATTGTGAGCAATCTCCACACCAAACGAGCTATTCCTGTGCTGCTTTCCGCAAGTGCGTAGCAGCACAACACACGAATCGGATTTCGCTTCACCCCTCGGAGAGCTTTCCTTACAAGCCCAAAGCGGTTTAGGGCTAGGAAACTTTAGAAATCTCATTTCGCCTGTCCCAAAAGCTATCTGTCCTCGAAATCTGCCTTGATTGACATTCCTAGGAGAAAATAGTTTGACAGCCAAGTGAGAATTTGAGCGTGTGTTTGTAGTGCCAGCGAGGACAAGCTAGGCGAAAGAGTGCGTGAAGCCTGTCAAGAGTGATTTTAATTCAGCCGCCCGCCCGCTAATTCTCAGGGCCGTAATCTTGTCACTTTGTGTCACCAGAAGGTGCAGATGCGTTTGACGTTTATCCTTCTCACAATTGAACGCGTGATTACAACGGATGTGGGAGGCGCTGTCCACCTCGTTTAGCCAAATCCCAAGGAAAAAGGGATGCGAAAAAACACGAACCGGTGCAGTAAAAAAGAGACTTGTTAAAATAACATTTACAAACAGAGATAAGAAGCGACTGGAAGAAATGGCGTTTTATCTGATTCAGCGTGGAGAATAAATTGGAAGTGAAGTTTCTCAGCAGATAAGTATTAAAAAAATGCATCAGAATTGGTCACAATGCAATTTGAAATAAAGTTTTTTATAGAAAAAATAATACTATACCTTCGTTTCTCGCCGTTTCCATCGCTTGGGGGCTATTGAGACTGTCTCAGGATAAGAAGGGTGCAATTCGAGGCAAATAAAGGCTAAGGCGAGCATCTTGCATTTCCCGCAGCTTTTTATTTTCGAGCGGAAATTGCCGTCATTACTGTCTGCACTCAATCGCAATCCGTTCGCATCGGGCAAATCGACCTTTATTGCGCCAATAAATAAGCAATTTGACCGTTTTTCCGCGCCACTTGCCCGCAGGAAATGCACAAACACGTCAGTCGAGAGAAAAGACCATTTATGCACAATAATTGCGCCCCCCCCCCTCTCAAGGTTTGATCAGAAAATCTGGTGTGTAAATTCAAATCGAATCGGTCACTGTCACAAATTTGCCCGTCACTCTGTTTTGTGAGTTAACAAACGCGAACAAAGCGACAACCTTTGGTCTTTTATGCAATGCGTTTCACATGCAAATCGACTTTTGCTCTCAGCCCGATAAAAATGCAGAGCAGGTCGAGAGAAATCCGTCTCTCTGCTCCTCTCTCGTGCGACTTTTCAATTTGGGAGGTCAAGCGGACAAATAAGGTGGTCTTGTTTCCACTCTGGGATTTCATCTTGAAGCATTATTTCCAGTCAGGGATGCCACCACACGTACCGCGTTGCGTCCAATTCACCGACTTTAGGGCATCAATCCATGACGGAACGTCATTTCCTTGTACGGGTGAAAGTTTAAGATATAAAGAATTTAAATGTAACCAACCTGCAAAATCTATATTGTTATTATTTAATTAAAATTATAACAAAATATTTATTAATGAATAGAAGAATATATTTTAATTATCACAGTAGAAGGTTTTATTATCTTTAAAATAAAATTATAAATATATTAAATTAAATAAAGTACAAAATTTTTTAAATTTAAAATGAAAGAATTTATGGTTCAAATTATTTTTTTATGAAAATAAAATATATAAATAAAAAACAACAATAAACTTTTAATATAAAAAAGTGTTGCATAATTTGTTTTCAATTGTTTATTATATTATAATAATCTTACCAAGGAGGTTTACTAAAAGATGTAAATTTAGCTTAAGATTGACTTTTTATACCCTGTAAAAACAATAAGCCTTTTCGCCGATGACCGGTTAAAAATCCACAACGAAAAGGCGATCACGCTGCCCTTGAGCTCGCTTGTCTGCGCGCTTGTTGACTTTTTGTACAATCTCATTTGTCTCCAGACGCAGGATAAGTCTCGTCCAATTGATTTTACTTTGTCAATTGTCTCTGCAGCAGAACGTTGTCTGGCGATAAAATAAAGCCAAAGAAAAGCTGGCGCGATGGTGAAAAAATAAAACCATTCGAGACACCGCTTTTCGTGTGCATTCCCTTATATCCTGCCCACGCCTGCTAGTGATTAGCGCGAATTTCAATTTTGCACGCTGAGAGCTCTCTGGAGAGAAGGAGCCCATCTCCACCCACTGGTCGCCTCGATTGTCCTTTTTCGGACATTGCTTGGTTAGGAATCGACTGAGAATCGCAGTTGGGTGCGTCTCTGGCCCCTTCTAGAGTAACAATAAACCGTTCTTTCGGTTCTTTCAGCCACTTTCATGGCAATAAAATTTTTATCTCGGTGCTGAATTAAAAAAACAAGCCGTTCCTTTTATTGTAGATTCCAGAAATGTATCATCTTGATTCTATGTACACATTTAAATAATTTTAAAAGCACCTAAACAGTTCGAGGATTTTGATAATTTAGTTTTTTAATATATTTTCCATTACAGAGATGAAATTTACCAAATTTCTAAACCGATCAAATCAGAAATTTCCCCCCCCCCCCACCTTTTCACGGCGCTGACTCTGTGTGCATAAATAAAACTGCGAGTTTGTGGGTTCGGCGTACAGTCTGCTGAGATATTTATGGATTGATTTGACAGCGAAGTGCCCCGTTGGCGGCAAAATTTCTGCTCTCGCGTCTTATCTCGCGCGCTGACTGCGGGTGAGCAGTAATTTTGGCAAGCTTGCCGCTTTCTGCGTTCCTCCAGATAAGAGGAAGACGACGACGGCGACGATTCCTGCCGCACTCACGCGCCGAGAACGCGACGAATGAATCAATATCGCACGCGCGCGCGACCAAAAGTGCACGCGAGGGACGGAAAACGCCATCAATCGTCAGATGAAGATTATAAGAAAGGATCCGTTCTATAGGAATGACGGGGAGCTTAATCTCCATAAATGGTTCTTTTTCGGGCAAAATCCCCTAGCAAAACGTTCATCCGTTTGCAGGGAGCTTTAAAACTGACCAAGTGGAGCGCCAATCATTGATTAGTTTTAAACATTTATTTGAATTTGTTAAATTTTTCTCTTCCATAATTTTCATGCTGTTTCAACTTTATTAGAATTCAATTTTGGTAAAATAATTATTTTTCAACAGGACTCTAGTTAGGTGAATCTTTATTTAATTAGTTATTTTGGTTTAAGACAGCCTGCAACGTTGGATTGAATATTTTGTCCTTGGTACCTTGGTTGGAGGAGAAATTCCTGGAACCGAGGTTCAGGTTGCTGTTCAGGGAGTGGTCGCACTGGTGTTATTGTTTTCTCCAGGCAAGCCTAATTATCTCAATTGGTAAGCGAATCGCGCGTGCACATGCACCGCAATTTCGTGTAAAGTAAAACCAGACTTGCAAGCAAGCTAAACGTTTGTGTAATTTTCTCAGCTCGCGCCTTTTTTCGCTCAACTCTTCGTGCGCGTGTGCCCTTGCTCACTTCTTCTTCTGATTCTCTTATTATTTTAGAAAAGAGAAAATTACAATGCAGCAGAAAGGATTGCGTGCAAACCGTTGCCACACACATGCAACCAACCAGCCATGTTTTTTTACAAAAGCATAAATGCCTTCGATTGAAATCCCACACCAAGAACTTGCATCAGTGATCCGCTTTAAATTGATCAGATATTTTAAATTATTCTGATATTTATTTTTTCGAGTTGTCCCACTAAAAAATTAATAGTAAAGTTGTTGTGAATTCGAAATAAAATTTAACGTTCTTATCTTAAATCTGAAGCCTTACAAAAGGCAAACTAAAAGATTTGGAAGCCTTCATTATTCAACATTTCTATATGTATATTTAATTTTATTCATTTAAATGCAATTGATGTTAATATCAATACACATACAGTGATCTTACTACAGTTTTGCATTTTAACTTCAATGTAAATGGAAAGTACGAGCTCGTCATTGTCTTAGATACATGTACAATAATCCTCATTAGACTGCAACCTACGTGTTTGTTATGTAGCACATTCGGTAACAATGCAGGGATTAATTAGTTTCGAATTTTCAAGGTCGCGAGCGTCGAGATAAATCACGCGTGCTCTCATCACGAGAGAGTGAAAGAAAAGTGAGCGATTCCCTTTCGTTTGCGTCGAGCCGCGAGAGAAAGATTAAAAGATCAAAAGTGAAGCAGCGGACAATGGAACATTGTTGTCTGCCTTGATGTGCGCCGTGTAGTAATTAAAATTTGCTATTTTATAAAGGATCGCGCATCATGCCAACACAAGCAACACACACGTGCTATTGCTGCTGCTGGCGTGCACCGCACAAGTATAAATTTTCTATAATGGCTCTCGCGTCACGATTAATGGCCTTGTTTTTCACTCGGCGGCAGCTCATTGTCACTGCCGGGCATTAGATTAATGAAAAATTATGCTCCCTCTCTGCAATTGCCTAAATCACTCGCCGCGAATGCCGAAATGAAGTGTACACGTCAAGTTGGAATCACCTTGTGCGGGCCTGTTTTGGCACTACACATTGCAGCACACGATTCTTGTCAGACAATAGCGGAGGTATTGGGCGTTGAGGGGTCACTTGGTATGGAAAAGCCATTTTTTAAAGAGATAAGTATTAATGCAAATGAATCATAAATCAATCGTTGCCTTTTTCACCAGACAGATTTCTCAATTATTAAGAACAACACTTTTAAGTGCAGTGTAGGATAAATAATTTTGGAGTTCTTTAAAGTTCTTAAAGGTCATTAAGATGTTCCACGAAAAAAATTATAAAATTGGTTCTTCTTTAAGCATCAGATAATAAGGACAATCCTTTTTGCAAGGAAAACTCGAAATTTCTAACTTTTCTAGATCTCCAGCATTCAAAGTAAAAACACAGAGTTAAGTAATTTAATATTGTCACAATTTTATAAAATGCTCATAAAAAGGCATTGAACGAATCTATTCAACTGATGTAGGTTTTTATTGTGATACTAGGCTCTCTAGTAATTGTTGCTGCATGAAATATTGTTTTTAAGACGTTGGATAGGAAAAATTAAATCTCAAGCTGGATATTATTCAAAGACTTTACGGCCAGGATATTTCATATCTTAAAATTTTTAATTTGAGCCGAGGCATCTATTATTTCAAAATTTCCTTATGGGTAAAATTGAAATTTAAACATAAATTGAACCATACAACGTAATTTTGTTGATTACTGGATCAGATTCCTCGATTAAACTATCGCAGAAATATTGATCTATTAAAAAGAACATATACCTTTATTGCCCTGCTGAAACATATGATGTTTTAAAGTATTTTTTGCCCCCTACCAATTCAATTTGTGGATCCGGCAGCGTGATTGCACTTTGAGATTTTCATCGGCGGCTTGAAAAAAGCTGCGTTCAATTTTTTCATTCTTTTACCTCGATCAAAGAGTAACGGACTGCGCGAACTGTATTTAATGCTTTTGTGTGTGTGTATAATTCACGAATCAGGCACAACAATAACAGCGAAAGAAATTGCTCGGCTTGGCGGCGTATCAGAAAAGCTGTGTAATTACATCTCGCTGATGCTTTTTGCTACGGAGCAGGAATGCACTCAATTTCGCGCCAGGCAAAATTATTTCTGTCGTCATCATCATCATTATCTCCCGTTGCTCTTTTATCGGCTGCCTGTAATTTAATTATCCGGTGGTTTTTGATACGAAACATCCTGCAATTTTAAGTCCAGAAATCTATGTTTGAGATGAACAAATGCCTCAATCGAAAAATTTAATATCCCTCGTCCGTGATAGCAAATTTGGTGCTGGAAAATTGGCATGATTGTTGGTATTTCAATAATGGGTAAATAGCCATTCAATCAGATATACTGGAGAGAAAAAAAATTCCCCGTTCTTCCATTTGAACAGCAAAATTTTATCTCTTCCAGTTACTCGATTATGGTCCTGTGAGGTTCAGTACTGAAATATATCAGGTTGTAAAGGTTCACCACAGATGATAATCAATCTTCATGAGCATCAAAATATTTCAAAATATGATCACAAATAAATTTTAAAGCTTTTGAACTCTATTGAAGAAGTACTAAATTTTCCATTAACTTATGACGGGCAGTAGCTTTTCACGCCTGTCAGCAAGTCGGGAAAAGCAAGAACGACAGATTGGTCATGCTTGGGATGAAGTGATGAAACAATTTTCAGATAATCACGCCGCACAGGCGGAAAGTCCTGAGTCAGCACGAGGGTTGTTTTCTCTGCCGCCAAAAAAGGGGGAATTATTATACTTTCAAAAGGTGTCGGCGGACACAATGGAACGGTTTTTATATGACGGCCCGAAATATACTCACTTTATAATCAAGGGGATGCTGCTGCTGTTTTTTACTTCCTCGCCTTATTTACAAAGATAACAATCAGCCGCGAAGAACCTGCAGTGGCTGATATTTAAAAATATAAAACGTGACCGGGTCCATCAAGCGGTGGATTTTTCATGAATTTAACGGGTATGGGCCGAATTTATTTATTCATTTCCCGGCAAAAGGGTTGAAATAGTTCTCACGCGTGGTTTATTTTTCATGCAGGAGACACGCACCGTTTTCTAATTTATTGTTACATGAACGCAGGCGTGTTTATCTACGCGCACTCTGTCGCTATAAGGCGTCTATAAATTTTCAATGTTATTGCTTTTTTATGCAGAAATCCACTTGTCACACAAATATCTTCACTTTTTCACTGCAGAGTTTCATAATGACGGTGGGTATTGAAAAATGCCATTCCGTTTTTTTTATTTCGATAAAAAATTTAAACTGTGGAAGTTTGGGAAAATTTCATTTTTGTTCTGACTGAACTTAATTGACGTAATTTAATATTTCAATTAGTGAGTCTTTCATAGGTTTGAAGATCAAAATCTTATGATTCGTCACACGCGGAAACATTAACTTTCCTCTTGAATTAATTGTAGACTCACCCTCGTTAGGAGAATAAATATTTAAAATCTAGGCGTAATTAATTAAAAGATTTAAAATATTAATCTGACATTAACATCAAATTTGTCATCTCTTCCTTAGAACGAGTTGAACCACGTCAACCGTCTAAAATCTAAAAACTGGCCTTGAATCTGGCAGAGAGGTGTTTTTCCGACTAGCAGCCTTCGCGGCTGACTCATTGCGTCTTCGCATCTCTCTCTTTTTCACTCTCGTTCTCGCGCAGTTGCGAACACGACAGCATAAATGCTGCTGAATCGTTCCTTTTCACGCCTCTCGCCCTCTCAGCAGCGCCCACGCAGGACAAAATGCAAATGCGAGTCGGCGTTTAGCCATTTCCAAGTGCCAAATTTAGCAGAAATCCTGGTGCAATAAAACTTAATGGCGCATTCGCCTCGAAATTTGGTATTCAAACTCACCTTTTTATTCCTACCATATTTTTCACACCATTAAAGAGTCATTTCAAACACTCATTTCCGCGTTTTAAGATGCACCAAAACACATTCGAAACCTTATGAAATTCTGGAGCATTTACATAAAATCAGCTCCTACATTGTTGGCAAATGAATCTAATTACCCGGCATAAAGATAGCAAAGTGATTAATTGCTTAAATAATAGATAAAAGCAAGCTGTAGCAGGGAATTTGCGCAGAGAGCGAGTCTATTTGAACAACATTGAGCAGACAAAGCGGCCGGCAAACATCAACATATGCATCGGGCAACATTGCACGCGAACAGAGCGAAATGAAATGGGCAAACATCGAGTGTAATAATCCACAGCATGTTCATTTGATAGAAGCTGCTGTCGGGGACGCTACAAATAATCATAATAACAATAATCGGGCCCGGCATGCATCTGACAACGCGTGTGATAGACAACGCGCGCATGCAAATATCGCAAAAAGCCTCTGGGCCGTTTATCGGGGACGAATTCCGCAATATGCTTTTTATTGCGTCGTTATTAATTGCCGCTGCTCGCGTCCCAATGCGCATGAAAGGGGACAGAAAGGCTGCAATAAAACGCTCTGACTGGACCCGCTCCTCGCCTTTTGATGGATATTCGGAACGCTCGCCCGCTGCAAACAACTGGAAAAATGTGTGTGGTCGCCATTTGGGGGGCAGTGGTAGATTTTCATTCAACTTGAAAAAATTTAAATAGGGTTGAGTTTGTCTACAAAAAATTTGGAGATGTATAACAAGAAATGTAAATATTTTCTGGTAAAAACTCAGAACGAACGGTTTGCTTGAAATTTTCTCAACATTTTCCATTTATTGGGTATATTTTCAACTTTAGCGCACCATTTTGCACGACCCTTGGAGTGTCAAGCGCACTTTTTCGACTTCCGCTGGTGACATATCACTGAAATCAGTCAAAAATCGACAAAAACCGATAGCGAAAAATCGCCAGCGGTGTAAGTGGTGCAAAAATTGATGTTGCGTGGTCGGTTGGCGGAGATAACAAAAAACGCTACTGCTTTTGCCACTTTCGTGCACCCCCGGTCATCGTTTTACTGTGCAACTGATGCAGACCAGCTCCGCTCTCAATCACTGAACTAGCCTGACGTCAATTCCAGGCGTTTTTTATGATTCATTTGAGTGATTTTTTAAAAATTGAAATACTTTGTTAGTCAGGATGGAAATATTTCGCTATAACGAGAGCACAATGCAACTAGATATAGAGATTATAAGCATTACGCTACATTACAGAATGACTTAAAAACAGATTTTGCAAATTACACTTCCATGCTAAAAATAAGGAATTGGTTGGTGGCTAAGTAAGAATGAAATATTTGTACAGATAACCTATTAATGCACGCTCTCGTTGTTGTTTTAATTTTATTGTTCTACCTCTGTCAGACTTTAGAAATCTTGTATTGTATAAAATTATATGTAAATTTTTATTTTAACTTAAAGTTTTAAACATTAACTTGATTTTTTAATTAAAATTAATAAATATCTTTATTGTTTTATTAAAATTATAAAATAAGTTATTAATTTTAACATATTTTTATTTTAATTTGGTTTTTAATTTAATTAATAAATTATTAACAAAGAATCGTTGTTAAGGTTAAAGCGAAGTTAAAATTTCCTGCCGCCTCAGGGTTATCTAGAATTGATTTCTACCGTAGGTGCATAAATGCTAAAATTATATTAACTGCTAAAGAAACATATTATTTAAATCTCAAATTTTATTTAAGTGAGAATAAATATGATTATTTATACCATCACTTAGTGTCAGAGTATATCTTACTTTTGTTAGCAATAAGGAACACGGGACAAATATTTGTTCAGACCAAAAAATCCTTCAGCACTTTTAGTTCGCTTAGTGAAAGTGATTTAAAGACTTCTCTAGAATTATGAGGATTCAAAATGGGACACACTTCAGACCAACATGTTTATTTTTAAAATATGTTTCCCTTTCTAAAACTTGTTAAAAAAATGATTAGTCATGCAATTCCGCCGACAGATCCGCTCGCCCAGCACGGTATCAAAACGCAATCGGTCGCGAATTTACAACGGCAGCCCACGAACGCTCACGATGGATAAATATTGTGCAGCGAGCGCGCACATGCAGAGTTCAATTTCGAAGCAGTTTCCTGATTACATTGTGCAAAGCAAGGCTGGGCGGGTCTGCCTAAATTCGCTGTGCGGATGCAGTTTGTTGGTTATTTGACTGCCGGGCACGAAGCGAGTCACGTCTGGCGCGTGATGTTGCCCCCGCCCGTTTTATTTATATACCCCGATTGGTACTGCACGCCCGCACACATGCCGTAATCGCCGCGTCTGATTCCTGTCTGCCGAGCCATGCAGACGCGCGCGCGACTCGAGTGCCATGCAGCTGGCAAGAAACGATTTAATCCCGCGTCTGCAACCCTTTGACAGCGCGCGTGATTGCTTCTTTAATCCAATTTGGCCTCGATTGCGCGTGGCGGTGGTTTGGAAAAACGGACGATCGGTCCCGGCCTCGGCCGACCGCGCTTCCTTCCCATTTTGCAGGCCAAAAATCGGTTTCACAAACCAAACAGCAGTTAACGATCGTGCATCGAGCCGTGCATGACTGCAATATGGGTGTAGATAGATCTTTATTTATTTTTTCTATGTCTCCTGTGTTTATACAAATTAAGACTTTCATAATATTCTACAGGGATTTGAAAGACTTTTCACTTTCAAGCGGGAAAATCTGATGCACTGGGACCCATAATTTATTTTGTAAACTCTTTAAATATTACAATGTTGCCTAACGGTTTAGGATTTACGCAAAAAGTACTTCTTGAGGTAAAAGCTAGAAATTGAAGAGTGTCCCCGGAATATTTACATTTTAAAGGCCTCCTAGGCCAACTTTTTTGCCACTATTTTGTTATTAAAACTGCTTTTTGGAATTTAATTATTGGCAATTCACCATTTGCGAAAGCTCTTAGTGTTTGAAACCGCCAATAGATTGCGCCACCGTATACTTCCTATTTTTTGGCACTTCCGTTGCGATTTAGGACTTAATTCAGCTGCTGTGCATTCAGTCTTTAAAAAGATTTCTTTTATTTTCAGAACAGCAAAAGAAATGATTATAAGAGCAGAATGTACAGCAGCAGGTTTGAGTGTGAAATCGCAGCGGAAATGCCTCAAAATCAAAATTAACCGCTGGCAAAATCTACTGGCGGATAGCAAAACAAGCGTTTCAAAAATTCAAAATGCCTGCAAAAGTTCACTATCCGGGGGCTTCTTAATATTGAAAATTGAAATTTCTCAAAAACAACGCGATGCGTCAGTAAAAGTTCTATGGTTTTAGTTTCTAATGTTCATTGAAATAATTTTGTAAGTTTGTATCTTTTCTTGAAAAAATTGGTTATAAAATATATTAAATTTTTGCGGAAGCTATATCAGTTGATAAATTCTGAACCCATCCCAAGTGAATTGTCCGTGCTGCCTCATTTCAGATGACTTTTGATAACTTCGGTAGTCTCGTAATCATGGTAATTTTGCGTGACCGCGAAATATTTTGGGTGAAAGTGTTTATGTATAAGATATATTTCACTTGTCCCAAAGGTTACTTGGTTAGTACTTACTAAACATCTAAAAGAAAAAGTTTGTGATTTTTAAGATTTCTTTTTTTATCTGAGTTAATCTTTTTAATGAGAAAATGTCTGATCATGAGATTGATCAACAAAAGGTCATAAATAAATTAAATTTTTACAGACCTCTTGCTGAAAGGAAAATTACGACTAATGTAAAGAGACTCCGGTCTCCTGGCAGAGCCGTCTAGCTAATATGGTCATAAAAAACTGGGAACTTTGACCTTCCCATTGTAAGTTTGCGCCATCCATGTTATATTTTCATAAAAGTGTGTTGGCTGCTAAATTACACGTTTCGTGTTCCTTTCAGACGGGCAATAAAATTAAGCCATGCACTTCCGATTGCACAATCTAGTCAATAAAATTTATTGAACTTCACATTTACAGACCTATTCAATAAAGCTCTAGTTTTGACCCTATTTCCATTCCAGACAAATTCAATATTGAGGCACAAAAGAAGCGTTGTGTTTCGGCCACAAAGCAAACAAAAAGCGACGCTGTCTCAAACTTTCGTGCGTGTACAAACATTTTAAGGTGAGCATGTGTATGCGCCCGCCATATTTATCTGGCGGCGGCGGCGGCACACACAAAATTCGTGTACACATCTTGTGAGAAAAGCCGCACGTGCGGCCGCTTCTTTGGCAAAAACATATTCATCAGCTGACGTGCGGCTCACCCCTTTGAATGTCAAATTTATTTATGTATTCCGATATAACACAGCAGCGTGGCGCGGAAAATTCATGCAAATAAAATGCACGAAACGTGCGCGCTTAAGTGATTCGCTCCCGCTTAAATTTCCTCCATTGTTTTCCCGACGCTGTTCATATAGTTATTTATTTTATTTGTCCAAGCGACGAGGCCTGATTCTCTTTTTGTTGCGCTGCTTCATCCACCTGATGGCGACGCGTGCGTCAGTCTCACGCACGTTTGTGCGATAAATACACCGCCGAACAGATGGTTTTGATGCCATATATTTGTGTGTATAAATATTCTGCTCTCGTTATATTTGTTGCTCGCAAATTTGTGCAAAACTATACACATACACCGCCCTTTTTGTTTTTGAAACAAACATTTGAGTTTACTCTTTATTAAAGTAGCCAGATTCAATTTATGAAATTTGTTGTTTCACTCTAGGTTTTTGAATAATATATGCAATATTGACAGACGAAACTATAAATTGAAATGAATTTTATGGTCCATTACAAATTTTATTTTTCTGTTGTTTGCTAGCATTTACGATCACGTGTAATTATTTTAGATAATGTCATATGCGAGAGAAATCAACACTATCAACAGTATTATACTTCTGTGCCAATTCCAAAAAATTTATATCAATGCTATGGTTGATTTAACAATGCTTTATATCCTTTTCACGATTCAAATCGTTGTGGAAAAATACATCAAAATCATGAAGGCCTCACTCAGTTACTAATTGTAAATATATTTGTGACCCCAGGCGACCTTGTTTCGAAGCGCTTACTGTGCAGAACATGAAACATAAACCGAATAAAATAAATAATGTATTAATGTTAAAAAAATCAAGCTTCACTAGTACTTCATCACTCATCACCGTCAGGTTTTTAATTTTTTGAGTGGTTCTACGGCAGAAATACCGTTTTGGTATAATTTATACGGCTTCAAAAGCTATTTTCAGAATTTTTCATGCACTCAAATTTACTTAAATTATTTTACCACCAAAATATTAAACTAGAGGAGCTAGGAAAATTTCACATACTTAAACTTCAAAGTTGACAATTTTTTGTTCGATTCTGGATGGAATCAATGGCTTATTTTTAAAGGGTCAAACAATAAATTATACCAAATTTTGAATTAAATTTCAAAAAATTTCTAATTCACTGATCTAAAGGAAACATTGCACATCTATTTTGACGTGATGACGTTTTCTTAAAATATTAAATGGTTTACAAACAACATAAAAGTTTTTTTGTCAAATTATTATTTTTATTGATCACGGAAAACTGCTTGATAGAATAGTTTTTACAAGATTATTCTCTAGTTTTGCAATTTTTTGACAATTTTGTTAGCTCTGGAAAAGGTTTTTAAATTTTTTTTTGATGTTATTAATTGTAAAGCTTTAAATTACAGGATTAACAGGAAACACAGACAAAAGCCTTTCACCCTAGCCCTTATTAAATTAATATACTATGGCAAATGAGATGAACCGATTCTAAATGGACTTCAAAAATATCAATGCATTTTCGACCAACGAGTTTAAATTTTAATTAATTAGCTATAGAGAAAAATATTTTCTGCGTACCGAGTTTCGATTTCACCCGAGCCAATTTTCCGAGTGGACTGAGTCACAGCCGGCTGCATGCATTTCAACCGTCCGTAATGAGCGTGCTGAATGTTATTCCGCTTTTTCCACGCTATAAACCTGCATTCCGTCCTTCCGGCCGGGGTTCAGTCAGTCAGTCATAAGGGCAGCGAGGGTGGGTGTCCGCCAGCATTTGTTCGCCCGCTTCCCCCTGATTCTCATTTGTACCTCTGAATGCAAATCGAGCGGTTGACTCATGCGAGCGCGCACGGAGAGAGAGAAATGATCAGGAATGAGAGTGAGAGAGACAAAACACTGCGGGTGGCTGCTTTACACTCGCTTTTTTTCAAACGCCGCCTGCGTTTCTCGTTTTCCTTTTAATACTTGAGTGGGTGTTTTCAATGGATCCAGCTCGTGTGAATGCAGTGCATACTGTATTGTGATAAATGCATGAGGCGGAGTAAGAGTGAGTTGCACTCGCTGCCAGAGAGTTTATTGCGGATAAATTTAATTGCATTTTACCAAGTACGGTTTTGATGCGAAACCCTTGACTTCCCGGGTTCACAAACCTCATTAAAAATAACAGAAAAAATTAAATTTTGCTTAAGTTAGTGAACCAACATATGTGATATCAGTAAAACAAAGATTAAATAAATAAATAAATAGCAGGTTGTATGGCTAATTTTTATACACTATTAATAACAAAACAAAGTTTTCAAAACTTTAAGAAATCTCTTTAGTTCCTAAGACGAGTCCGAAAAGGGTTGCTTGTTAATAGTAGAGCACAGCGCCAGAAACATTTGAACCAAAACAAAGTGGTAATATGAAGTGCGACGAAAAATTGGATAACAGTATTATAATAAGTCCTCAATTTCTTTAATTAACTTGTATAGATGCACGTACGTTACCAACTAAGCACTGCATTGAAATCTAAGTTTCTGATTCTTGTTATTGTAAAATACAGTCCTATCATTTTAATATTTTCTCCCCAATAAAATGATTTAAAAGTACACACCGAGTCTTTCATTATATAATTTTAGGGAAATGTCGGTAGACTCAATTTATATATAGAATATAAAATTTTATTAAACGCACTAGGCGTAAAACACTAAAACTTTTACAGTTTTGAAGCTTCTCTTTTTTCGTCGTTTTTCTTGCACGATACTTCGACACTTTATTAATGTGATATTATTCACAAAACTCACCATACAGTATATAACATACTATTAAACACATTGAAAGGCGACAAGTCGAGATTTTAGATGGGAAAGAACAGTGCTGAAAGTCAGCAGAATCAGCTTTGACTTCGACTAAACTTGATAGCTTTATTAATTAAATCGTCACCACTCTCAGTTAGAAAGACTCCTTAAGGACACTTGGAGAAATTATAATTGTTTTTAGACACTCGGAAGCACGAATTTCTCCCTTTAAATAAGTTCTTCCTTGTTAAAATCGAGAGAATTTCGACGACAGCGCAGATATGAAATGTCCCGCTTCTCATTAAGTGTTTTTCTCTGTTTCCAGCGAAAAGATACAAGTCTGATTAAACTGCATACTTACAAGCGACTTTTGTTTTAATAATAAACGTTACTCTCTGTGAATGTTCCGCAAGAGGCGCATTATTAAGAACAAGCGAGGCAGCAAAGTGGATGGCTGCCGAGAAAGGAGCAGCTCTAATTTTTGCTGCTATTCCTGCTCTTGCAATCAGCTTTCAAACTCCACAGTAAGGAAAAAATCGTAAGAAAAAACCTTGGCACATTCAATGTTTGAAAGCGTGAAAGGAAAAGAAGAGCGAGCACGTGAATTTCAAAATCAACTAAACGCTGTTTGAATGAGGCAACACAAAATGTCGGCCGCAAGAAGTACGTAATAAAAGTTTCCATAACCAAGCCCAAAAATTATCGCTATGGATTCCAATCGAACCGTTTTGCCCGCTTTGGAGTCAGATTAAAAAACAAAAACAAGTGGGGCGAGTAAACTGTTATGTTGTAAAATTGAGTCTTTTTTCTATGGCACCGAAAAAATAAATTTATTCTATAATTTATTTATAATTAACTGGCCAGAAATGTTCTGGATGCTTAAAATTAGTAATAGAAGATTTTTAGCCAAAAGTACCTAGGACAGCTCCAAGTAATACCTGTGAAATTTTAAACTCTATATATTTATGATTTGATTTTTTAATCCTATCTAATATATTAAATTTTATTTTTCTTGAAGTCTTGAAGAGAGTGTCGATCGTCTAGCACTTTCGCCTTGTGTATAGCACACTTTGCGCAGTGTGCTCTCCATTTCGCAATCCAGGGTGTGTTGCACGGGTGCATCGCGGCCGATGCTCTCCACGGCTGATGGCGCATCTGCGGCACAGCAAACGGAGAGATTGAACGATGCCACGCGGCCAGCGCACGGAGAGAGCACAACCCTATATAAGATGCGCTGCTGCTCTGTCGTTCCGTCGGCAACGGCCAACTTTTGATTGAACTCGCAACTTCATATCTGTGCGCGGAAACACAATATGTAATAGTAATGCCATCAATGGCTTTTCGCCTTTCAAAGTTAAACACAACTGACTCGATGAGAGAAAGAGAGACGCTGTGAGTCGAGATGTGTTCATCCAATATTCGCAATGTGTGTGAGTGTGCACCGCTCATGTAAATTTGATTGCCGCGCCAAGCGATCAACTTTTCTTATTATTTTCTTCCATCCAAGCAGCTCCGCAGAGAATTTAATTTCCACTGCAGTCTATGCAACCTGGCGGTGATTTCTGCTGGGAGGGCAGAAAACGACGCTTACAATTTATCGCGCTCTTGTGGAGAAGAAATAAGCTGCCGGACTTTTGTATCAGGAAAATATTACTCTCTCAACGAAATTTTTGCTCCCTGAAGAACGACGAAAAAGTTGGGAAATTGTAAGATAATGTGGAAGTCCCTTTTTAATCTTCAAAAAAGATTTTAGAAATCACTTAACAGATATCGTTATGTTTATAAGTTAAGGGAAAACTTATACATTATTCAGACCTCCTAATAGAGTTTCAGCGCTTGACGATAAACTGGGACTGTCTTTTTTCTCGATATAAGAAGTTGCATTATTTATTTTGGCGCCTCGAGTAAACTTCGGCAGAAGTTGCAGACGTGCAGCATCAAAACAAGCATTCGTAGTTTGTCCCATTTGGCGTAAATGGAGCGCGAGTGAATGTACGCCCATTAATTTTGACTATGTGAGATGCGTAAACCTCATCTGCGAGTGTTTAATTAAGTTTGGGCTAATGAAGAGGAAAACCAAGCAGCAACACATCTTTGACGAGTTCAAAGAGAATCTTGTTTGCTACTTTCCGGCTCATGCTTGGCATCAAACTTTAGACATCAGACACTGGTACCAATGGGAAGCTCAAAACTGTAGCGGGCTTCTTTTGTGTTGTAATGGTTTCTTTATAAATCGCCTTTTTCATTTTCAAACTCTCACAAAATTTATATAGTTGGACTATCTTTCGAACACAAAGTTCTAACCAAGGCACCATTACCTTTGCAAAATTAGATAATTAAAGAAAATTCAAGCAATAATTTATCAACAGAACTAAGCAAAATGCTTCAAAAACGATTAATTGCTGATGTATGATTTATCGATTTCTCTTCGCAGTGAGCCGGAAATTACAAACAATCCACAAAGAATATATATATATATATATATATGAAATTAAATCCCAATTTATTAATTCTTCTTTAGGCGTGATCATTAAAATAGGGTTTGAAGAACGAATCAACTCAAGTTTCAGAGCCCTCTAGTCCGAGAGCTACAAATAGGTCAGACAGAATCGATTTTCGCATGCATAATGAGCAAAATAATTAATCCCACCCCCACCGCAAAGCGGCAAAAACTATTATAATGACCTCGCACACTTCCTCTCTATCACTGCGGTGGGAAGGCCAAATCAGAAGATAGGTTTATATAAAGCAAATTTTCTTGGGCAGTCATTCAAGTAGGATTTTCAAAAATGTTGCTCTTCATTTTTTTGCTGGCTCAAGTGTGTTTTGGGTTTGGATTTGCTGAGAACATTCCACCGAATCACCAGTGCCTTTTCACTTGCGGCTGTATGAAGTATTACGGTGACACAATCGACAAGCGGTGAGTGACATTGCAGAAGTCGTGAGGACATTATTAATTAGGAAAAATCACAGATTGGAATCGCTCGAATCGGGGAACATTGTGAAAAGCAGAACGACAAGGCATCCAAACTCCAGTCACGTTGCTTCCGAGGTCTGTTTGGTCATTCCTTATCCTTATCCCACATTAATTTAAATCTTTTCTACACTTTGCCACGTTTCCAGTCTACAGAAACTGGAATTTTAGAACTCAAGGAGATGATAAGGACAAATTTTGACAATTTTGAGAGCTCAATTGGTGGTCACAGCTCTTATGTCAACGACTCAATCAAGGTTAGTATTTCCAAATAAATCATTGTTTGAGTTTGGGGGAGATCAATAGTAAATATTTTTTATTTAGCAGTCGTCAAGTATATATTGTGAAATTTCCCTTCTTTATATATGTAATATATATAATTTGATCCATGTTTTTGTTTTCGTGTATTTAGTATTATCTTCAAGATACTTCCTCAGAAGTTGGCAAACAAACAAGTCTTATAAACGAAATGCTTCACCTGCTCAGAAACGAAGTAAATTGAAAAAATCATATTATTTTCCTCTTGTTGGTCAATAAGTAATATGACAAATACAGTTTAAAGGGATTGGTACGAACTTTGAAGAGATAAAGAAGAAGCAGGAAGGTTTAGACGTTTTCGCTCGTGATAAATTGAAAAAGGTAATGAGAAAACGGCATTACATATATTTATATTTAATACGTGATTTATAGTTCGATGCACTGACAAATGCTGTCAATATCAAGCGTAAGTTAAGTTTTATAAGCGAAATCCAACAAAGAGCAAGAAAAAGTTTGCTAAATTGGAATTAAATTAAAACATCCCTTCCTTCTTGCAGTTAAGCCTGTGTTTCTCAAAAGTGGAAGAATAGTCGCTTTCAGAGATGATCTCTTAGAAGTGAGTTTTTCTAAAAATTTTACAAGAAATTAACTTATTTAATTCGCAATTGTCTTATTTGCAGACGGATTTTAGCTCAGTCAAATTGGTGTGCGAAAATGCTGGAATGAAAATGATCACGGTGCACAATCAATCTGAACTTGATGAACTTCAAGATGCAGCCGAAAACTTAAATCCCTCCAGTACATATTCATGGTATTATGAACAGTTAGAATCTGTTTCTAAATTTTACTTCGTTGCAGTTCACGTTTGGCTGTCAGCTTCAAACATGGATGATGGCGAAGGTAATTTCAAATGGGCAGATGGCACCAAACTTGATACAAAGAGCAAGCTGTGGCTAACTAAGGAACTAGGTGCTGATGTTAATCAACCTGACGACTACAAAAATGGCACAAATGCCTGCGTCTATTTCGATACGAAAAACACTTACAGTAGGAAATTGCTAGATGCACCATGTCGAAACTTTGGACTAGTTGCCTGTGAATTGTAAGTGCAGGAAACATCAGGAAAAAATTCATCAAACAAATACAACATGGCATATTATGGCCATTTACCAATAAAAATTAAACCGTCTTTGGAAGAAATAAACTATTTTTTAACTCCTGCACAAACAGAAAAAGTAATAGAAACTCAAAAATCTTGTTTCCCTTCTCACAAATCAATATTAAATATAAAAAGTGAAAAAGTGGTGTTCTATTTTCATTTTCTTTTAAATGGAATTAGAGGGCATTTTATACAGTTTTGTTTGCTTCCAAATAGAAGGTTATTAAAAATAATAAACAAGCATTCAAGAACAAAGCCCGATATCATATAATTTGCCAAGAGAAAATAAATAATACAATTCATACAAAACCATATTTCAAAATATATGTTGTTTCATAAAGGGCTAGGAATTTTTGCCCTATTAATTTGAGAAATGCAAAGAGGAATTTTTCAGAAAAAACTCAAGCAGAGATAGGCATATAGGCAGTCAGTCTGCTCTCTCGAGAGCCTGCCGCAGCACAGAGAGAATTTTGTGTTAGTGAGTCGGAGCGTTGGTTGTTGCGCCGGTCGCTCGTCTAGGGGGGGCAGCAGGCGGCGACGGAGCGGCCGCTGCGCGTCGGCCGCCGTCCAAGGCTCAGTGTCAGACAAGCGTTTGCGACGGCAGCATCGTCGTCCGCCGGTGGCACAGTGTCGAGCTAAGTTAGGAGCTTATCTCTTTCTCTCTGCGAAGAGCGGACTGCTTATCACTCGGTGGGCGTGAAACGCACCTCCGACCCTATCTAGAGGATACTGAGTGTCAGTGTGTTTGCATTGTTGACGACAAAAAAGTGATTGTTGTAGTGCATCGAGCGTGCGGATCGCATTAAAGGTGCACTCACGCCGCGTTCGGACCTCGTGCAGGTAAGCTACCCTGACTGCCTCTCCCTCCATCTTGCCCTGATTCTATGAGGAAAACGGTTTTAACGCGTGCCGGGTGACTCAAACTCCGCGGAAAATTGATGGTTCTTGTATTGTGACTAGTCACTTAGACGTAGGGAGCGTGACGAAAAATTGGGAAGAGATCAGTGCCGGACCGAAAATTATTTTTTCAAACAAATCATTTTTAGAGGCTGCGCTGGGTGTACGAAAGTAAAATATTTATAGTTATTTATGTTTCTCCTGAAGCTTCCAAACTTCTCTTTTTCTCTCTTCGTTTAGTTATAAAAAAGCTGCAAAGCTGCACTGCCTGCGACATGAAGCAATGATTATTTACTGTTTGCTAATGCAAGCGCAGCTTTGAGTTGAGCAAACAAAGTCGCGATAATTGGGAAATCGTGCTTAAGTCGGTGTCGAGCAAGCCTCTCATTAATTTCAATCAATCAACCTCGCCAGCTTTTTAATCGTCCTAATACGGGCGGGGCGCAATCCGCGGTTTGTACCAGACTAATGGAAGAATTACGAATAATTCGGAGAATTTTGCGATTAAAGACGTCAAGTAATTTCAACAAAGTCTGGTGTTCACTTATCTCGAAGTATTGATGGTAAAAAAATAAGAGGAAATCACAAAGGGGTGTTGGCTTTTCACTGATACCGCACGGAAGAGTAGACCATGAGAGATAACTTTCATTATTAAAAAAGACTGTTTTGAAATAAACACATGATGGTTGTATCTGTTTTTGACAGGAGAAATTATTCTTGATCCAATGATTCTAACGAAAGAGTTAAAAAAGTCATTAGAAGTTCCTTAATATCAAAGTTGAAGAAAATAACACCTCTAAATTTTTCATGTCACAAAATTTTAACAGGTAATAGTGATTTTCATTGTGAAGCTAATTTTTTTAAAACTTTGCGTGTGGACCAACTAATTTCTAGAAACAGAAAATACGCAAAGGGCAAACATAAAAAAATCGTGGAACTTGAATCTGAGCAAAGTCCAACACAATGTTTGTTGCTGTATTTTAACAGCTTATTTTTTGTGTCCGTCGGTTTGTTTTGGTTTTCGGTGACGTCCAAATTTCTCACGTTACGCGCCGACAAAGCGGCAGCAGTTGCACCCCTGCTCGCTTCTTTCACGAAAGGGGTGATCCAATTACCCCATCGGCTGCTGATTCCCGATAGCGCATCTCTGGCGAGCAATTAGGACGCGGGCCTTTTTTACTCGACGGCTTTTATTCAAATTGAATCGACGCCGAATGTATAAATTCGTGCCATTAAGGCCGCGCGTTCCCACCCTCCTGCCGGGAAAATGAAATGGGTGGCTGCGAGGGGGTGTTTAGTGCGACCACCAGCGTCTGAAATTCGCCTACCCCCTCCTCCCCTGGCTTGTTTTTGTTTGCTCTACAGACAAAGAGCAAAGCTGTGACGAGCATTGGCTTTGGACCACCCCCCACACAGGTATATTATATTCTGCCTGAAAAAGTTTCAATGGAATGAGTGTGGCTGGTCACGCTTACTCATTTTTAAAGTGTCTCGCGGGATACCAATCACTACACACGAATTTGTCAGTTTGACGTATTTCAAAGGGATTGGGAGACGAAATAATTCAAGGTGTTGAGAGGTCCTAATTTTCTGACAATGAGTGGAAATCGACTGGGGGTATATTAAAGGTTCAGCGGTCCATCAGTCATTGCACAGCGAGCGACCTATTTGCTTAGGATATGACAGGAAGTGGCTTGCTTTTGTCATCAGATGAAATTCCGGGCCTGGTGCAACTCTCCTCTTTATTATTTTTGCCACAGTGGAAACACGGACGAGAAAACTTCGACCTTCAGAGGAAGACGTTAATTTTTATGGTTGTTAGAGAAATATTTACCTAGGAAGCTTGTAAACTGCTTAAAAACGGATTTGAAAGGCGTGTTTTCGTAAATTAAGTGATGGTAAAATCTTTTCCTCAAAATAAAAATTTCGTTTGAATCCAGGAAAAACAATAAAAATCACTCATTGGTCCAAATGACTCATGTTTTCCGAAAATCTTTCTTGCCGCGAGCGCCGATCGGAAAGTTGTTTGTTTTGTTTTTGGCCTCCCACGCCTGCGGAGCTGTGCAAATATACGTTTTCTCAGAAAGAGGCTGCCGTGCGACGCTCTAGAGTTGCAGACGCGCAGTGATAGTTGTCGTCCTGCCTCACTCGCTGGTTTTTTAACCGTTGCACGGCCCATCTGCCGCTGCAACCGACTTGTCTGTCTGCCGACCGGTCCGCCTACGCCACGCGAAACACCGCAAACCAGGTGCGGCCGAGTGAATAATTTAAAAGACCGACAGACTGAATATACACTCATTGTCAGTCAGGTCCAACTTCCGCGCTATTCATTAGCCGAAATTGGAGCTGCAAACTGGATCAGAAGGTGTTTTAATTAAAGGCAATTTTGAAAAAAATAAAAAAAAACACGAACTTCATTTAAAAGAAAGAAGAGACTATTTAAATTGTTCCCGCTTTCCTCATAGAACGTAAAAACTCTTTTTCCTGGTGGCATATTGCGATTCTCAAATATATATCCGCCCCGTTATTTTGCGGTACGAATCTCTGTACTAAAACCGCGATGTAGGCGTGATTTATTAATTGGCATCGGAGTGTGTCGCGCGCGATTTTGGCACGGATTCATTTTTCACTGCGTTTTGTTCGCCTATAGCTCTCGTTTAATATCGGGCGCGTTTTGCACATCTGTCACCGCACCTGCCAATGCTTTGTGGGCGAAACAAACGCGCTCGCGGTGGCCGGCAATATTTCCCGCGCTGTTTACAGCCGCCCCCACGCACCCTCTTGGACGAGAATCAAACAACAATGCTCTTGAAATGTTTTGTTCCCTCTGCCGACTGAACTGGCGAGTGGGAGAGAGAAATCGGTATCGACAGACGTCTAATTGAATTGTAGCCGGTATTACATTTTCCTTTTCGGTTGATGGCCCTCGAGGTCGTTAAAAAATGTTTATTCCATGAACTTTGATTCACACAAAAAATAAGTTAAATTCTTGTTCCCAGAAAACGCCAATTTGATCATTAGCACGTTGTGTTTGTTTTTATCTTGTTTATTTTCGCATTTTATTTCCTGTAAATGCGATGCAAAAGGTGATTTAATCTAACCACACCGCAGGGAAAGTGTTGGTCGTGCGATTTATATTGAGCTGAAGGGTGTGATTCGACGCCAATCGTCCGCTCTTGATGTTGTTTCAAGTCTGATGCGAATGGATTTAATGACTGATTTATTTTTACCTTTCGTCGTAAAACGCGGCCCTAACTGTGCGTTGGAATTACGTACACGACGCCTTGCAGCCTTCAGCGCAGCCAGAACATTAAACTTTCAATACTGCAGCAGCTATTTCGAGGAAACGAGCCAGAGTGGTCGAGAAAAAGAGTCATTTTGAATTCAAAACAGAGAATGGGGAAGAGAGGGATAAGTTTTTAGCGACAGAATCGAGTTAATGATAAACCAACAGAGGCAAAAGTCCGCCGGCGCCTAATTGCCGGCCCGAGTGGATGCGTAAAAAAGTGCGAAAGCTCAGTGTTTGCTCGCGGATTATAGCCTCACAGCTGCAGAAAAACAACACTGGTGGACTTGGTTTGAACTGCGAAATTTAAACTAAACAAACTGCCTAAACGTAAACTTTCATCAGATTCCAGACACCAAAAAGCTCAATTAAGTGTTGAACCATCATCTTTAAAATTTTTATTACATACAATGATTATGCAAAAGAAAATATCCACATTGGTACCAATTTTTTTAAGTGTTTGAACTTGCTCTTGGAGTAAAAAGAGGCGTCTTGAGTGAAAACAGAACAACAGAAATGTGTCTGTGCCGGCAGCAGGGCTATAAATACACGTGGCAGGCTGCTGTTTTATTATTGCGCCCGAAACGCAAACATCCCTTGGCTGAGCCCCCGAAACCGAAACTCACGCAACTCTCAAGGACCCAGCAACCCCGTTCGTTCCTTCGTGTGTATTTATTGCCCTCAAGCAGCTTAAACTTTCATAGCGCAGACATCGATCCAGCTGTTGACGACGCAGCAAAAATGAGAGGAGCACGGATTTTGTGACGGATGAAGTGTCGGAAAATTGCAAAATCTCGGTCTGGGCCTCGAAACCGGCCGCTTTTTGCGGCTGCCTGGCGATTTGCATAATCCGACCAGAGCAAAAACAATGGAGCGATTACAAATGCACGGGTGGAAAGAAAAGCCCGCTTTTTATCCCTTTCGCCGTGGCTCATTATACCGCGAGAGCAGCGCAGAAAATATGCTGTGTGCGGTGTGTGGCTCTTCAGCATCCACTCTCCCTCGCGGTGGCTCTTTTTTCTGGCTCCAGAAGCAGAAATCCAAACGTGTGCGTGACCGTCGTGCTGTGCACGCTGGAAAGAAAAACAGCCGAGTCAGCCCGCTTTTTTATTGTGTGTATCCGAATTTCTTCCCACACGTGATGCTGCGTCGAGCTATCCAGGCGCACAAATGCAAATCAAGCAAAGTGGGGTCGAAAATCTTCGGCCCCTCGGCGGTTTATTATGTTCATCAAAAATTATAATTTTATGCTAACCAAATCGGTTCGAAAAATATAAGTAATGCTGACGCGTGGGAATAAACAAACAATAAAATACTTGAAGACTTTATCTAATCGAGGTTGCTTGAAACGTTTCAATTTGAGGCACCATTTTTCTAATTAATTTTTAAATAACACTTTTCCTCTTATCAAAAATATAATAAATCGTGTCAAAAAAACTCAATCGCTCTTGATTTGGACTCGTTTTGTGCTCAATTAGGGCCGGCCGCTATTACGCCAGAGCAGTGGCGGCCATCATAACAATATTCAAATGGATGATGAAGTAGCTGCTCGGAGATCCTTTAACCCCTTGGCTGGCGGTGAGCACGGTTGCCAAGTTGCGTGACCAGCAAGAAAGAACGCACGCCTGCTCCAGACACGCCGGGCAAAATATATTTATTTGCCAGTAACAACCGCACACACACACTTACTAATAAATTCTGTACAGTAAAAAACGTGTTAATTACGACAATGCACGCGATTGGGGTACGAAACAAAATGCTGCTTGTTGACGGCCACTGTAATGTTATTTACTGCCTGTTTCCCAGCGAGAAAATCGAGAAACGGATTTTTTCCTGACAATTTTCACAACTGAATGAAGGAACACGTGTTTAATTCTCCAGGCGAGATAAAACAACTGAGGTCATCTGTTCTGTGTGAGTGCAGCCTCTTTCTTTTTCTCTTCTCAAGAGCTAATGTCTGCGTTTGGCTGCGGGAAAGGGGATTCTCTGCGGCGTGCCATCCGATACTTTTATGCCCGGCCAGCAGTGAGAAATATTAATTTCCCAAAATGAATGACGCGACGACCGAAGTTTCATCACGCTAAAAGGCAGCTTTGTTTTCGTGTCGGAAATCTCGGTGGGCGACACACGAACTCCAGCAGCGCTAAAAGCTTCCAATCACGGGTTTTGATATTCACGGCTCCCTATTTCGCGGTGCGAAATCGGGTTTCCGAGAAGTGTTCAAGGTCTGTTCGCTGGACAATGAGAGCCAATCTCGATCTAATGACGACCAATTGATCCAAATTTGATCGCATCTCAAGGTTGTCTGCCGAGCTGCCGACTTCGTGACCGCACTTTTCACGACCATCATTGTTGTTATTCTCCTCCGGCCCAGAAAGAGCAGTAGTTTCTATTTCTGAAACAATAACACACACGCCTCGGTCGTCGAAACTCGAGCCAAATGCAAGTCGCATCTCGGATGAAATAGAAGTGTTAGCGGCAAGACGAACACTCGCGCAAAAATAACTCCCAGGGAGAGGGCCCCAGAGGCGAAGGAAATTTGAGGAATCGTCTAGCTTCCGAGAAGCGTAAACCTGAAATGAAAACAATGGCCCGAAATAGGCAAAAGAGCTCCATCTGCGTGATTTGCTTTACCCTGGAAAGTTAAATTTTCTTCAATTTGATGTTCAAATTCCTAGTCACTTTTGAATTGAATTAATTTTGCTCTAGCCGGCAAACCACACCCTCGACAACCATCAGCTGTATTATTTTAAGGCAGCAAAGCAGAAAAATCAATACGAGAGGAACAAATGGATTAAATAAAAAGTCTTGCTGAATATAAAGCTCAATGCCTCTTCAGTCACGTCTTGGTAGCTAGTTGGTGAGCAACGCATAATGGGAGAATAAAGGCAGTCGCTCGCTCTCCATAGGGCCTATATTATTTTAGCCATGCAAGAAGTGCTGGCTTCTTGGTGTTTGCTCGAGAAACGAGATGATTTTCTTGCGCGCCTCAGTTAGCAGAAACACAGTAGTATATATAGGCTGGCGAGGCAACGCACACTTCTCGCTCGTCACGCCGGCTGAGAAATGAGTACGCAACGTCTGCTGCTCAAATGCGTTATTGTCTCCGCGCTATAATAATTGCAGAGCAAAGACAGCTGCTACTGCCACTGTGTGAAATGAATCAATGGTGTAAACGCAAGGCTGGTCTGATTTAAATAATGATTTAGTCATGCCTGGAATAAAATGCGCCTTATCTGGGTCGACCATTAATTTTGATTAGGCCTCGCGAGTGAGAGAGGTGTTTTTACGAGCAAAATCAGCAGAAGCGCGCTAATCTGTCAAACGTCACACGCTCCAAATTTCAGAGAAGAGCTTAAGAGAAAAGTGCAGGCGGAGTTATTAAAAAGGGTGCCGCTTGTGCTTTTCAGCAACTTTTTTGAACTCTGCTCCGCCGCTGCTTTTTAAGTTCATAACGGTGAGAAGAACCTTTCAATTTGCGCGCCGGCTGATGTGAAAAGACGCCGCTCTTCGTTTTGCTTTGCAAAATATATGGAAAAAATGACGCCGCGTCTAAAAATGACACTCGACCCGAGCATCATTAAAATTGCATGCTCGTGCAAACAGCGAAATGAGAATGCCGAAAATAGAGTTATTCTTCGGCGTCTTCCTCATCGTCAAGGAGTAGGATTCAATTTCGGATGCAATTATGAAATTCGTCCCCCGTGGTACCATAATTAAGGCCGATAAATTACGGCTCCAATTTAATTCTTCGGCAGGATAGAAGAAATTTTAATCAAACCTTTTTTCTTCTCTCCTCCCAGCATACTAAGCTCTAGTATTATTAATAATAATAACACGCGAGTGAGACGGACGATGAAAAGAAATTCATCTCCGTCAGGCCGTGCACAGAAGCGCTACATTAAGGAGGAGAAAATTCTGGCAGCCATTGTCGGCCCCTCCAACAATGGACCAGCATCTTTTCGATATTAGACACGATTACCATCTCGCGCTGAAAAATCTTCTACTGCTCGCATTGTTTGCTTACGCGGCTCGAAAATGCGGGTCTCCGTTTGCCTCTAAATCAGTCATTTCACTCCCCAGTTTAACTAGAAGTATTCGACACCAATCCCGTCCTTGTACCCCCACCCTGTGGTAGGGGTGTTTTCGGAAAGCGGTGTTTTGAAGCCCCAATCGATTTCCAAGGAGCACGAAAATCACTCCAAGCATCACGAAAGGCGCTCGTTTGCACTTTTATCAAGCAGAGGCGAAAAATAAATCGTAGGTTAATATATTCAGACAGGGGTTGATGACGATGATTATCGTGCGGCTTGTTTCACTTTGTTTTCCCGAGCCGAAAAGGGAGAGAGGGGCCCGCGGCACTGTCTATAGTTTTTTTTTCTGTTTCGTCCAATTCCTCGCAACGGGATAGAAGCAGTCGGCATCGGATGGACACCTGCAATAAATTACATATCAATTTCCATTCCAAAAAAGGCGATCGTTAAGAGGCGTCGGGCTGGGCACAATGGCCATTATTATCATCATCAGAAAGCTCTATCTATCTCGCTCTCGGAGAAGGAAAGAACGCGTCCTGAGGGAGCTCCAACTCTCCAGCCAGCGAGCATCTCGCATCTCTCGGTCCCATCTGATCGCCGCCGGCCTCGGCCAACAAGCTCTCTACTCCTTTGTGTACACAGCATACATTATACAGGCCGAAATTTATATTTATAGTGACCGTGTGTGCGCGCCCAGTGTATACGTATGCGACAAAAAACGGCGCAAAGAAGGTCTCGCGCGTCCCGCAGGAGCAGCCAAAAAAATGGGATTGGTGTGCGGTGCGACCACAAGCAGCAGGCCGGGGCAAAAACACGACCTTTGTCATTGTGGATTATTCCGAGAGAGCGGCACCGTGATTCTGATGCAAAAAGCCGGGGATTCTTTCTTTCTCCCTTTTGTGTCGCGCCAACTGAATCAACGCTGCACAAAAAGCGACTTGACCTTTCACGCGTGGATCCTTCCAACTGCGTGAAAACTGACTCGCGCTGCTGGAAAATTCGACTAACAAAGCGAAAGATGCACAGTCTCGTTTGACAATAGAGAGCGACCCACTTTGTTTCGCAGTTTTTAACTTCAACATTTCTATAGATTCTGCATAATAAATTATGGAAAAATGTCAAATTTTAAGGAAGCGTGACGTAAAAAAATTACAAAGAGGAACATAAATAAAGTAATTCACCCATAGCAGACCCTGTGGCGAGCCAGTCACTTATTTTTCAATCGGCTTGCA
Source organism: Cloeon dipterum (assembly GCF_949628265.1). Lineage (NCBI taxonomy): Eukaryota > Metazoa > Arthropoda > Insecta > Ephemeroptera > Baetidae > Cloeon > Cloeon dipterum. The sequence continues at coordinate 24,502,902 of NC_088787.1, forward strand.
GAGTGAGTGTGTAAATACGCCATATTTCGGCTCGTTAGAACACATTTCCTCTTCATAAATTAGCCGGCAACCCTTTTACTCGGTCGTAGAGTGGGAGTTGCGCGGCTTAATGCATGTATGAATATTTTGAACTCTTCACCTCTCGCTATTCCATCTCTGCGTGCTGCATTTGCGACCAGCGTAAGGGCGTTCATAATCGAGCACGCGGCACACCTTGCCCAACGTACTTTATCACCAAAGAGAAGAGAAGAGCGAGCGATGCCCACGCGCTCGCGCATGTATGTGGTGAAATTAGCGAGCATTCAGATTCACTGTCGGCCGGTCAGTACGCTCGTTTTTCAATTCAGCCGCACGCAGCGGATGAATTGAAAAAGCGGAAGTGAAACAGCAATCTCCGTCGACGTGAATAAAAAGGCATCGACCCTCCCGAAAAAAATGACGTTTGATATTGTAAAAAGCGCTTTGAGCCGCGCCGAAAGTCTATTTTTATTGCGCGCCACGCACGACTATATTAAAGCAAGGGGCCCGGTTCCCCCCGCGAATGTTTACAAGAGTAAAGCGGCCTATAAATCGTCGCGTCGGAATTTAATTTAAATCTTCAGGTGGCATCAATCACGATTTCCTCGGCCTGCTCGGTATTCCGGACGCGAGACGAGGGTTGCTTTGGCTGCTGGATTTGCTGCTCCCGGAGCACTTTTGTGTATGTTACCGCATCCCCTGCGGACGGAATGGGCCACGCGAGAGCGAGTGATGTAAAAATTCACTCAGGCCTGATGAGAAAATATCGAGGAGCGAGACAAGGTGGAAAAGTTGAGGTAGGAACGCCGAGGCACGGCCAGCACTCCGAGTCTTTTGTCTAAAATTGGAGTTTTTAATCAGTAAAAACTGAACCAATTGATGCAGTAAAGCAACTCAAGTGTAATTCGGTTGAGTAAGACTGAGATGGGGCAACCGCATTATCGCTTTCAAAAGAAGACGCTCGGCAGTCCTGGGTCTGAACAGTCCGTGCCTGAACACGACGCCCGTGTGCCAAGTGCGAGTTTTATTGCTTCCTTTTGTGTCCATCGAGCCAAGCTGCCGTGTTGCGTTGTTGCAACTTTTGCCGGCGATGAACAATTTATCCGAGCTGGGAAAAGTCAGGCGTCCCTGCGGGGGCTGCGGCCGCTAATAAATACACGGGGTTCAATCCAAGGGGGAAACTAACTACAAGTGAAACGGCAAAGTGCAGCCTCAACCATCAGTCTCGGGCGCGAGTGTATGCTAATGACCGCGGTGGGGATAAGGGCAGGAAGCAACTTTTAGGCCCTAAAACAACAGCAAGAAGTATAAAACCGGGCTCGGCCCCGGATTAAAGATACAAACGCCACGCACTTGTGTACACATCTCGCCGGCCTTTTGTTTATGCGTGCGCTAAATGACGCCGACGGAGCTCTCTGTTTATTGTAAAAACAAAGAGTCGGTTTGTGCGCGTGAGCGGAGCATAACTTTCGCAGTTGCGCCCCGTTTAAGCGGCAGTCAAATGCAAAGGAGTGTCATTTTTTTCAGTCTCGAAGAAAATTAAGAATTCGGCTGCTTCAAGTTTGGATCCTTTTCCATTGTGTCGCGACGGCGGGCCCGCTATGAAATTTCCACTCGAACGAAGCCGACTCCTCGACGTCACTTCCCACGCGAGCGCAGCAAATTCGATAGAAAAAGAGAAAAGGGTTGGACGGAGTCGTTTTCACAAAAATGTAAAAGCCTGGAAAGACTTGCGCTGAATTGGACGCATCCTAATGGACCCGAGATGAATTCAAAGCAACTTGAGTAAAATAAACAGGCAGAGAAACGCTCTTTTAACGGGGTTCGTATAAAAAGTTTATGGCGCCTGCAACGGGCGCTATCATTATTTCCACTTCTATATCGGTTTGATGAATAAGCCTTTCTCGGCTGGCGTATATTTCACCCGCGCGCGATAAGCACGGCCATTCCAATTTTTTGGAAATGAAATTCGCGCGTTATCTGCCCGTAAAAGCTGGCCCGCGGCTGTGATGGTGGCAGACCTCCTAAAACGCTACATAAAGCCAGCTCGCAATTGGCCGCATTAAAACAAACATTCAATTTTTCAAGTTCGCGCGGAGCTGCATGCGACGCAGAAATGCTAATAAAATCGGATTCGCGCGGATTCCGGCCCTTGGAAAGCACGGTTTCCCACCTCTGCCACCCTCTCCCGGCAGATTTTAATCAGCTGACCGCAGAAACAACGCAGTTCATTCGGGGTGTGGTCGACCCTTGTTCCCTGCAGCTTGCCGCCCGTCCGTCCGTCGTGCAAATTAATATAATTGCGGCCGCTTTTTGCCGTCATCGTCGTATAATATCCAACACACGCACTCGCCTCACCTGTCCTTCCTCCCTGCAGTTTGCGTAATTCACCTTTGTTATTAATATATGCTCGAATTTAACGGAGGAGAGAAAGAGAGAGAGAGAGAGAACGGCAGCTGCAGATTCTCCCGCATGCTTTTATTTATTTCGAATCTGATTGGGGGCGAGTTATATCAAAAGCCGGCGCGCAGTCAATTGCGGACTCGGGGAAATAAAATAAACAAAATCTCTGACGCGCGCGTGTTCCCTCTTGTCGTAAATAAACTTTTGTCCCCTCGCGAAATTACACAAAGCCTGCGGCCAGACACGTTGAATCTTTCTACCTATTTTTTACTTGTGTACATTTACATGAAAAGGGTTTATTTGCTCGGACAATAATCAAGGCAGGACAAAGAACTACTCCTCTTTGTGACTGCTCCAGAGAGATGACTCACGTTATTATTATTGCGCAATGTCGAGTGGCGAGAACACGGTATTAATTTAAAAAAAATACGTTGGCTGCCCGTCGTTTGAGTGTCGTCTGGCAGGCAGACAGTCGGAATCAGTAATGCCGACTGAAAACAGCAGGAAAATCCGCTTTACGCTGGAAACGTAGTTAGCCTGGTCCAAAATCTGTGTGCGCGCACTCAGTAAGTGCCAATTTGCGCTGAAAAATCCACAACGGTTAAAAAAATAATCCGTGGATTTGCTTGAGCACATTTTCCACCTAAACAGAGAGCGACCTTTAATCACGAAAATGGAAAAACGAGAGAAGCGGCACCAGTTTCCCGGAAATACGAGTATTTGTTAAAAGGGTGATTATAACTATAATGATAGATTTCATTTTTGCTTTCCAGCTCTGTCAAAATTAAAAACAACGGATTGTGAAATAGAGAAAATAATTTATCTAATTTACCATTGGAATATAATCCAGATTTCGGGAAAAAATTCATGAAATATTTGGGGAAAACCACATTTTAAAAAGCTATGAATGGCAGAGTTTTCCTCTTCTGTGTCGAGCACATTCATAAAATCCACCCTATCAGTATGAAGGATGTAGAAAGGGGCTGGAGGTCCCAGAGTGGCGTTTTCGCGTGCAATTTGCGAAAGCTGGTGCCGTAAGTCGCGCCGGGCGATGATAATTTATTCGCGAGCGGCAGAAACCTTTTAATATGGAAAAGAGGCAGGTGTTTCATATTAAAGGGAGGAAATTAAAAGATGAAGTCTCATAAATTGCGCTAAACACCACGCGTAGGTGCGGCTGGCTGGCTGGCGGGCTCTTTCCACCCTCTTTTTCTCGAGGGTGTAATTACAGGTTGATGGGGCGCGGCTGGCTGGCTCCTCCGCCGAGCAATAATCGCCGCAGCAGAATGAATTTTGCACAATATTGCTCCACATAACTCACCTTCCGTCGGGCGCACTTACACACAAACACATTTATAAGCCGTCCGTGCCTTTCACTGAGCTGCACTGCACTTCCAAACGCTAATAAAGCCTTTGTTGCAAAACTCGCTCAGTAGCTTTCTGGAGCAGATTTTATCCCGGCAATTGTTAACTCTCGGCTGATGATTTGTCTTGATTCTGTTTCAGGTGAGCGTTCAATCGGATTTTCTGCCTGGCAATAACGCATTAAATCAGTCAGTGAGTAAGTGCAATATCTACGGAAGGAAAAACGGGAGACAAGGATCTTTCGCTCGGGATCGTGATTAAGCGCAGAATTCCACGATATGTGTATTTATCTCTAGCAGCGCACATATTTATTGCGGGGGAGCGTGGCCAAAAACGCGACATGAAAAATGGTGCCAATGTTTTTGCCGCAGTAATCTTTATCAGTCGCGCATACACACACTCGACTCTCGCGGGGAGTTTTGCACGCCATTAAAAGCGACCGCGCTGAACATTTATTTGTGCAGCACGGGCTCAACTTTTAATACTTTCTCGTCTCGCTGCCGTGTTTATTTATAGCTGGGTGTTTGTGTCGGTTGGCGTGTCCCTCTTTTTGTTCCAGGCGCACATAAACTGCTGATATGGAAAAGATTAGCTGGATAAATTTCGAATGCAGTGCCCTCGGAAAAATTGCTTCGCCCAGCGCCAAATGACTACATTACGTTTTGTTTTCCTTGGCAGATAAGATTAAAAAAAAGTAGTGGTCGACCGTTGCGACCGTAAATAACGCTCTCGGTGACAAACATCTTTTTTTTCTTTGATAGGACGCAATGCTTTTCGAGAACATTAGGCCGCGTCGTTCGGGACATCTCTGTCTCAGGGCCAGAGGATCACTTGCCGTGCAGCATTGGAAAGAGCGTCGGCTCCTTTTTGAGGGGCCACGACCACCATAGTTCCCAAGTAGATGTGCCCTTAATCCACGAAGGTTGCATTTCATCACGTTCAAATTTCGTTTTTTCCTACCATTTTCGTATAGTTTATGCATCTTAACGAATTTCGCTCCCAACTGGCTGAGCACCTGTGTTGAATCTTATGAAAATTCCAAGCGCTCGCCACCAAAGCCATCAATTATAGGCCTCTGTCAGATTTCGAGAAACTTGAATTAGAGCGGAAGCCCAAGGGGATTTATAGTCTAAATTAGCCCCAATTATAATTATAATATCACCTTAAATGCTGATTCGGTTGCTTTTTATGCAAAAAGGGAGCAGAGTTTCACTTTCGAACGCGATGCTCCCGTTTTTTCCTGCGCGATGCTAAAAGGCGTGGCGGTTTCACCTCTCGAAAGCATCTCGACAGGTTTTATATTTGGGTCTGATATCTGGTGCTGCAGGCTGAAAACTCCTCTGGCCTATTGGAGAGGTGTGTGTGCGTTGTGCATGCGAGCAATAAACTCATGCGCGCAAAACAACTTTCTATATCCACTGTCGGCCGGTGATAATAAATAATCCGCACTTGACAAAAGCATGACGTCACCTTGCTGTGCATGCGCTTATTTTAAAACTCAATTATTGCGGTAAAATGAGTTTTACATTGACTCCTTTCTCCGGTGTCCCCAATTTTCGCTGAAACGATGATTCAGGGCTGCTGTTTGCCATTCCCTTCTCGGGAAATGGGCGTCGGAAAAGCAGTAGCACTTGCCCGCTTTACTGCAGGGATTTCTTGCACTGTGATTTTTCCACGCACCCACTAATTTCCCCTCGGCCTCTGCCATAGTGTGCAAGTGTAATAAAGCGGCGAGTTATGAAGGCAATAAACAAAGTAAAAACTTTAATGCCCTCGTTGCCTGACTCGAAAATTTACAGCCGCTGCCTAATGTTTTTCCAGGCGGGCCACGCACTGCATCCGAGTAAAACTAACAACAAACGAGAAATGGCTCCTTCACAATATAATTCAAAAGCAAATCCAAAAATAATTCCAGCAGCAGCGGAAAAGACTGTTTCGGATGCTGGGCACACGCCCACCGGCGGACAAATTTATTTATATTCGTCGGGTAAATAAACAGGCTGCTTGAAAAAGGGGTGAATGCCGCCCTCCTTACCTTTCTCCTGGGTGCACGCAATATAATCGAACACAAACAAGCGAGCTTTCTTCGTTTTTTTTTCTGCTGCTGTGTTTGCCCATCCAGTTTAGCAGTGTTTGCTGTTTCGTCAGAGCTATCTTATCTGCGTGCTAAGCGACCGTCTCATCTGCCTGCCGGCTACCGCGCGTTTTTTGCCCTTGTTGCGACGGCAAATATTGATCCAACGTGCGATTGAATCAAAATTGGGCCAATTCGCCTCTTCTGGAGCACGTTTCAGTGGCTACTTTCTGCTCCTATACATTGCGCCACTTTCGAAAATGGAATCAATTCAATTAAAGTGGCGAAAAACTCGCAAGTGTTACAAATATAATCCGCGATGCAACAGTGTGTTTAGAGCATTATAGTCAATTTTAAAACTGTAACACTGCTTTTGCCAGAACGGTTGAGAGTGCCTTAAGGAGACAGAAAGAGAGCTTTTGAAGTACTTTAACTGCTCCTTGAACTTGCCGTTTTCAATGACTTTTCCACTTAGGCCGCGTCACAGAATTGAAGCACCTATAAAAAAATATTAAAGTTTTCTCAAGCACCGTTTGCAGGCCAACTGGGCTCAACAAAACTGCGCTGGAACCAATTTGATTAGATATTTGACCCTTGATGGACACAAAAAACATCACTCTCTCGCCAACGTCTCTTTTCTGCCTCGAGGTAATTAAGAGTTGTAAAAGTTCCCCAAGGAAAGTAGTTTTCGCATGGCTAATTACCCTCGCACTTCCGCCCAATTCATCACGCGGTGCGTGTGTCACTTCTTTGATCAGATCAATGGTGCGCTGAATTAATGGTCTCGGCCGGAATGAGACGTGATCGGAAGTGGCAAAAAGCAGCGTTAATTCCCGTCTTGCATGTTCCACCGCCGCTTTAATTAAGCCGTGCACTTTCCATCGACCCCAGCGTTTTAATGGCCCACCCCTCGCTTCCCTTTTTTCCGCCAATCACGCGAAAAAAATGCACTCCCGCGCCGAATTTACTCATCGTTCTGGGAGAAGCAGCTATAAGACTACTAATTCTGATTAAAACGCGCGAGAGGAGAGGCACAACAGAGGGGCTTTTAGTCCTTTATGGAGCAATAAATTCAAATTAGCTATTAGCGCTGAAATAATCACGCACTTTTAATGGCTGGACGAGTTCCAGACATGAGTCAAACAGGGCGACATTCCTCCGAAAATTCCCACAGCAAAAATTAGTCGCCATTTCGACTCCTGGAAAAAAATAACACGAAAATTATGATCAAAGAGTGTCAGCTCGTTCCGAAAGCGGTGTGTTCTTTTCTAGACCGCGACAACTAGGTGGTCCCCCTTAAATTTGTGACAATCTCAAGGTCCGCCGATGTAAATGCGGACCACACGCAATTTGTCACGCGGGAATATAAAGTAATTGCGAGCGGTGATTCATGTTCTCGCGGACGAAAATCAAAACAGCCGCTAGCGCATTTTTCTAAAGATTTAATGAGACCGGCATGCCGGAAAAATTGATTTGTTTGTGGCCGAGCCTCGGGCGCATTTCTCTCGATTTGAACAGCCGATGCCACCGAAATTCGTGAAATCTGCATATTTAACGCATCGATCTTTGTTTGAACGGCTAATTAGTCTGCAAGATAAGATCGGTTGGATTTTGTAAATGGTGAAAAAGATGAAAAATTGCAGTCATAAATTTTTAATGCCCATAAATGTTAAATATCAAAACACGAATTAATTATATCACATTTTGTATTCTCTTAAAACTTGTCAGTTTGATACAAATGTACATACTATTGACTCTTGTTAAATGAGTTCATACTTTTCTCTTTACTCCACTTGAAATCAAGTTTCCTGTTACTTTTCAATTTACAACATACTTGTTCCGAATTCAGGACATCAGATAAAACTAATAAAAGCAAAGTATTAGCCTTTAAGCTGAGCAAGTGATTTTTCAATCACGTCCGACATAATTACACATACAAAAAAACGCCTGCGAGCAGTGTATCGCTTGTGTTTGTGACACGGAAAGAGAAAACTGTAATATCAGGCGGTCACTTCAAACCAGAGTCATTTCGCTTAATGAATGAAATGATCAGTGGCCGGCGGGACGCGAAATTGATTTGCGAACACAATTAAAGTGAAAACGGCTCGATCAGGAGGCGGCCCTAATTACTCAGTCTTTGGAGAGAGCGAGAAATGTGTGAAATGCCTGCAATCGGCAATCAACCCGCCTATCCCATGACATTTGATATTCGATAAATATTCAGCAGACTTTTAAAAAAAATGCTTCGCGCGCGGAATTTATCGAGTAACGTAGAGTGTTTAAATTTTACGGCGCCAAACGAGCTCGGTTTCCAATCGGCCGTAATCAATTAGCAACAGTGAAGCAGACAATTTGCATAAATAAAGCAAAGCGGCCAGCTGCGGCGGGTAGTAATATCGGCAGTCAAAACAAAACCAATTATGTTGCGTCGACAGCTTGACGCAGGGCGGTGAACAACTGAAAAGGCGAAAAATTGAATGACTGCCGCTAATCACCTTGAATGATCTGATTGGGAAATGTGTTTGCCAAAATTGATGTGGTTTAACTCAATTTTTTCCAACAGTGAAGCGTGATTTTACGAAAATCAAATGCAATTTTTAATATTTTATTAATCAATCTATATATTTTAATATTTTGGGTCTGAACAAGGTTAAGCCTTGTCGGTCTGTATCCTTTTACAGTGCAGAATTTAAGATTGAAAAAAATAGTTTGGTGAGAAATGAGTTTGGCGAGCATAAAACAAACAATCAAATTTATTGGCTCTAAAGTGTGCTTAACAAAACATATTTCAATTCAGAGAATTCTGATTTTTTTGCCCTTTCCATATTTAATTTACTCCGCTTAAGCTCAATGTTACACTTCCCCGTCATGTTTTGGGCTTTGCACTGGGCCAGACACAACAATTGCGTGTCTATGGCGCTGCAGAGGCGTATAAGCATCAATATGCATGTATTCGCGGCGTAGCTTTCACCTGTTCAAATGGACACACTTCGCATTTTTACGGTTATTGTCAGTCTGGTTTTTGCCGCACCCGATTGTCCTTTTCTCGCCGGTCGCGATCAATCGCGATAAATAGCGCCAGGTGACAGGATTGGGCGCGTGGGCGTGCCTGACCTTTCTCACCTTTTTCCACGCACTCCGCCAAGAACTCTATTAATTCTATCATTCTATTTTTTTCAACTCCATTACTATCAGATGCATGCAAATCAATAAATTAATAATTTTTCGTGCAAGCACCTGCAGTGCAAGGCGATTGATACGCATCTCTCACTGGAATAAATTTGCTTTTATTCGTTTTTGTTTCGACGCGCTGGTTTCGCCGGCAGCGGCGACGGCATAAATGTTTTCTTATTTATTTACTCTGCTCTGAGATAAAAGCGGCGTAAATCAATCACGTTTGACAGGCGTGATTAGCCTTTTCTTGAGAGATTTCAACCAGCCGATATTTTGCACTCACACCGATTTCAATTGCGAAAGCTCTCTCGCTTTGAATCATGACTTCATTTTCCTTCCACTGCGGCTGAAGCCGCCGCATAGATGGAAACTTGAAATAAACAGTTTCTTTTTCTCTATATATGGCAATTTTACTAATTCGTTGAAAATTGTCACTGTCGTTCGCCAAATACGTAGAACTTTATTTCAAGCACCTTAAATATTTAATTACAGCAACCTCAAATTTGCATTTACCATTCATGTGAATTTCCCTTCTGTTAAGTCAACTAAAAACATCAAATAAAACGAGAGCGTGATATTGCACAATTTTCCTCGTTATGGCTCATATTTAAATTTCATTCAACAAAAAGTGGCTCCACATGGAAATAATTTGCACTCAGTCCTAATGAATGCAAAAGGCAGTTCAGTCAATAATCATGGCTTTCTTTCTAATTAATATTCAAAGCTCATATGTTGCGAGACCAGCACAAATGAATAAATCAACAACGTCCCAATTCTTTATTAATGTTTCTGACTGCGATGCCGACTTCGAAACTTGCTTCTTTGGTTGTCAGAAATATTTTTGAAAAGTATCGACAATTTGCAAGCAGTAGTTGTAGCTTGTTGAACGTGCGAAAACATTTCCGAGTCGTTGTCTGCGGCGAAGCCGATTGAATTCGGGATCTTTTCCAACACTGCCACCGCGAGTATATTGCGGTTTCACGTTCGGCCAACCTTGTTGATATTCTCTGCAGCCTCTGAGTCCCTCGCCAACGCTTATGGATGTTATTATTTCAGTCAACACTGCAAGCGGTGCTGAATTTCGTGCACAGGTTGGCCCGCAAATTGGCAATCGACAATCGTCCTCAATAAGTAAAAAAATGTTGTTAAGATGGGCGGACAAAATAAGCAAAAAGTCATTTTCAACAACACTCCTGGCAATATCAATTAGTAAGTGACTTTAATTTTGCAGTCTAAACCCTCTAAACCTTAAAATATTTGCAATCGGCGTTATTCTCCACGACTAAAAAAACGCTCTCGTCACATAAACAATGCCTCAATTTATTGCTAGTTTCATTGAAAATGCTTTATAGATATAAACATGCAATTAATTTTTTAAGAGAATGTTGGGCCGACCTGTAGAGTGTGTATGTGTTTCGAGCACCCACCCTGGCTCGCATTTGCATGCATAACCTCCGTTTCTGGTGTGACGCCAGCCAAGTCGCTGGCTTCTTCTGCTGGCCCGTGCGTGGAAACTTAATTGAATCTCAGTCAGTCAGCATCTCTCTCGCAGCGCTTGGCACATCAAAGTGACGACGGACTTCGCTGCGAAAGGAGAATTTCCCGCTTCAATGACTCGGCGATTTAATTCACGCGCCGTGTTTGCGCTAAAGCGAAGTCTGCCAGCACAATGCGAATGCTCAATGGAGCCAAAAAGCGGTCTTTGTATAATGGCCGAAAATTGCGTGATTCGGTGGCCGCGGAAAACACGATGCAATCGAGGCTCTTTTCACCAAATTGCTTCATGCGTTAGATCACTAGTTCAACGTGGGTAAAAAAGTAACTTATTACCTGATGTGAAATTGTGTAAAAAAAATCACAAATCTGGTTGGCAAAAAAGGCTTTGATAATTTTTGCTATAAATACAAGAGGAAAGGAAAGGGTTATAAAGGAATTGTGGTGTGATATTGATAAAATATCAAGAAATAAGTGTTGGCAATCAAACATTTTCTCTTTGTGGTTACCTTTTTTAATTCAAACCATTCGAATCATATCCTCTATTCCTTTTCCTCGTCTTTAAATAGTAAAATTCATCAATGCCATTTTTGATGACCAAGATTTATTTTTACGAAATTTCCCATGAATACATAATGTGCAGGAAATGTAGCGGTTCCCGCCACTATAATATCTAATTATTTAAAGCCACTAGCGTAATAAAGATATTATAAAAATTCTTTCGGTCTTATTAAATCTTACTGTCTGTCTGTTAAAAAATTTCATAAATTTGGCAAAGATGATGTGAGTTCTTTGGTTATTTATCTCTAAAAAGGAACCTCTCATGAAGATAACCACTGAGGCAAGTCGCGTCTGCTGCATAAATATTCGCAGTTTCCCATGAAAGCGGCATAAACGTCGAAAATCGAGGCTAACAGCGTTGTGATTTATGCCTGCGTAATGGGCCCATTACCCTGACAATGCACTGCGTGCTGGGTAACAAGCGCATTGTCCGATTGAGATCCGGCGAAAGTTATTATTATTACCGCACAAGAGGATGGAGCACGACCTGACCGTGATTCTCGCTTGTGTTTCAGGTGCAGCATGGTGTGATAGGAAGCTTCGGCTGCTCTCGCCCTCTTTCTCGGGGTTGCGTGTCGCGATGACTTGGACGCGATGCCTGCCCTCCAACCACCACAGCAGAAGACTGCTCGAGCCCTGGTCCCACGTGGTGACCGCCCTGGTGGTGCTGTTGCTCGTCGCCGCGCGGGGTGGCGCCTGGGTCGACGACGCCAGGGCCAAAGTCTACGTCCAGTTCGGTGAGTACACTTTCCGTTCTTCATAATTCATTATGAACCCTTAAGTACAGACAAAATTATCTCATTTTGGAAGGGAGAAGGTTGAGGCTCATTGAATTTGGTTTTTAGTTTGTGGTGCGAAAAATACGGGGTGGAATATCTTTCCGTTCTGCAGAATTAATACCCAACAAATGAGTCAAAATTATTATTATATTAACTTCATCATCATCTAAAACGAAGCCCTGTAAAATTCCATTCAAATAAATAACAAATCAATACATTTTGTACATTCGTTGCACATATAGCATTAATGACCTGTCAGCTAAGTTACCTCAATAAAAAACATTTTAGAAAGGCTATTATACATTTCAGACCTGCTAAACATTTTCAAATGTGCCATATGAAAACTCGTGCTGACCTCTCAATTCGCAAAAATCTCGCAACAAAACAATCGCAATTCGCCTTATTCTCTTGTGCAACGCAAAATTCCTGGAGGTGTCATAATATTTTGATAGGCCGAATTAAGAGCGATTCGTGACTCTAATTCCCCGGCTAACAGCCCAATTTTCGGTCCGCACACTCTTGTTCGTTCTCCTTAAAGCCAATTGGCAGGCGGGTCTCCGAGAATTGGGCGCGCGTGTCACACTTCCAAGGAGAGAATTTTCAGCTGAATTAAACTCGGGAGGCAATTAAACGTGGGATTGACAGAGAGGCGCGTGTTCCGTTAGGCCGCAGACAAAGCGTCAGTCACAATCAGCCGCGCCGAAAAGGACACCTTATTTCACGCGGTGGCCGATTCGTTATAACTGTTCAAAAGCTCAGCGAGGAAATGGGCGAACGAACAAACAAACAACGTAAGTCACAAAGAACAGGAAGCGAAAGGAAAAGGAGAAAAACACACTAGGTGGGCTGGCTTGCAAAGGGACAGCTTTTTGATTGTAGCCAAGATAATAGATTTTGCGGGCTTTGTTGAATCATTTTCGGCAATTTTTCAAGACTCGCCATTGTTGTGCTGTCAATTCGCAGATTGATTGGCAAAATCATTGGAATTCCTTCCATCAAACAACATAAATTATTGCTTTTTTATTATTCTTAGTCGCAATTAAGCGAACTTACACTAAATGACGACGCAACAGTTTTGCTCGTTACGCTAGAAAGGAAGTGAAAAACCATCCGGCGGGCACCAGACACAACTTTTAATTCGCCTGTGTAAGCAAAAAGGTTAACAAACTCGCAACAAACAAGTGCAGTATCCTTTTATGAAAATTTGTCGCCTGAGCACGGCACTCGCGCTAATTCGAGTGGCGACGAAAAAATCCGCGCCGTCACGCGCCTCATTTTAATGCGCTTTTCCACGCCGACTTGGCAGCTAGCGAAAAATGGCAGCAGCGGCCGCTGACCTCGGCGCGGTTCCCAGCCGAAAAACAAACAAAGCAGAGGTGGAGGCTCATTTGCAAATCCAAGAAGAGCTAGCGCGGACAATGCGAGTAGTGGCAATTACGACCTGCTGATGTCTCGCATCCCATTAATTGTCCGCCGTGAAATATGTAAATGAAAATAAATATTAGGGCTGTTTGCAAATTTTTACTTTCATTTGAATATTGATCAAAATTTGTGCATTTTTTACAGCTCAAAAAGGAAGAAAAGTTGAGATAGATTTTTATTTTTGAAATACGTGTGATGTGAGCATTTTGCTGATCATCTCGATAAACTTTTCGCACTCTCCGCTGAAAAGTTTGAGCCGCTTTAATTAAACCTGCAATCTCGTTCCTTTTATCAGCATCGAAACGAGGGCCGAGAAAAAAATTAATTACTGCGGAGATCGGCGGCTTCTCTTCTTACTTCAGTTTTTTCTCTTCTATCTACTTTTTTTGCGCGGCAGAAAGTGATTCATTGGGCGTGGGAGGGAGGGAGACGGCCGAAATTGCGAGTGGCAGTCCATAAATATTAAATTTCCTCGGGCAGCAGCAGCATCAGCAGCAGTGGAAGCAGAGAGCGGCGTCGTAAAGTTGGAAAAAGGAGGGGCATCGGCCGGTGCGTCGACTTTTGCTCTCTCAAGTCATGTGATCCACAGGCTGCGGGACAAAAAAGGGCCGACCTGTCTGTCTCAAGCAGTCAGGAGGAGCTGCTGTTTTGTGCTGAAATAAATTTAATCGCCCGTGGGTCGGTGCAGGTGCTTTTTATTTCCCATCGCATATGCGCTGATTCACCTGCCGCCAGGCCAAGCAAGCCAGCCAGCTAGCCCTTTTGTCAGCGTGAGTGTGAGCTGCAATTGGAGCAAACGCGCCGAACCTGTTGTCCTTGCTAATGAATAATTTCGCCCGCCTTGACGCACCGACAAGCTCAAGTGCAATTATTCGCGGCCCACTCACCGCACTATCGATTTCAACACGTTGTTTGACGAGGCCGCCCTTCGTTATGAATTACTCTTTAAAAGGTAAAAATACTTGCAGTCCAAAGGAGGAAAGTGTTTCATTTCAGCTTTAGTCTGGTTGTATTTGGAGAGCAATCTGAGATTTAAGTCATTTTTTAAAATTAATTCTTGCTTTCACTAAATCCCTTGCGAAATGCATTAATCCTGAATTCACTCCGTTCGGCGTGTTTATTCAAAGCTGCTCAGCAATTTTCATTCCGTGGATTATCATTATCCAGAAGAGAAATTTCTCACTCGGCAGCGTTTGACGCAAAAAAGCGAGTCTCGCAACAGCCAGCGATTGTTCACGCTTCACAGGCGCCGCGTAATTGTTTACCTGCCTGCGTGTTGGGTTGCATAATCTGCTTGGTTCGGCGAGGCCGGCTTAGAACAGTGCGTCCAGCAGGGCTTTCCTCCTCCTGCACCCCTTTCTTGTGCCACTTTCCGACCCAGCGGTTCTAATTCCGCGACGAGGTCGGGCTTCCTCAAACCAAATGTTGCTCTTGCAAGATACCAAATTGAAACTTGGCTCACAATCAGCTTAAACCAGCAAAATGTTGGAGGCAAAAATGGATACGTAATTTCGTGAAAATCCATGGTCGGCAATTTTACCGAATTTTCATCACATTTTCCTCGTCGTAAATTACATGCCGCCCCGAGCGCTGTCTGATCCTCGTTTTCATGCAAGTGTAACGCGCCATACTTTATATGCGTTTTCATATTCATATATATAATGATCCGTAACATGTGTATTTTATATGCACGCTGGCGAAATGCAGCCGGTGGCGCGAATGATACATTGCGTTGAAAGCATTTTGACGTGCGTTATGCAAACAAACGAAGGGTTGAAATTTATGGCCGCGATAATATTAACAACGACGGCGGCGGCAGCAGCGAACACGTGAGGCGGCGGGAGCATCCACTCACAACAGCAATAATTAATAAAACAAAAGCCAGTCTGCGTGCATTCAATTTTCATTTTGCATGTATAAAATTTGTGCCTAAATAAATCACCGCCACCGGCGTATTCGTGTGTGTTCGGAATTTCAAATTTTTAGAGAAAATATTATCATGGGCGCATCAAATTAAATAAAACCGTGCGTTCAAAAAGTAGCGAAATTGGATTGGATCGTGGATCGGGCCAAATCGGAGTGAAGGAGGAAAAAGGGTGATTAAATATCCAGGATAACAGGGCAGAAGCGGAGTTGGAAAGCAATCTACTTGCCCCGTGTGTTCTCTTGTATGCGATGTTTGGCTCTCTCGATATCGATTTGCGAAGAACAGGCGGCCAGGTGGAATTGAAGCCGGCGTTCCACTGGCATATGGAAATTTATCTTGGTCTGGCAACTTTTTCGCCAAGTGCAATATTTTATCATTACTCCAGCTGCCTGCCCGGCTGCCTCCGCAATATAATCTGTTTCCTTCTCTTTTTCTACCTGCGCCGGCAGTCACAAATATAAACTCGGAGTGAAATATACGCTCGCGCCCAGCCCGCAGCAACCCTTGCGCGCCGCCGAATAGACTGCAACCCCCGCACCCCTCTGCGTGCATGTGTATTCCAAGATTTCGCACGCAATACTCTCCGCGCGCGCTTGTGTACACAATGGCGCCGAGTCGGTCGTTTCCGCCGCTGCCGCCGCCTTTATGTAATGTAACGGCCCTCGGATAATGCGGAGCCGTTGTGTGCAGAAAGCACCCTTTGTGCCCAGCCAGCTGGAGAAGCCGGCAAAAGAGCCAATTTTTTTCGCCTTACAGCACAACAAAGAAAAACTGCAGCCTAAGCACCTACGGGTTCCTGCATTGATAACAAATTATCGGAATGAATGCGTCAAGCAACCAGAACACAAATATCCGAGTGGAAATTGATTAAAAATATGTTTAAGAATCACTTTTCCAATTAGTCACTACCTAAAAAACGAAAGGATTCCCTTAAAAGGGCATTGACTCCACCATGCAATCAAAATATCAATTTGATTACAAGCAAGGAACTTTTATTTAGAAATATTGCCCTCTATGGTTTTTTAGGAAATGTTGGATTATTAATCAATATAAGTCTTTCTGTCTCAAGAATTATTACCAAGAATTACATTTCAGACCTTCTGCATATCTTCATCGCAATTTTCAGACACAAAAAGCGACTCTCCACCCTCTGACTTGCTATAAAAGTTTTCAAAATTCCATAATCTTTATCGGTAATTCTGCTTCTCCCCTTCCTATCTCATTAATCCCATTATCTGTGCTGATATTTCGCAAGGGATAAACGCGCCCACACGGCCCGAGTGAGAGGATATTATTCGTTTCAATTTCCTCGCGCTGTTTAATTTATTCCAGCTGGCGGCGGGGCGAGAATTATTTATGCTGACGCGAGAGTACGCGCACGCCGAGGATAAATAAGAAATTGGACGGTGCATAACGAGCCGTAAATATTCCATTTCGCGGGCAAATCCGCGCTCCCTGGGGACCGACTCACTGGCTGCAGCCGAATTAGCCGACATTACCGCTGTGCGCGGAAAGAACAACATTTATTTGCACACGCCAATTCGCTCAGTTCCCTTTCGGATCGCGAGGGGTGTGGCCGGGCTTTTTATGCTTTCCAGCCGCGTGATCCCTCTCCTAATGACATTATTCAAATTCGACCCCGCGCAAAAAGAGAACCAGATTCGTCGCGCCGGGTGGCTGACACAGACACGCATTCATCAGCCGCACACTGATGTTTTCATCGGTCTCATCACCATTCCCAGCCAAGGGTGCCTTACCATTGCGCCGAATTCACTGATATTTCCCTTTTGCTAAGTTGCTCCTCAACAGTTTCAATGTAATTTTTAAATTATCTAACTATGGTACGTTTTTCCTAATTCAGAGATTTCCAAAATAAAAAAACTTTTACTCTGGAATTGTAAAGGACTCCATTTTTCAACCCTCTCCCTTACGAGGTTTATTTTTCTTATTCCTAGAAAACCTAAACCAAATTTACTTCAAATTTCATTTTTACTAAAATAACGAAATGCTCTTTGGTGCTCCGATTACCAGATTTCTTTCGAAACAGACAAATTATAATAAATGAAGATACATAATACAAGGCCATTTTAGCTCTCGAACGAGAGAGGCCGTGCATGATTATATGCTTTCCTATAGAAAGTGGTCATTTCGATTGTGAATGGAAGTCGTCTTGCGTTTCCTTCTCTTTTTGCGTCACGGCTATTTCGGTCAGCACTTGACATTTCGCGTCGTGCCGACCCTAGGAAGCCCTATCACCGCCGACGTCGTCGTCACCACCGTCGCTGCTGCCGCCGCAGAGTATTGAGCCGTCGTCGTTGTTTGGCGAAAAGGGCGCGACGACTGCGATCGTGTCACGACATGTGCTACTGCCGAGGGTTGCAGAAGGGAATCGAGACCGATTTAACCGAATTTGTTTCTATTTGCATTCGCACGGCGAGGGAGACCGAGGGGTGGGTGGGGGAGAGTGCTGCTTCCCGTGAGTGGCGTTATCATTATCATCGACTGCGCGCGGGAGGAAAAGTGCAGTCCCACGCGCCAAGCTGAGTCAAGAACAAGGCTCCGGCGTAATCAATCAATCAATCAATCCGGCCGACGGTTCGGCGAGAGGGAAAATAAATGTAAATCAACTCCTTTCCACGCACGTCAAATATTGGCTTTGCTGCTGACTGAGCGAAGAGAAAGAATGGAACGCGAGCAGGAAATTGCGCAGAATTTTTCGCCTTTTCCGACGACGACCAGGGGTGCGTTTAACTTTTAGAAGGAAGCGGATTAGTTTTGCTCAATTTACGACATGCACGCAGCAACAAATGGTATTATGCCATTTCTATGCCAATCCTTTCTCAGATTCGCCGTTTCTTGCCAAATGAATTTTGGGTCACGCCGATTGATTCAGTTCAACTATATGTATTTTTCCTGTTTGTCGATCGAGTCTAAAAAGGCTCTGTGGAAGTAATAACAAGCCACCTTGCGAGTGTGTGAGTGTGTATTTTCTACGCAATTGCGAGGAACAGGTCCATTTAAGAAAATTACCCGTCCATTAAACGCGCAGGGAAATATGGAGAGCCGGTCGTCGTCGTGGCTAGTTGATTGACCGTTACACACAATCTCGGCGGCTTTGGCCTTACGGCCTTGTTGGCCATTTGCGATCCACTCTCGGCGCGCCATTGATGTTTGAACAGCAGTTTGAGAGCCGTTTCAAAAGCAAATAACGATAAAAGCGGCTAATAATGGCCGCACTTTCGCGCAAGCAGGTGACTCTCTTTCTCTCTGTCAGAGGTGTAAAGTGACCCCGGGGTCAACATCTGTTTTTTGACGAGGTGACGAGATGAGTGTGTCTGCCCGCCTGCTCTGCGCAGATGGCGTGCGTGCGGGAAGACAATCAAGCGCCGGTTCCTTCCTCAAATTCGAACGCAGCTCCAATTACCGCCATTTTTTCATAACCCCCGGATTAATTCGGAAGACAGGAAATTAGCTAGTCATCGGCGGTTAGAAGCCAACCGATCGCAGTCAACGCTCGATTTAATTTTCAAGCTGCGAGCACCTTGAACATTTAATTGGGCTATAGAACGCAACGTACAACGTTGTTTTGAATTTATCTCACCGCTTCAAAAGTATCGAAGACCATATTTCTTGCTGCGCTTCAAGCCTGTTTCCAGGGCAAACTTTTCTCTCTCGCGCGTGCTATAAATCGCCGGCGTTCTATTTTCCTTGCTGTTCCGAGGAGAAATTTATGGCCGAATTCGCCGCGGTAGCAATTAAAAGGTGGTGCAAAAAGACGCACCCTTTCTGCGCACCTCTCGCCAATAATTCATCTAATTTGCCATTGTTGCCCGAGCAATTATTCCGCTGGGCGGGCGAAAAGCGATTCTTGCCGAAGCGCTCGCTGAATGTTAAGCAGTTTGATACGTGTAGTTTTCAATTCCACGAATACAAAGGAGGAAAATACAAATGATCTTTTTTTTTATTTCTTCAACAGCCACTTTTTGTGTTCCCCCTGCACCAGTTGGGGGAGGAAAGTTGCCGTCTCAGCCAGCCAGGGTACGCACCTCAGGGCCAGGTGCAAGCGAGCACCTACCTTCTGTCTGAGGCAGGTAGACTCGCCCGGCAGGTAAACAACAAGAGGGGCCTTTTCATTTTAATTTCTTTCGTGTCTCATTCAGCGTCGGGCCTGTTAGCACTCGGCTGCATGCCTGATGAGCTGCTTCGTCTAGGTACACGCCTTTCCGAAACGGGCGTGTTAAATTCGAAACGAGCTGCTAGACTAATTGATCTCGTATTTCACCTGAAAACGTTTCAATTCATGAAATTTGTTCTCAACTTGAACGTGATTTTCTCTTGAGTTGAGATAGTTGTCGAGAATGTTACATAATTTTATTACACAATGATAATAGGGATTACCTCTCGCTATTAATATGCTAAACAGTGTCATTAAAGGTTTCTAGACTAGTGTGAATCAAATTTCCAACAGGAAACAAAAGCGTCTCACCGAGTCGATTATCCCACGGTCGTGTGCAGGTTCTCTCCCTATGCCGAGATTCGCACAGACTTCACTTTCGTCGATTGTTACCGCGATCGTTGTGCAAGAGTAAAAATTTTCGCTGAGATTGTGGCGCAATCAAGGCTATGTGCTGTCAGAGCGCGGTAATGAGATCTGGTAATTAAGGAACGAGCAAGCGAAGACAGACACACACACACACACACACACACACACACACACACACACACACACACACACACACACACACACACACACACACACACACACACACACACACACACACACACACACACACACACACACACACACACACTCAGGCTTGACAAAAGGCGGCTTTTGTTGCAGGGCAACTGTTCTAATTGCAAACCGTGTGCTTTGCCGCTGAAAAGTCGCGCACACAATGCAGCTGAATGGCAGTCTAATCGCTCGCCGAGAACGAGTCTCTCGCCAAAAGCCTCTAACCAGCTCTTCTCCAGTACAACTAGATTTTAATTAGCCAGGGAAAGAGGGAAATGCACGAAGAGGGCTGCGCGAACACACGGAAAGTCGGAAGCCCCAGATTAAAGCACAGGGAGTTGTACAACGGTTATAAAACTAATAATGATCTCAAACTTTTAAATGAACTCTTTTATGTTGAATGTTAGAAACCGTAAAAAAGTAATTTCTCTCGGTCCGAGATGTAATTTTTGTTTTTGGAAGGTTTTTAAAATTTTGCTGCGCTTTTGTTGCAGGTGAGTTTCAAACTTTCCCTTCGGAGCCTTGTTTGGGAAGATGTGAGTACAGCGAAAATGAGCGGAAAATCGACCGAACCGAGCCTAGCTGCAGGTCACGTTTGTCGTTTTCCAATATTCTGCGTGCGTGGTTGGGTGTCAAGTGGCGATGAAAACGACGCCGTGATGAATTGCCTGCCGAGCCGAAAGAGCGCAATTATTCACAGCAAAAAAGGCAATTGCATTCGTTTAATTGACACGAATGAAGAGTACGTTTTTTCCCGAGTCCGTAAATTCATCCACGAAACTTGCGAAGTTCAGAACAAAGCGTGGACTACAGGGATATAATATAAAACGCACTCCTACTCTGACAGCCTTCCCACTTTTTATACCTCCGAAAACTTACTCACTCGGGTCGTCTGCCGCCCGCGGGTACAAATCCATTACTCACAAAGAGCTGCACAGGTATACGGCGGCGGCGGAAGTCTGAAAACCGGGCATAAAATGCAGGTACAGAGACAGGCAAGCGCGTATTTCCGGCGTGCAGTCGTCGGAGCGAGACGAAAAGTGGCCGACTTTGGAAAAATCTGCGCTTGAAATAATGAGCAGCATCCAGGATAGAAGCACTTAAACTAGAACGGAGTTCAAAGGGGCGAAGAGGAACAACGCACACTCAAAAATAGATTATTCGAGACGTTCTGGAGAGCGCTAAAAAGAGAGGGCTTTTAATTTCCTAGTTTGGAGTTTTCATTCCTCCTCTTATGCATGTGAATCTCACAAACTATCCACTAATGGAAGGTTGGAGCGGTTGAAACGCCCGTTTTATTTCTAGGCCGGGAGGAAAAAAGGTTTATCTCGCCCAACCGTCAGGTGTATCATTCGGAGGATGCAAAGTGGCCTGGCCGCCGGGATGAAAGGGTGCTGGCAGGCAGTTGTGGTTTTTCTCCCACTCGCGGCGGGCAGGAAGCAGCCGCGGTTTTTCCTCCCAAATCGGCTGCCCGTCCCGTGTGCTGAGCGGACGGCTTTGCACAAAGCCAGCCAACGAAGCGCGATCGTCGCTGTGAAATGGACTTTTTATGTAAAAAAGCCGTGTGTAGGCAACACGCGTGACCTCTCGGCTGACCTGAGGAAGATGCTCACGCGATATTTGCGGCCGAGATTACTAATACGCCGAGGTGGTCTGAGGTGCGCTGGAAATAAATTACGGCCGTTGGTGCGCAACTTTTACTTTTCGCTGCGTTTCCACAGCAAAAATGGAAACTTAATCCTTTTGCAGAAGATGCACCATGAGCGTGACTGGCGCGCTGGGATCATTATCGCGCTTTCAACGCGAGCGATTGAAATTATTCACGAGCACGGCAGCAGGTGAAATTTTCAATTCGAAGAGTTGAAAAGCTATTGGGAATGGTTGAGCTTCGGTTTATTTGCATTGTGTCGACGAAGAGATTTGTATTTTATTCTGAGAGTTAAGAAGCTTTCATTTGTGACCCCTAACAAGACAATTTTGGAGACCAGGAAATGCCCTCAATTTTCATTTGGATTACACTTTGGATCTGTTAATCTGAGTCGCGGCTGTTGCTGAGGCGAGAATGTTCTTTTGACGAGTTGATCCGCTCGCTAATCCCGAATTCAGCTTTGATCGAAGCTGCAGGGCTTTGCTTTCCCCCGAGGAGTTGCGGGCGAAGGAAGACCCGTCCGTCGGCCACGTAAGAAGATATCACACACACACTCTCTCGCGACCGACCCCAAGTGTGCTGGCTCGAGTGCATATCCCGGCCGGCCACATTCGTGAGGGCTGATCTCATTACCCGACACCTTTTTTCGGAAAAAGCGGTGGCGCTGCAGGAATGAAAACATCATAAACAGTGGCGGGGACGCATTTTTCAAAAGAACGAGGCCAATTCCCCGCAGGCTCTCTCTGGCGGAAAAGCATCAGAAAAGAGCACATCCATTACCAGCAAGAGAGCAGGGCAGGTGCTCTCTCAGTGCTCCTGCGAATTCCCCTAAAAATTTTACAGCTCTCGTAAAATTTTCCATATCTCTCTCACTCTCTCCGCCGCTGGATGGATGAATTCTCCACGGAGATCATGCAGAATTGAAGTGCTCGCGACAACTTGCACCCTGGCAGGTGAAAAATAGTCGCTCGCGTCGCGCGTCTCCTCTTCCTGCACTCCGCCCGTCGCCTTCCGAGGGCGTTACCAGCCGGGGTACGCGCGTCCTTGGTTATTTTTCACAAACAAGTGTCGTGTTTACATACATATTTGGCTGTGAATATTACTCAAAGAGAGATTAGGTTACGCAACCCCGAGAGCGACGAAAGCGTTTGCTGTGTTACGAAACACACACTGGCAGAAGGAAAAGGCGACGGCAAAGCAACTGGGTTAACGCGGCGCGCATTGTCAAGTTTGCCGCTGCTGCTGGATTATTCATGCATCTGTTCCATGCAATTTCCTCGCGGCGGATAATTTTCCAATTTAAATGCAATAAAGCTGATGCAAATTGCGTTTCCAGCACGGCAACTGCGCGACCAGCCAACCGGCCAACGCAGGATATTAAAAGATGCGCCGCTTAAAAATAAATATAAAGCGCTATAAAGTAAACGTGTGCAAGTTTACTATGTACTGAAGTCCCACGGTGCTAATAGTTTCCGACTATAAAGATACGAGCGTTAATTGGAACTAGAATCAGCGCGACCTAGTGGGGAAATGAATTATGTATATTTCAAGGTTTAATTGTTCTAATAGAATTTTTTCCGAGAAGCTAAAACAAATCCGTGCGTAACAGTGCAAAGAGTATTAAAGGAACAAAAGAATCAAAAGGCTCCTAGAAATTTCATTATGAAAATTCGTAACAGTTCAATTCAGCTGTGAACTGCGCCAAACACCTTACCTTCTTGTTTTTAAATCAAAAGCAGTCATTAGGATTTCTATTTGATTTGATTTCGATTTGATTGGTATCGCCAACGACTGCATAATTTTCTTGGAATGCAGAGAGATCAATGGCCTGCACGCACTGTCTTATTGGATCCCCGTGGCGGATTTTTGAGGTAGAATCCACAAACTGTGAAAAAAAAACACCGATTTGTCCGACACAAAGTAGATCATCGCACGCACATTATGCCCAGAAGAAAACAATTTCCTGGCGAGAGAAGCAAATAATAATAACACGCTGGCGAGCCAACGGCTAACGGCACAATCCATCGTAAAAAGCGAGAAGCAAAGGGTTATTATGGCACAAGCACAGCAGCAGTTCTCTCGCTCACTCGATTTTTTTCATTCCCCGCCAATCTGTTGGAGAGTGAATAAAAAATCGTTCATATTTTTTGTGGCAGCCTTTGGAACGATTAGCGCGCGGAACACAGTCGTGATCTGCAATCGGAGGTGTCGAGTGAGACGCGGAAAATAAAACGCAGTGCACGCGCCGCTCATGTCACGCTTTGTCACTTCTCGCGCTGCCGAGAAGAGAGTGAAGAAAGGAAAGACAGACTTTTGGCACTCTGCGCCTAACGGCTCTCCAGACTCTTTGCCGTTATAATTGACGCTCTCGTTTTTTACCAACCTATTCAATTTCGGGCAGAGCTATAGTAAAACCGCTATAAAAACTAAAATTGGATTTAAAAAAGAAAAAATCAAGACACCTATATGTGCCTATAGGCGTCAACAGAAAAAATTGTACAAAACAGCCTAATGAGCCGTTACTTTGACTAATATAAGAGTGATGGATCCATAAATTTTTATTCCTATTATAAAAGGACAGGCTCTATTGTGAATTTACGAGCACTTTTTTAAATCCAGTCGATGAACCTGCTTCAAAAGGCAAAATGAGAGCCTTTTAAAACTGACTGTTCTCTGTTCATCACAAGCCTGACGTCACTTCCCGTCCTTCTGGAGCACAGCGTTTTAAATTACGCAGCACAAACGCGAATTGCACTCTTGTACAAACACGCTTGTCTACTTGAAACGCGTCATTAAGAGCTGAAATTTATGCCTCGTAACGCGCGTCCTGCGCGCGAGAGAGTGAAGTGCACGCCGAAAAGCACGCGTATATACATATAAAATGTATTTCACGTTGTCGAGGCGCAAAAGTTGAAACTCTCCGACTAGCTGGCTGGCTGGCTGGCCGGCCGGCGCGCACACAAATAAAAATGATACTCGACATAAAAATGACAGCGCCAACTGAAAGCGTTATTTTAGTGGCGCGCCGACGTGCCGCTGCTGCTGCTGCTGAACAATTGTGCTGCGGAGAAATTTCATTTCGCTCTCCGCGCGCGCTGGTGACATTCTCAAATTACTCGCGGCCAAAAGAATTATTAAAGCGCACGGCCAGCAGCAGCTTTTATATGAAATTCTGCAGCTGGTGAGCACCGTGTAAATTACTCGGACACGCTGATTTCTCGCAATTAAAAGGAAGTCATGCCACTCGGAGCAGCGAAAAAATCGAACTTTATCAGTTGCTAAATTAGACATAGTTTCATGTAGCGGGTTGAAGTTATTGTTTTCAATTAAACCCGTTTATTGATTAGACTTTGCTGTAGACCACAGGCCTCTCTACAATCTTCTTGGTGTGAACAGTTGCTAGCGCAAAAAAATAAAGATTTCTATTGCACAGACCAGAAAAGGGTCAATTTCACTGGAGCGGAAATTTTCCATCAGTATCAGTTGGGCGTTCCTTCTTTCTTAATTAATTTTTTATATATCAGAGACGTGCAACGCGTTCTTCTTAACAATCGCTATTTTTCCCAGAGATAATCGTAGTTGCGAAGTGCGTTTACTGAGTGGAAAAGCGATCGGCGCGTGAACAAACAGAAGCTGCAATTTCGGTCATTTGCGCGTGCAAGCTCATTTGCTCGGCGAGTCTTGCGAGCACGCTACATTAAGCAATATTCGAGTCTGCCGGGGAGCGACTCTAGACGGCCATATTGGCCAACTTATGTTATTACAAGTTGGCAGAGAGGCGCGCTTCGGAACTGCGGAATTAGTTTCCGACGAGTTCATTTAGCTCCGGATCGGCCGTTAACCTTTCGCAATCTCGACTTTTAATTCCGCTGATTAAACTGGCTCTTCGACGCATCAGCCTTTGCTATACATTGAAAATTTGAGCACCAGACGTGGAGCAAAAAATCTCGATTCACTTTTGAAGCTCAAGCCGAGGAAGAATGGCAGAGAGCTAAAAAAGGAAGTTTCCTTTTTAAACAGTTGAAAGTCGAACGTGTCCTATCGCTTTTCTTCGTCGCTCTTCAGTCAACGGAGGCACTAGAAGATCGTGAATGGCCTTTTGAAAATGCCTTTATGAATAAGCAATTTTTAGAGGAAAGAGACAAAGCAAAATGTAATTTAATTTTAAATACGAACAAGCTTTACTAACGCCACGTTTGAAGAGTTGTAAAAATTTACAGTAGTTGATTTTTTCCAAACATAATTTAGTCAATATGAATACTTTAAATTCAAATAAACTCTGAAGTTAGAGTGCATTTAGCCATTACAAGTGACAAGATCGCCTTTAAAAGGGCGAACTCGACTCACCGGCGTCTGGCTTCTAAAAGCGTGGAATGCTCTCATTAAAGCACATTTCGGCCTTTTCCCCTGTGTGTGCCCCTCCCCCATTATAATTTACATACATTCGCCCCGGCTCGCATAGAGTTCACCCTCCGTCGCCGCCGTCTGGCATTTTTTCCAAGTTAAAAAATGATCGCCCGAAACACTAGACCGCGTGCTGCTAGGCCGACAGCTGCGCGAAAGCGAACAATGGAGCTTTGGAAAAAAACCGCACTAATGCATTCATCTCGCTGTTTGGATAAATAAATTAATTTCAGTCTGACCGGTCCGAGGATTAACTCTGGTTTGTCGATCGTAAAGTGAGCATCATTCTTTGCTCGCGGCGATGATAATTCAGTTTTGATCGCGAGCGGAAAAGGAAAAGCACGCAGGCTGCTGCTATTTTAAAATAAATTAGATTAACCAGCGTAGATAGGGGCGTGAGTAATGGTCACCGCCGTGAAGTGCATGAATGTATCGTTTGTTCTGCTGCTGAAAAATAGGCACGCAACGATGACGTTGAATGGGTTGAGTGCACGCGGATCGAAACTGAATTTTGAAGCTGTTCAGAAATTAAGCTAAAATTAGTTCAGAGTTGGCGAAAATAATGAAAGCGTCTAGCTTGTTCAAGCAATAAATATTAATAATTAGCTGTGTGATTTACAAATTAAATGTTCTTCAACTCGTGTCAGAGGACACTGGTGTTGATAGATTTAATTGAAGTTTTCTATTCACTTATAATCATCCAAAACTGTATCACCAGTACATTGATCTGAGGCAAAAAAAATATTTCCATTCTTTTGCTGCGCACTTCACACAAAACAGCAAAGTATGAACCCTATTTTTAGAGCAATACAATGATAAAAATATAAAACGGGAACAGAGCAATAATTGCCTTTATCAGCTAATTCCTTTTTCCGCGTGGAGTGCATTTCTCTGCGGCTTTCAATTTTCGAGCGCAATTTCCATAAATTGCAACAAAGAGAGAGAGAGAGAGAGAGAGAGAGAGAGAGAGGCAGTCAGTCGGCACGAGAGCAATTACTCGAATTATGATCGTGTAAGTAGGGCGCGATATTAAATGGCCATTAGAGCGGCTTTGTGAGCACGGAGATACGCATCTCCCAGCGACACGTGTGTTTCGCCTTTTTATTAGTGCATTATTCGCCGAGCGATATAATAAGAGTCAAAATTGGGAGCGCATGCGATGTTTTTACTTTCGGTTTATGAATGTATCAAACGACGCGGGGGCGAGTTTTTTTGACGATTTCGGAGATACGATCGGCGCTCACGCCTTTTGAATATTTTTTTCTTACTCTATATACACTTTTGAAGTTGAAATTATATCGAAAGTCTCGCCTGACAGCTTTTATTTGTATTGCCTGTGTGTGTGTCTCGTTTTCGTCTCTTTGAAAGCTTATTTTTGAAATTTGTTTTGTCTGTATTCCATTAGATAAGGCTCATGTGAATATCTAAAAAAATAAGTTATTGATATTTTTAAACAAAATATAGTCATATCTTCGGATGTTTGGGATGAAAACTTCTTATCGAGTCTGATTTAAAATTGAATAAAACTATGATCTTCTCTCCTTGATATTAAACCAGTTTATACGCTGTGTAGCAGCTAATCCTATATTTCGCTTCTCCGCGCATAGTTTCTAATTGACACCTTCACCCATTGAGGAATTCCTCTCTTGCTCCTGCACTCTAAACTCGTGCTATTTCTGTCCGCTGCATAATCTCCATCTTTCGGAATTGATACCTTCATTCCTGATGTTAAATCTCGTGCCAACGAGCCTGAGGTATTTTGAAATTAATTACGATCATCTTGCCTGGTGTACATGCTCGGTGTGTCACATTAACTTTTCATCGCCTTTGTGCGCGGCTGTGAGCCGCTTTTGCATTAATCAGCGAGCTTCAAAGCTCTCCTTTGAATCCGTACACCGGTGCACATTCAATATTTTCACGTATTCACTCGCCGGGCGCTTCAGTTAATTTGCATCAGCGAGCTGCACGGGGATTAAAATTGCATTAGCCTCGAGTGTGTGTTAATTACGTGCAGCAAGCGCGGCAAAAAAGCAGCAGACACGTGAATAAAACATTTTCCAGCCTCGCTAGAACAGTGTCACGGCACTTTTATCTGGCCTAATCAATTTAATTATTATTATTATATACGCTACTGCAGTTTGTTTAACTCGTGCATGTATCGATTTCACTCATTAATCACTCGTTCCGCACGCAGATAAGCCAGCCGATGAAGCAATTTATTTATAATTCAGTTCAAGCTGCTGGAACAATTTATTTCTGGTAATAAAGCGATTTTGTAATTCCGAGATTTAATCGAGGTGGGAATATTAAATATTCAATCAGTCTCCGCTTTTGTACGAAAGGAAATCGGCTTGCGGTTTGAACCAACGTTACAGCACAAAGGCTCCACCTTCTGTTAGCAGCTTTTAATTTCCTGTTTAGCGACACGCCGGCCGGCTTTATTTTCCTCCTGACTCGGTTTCTTTGACCCTGCCAATTTATTCGATCGGCCTGCAGCACAAGAGGGAAATTAAAAGCCCAAGTGGAGCGAAATGCTGAGCGTCTTGCACCTGGTTTTTGCTCCGTCTCACTAGTCTTGGGAACCACTTTTCCTCCAGACAAGGGTTGGCAACAGGAGGCAAACAAACCAACCCTCCTCTTATCTCCCCTTTGTCAGGCACTGCTGGAGATAAAAAAAGGACGGGAATCACCTGAGGGGGAGAAGTTGATCCAGGTATGCGGCGAGGAGCCACGCTCCGCGCGGTTAATCCAACAAATCCTTATGTGCCCCGGAATTCCGAGAAAAGCACGTTTCCGACACAGTAATATTTCAAAGGCAGAATAATAAAAACGGTCTGCATTATTTATCAGCGCAGCAGCGCTCGCGTGTTGACACAAGCAGATTTCTTTTCCTCCGTTTATTCCGCGGGGGAAATCGGATATTTGTTGATTTTCGACCTCTGCAGACGGATTGGATTGGCATAAATATATATAAGAATTTCAAATGGGGATTACGTTTGATTCGAAAAGCCCACAGAAGCCCGTCTTTTAAAGGGAGTATGTGGAGAGGAATTGGCGAAGGAGATCCCCGAAATCAATTCTAATTAATCAACTGGTCTAGTTGATTTATAATTGTTTTCCAAATTTAAAATAAAATACCCAAAATACCGATTGCTTGTAAATGTTCCAAATTACATTTTATTTGAACCAGAACAGCCAGCCATTAGAATCCCATTTTAAAACTGTAATGATGAAACTTATTTTTTCTTATGAGTTTTGAACGTGCTCCAGATCTTGTACCAAGTTCCGTGACCATGCATTGAATGCAAATATGAAAAACCAGATTTTCAACCAACATCCTTTTTGTGCAGCGAGAAAAGAAATAGTTGAAAAGCGACCGGGTCCGTTGCGGGAATGCCACTATTCTCGGCCTCTTTTCGCCTAATCAGAGCCGAGAATCTATTCAATTACGTGCTGGTCTGGCCGGCCGGAATTATTACATGTTTATTTTCTTTATCGGGAACGTGACTATAGAAGGAGCGAGTTTCTAGCAGGAGCCGGCGCGCGATGTGTGCCGTACCGCCGCAATAGGTATAATTGAATGCAAGCGCCGTTAGCTCATTGTTATTGGCAAATTGTCCGCGAATTATCTCAATCTGCTGGCTGACCCAGTGATTTCGAGCTGTGTAATCGTCGGTGATTGGCGCGCCACATTTCACGCCTGCTGAGAGCGTTTTGTCACGTACCACATTTTCGTCCTGCGGAAGGTTGCCACCAGGGTAATCGCCTGGAGAGAAAGCTTTTTGTTTTTGCGGGTGAAAGCTCGACAATAGCGGGTGTGACATTCACATTTGATTCGGTCAAATCGTGGAAATTTCTTCCATTGGTGTGTGTCAATTCTGCACTCACTTGAGCGATTAAGGTGAAAAGTAGAAACGCGTAGGAAACACTTTTCAGAGCCGTGAATTTGATACTGAGTTTTTTTCACATTTTCCCTCGATTTGGTTTCGTTTACGACATCGCCGAGCTTAGAGCACCTAAAAAGTGTGTACAATACACTATTCGAAGCTGATAAAACGCACTCTCCGATTACTATATCAAAATGCGTAAAGGTATATTACAGTGGTGTTCCCCTCCGCCGCTGCTGCTGCTTTATCCATTCTAGTTCTTAGGCAGAGCGAGCACTGCACGGGAGCTGAAGCACACACATCACACACGCGTTTTGAAACGCGCGCTGCCCTTCCATTGTGTGAAGAGTATAAAACGCAGTCAGAAGCGATTGGCATCACATCGTTTGGTGTGGCAGGTATTCACGCAAGAATGCAGGCTGCGGGAATTATAAATTTCATCCGAGTGAGAAGGTATTTGAGCCAATGATGTATGGGATGAAAAGAAGCATCATATCCATATTTTTCATCTCGCTTTTCTTGCGCGCGGCACTTCCCTCTCGTCGCCCCTTCTCATGCAGGCTGCATGGAAGGTATAGCGAGTGTGTAGAATAAAAAACTCCCAGTTCAATGCCAGCGGCCTCTTGAGCGCATTTGAGCGACGTCGAAAACATGATGGAGAGCTTGCTGCTTGCACTCGTTTTATTCATGGCCTGCTTATTTGATGCCCCCAAACCATTGTTCAAGTGCCCTGAATTGTATAAAAATTGCTTTGAAATCTTTCGGAGCAAGAAGAAGAGGAGGGATGTATTTTGAAATCGAAAATGTTTGATTTCTTATAATTGCTTTCATAGCTAAAATTATATTATTACCCAAATGGGAATTAAATATAAACCAAAATTAGATTAGTAATAAAATTTTAAGATATTCCAGCAAAATTCTTTTTTTTTAAATTGTAATAACATATAATTTTCCTGAAAATAGACTTGCAATTCATTCAGTAAATTCGAAAATCTCACCGCATGCATGTCATTTGCCCTAGAGGAAGGATTGTATTCAAACGTTTAAATCTCTATTCATAGATAATAATCCTTGCGGTGAGTAGAAAACTTAAACAACAATAAATCTGCAGTTTCGGCGTCCTCCTCCCCTCCCGCCGAGTGTCTGGCCGCAAAAATAATTGTCCTCTCCGAAGTGCGGGGAGCAAAAACTGCACCATATGAAGTGCACTTAAAATAAATATGGCTGTTACTCGTGGGAGGGCGATAAATAAAAATGTTGTTCGGCTGGAAACGCAGAATGAATGTGAGAGTGGCGGCAGCTGAGAGCAAGTTGAAACGCACCATGTACCAAAGTATACGCAGATATGCGGAAAGAAAGAAAGAAATGGAGCGGGCCTCCCACCCGAAGCCCACCCCCTAGCCGAAGCCGCGAAATCGAGGCATATTCGCCGATTGAACTTGAACTTGCCATCGCCGCGGGCGAGTTTTTTACTTTCATTCCGCCGCGTTCGCTCGCCTGCAAATTGGCCCGAGCGTGTATATTGAGTGGTCGCGTGGGAGTTGCCGCGAGAAAAGCAGCAGCAAAATGTCGTTACGATTTGATGCGCTTTGCCGTGGAGAGCGCAAAGAATAAAGAAAGGACGCTTTTATTGACGCTCATTGAGAGAGTTGAAATGTCAAAAGGGAAGAAAATCAATGGAGAAAAGAGTAAAGAAAAAAGAGCGAGAAGTGATCGTGAAAAGGGCAAACTGCAAAAATCAAAGGGGATCGAGTTTTTTACTCGTCATATTCATAATATCAACCAAAATGGCGGCTTAAAGACAAATTGGATGATTCGTTCCATCTTTTGATGAACTTTTGGCAAAACTGAAAATCGGAGAAATTTCCTACTCTAATCTAAACAATGGAATGCCATCATTTTCGATTTAGAGCTCTTGGGCTGTTTCCAGTTAACCCTCATAGTCGGTTTTCCAATGCTAATCAGCGCTTTGATGTCTGTCGCCCGTCCAATCTCGCCCAGCGTGGATAATTCGGCCTGCGTAATTCCGCTTTGAGCGCGAGTGGGTGATCAAGCTACCTTACTCGTCTGTCCTCGACTGGCTCTCGAGGGCCAATAACAACAAGAGCAGGTGCGTTGGAAGGCTGACTGAGCGAGCAATGGGCGCCAATTACGCTCTTGTCGCTCACACGGTGAAAAATGGGCCCCGTTGACGCAATAAATCACATTAAAAAGGGTTCACCTCTGCTCTGGGGTCGTTCCGTTCGGCAGCGGGGGCCGGAATTGTGCATGATGTTTTAATAAGCGACACGCGGCTTTTCGTTCGGACCCTCGCCTCGCCGGCCGGCCGGCCAGACCGCACATGTGCTCATTACAGCCATAGTCTACTCTCCGCTCGAGCACGTGCACGGCCGAGCAAACGACTCTTTAATAGGCCCTCCGGACGACATGTGTTGGCCGCTGGCACAGTTGTCGGCCAAAAATTCGTAATTTACACCGGCTCAGAGATCGATTTCGCGCTTTTTAATTCAACCGAATCCTGCTCTCGGCTTTTTATTTTGCACAGCACGCAGATCTCTCTTTATATTTTCTCGTATCAACGCGATTAAACGTCCGCCATTCAACCAAGCGCGCAAAGGGTCCTCGTCAATAAGACCGAAAGTGGTTTTTCTCGTCGTCCTAATAGCCGCCGCGATTCACAAGCCGACCCTCTCAGAAGGATAATTACGCTTTGAATAAACAGAGAGCGCAATACACATATTTAGGAAAAGTCGGCTCACTGGCTTAGCTGGCTGGCTTTGTTGCCGCGCGGCAGCAGCTGCCAGCCTGGTGGGTAGGCAGCCTGCTCGGCTTGAGTGTCACTCTGTGCAGCTCGCGGGGCCACGGCCACACCCACCCGCCGCACAGCATATCAGGAATTCACCTGCCGCCGAGTTTTTATTATTTGCCTTGATTGTGCTGGCACATAAAAAGAGGTTGCTACATGCGGCGGCCGCCAATAAAAATGGTAATAATAGTGATATGCCCTTTGAGTGAGATGCCTTCTTCTCCTCCTCGGCCCCAACGCCGCCTTTGATGCCAGAGTTATCGTCTTTTCGCCGGCCTCCGACCATTAACTAATGAATTTTTTCTCTCGTGTTTCAGGTGAGTTCTCAAATCCAGATTTTGGTCAGTCCATTAGACTCGGTGACAGTGAGTACCCCACAAAGGCTGGTTTTCAATTTTTACATCCACCACGAATCCCGGACTAAACAGAACAAGTCTTCTCAGGATGTTAAGAATATATTCAACCGTAAAATATTGTGATACCCTAATGAGTAATTTCTAAAAACAAAAAATAAAGTCTGTGGAAAGAGAGGATGAGACATCACAGGAAAAGCAATCTTTTTTACAATGCTTTTCACGCGACATTAAATTTAATCTTGACAGTTAAATTATCAAAGTTGTTCACACTGTTCAGGAGTTTATATTTTAATTTGCGAGTAATGATGATAAAAAAGCGCCCGCATTGTGAGTGTTTATCCAACTTTTCGCACTTGGAATCACACCAGCTCCGCGTGACGCCTCGCACATTCCGGTTTATCAGCGTCTCGCAGTCCTTTGCATAATCCCTTTTAGTGTGTATCCGACAGCGAACAAGAAGTGTGTGTATATGTATAAACTTCTCGCTCGCAAAACACCTGATGTAGAGTGTGCGTAATACGTTATTAGAGATAATTGCATTAGGATCCTCCCCGGCAAACTATATATACACACACACACACACATACTATCTGCGTCTACCTGCCGTCGCTGCACATTTCGAGACAATGGGGAGGAGAGCGAGCAAACCGACTCTTGCCGCACTTTATTAGATTTCCAGCTCGGCTCCACAATGAGGATATGCACCGCCATCCATTCAGGTGCCCGGCCACCTTTGCCGAGGTGTTTTGCATAATGCTATCTTCGCCTAGCTGGCGGACCAGCCGCTCTGCTTTTAATTCAATCACGCGGCAGGATACAGATCTCGCTCTCTCGCTCGAGCACTGAGAGGCAAAGTGCCTCGCTATAATGCTCAGCGCGATAACTCGATTCCAACACCGCCAGACAGCCGAGACAGAGCAGCGCAACTCGCTCAAAACACACGGGAAAATTCAATTTTGGCGCCAAAATGCAGATCTCTTTGATGCTGCAGTGCGTCTTCTCGACTTCGCAAGTTCCGCTAAGCAACCGCACTCGTGCGGGTGGGTTTGCTGAGACGAGTCGCCTTTTCCTCGTATTTCCCTGGCTGCCGCTTGCGTAATATTAGCAACACGCGTCGTTACGAGATCATTATTAGGACTTGCAGACGTGCACCCGAGTTGTCGTCGTTCCAGCATTTGTGTTCGCGCAGTATAATGGGATAAAAAGAGAGCGAAACCTTAGACCATCGTGGAGAGAGAGTGAGTGTATTGGAAAATAGTGCCGTACAAGTGTATAAAATACGCAGCGAGAGCGGGAGAAGGAGAAGAAAAATGCCCGTGTGTGCGAAATCGAGAAAGAAAAGAGACCTTTCTCCGATCTAATATAACACAAGATGGATCTTTCTCTCAATTTCCAGCCATTATAGCGGAGGCAAAGTGATGACAAAAGCAAATATAAAACGAAATTATTTCTTCTTTGTGTTCGGCCCGCTACAGAAATTGAGAGAAAAACGGCATCGATTTGTGTAATGCGAAAAGGAAAATTCCCTTCTTCCTCCAGCTTCGATATTATATTGTGTGCGTGTGCGTGTTTGTGAATTCAGCAAAAAGGAAATAATTCCAATTTTATATGGCCGCAGCGGCATCCATCGAGCCGAATGGAGCATCTTCTCGAGCAGAACCACCCCCGCTGGCATCTTGAGAGAATCTTTCCTTCCGCCCTTTCCTTATCTCTTTCTGCGTCACAAAAAAACTTGCAGAGCCAGAACGAGTTGGAGAGCGAAAAGAGGCAAAAAAGTGCGACTTGGCCAGATTCCAGGCCGAGAACGAGAAACTTTGATGCTAATTAGCTAGCTGACACTTAGGATTGCAAAGCAGGTTCCCATGTACACACCGGAGGAAAAGTGTAAGACAATGGGATCTAAGAGTTAATTTCCTACGCATTGTCGATGTAAATTCAAAACGCAATTTTTCAGTGCATTCATTTCAGACTCCGCTAGAAAGTTTCCTTGGAAAAATAACCTAATTAAGCTAATTAACAGAAGAGCTTTTAACAAATGGCCGTGGCACTTGCCTCTGACTGCGATCATTTATTTTGCAGAGAAAAACGAAACAATTTGAGCTCGAGTGGAAGCAGCGGCTGAAGAGGGAGGAAAAAATAATTCGTGCGCGAAAAGCGGGCCAGAGCAGCAATTGAGTGCCAGTGATTAATGGCGGTGGCTCGCAGAAAAACAAATAATGCTTGGCGGCACGCGAAGAAGAAGAGAAGGAAGACGGATTCTGTGCTGCCTCTCCTCTATAAATCAATTCGCAAACCGACGACCAAGGTGGCGCTAATAAAAATGCAAATCAATTGATTGAATTTCCAGCGGCAGAACATCCACTTGGGCACGCTCGCCTTTGATCGCGCACAGAGTGGCTGGACCAATTTCTCGGCTCCCATCTTCACTCTGGCGCCAGTCCAAATGTCCACCCGCATATAAATAGAAGCCGAGAGAGGCGGCAGAAGCGACTTTTCAGGGAAAACGCAATCGCCTTTGGGGAGAAGGAGCGGCGGAATAAGTCGGGCTTCGGATTTGGGAAACGAAGCAAAATTAGATGGAATTTTTTTTCTCGCGCGCAATAAAAGGAGGAATAGGCACGCGATTTGCATCCAGCAGTCAACTCGGGCTAATTTCATCCTTATCTGGCGGCAAAACAATTGCGGCGGAATTCTGATTTCACAACCGCACGTGCATTTCTCAATCGCCCGCATGCGGGGAATGAAAATAAGAGGCGCAGGTTGCATCGTATATATGCACGCACCACTTAGATTGTCTCCTTCAATTGCCTCGCGCCATTAATAATAAGCAGTTCTCCTCCTCTGTTTTCGCTCGCGAAAGGAGATGAGTGTCGGCCTCGCGCTCGAGGGATGACAAATGCAGCTGGAATTGTTATTATCGTAATGAATAACGAGAGAGCAGCTTCACCTTTCATAATGTACATCATTTTCATATGAAAAGCTGCTTGCTCAAGTGCAGTAGTCGCGTTGCAGTATGTACATAAATTGCATCCGCGCGATAAGCTCGCCTCGGATCCAATCTAAAATAACATTAATCACAACCATAGGGAGCGAGAGAGAAAGAGCAAGAGATGCGACGTGCCGGCAAAATAAATAATTTTTCTCTACCGCTGAGAGAGCCCGTTTTGTTCCGTCGTATTACTCATATGAAAAATTACGGCATTGACGCGTGTGAAGGTTTTTAAAAAATTTCAGCTTGTTGATGATGATGATGATGTTTCAAAAACTCGCGGCCAATTGAATGCGCCAAAGGGGGAGCGTCCGCAGATGAATGGTTTTTTAAGC
This sequence comes from Cloeon dipterum, assembly GCF_949628265.1. NCBI lineage: Eukaryota > Metazoa > Arthropoda > Insecta > Ephemeroptera > Baetidae > Cloeon > Cloeon dipterum. Next base: position 24,539,279 of record NC_088787.1, read on the forward strand.
CGCCGACTATTTTTCACCAGAGTTGAAATGTCACGGACCAAGCGGCGAAAGTAAATAAAGCGTGCTGCGCTCTGCGGCGGTGAAAAATAAACGTGTCAGGTGTCTCGCCGGCCGCTGACACGCGTCTCCGAAAACGCAATTTGCACGTGTGGCCTCGTCAAAAAAGCAGCGAGAGGAACTGCTCGGATCGATAATTGTGTAAGAGTGATAATGCTCGTTCTCTCAGCAGCCACGCGGCAAACACCGCTTTTTCAACCGGATTCAAGAACTTGGCCACTTAGTGCAAATTGCTCGCCATCATAACTCGCGCAGGTGCCGCTCAAGCCGAAATGCGCGAATTTTGCGCAGCGAGATCAGCTTGATGGCCGCGGAAATTGCTCCTCAGACGCCTCCACAACTCATTTAATTTTCGGCAGCATAAGCACGAGTCAGAATCATAGCTATCCTTGCAGACTTTTTCTCTCCAAAATGTATGTAAGTGATATTCAAAAAACAAGTTCCAAGAAAATCTTCAATACTATAATGTCTCAATGCATTCAAAAATTGTAAGATTATAATTGGAACAGGTTTGAATTGTACTACATAGTAAGCTGATTCGTAACTCCTTTAAACGCCATGACTGTTTCAATGTCTGATTGTGAAAGTTTCATTATTTCCATCTGATTTAGCAATTTACAAATATTGTGGATAAAATAATAATTTTACGTGTTGTGCGCTTGAGGCATTTAATTACAAAACATGCCACTCCATATCAAATCAAAGAATGCCATAGGATTTCCGTCCTTTGATGATTTTGTACGCGAACCGAATTAGACGGCGGGCGCTAATCGATCGGGGCGTGAAGCAGACGCTTCTTCTCGGCGTTTTGACGCTAACAAACAGTAAATACGACACTTTTGCTGCTCGTCGTCGTCGGATAGCTGGCCAGGCGAGAGAGCGGGCGAGACGCACTAAACATTTCACTTGGCGTGCCAAGTCGAATAAATTTCACAGCGAAATCCGCCGGCGCCTACTCTTCTCATTGAGCAATCCCCCGACAAATCGAGCGCCCCCGACCAAGAAGGGATTTCCTCGTCGAAAATATACTCTGCCCAAGGAAAGTTTTCCCTGTGTGAGCGTCAGCCTTGAGTCAATTACGAAAATTGAAACAAAGCAAGACGCTATTTTTGGATGATCTTCTTTAACCAACAAGGCTAAATCTTCCACATTCATTTTTCTATACCCAGTTGAACATTTAAAAATGTACATTTCTCGCCTTGTATTTTAAGTCAGAATGAAATTTAAATATTATTAGCTGTAAAGCAAATCGAAATTTCTGCAACAATTAAATTACAGCTTTTATTCCAGCCAAGGGTGAAAAACATCTTGTTTTCGGCATAGACGTTCAATATTATTCTATAACTGGATCAGAGCCAAAACATTTGTTACTTCAACATGCTGTGTCGCAATGGAACAATTAATCGGCGAAATTTTTGCCGTTCGCTGTCACAATAAGCAAATTAGACAAAAAGTGGTTGGCCAAGCAGGCTGCTGCGCCCATTATTCGGCCTCTTTTGAGACCACCTATCGCGAGGCAAAACCAGCTCCCGCTGCAGATCTCGGAATGAGCGAAACCAAGTCTTCGCTCTCGCTAAGGTGATTATAAATTTCGAAAACAAAGGATATAAATATATAAATGGAAGTGTGTTTACAAGAGCAAAATGAATCCAAGGCTGCTGCCGGCGAAACTTGCTCTCTTAATGAGATTAAAAGTTAACTCTTGAATACGACAGAGAAGGCAGTGAGGGATGCAGGCTTTTGTCTTTGTACTTTCCAAATTTAAACATGGAAGTGCAATTAAAGCAATTATCAGTGTTAATAGCTCTTTTCCTTCTTTAGATTTTCATTTTAATGCAATCATGAATATTACATAAAGTCAAATAGTTTTTATTTAAATTATAGGAATATGTAACTTTCGTAATTTTAAAAAGTGGTTTTGTTACCATATTTGATTTGGAGCCTAGAATTCAAAACGAAACCAAATCATAAAATGGATGCTTCTTGGAGCCTGTCTTTGATGCATGGATTGCTTTCCCATATTTTTTAGCGTAGTTTATAGTTTGTGCGGGCGCTGCTTCTCACCTGGAGACCCAAATGTCGGCGTTTTGACGAGAAAAGGGGATGAAAAAGTGAGCGCGGCTCGACTGGCAAAAAGAGGGATGAAATTCAGCCTCCTGCCTCCACTTTCTTTTCACGCACGTGCCGATGGATGGAAGCGAAAAGAAGAAAGAAGAAGCACTCTTTCACTGCCGACGGCTTCAGGTGTCGCGGAATAAATTTTTCACCTTTCCGCAGAATCAATGCTCGCAAATAAAGAGGCGCATTATTGCCGCTTTATTATTCATCCGGCGTCACGTGTTGCGACAGAATTTTTCGCTTCGAAATGTAAATCCTTTGCCGCACCGCCAACAGAGAGAAAAAAGAGCCAGAGAGACGTGTCTTTGGTTTATACCTTCATGCATAATTAACTAATGGCCTTTGTTCTAAAAAAAAAATCCGCTCGGCACTCACATTCTTTTTAAAAAAATTTTCACGAAAAAAAAAACGAGATCAAAGAGGTCCGGCAAATTGAAAACTGTTCGACGACAAGACAATTTCCAAGTGAGCAGCCCTCGAGCCCCCGAAAAGGCAGAGAAGTTGGTCGGTGGCGGACGTAAAACTTTTTCCCCATGCGTGTCGGGCAGGCGAGCAGGCGTGAATCATTAATGCCGCTCTGATGAATAAAAGATAGAGCCGCTCTCGCATATTTACCTATCAATACCCAATCAAAACTTCGCGTGCCAGCCAGAGGTGTTAAGAATAATAGGCCCGAAATAAAAGCGGGCGCACGCGGGCGAAAATTCCAATCTAAACTGGGTCAGCGGCGAAAATAATTCGACCTCCGACCCCGGCGCCCGCGTATAAATCACATTCCTGTGCGCCAAAGAATTATGTGCCGCCGTAAAATGAGTCCAAGATGCAAATCTAATGTCTTTCTTGGGGAAAAGGGGGCGAAAGTTATTTTGGATTTCTCTTCCACTTCGCAGATCGACGAACTATGTAATAAAACCAAAACCAGAAGTTAACTTTAGCCCGCACGCTTGTGTGTGTATGGATACAATTTTGTGTTGAGCTCTGATTTTATTAAAAGCATAAATGTTAAAATGGATGCAAAAGCAACTGCTGGATCGATTCGGAAGTTTCTAAAACTAAATTGTTATTTGAAAAGATAAATTTTACATGAATTCTATGTTTAGTAACTTATTAATATTATTTGTAAAGAAAATTGTAAATGATAAAAATTCAGAATCGTTCTCCAAAATCAAGCAGAAGTAGAGTACTTGTAGTTAAAGTATTTTTGAATTTTCATCCATGCGTAGTAGACACACTCACAATTAATTAATTCAAATGAAGTAGTGTACAATTACGTATCTTAATATATGCAGAACATTTGTGCTGTTTCCTATTAAAAATGTAAAAAATATTCATTAGTTTCCAAATAGACCGTGGTATGAGTCAATTGTGGGACACTCGGGTTAGCTTGATATTCAGGCCAAACACTTGACAACAACAATGCCGCCTAAGGGTGAGTCAAGGCTCGATTATTCAATCTCTTCCTGTCACGCCCGATCATACTATTCTGATGATTCAATTGAATTTATACTATTTGAGCCGTGACTTTGAATTTCAAACTGACATTAGATCCTATTGTTATAGCTCCAAATGATATTCCATCGGGTAAAATACATATATTTGCAAAAACCAATACAGATCGAGACGTTTGACTATAATAACAAGTTACCAGATTGTAAAATATTTACAAACAGCCGCGCTAGAGAAATTGTTGACTCCGGAGGCGAGCAATAACACCGGCGAGCACGTTTAATACGCTTTTTCCTGCGCACAACTCTCATATTTCTTCATTACTTTCGCGGCAACAGCGCGGCGCCCTTTGTCTTTATTACATTTCGCCGAGGCCACACGCGCCGCCTCTTTTTTCCAAACTAGCTGCGTGTTTGTGTATTTTTCGGCTAAAAGGGCGCCCCGCAGTCTCGCTGATGGTAGCAGGTGACGTCACCGTGCGCGCCTCAACCTCCTGCGTATTCCCGTTGGGCTCTTTGAATTTCCTTAATCGAACGACTGATGGAAAAGAGACCTAATCGCACTGCTTTTCTGCTGCCACCGGTCTCATTATCCGCGCGGCTTTTTCATTCAAATCCGTCGCTCGTTAGCATAAATACAAAAAGCAATGCGGGAAAGTTGCACGCGGGATTAGAGACGCTTTCGGCTGGAAGCAAACCGCGCGCCCCGCCGGGAGAACTTCGCTAATGGAATTGCCGCGAATCCGTGGATTCTGCAACGAGATTTTTCTGGATGAGCAGTTTGAGTGACAACCCACAAAAACAGAGAAATAATGCAGATTTAAAGTTGGCGGGATTCCCAGAAGTGACTTTAATTTATCCGTAGATGGAATTAAATTTTCAAGTCAACTTTTCCTTGTGTTGTTTAAACTCTTCCCCGTAAAAACTTGTTCGTGCTTGTGTAAATCGCTTGATAATCTGAGAAAATTGATTTCTAGGAAAATTGGTTACACAATTCTCTGACAAACAATCAATATATTATCGATTGCAAAATCAATGTTTGCCCTTGCTTTCATTTGTGCGGTCATTGCAATAGAAGTAAACACAAAAAACAATGAAGGAAAAAATGAATTCGTTAAAGAATTGCTGTTGAAACTCTTTGAAATCCGCAACTGTTTAAATATCAGGGCCCATTAATACGACCCGCTATTGCGAGCAACGAAAGTTGGATAATTCCGTTTGAAATGAACTGTTTGCACGCAACAGTGTGTATTTGGTCTGCTATCCAAAATTTCCGCTTATCGGGCAGCAAGTGGCCGGTCCGCTGATTCGGCACTAATTGGCCTCTCCCAATAGTTTTCACGCTTGGGTTGATTCGGGCCAGTGGAGCGCACCGAATAAGCTCTCATTTTCCAGCCGCAATTATCATCTCTCTCGGTGTGTATTTTTTATTCGAGGCCCCTGACGACGGCCTCTCACAAGAGCATTTACGCCTCCACTGCTGGCCACTGGCCGCCAGATAACTCTTAAAAGCCTCCTCGCTTGACCACGTCGGCCATATTAGCAGCGGCTGCGTGAGTGTAAAACAGGCTGCGACTCAAGGTCTGCCGGAATAGCTAGCTAGCGTCGTCTCTTTTTCTCTCTCCCAGACACGCAGACTGGCCGGCCGGGCTCGTTTTTTGCTCGCAAATTATTCTCACAAGCCGCGAAGGTGACTCTTCAAAAGAGTCCGCGCGAATTAATGTGGCTTCCCCGCTGAGAAAAGCGGCTTCAGGGTCGGGTACCTAGTCAGGCTCCCGGCTCCGCACACTTCCCGAGTGGGATTTCGGAAAGGGATACGAGAGCATGTTTCTCGCGGAATATGGGAATTATCCGCGTTTTGGGTTATAGTTTGGGGCGATAGGCGGTGCTGAAAAACGCCAAGGCCCACGAGGAAATAACTCTAATGCCTGGAAAGGAGTGTCGTTCGGGTTCCTGTTGTGCGCTGCATGGAAAGAAGGCGCGTCGTCGGCTAAATATAATTAAATATCATTTTACATAAATTAGCCAGCTAATTGTGTTCCTGAGGGAGAATGCAGCAAGCAGCTAGCGAGATTTAATTTCATTACTCCCAATTTGGCGGCGTTGCTCTCATTTGCATTTTTCGGCCGTTTCTTCTCGGTGCTGACTGATGTTGGCGGCGGAATTAAAATTCTCGACGCACTCAGATGTCCTTAATCACCAGGCAGAGGTCATTGGCGCGACCAGCTGCGGCAGAGTATCGTCTCCGGCCTGCCAGTTTCTATTAAGATCAATCTGCTCGCCGACACGACAATGGAATAAGGTCACTAATGGTGCTCGCTCGCCCGTCGCCCCATTAGCTAATGCCCGTGACGATCAGAGTCCAGTCCAGTTGCTCGGACAGCTTCAAAATGCTCACAAATTGCGTTCAGTTTTGGGCAGAAGCTGCTTTTCCGTGGAAAGCGGCTTGTCTTTTGTGCGATTCTATTACTAAGATGAAAGCCGTTCATACATATTTGCGTGCGAAACGGGGCTTATGCAATTTCTTTCTCGGCTCTTTAGCCAAGACTTTGGGCAAACAGTCTTTGAAAAGAGCCAGTCTTCTCTGACAATGAGGGATGAGTTATTACGGCAAAATATTTCTAACGGGTGGGGGTAAAAAGCGGATTATTTTGCGCAGCGAAATTAATTACAACGACGTTAATAAAGACGGAATTAAGTTCCTGCAGCTTTTTGCACGTGCGTGCTGCGACATCTGCTGGAGACTGGCAAAGACAGGGAAATCAATTTTCCGAATCTTTCCACTCCCTTTCGACCTCTTTTTCTGGGCCTCAGGACGAAAAACAAGGGCGGAAAAACAATTCTTGCTCTCTGCTGCCGTGCAGCTGTGATTCAATCAATTTCCTTCCAATAATTCCGCCAGCGGCACACGCCGCTCCCAGTGCTCACAAAGAGCAAAAATACCAATTTGGCGCTACTCGATTGTGCTGACAAATAATCGAAACAACAATAAATATATACAACGGACACTGCTGCTGGCTGCTGGAACCTAATAACATCGTTTGCCGTGTTCTTTTCCGTCACCAAATACAATTAAAATTCTCCTTTGGTCTTTAGTCGACGACAGCGTGAAATTGCAAATTGGGGTTTCCTTACTATCGGATATTGCTCGGCGGTAGCACCAGATTTGATAACAACAAACAAAGAAAGAATATAAAAAGATATAATCGAGAGGGAAGGAGAGAAAATGATTCAGTTGGTTTCTCTAGAAATTGGGCTATCATTCGCAATCTTGAAATTACTAAATTACTACTTGTCAAGGGTTTTCCTGGAAGTGTCATCTGGAGGCGCCCAAATGAATTACTCAAATTGTCACTCTCGCCTCGGCCATTCCAGTGTCGAAAGGCGGAAAGTAGGGAAAAGCGAAAAGGACGTGCCGCTAAATAATTAATACCATTGGCGCAGAAGTCGTTGGAAAAGACAAAGGTCCTCTGGAGAAGAGGCAATTTGGCCTGGCTGCGCGAAGGGAAAAATTGCCACCGTGGGAGCTCGCAATTTCCTCCGGCCTAACAAAAATTGACTCCTTTCCTACTAGAGAAACAATTTCGCCCTTCTTTTAACCAATTTTATCAATAATACAGCGGCAGCTGCGTGAGTGAGCTCGGGATCCGAAGCAGCGCGCGGGGAGAAAAAGTTTTTGGTGCAAAACGAGCGCCGCTTGTCAGTCAAACGTCATTTGCAGGTTCGCAATAAACGCTGCTTATTCCATTATTGCGTGCAGCAGCCGAGAAGTTGATGTCACCGGCGCGGAAAGGCGATTATTGATCCCGTTTTGACGTTAATAAGCCCGCCAGATTTTTCTCTGCCCGCTGACGTCGTCACCCAGTGTAAATATGCAGGTGGAGGAAAGACGAGAAGCGAGTCGATATTAAAAAAGATATGGAACGACGGATAAAAGCACTTTTTATTCTCTCGGTGTCGTTGCAAAGTTTCAAGTGCCTCTGGATGCATGTAAAGTGCATTCTAGAGTGCCGAGGAAAAATGTCTCTATGCGAAATATTTTCAAAGTATAATGAGCACCACTTTTGCATCGATGCATTTTCCTCTTGGCAACGTTGTAATTGCTCTCGTTTAATCACAATTTTCTCAAACAAATCCGCTCAAGTTTTCTGCGAGTTGCGAATGTGTTGCTTTCGTTTAATTATTCAAAGGCTCTCTGGCGGAGTGATACGCAAAAACACACGCACACTCGCTCACTCATTTGGCCCGAGTTGCGCGCCCTCGTTTTAATTAAACAGCGGCACAACAGCCGCACTCGCAAGAGGGCTGCTTATGTACACGAGCATTATATCCATGTGTGTGCGGTACATGCACAGAGGAGCGAGCACACACACACACACACACACACACGAGGGCGGGCTCTTTTGACGCGGCGACGGCGGCGGCCGCCCTTTCATTATTGTTTGTCCCTGCTCCTCGAGCCAAAGTGGGCCACCAATCGATCTTTTTTCTTGCCATTTAAGCCATTGAGCGGGTGAAATTGGCTCAACTCCACTTTTGCCCAAAGTGCATCTCTATAGAAATGTCAAATCGAGCCGGCTTCGCATGACCGCCTATTTTTTGCTCCTTTTGGGTTCATAAATCGAGAGCATTTATTGTACTTAACTTTCATCTCCACGAATTTCTACATTCGAACCGTCTTAATCTCAAAATTCCTTCATCTCAAATTAAGTCGGAGTTATTTCATTCAAAGTTATTCCAAACTTATTCACAGTCGCTAGAGTTGTTGAAAAAGATGAAGACTGAATTAGGATTAAGAGCGTGGGGCTCCTTCAGAGTTTCTTCTGTTATAAACATGAAAAAATCAGCTTGTTTCGCAGTTAAAGGAAATAAAATGGCTCGAGGAGCGCTTGACTGCACTTTAAAAGTTCCAAATTGACGTTTTTAAGAGGAGGAAAGTGCCCCGGCAAAAAGTACACGGCGGCCGAATTGAACCAGCAGCGCAGCATCCCTCCGGACGCAATTTTTTTACTTGAGCGGTGGCAAATGCCAGGCAGGTTAATGGAACGAAAATTACGCGTGTGAAATGGCGCGTTTTTATTATTCTGCCAAATTAAACGGCGCTCTGGCTGCTCACGCTGCTGCTGATGGCATCCGAATTCAAGAGTAATTTCGCTCGGGGAGTTGAATTTCGTTCTCGCGCTCGAGTGCGTTTGTCAACAGGCGCCGACGCACACACTAATTGCTCGGCAAAGTGAGACAACTTTGCCTGCTTTCGCCCCTCCGCATGCACCTTGCCTAGCCTGCTTTCCGCAAACAAGCAACTCGCAGGCCCCACCACGACAACAATCGCTGCAAAATTATAATCAAGCCGCCAACAAACCCTGGTAGGAGTAATCGTGCGTTTTTGCGGACGTCATACACAAGTCTGTTGACAGTTTAAAATGATTTTCCGTGTGAACTATTTGGCAAAACGGAGATTGGATGTTCTCCTGGACTTGTGAGATCTGTAACTAAAATTGTTTCAGCCCAAAAATAAATTTATGTTTAAAATTCGGAGAATTCAATAATTCTGTCAGAATCGTGAAAGGCAATTTCAGCACCAGAAATTAATGGTGGCCCTGCTCATTTTCCGGGGAAGTCACATTCGGTTTTGGCAAACAAGGCTTGGCTTCTCTTTGCCCTGAACGTTCATTACAGTAGAGGGCGGATTGTTCGTCTCTGGTTGCACAATTAATTCCAATCATTAGCTATCGGACCTCATACTCTGCGGTTTTCCAAAGAGGGTCAAATGCATAGTCGACTGGACGCACGAGCGGTGTAATTAATTTATCCGCTACTGCTGGACGTGCCGCCTGCGAGCAAATTGTTAATTACCGCCGACGTGCGCTACACTTTCATTGCAAGCCTTCGGGGAATTGGCTTGTCGCCGAATTTCGGTTTGAATTACAAACCAGCAAGCCGACGCTCGCCTTGTTTTGTCGTTCCTAGGTGCAGGACAACCGCATCATGCCCTAATTTTTAATGATTGATAGCACGTCTGAACTTCCAGAAGGGTCTGGAGTCTGGAACACACGAGAAGCACATTTTCTGATATTATTTCTGGCGTCGACAAACGAGAAAGTTTTGGCCTGCTTGCACAATCAGTTTAGCACTACTTCTTTTCTGCTCTGCACAATTCATCGGCGCTGCTGTTGCTCGCAGTTTTGTTCGCCGTTAAATTAAATCAGAGAGAGGCCTCTCTCTGCGATTGCGAAATTCGTCGCCTCCGAGAGTCGGAGTGAGAGAGTTAAATAATTCAGAAGAGCCGAACGCAATCGAGGGCGAAGAAGAGGGTGAAACTCTTCTTGCAGCATTAACCTAATCAAACACGCAGCAGGCCGATCTGCAGTTTTGTCTCCTCCATTTTTAACAACGTTCGCTCAGCACTCAGCGGCCGAACGCTTAAAGGGGAGCATTTGTCAAGTGGTGTCATTAAAATAAACGAAGCCACCCGCACATTCGGGCCTCGTGGAAAGAAAAAAAAATGAAGGAAAAACTGTGTCGCCAGCGGCGAATGATTATGACAATATGTGAAAGAGGGGGAGCCAGCGCACAATGGCCCGTTTTGTGAATGCGTCTCCAAATGAGGTCTGAATAATTAAAAATATTTACTTGCGGGCATAAAGATTACCGCACGATATACGGCAGCCGCATTTTATCAGCCCCCAGGCTGTGAAAAACTGCGTTCCTACCACCGGAACTCATGTCGATTCGGATTTGAAGTTATCTTGATCGCAGTTGGGCAAATAACGAAAGGGTTGGAATACAAGTTATGGATCAGTGAGAATTTAATTGCTGTGTAATTAATTTGATTTCTTTGTACAGCTTAAGTCATAAAAACTGCTTAAGTTTTTTTCTTTAAAAAAACATATTAAATAACCCAACAAGTACCCTTTAATAGATTCAAAAATAATTATTTTTAATTAAACTCATTGTTTATTAAATCGACTTTCCACTGAAGATAGAAGCAAGGGATAGTGAACGAATTGCTAGGATAAGAGAAAGGGAAAAAGAGAGCCCGATGGATATGTACACAGTAATTGGAACTGATGGATTGACCAATTGTTCACATCAGCTGAGGCGACCGCACAAACCAGTTGTTCCCAGAGTTGTTTACTTTTCCCTTTTGTGCTGCCCACCCGCCCGTTTTCTCGTTTTGTCGTACGCATTTTAAGAGACCCGCTCTCCACTCATTGGGAGCGCGTAATGAGATATATTGCGAGGAGCAGTTGAGTGACCACAGTTTGGTATTATGTTTCCAGGAGACGAGCGAGCCGAGAGGTTCCTTGGTAACCAGTCGCACAAGGACCACTTCAAACTACTCCAGAAAGACCACAACTGGCTGCTAGTCGGCGCGAGGTAAGCCTTTCCATACTTTTTTCCCTTTTCTGCCTGAGCAAGCCTCCGCAGCACGAGAGAGACCGGACTGGCGTGTTTGCCTTCCAGCTCTTTAATTAGTTCAAGCGAGCGAACCAAACGAGTGAATTTTTATCCCTGGCAAGATTGACCTTTCCTTTTTCACTTATTTCGATGAAACTCTATACATTGATGACCCCGTCAACTGCAAAATGTAAAAAAAATATTGCAAAACCTGGAAAATTACACAAATAAATTTTAAAAATAGTTTAGAGGAGTTCAACGACCTACACATATCTAGAAAAAAAATTTTGCATTGATTTTCTTTATATATATATATATATGAAATAGTAAAACGGGAATTTTAATTCTAAATGTGGCAAAAAGCTAAAAAGTAAAAGCTAAAGTTAAAATGAGTGACACATCTGTCACTCCAAATCTAGCTGAGTTCTAAATTTAAAACCAAGTCGCAAAGCCGAAAGTAATCAAATAATATCAGATCAACGAACTTTGTCGGCACAAATTCGTGCTTGGAATTGGGAACAAATGGAATTAGGAGGAAAACCTGGGTAAGGAATTTGTTAGATTCAAAAGGTCACGCGTGTGATTTGGGGCCGAGAGCGGATGGCGTTGTCAGGCGCGACTAAAGCAAACGAGCGACGACTATTTTTACCGAACGCATGACGTAAGATGATGGATGCTCTTTACAGACGGCGATCCTTATCATTACACCAGCCAGCAGCATGCGCCCCGAGAACACACGGCGGCGCGTATGCACATACATAGGCTTGCGCATAATAATATCGCGTCCGCTGCGGCAACCAAGTGGCAGCGGTTGAATTATTTTTACTGCCTCCGCAGCGAGACGCCGGCAGTCTTGTTCAATTGTTACGATCGCATGTTCGCTCCAGCTCGTTTGTTTTTCGCGTTTTCCTCGAAATGGAGAGAGCGAACATCTCGAGAAAAAGGCGAACGTGTGGAAATGCGGAGCCAAGAAACGGAGCGGCTCCAGTGTGGTATAGCAATGCGAAGAGAGCGAGAGACAGAGAAAGATAGCGCCTGAGAGGTAGGCTTTTTGTCGGGCACGCGTGCACATGCTGCCGACACATCGATCCGCGCAATACCCATTCTTTTTTGTCACTCTCTGCCACTTCTTCCTGCACCCAAAAACTGAAATCGGAAGAAGAGCAGTTTTAAGTTTTTGCTCCTGCTATTGCTTGTGAAATCACAAACATTTGTTCTAAAGTCAAATGTTCTTTCTCTTCGATCCATAACTTCAAACCAGCGATGGAAAGGAAAAACGAAACTTTCTGTCATGACATAAAATCGTGAGAAAGAACCTCGCATCCGAATGGAATCGAATTTACCATGACAGTCGTTTACGCATTTACTATCACTTTCGAATATATCAGAAATTCCTTCAATGTTTGACTTTTGCATTAAAAATTGATGGCTCAGAACAAATTTTGAAGAGAAAATTGTATCGCATGAAATTGTACTAGGCAGCTTCTGTATCAGACCCTCGTCATCTGTATTTGAAAAACCTGGAAAACAATTGACTGCATCCACATTGTTAAGCATGATCAAAATCCAAGTTCAGCAGAATTTTCTTACGGAAACTTCAACTTACTCGAATTTTACATCCACTCTCTCGTCATCACAATTTATCATAAAAAAACAAGACAAACTAAAAGTAAACCTTCTTAACCTGCTTGTCATACTCTTTCCTCTTTTCTTTTATTCCCTTTCGAATCGGAATTTCCCGATTTCTACTTGAGTCCCGCGTAATAACGAATGCCCGTTTCTTCCATCTCGTTCGGGATCGAGCCAAACTGCGCTCGTTCTCACTGGTGTGGCGTGAGAGGCGTTTAAATATTCAGCAGCATTTTTGCGCGCCCGGCTCAATGAAGTGGCAAGTCCGCAAACAATGAATTATTTAACACGGCCGGCGGACGCAAATTGTGTGGCGAGACCTTTTGCCTGCGTTTCCGCGCTCGCGGATCAAGCGGCGGCGGCGGTGTCGGCCGAGATTGAAATTTAATATCGTCGCAACACATGCGGCCGATCGAACGAGCCGCGCGTTTATTTGCACAGGTGAATAAATATTTATCAAGATCTCCTTGCTCGTCCGCATCGGCACAGAAACGAATTTTAATTGCGCCCGGTCTGAGTTTCCGATTGAGTGCACGCCTCTCGTAAAATCTGCTTTGACTTGCTGATGCACAAAACATCGGCGAAAAAAGGAATCTCTTTTATCCTCCGAAATTGATTGGTTGGAATTTGTGACAAGAGTGGAGGCAAATCGATATGGAAACAGCGTCAATGTTTAAGGCTCCTATGTGAATGGCTTGGAAGATGATATTTTCACGAAAATTGAACGAATATTCTTGTAAAAATGTAATCTTTCATTCAGGGGAATATAGTTTGCAAGATTTTTATCAAGAGAATCGATAGCAAATAATTGAATATTGTCTAAAGCAAAAGTAATCTAAAATGAAACCTCTTCTAATCCTAAGAAAATAATTTCTAATTTCTTCACACTTTCTCCACTCCTCCAAAAATTTAGTAGCTCATGCAGTCAATCATTTTTTTATTTGAAACCCAATTTTTTGGCTGTCTTGGGAGAGCAAATATGATATTCTGGTGCGTGCAGTGACAGTTAAGTAAGTTTCTTTGTCACCCAGCCGCCCGGTCAGGCTTTCCTGAGCACCATACACACGGTCTCTTTTTTTATCTTTTTTCTCGTTAAACTAGGTGTGGTCTGAAAGCAAAAGGACATAAGACGCACTCGCTCCAGATGCGCTCGCTTGCTTGCTTGCTTGCTTGCTCGGACACACCTGCCGCGCCTCCAATTTATCGCGGTTCCGAATTAACATTAGGGCCAATGTTTTCGACGCTTCTAACACTCGTTGGCTGTGACGTCACGCAAATTCGGCGAACACTCGAATTAGACACTGCGGCTGGTCCCGAGGTGCGAGCGGCGCTGATTAATTATTCATTAGGTGTGCGCCAGAGGAAATTAAAGCTCAATTACGGTACGACAGCTTTATCGCGATGCGAGTGGTCAAATTGAATATTAATTTAGCACCGAACGATTCGGTTATAATTTGTTAAATAAGTTTAAAATAAACATGCACAAAATGTGATGTTGCTGAAAAATATGCGAACAATTTATTTTGAGTTCTTTTGTTACAATAACGTTTTAACCTGATGTTTGACACGACACTAGAACAAAAGACAAAACTGGTGGCTGGCTTTTTCACTGTTCAAAAGGGTTAACGAATTGTTTTCTAGGCAGTTAGGACGGCCTTTGTAGCCGGTTTGTGTTTGAATAATAATTTCAACTCACAACTAAATTTGAAGTAAGGCTGTTTTGCCTCTCTCGTATTGTACTGCATTGCCGTTTTGAAATTAGCCCTACATGAAGTTGTCGTAAAACTGCGACAATATGGATCTGGGAAACACGTGTAGTGCAATTGATTAAAAAAGGCAAAAAAGAGCACGTCACACTGTCGGTGGCGCGGGCCGAAAATCGACTTTTGGAGCTGAGCCAAGCGCACGCGAGCAGCTTTCCAGATTTCAATCAAAAACTTTGTCCCGCACAAGTTGGCCTGCACCCTTTTGTCCGGAATTTCTAATATGAATTTAAAATCGCCGCCGCCGTTGCTCGCAAATAACTTTTACGCGTATTCTATTAGGCTGGCGGCAGAAAGTTGGGCAAGTAAGTGCAAGTTCGTGACTGCGACGGGCGCCTAGCTGTGTGTGTGTATGTGTGTGTGTGTGTATCGCGCGCGCAACCCGCACACCCTGCTATCTGGACGGATAGATGGGCGCAATGAATCAACGCCCAGATAAAACCTGCTCGCCCGCCCGTGTGTGTGTCAGCCCCGAGCAAACTGTTAGCCCGCTTCATCCCTTTTAGCCTTCTATATTTTCATTCCGGTCGCGCGCTCCCCTTCCTAATGCCCTGTTTGCTTTTTGCCAGCCGTCGGCATATTGCGAAACTCGTCACATTCCGCCCGCGGCGCCAGTTTTAGGATTAATTTGCGGAAGCGAAATATAATTATTGCCAGCTATATGTTCTCTATGTTCTAGTATCTCTCCTATAAATGGGAGACACACGGCATTATTTCCAAATATAGAGCAATGAACTCTAACTACCTAATGAAGATGCTTGACAGCAAATAATTTCCCCCTCTATATTAAAGTATCAAAAAATCTTTCAAAATCAATTATAATGACTATATAATTAACAAATTTGCAAAATAGAGTGAAATTTATAATTTAACATTTTTATTAATAAATAATTGCTTTTTCAATGACTTCTGCCATAAGCAGTTATTAAGGAATGTAAGGCTAATAGGTTGAAAAACCATAAACACACGTTCTCGTACTGCGCTGCGGCGTTGTTCCTCTTTTCGTTGCTCTTGCTCATCATTTCCTTTCACGTTCGATTTCGTTCTGGCTCCAAATGTCAATACGGTGTCAACATGCGATTTCAGTTCTTTAGTCCTAACTTCTATGTCACTCGTCTTCTTAACTTTCGGCGTCAGTCTCACATACTTTTGCCCCTACTCACAGAGTCAGCACGAATATTTTTCGTTTTCATTACGGAGATTTTGCCAGCGCCGACGACGCGCCCCACACGGGACGAGCGGAAAAGTTTGGCGCGTGCTTTGAATCTGCTTTTGGCGAACACGATATTTGCATGTTGTTGTTGTTTTTGCCGGGCGTTTTTTGAACTTTTGGCACTGTCTCGCGCTCCGGCATTGTTGTAGCTGCTCTTTTGATATCCTCGCGCTGATAAAAAGGCTCATCGCGCCGACCGAGCTTTCTGCCAAATCTGCTGGATTTTACGACGAGAGAAAGAGAGAGAGAGAGAGAGAGAGAGAGAGAGAGAGAGAGAGAGAGCGCTATGCTGCACGCACCAGCGTCGCACGCGGGGGCCAATGCCATAAATTTTTGGCACTTGTTACGAATAATAAAAGCTGCGCGAAACAAGCGCGCCTATCTCATTTCCTAGCTTTTCTCTCCAGCGCTGGCAGCGTCACTCTGCAACTTTTTGCAAGTGCTCGCGTTTATTTATATTTATTCGCTGCTTACGAGCAGACGAGCGCAGAATTTATTTTCCGGCAGCCCGACGCGAAAAAAAAGGAAGGAAGCGAGTATCTTATTATTTGCAGTTGCAAAGAGTCAGAAAGCTGCTCTGCTGCGGGTAAATCTTTGCGTCTCAACATTTGAAATACGAGAACAATAAAAAAGGAGAAGAGGAGACAAGCCCGGCAGAAAAGCTGCTCGTGTGTTGTTCAACAAGCCGGCTTTGTTCTTTCGATTATGTTTGCCCTGTGGAAAAGTTTGCAGCAAGGATTTCAGCCTCAGCCGGCCCTCAAACCGACGCAAATCGCCACTCCACCCTCTGCGCCGAGAGCAATTAAGGCCTGCAAACTTGGAATTGAAACGCGTCAAGGCCTGAATTTTATCTCGCAACCCTTTTATCGATCCCTTGCTCTTTGTTATAAACATTTTTCAGTTTCCAGTCGTAACAATTCACTTTTCTTTCTGTTTTTAAAAAAAAAATTTCAATCAGTAAAGACTGGCACTTTTACAAAAATCCGTATAACAAGTGGACCATTTGGTATATCAATGGAGGTTCTAAATTATATACTCATTAAAAACTCATTCCTCCGGCTTGATTTTACATTCCTAATATTTCGTTCCCCTTTTCTCAGTCTTGTTTTGTTCGTCTTCTTATTTTTCGATGCCAATTGAATCGACAACCTTTGACTCGGCCCTCAGACTTTGATGTCTGGGCTGGCTTTATATTTTATTTTCGTCGTCCTGGACAAGGAAAGCCGCAGTTTATCCGACGGTGCGTTTTGCTATGGCGAAATGCAAAAAGCAGCCCAGTCGATGGATGATGCTCTTTCATGTGCAATCAAGTGTGCACTATTTATTCATGCGGCGCCGCCACGCCGCGTGTTTCATGAATATTATGATTGCACACCGGCCCTTTGAAGTACCATTTGCTTATTAAAATCGCGCGCGCCGAAAATTCGGCCTTTTTGCCGCTTTCGCCAAGTTAATTAGAGCGTTGCGTTGGTGTTTTTGGGGGCGCAGTCGGCGGCGCCGGCAAAAAGCATCAGCACGTGCTATCAATAATATCGACGCTTTGTTTCCTTCCAAATCCGTCCGGATTTTGCATTTTTCATCGAACATGGGCGTAAATTGAATTTTGCACAATAAAAGCTTGCGGCTTTTTGTTTTCCTTCAATTTTTAATTAATCAATTTTCGCTGTCAAAATGTTTGCGTTTTTGTGCGCGTAAAAGCGGATGGCCACTTTTTCGTTACATGTGTCAAAAATGGAAACAATGGATGAAGTTTCAGCCAAGCGGCAAAATAAAAATATTTTCTGCCAAACGTATGAAATATTTTACATTTTAGCCATATAAATGGCTTCTGGCATTTAGTTTTACAGGTTTGATAGGCATTTGTTGTGATGAAATCAAGAAACATTTATTTTAAAATCAACTGGCATAAACAGATAAGTTCATCAGTGGCAAATTGGTGTGATTTCCAAGTTACCCCTCATTGAATCAAATAAACTTCTTATCTGATAGGTCTTCAGGTTGGCAATCGTCTTTAATAAAGCAGGAGGTGATCACCGTTAAAGCTCCTAGAATTCGATGGCAAAGCGAAATTTGTCTGCTTTTGTATGCACAAAATTGACTGGAACAAACCCACAAAGTGACTGAAACTTTGACAATTCGAGGCACGCCCGCCAAAGTTCGCGTTGACGAAATCTCGTGAGTGCTGTGCGAGAGCAGCTCGATTTTTAATTTTGACAAGAAGAAGTTGCACAGTTTTTGGGCCTTGGGCCAAAAACGCGGGTTGCCAGGCAACCAGGCGCGGGAAGAAGAGGAGCAACCCAATCCGCACCGCCTTGAACATACTCGTCGTACCATTAAGGTATCGATATCAAAAGAAATTGTTCGTCGGCGTGCTTCTAGCAGGCAGCCAGCGGCAGCAGATGATGATATCACTCACCAGCCAAAACAAACTCTGCTGCGGTCACCTGCTTTTGTCTGACGCGTGATTGCCGCTGCTGGACGCAATGATTTTTACGGCCTCGTCCGTCTGCCGTAATAAAGGAACAAGAGGGAAATAGAGGTTTAATCTGGCAGCAGATCTCTCGTCCGCTCGAGATACGCGCGCGCGGTCGGCGTCTAATAAAATATTTTTTGCTGACAATTTAATCTCGCCGGCTCGCAATAACTCGGCCAATTTGGATTAGGTTTGAGGAGACGCCAAAGCCGTGGTGGCCGCCTCGCTCATCCCCGTCGTCGTCGGCGGTAATAAACGCCGAGATTTCACTTTCTCTCCCCGTCGCTTTATGGCGATCCTGGCATGATGTGCAGGAGGAAAAAGGGGTCTAGCTTTCCACCGATTGCGTGGCAGGCCGACAAGCCGGCCGAGAAATTGAGATATAAATTTGCGGAGAACTTTAGGAGCTTGTCCGCCGTGGAAATCGGCGCGGAGATAAAAGCAACTGAAATATGGTGCGGATTGGCATGAACGCCGGCGATCGCTTGGAATGAGGGACGCAAAGTGGGGGAGGAGGAATGATTGCCGCCAGAATTGGGGATAAAAATGAGACGAGACCGAAATTTGGGGATGATAGAGAATTGACAGTAATGAGAGATAAAAAATAGCTGGAAACTAGAGCAAGCTATTGAATGACAAGATGGATACTCTAGATGATTTTTTAAGTTTCCTATCCCATTAAAAACATATTTTGAGCTGATAAATCCAATATAACTTAAATTTCCTCTCCCAGCTCTTTTTCCGTTTGAGTTGTTTCTGTATTTTTAAGGAAAATACGTCCGGATCTCCCGTCTTGAGCATTTTCAGCGCAGTGAATTTCCATTTGACCGCATCTGAATGCTCGGCTCTGCTGGGTAATCGAACTGACCGCCGCCGTTTGATTGGGTCACGTTGCAGAATCAAATTTTTGGCCCTCTCTCGCAATTTTTCTCGAGCCACGCGGCTTCAGCGGCGGCGGGCAGATCGAAACTCAATTTGGGCAAAGTCTTGCGCAAATACACGCACAAAAAAGAGCAGCAGGCTTCATGAGGAGAGCTTTTTATCTCCACTTGGCAACAGATTTTCCTCAGCGCGATCGATGCAAAAATGCTCGAATTTAAAATTAATTTGCCTGCTGTCGGAGAACGGCGAAATTCCGCCCGGACCTAATCTAATTTCGCGCGCCACTTTCCGGGTAAAGCAACATTTCCATGCCGTGCAAAAAGAAACTTGGCTAATCATGCAAAAGTGCTCGGCCATACGCAGCTTTGCTCCCCTTCGGCCTAAGCTGGATTTTCTCGTCAAATATTTTGTCAACTCTCTTCACAAATAAAACTCGTTCCTCTTGGTTTTGTACATCGAAAAATCCCTCGTACTGCTGCCTGCAAAAGGTTAGCAACACGGCCGCAGCTTTATTTGTTTAAACAAAACGAAGATTGGCAATCGGAGCGTCTGACACTTGGCAAAGTGGCCGCAATCCAATTCACGAAACTTGGCTTTGCGGACAAAGCCGCGCAATCGCGGTTGGTTGTTATTCATGCAGCGGCCTCGCGCATGAATTTCCATTTTCCGCGAGAGCAAGGGAAAGAAACAACAACGTTCTCATTGGTCGTCACCCAATTCAGCCCATAATTCACGGCAGCCGCTTTGCATTTTTATAATCCTGCGGTGTCGCAGCCGCCGTGCGAGTGACGCCACTCGCATTCGCAATCGCGCTTCTTCTTAT